>NC_142623.1:38887332-39512332 GCF_059453375.1 Lepisosteus platostomus
CGTCATGACTATACAGACTTGTAGGTTACGTACTGTATGGTATGTATAACACAACCATTGTTTTTCTTGTGAACATGAGATTCCGCTGCCTAAACTGTATCCTTTTACAGTTTGGTTGAGCTTAGTTCTGAGCAATGTTAACACTCAAAATAACCAGCTTTGTTTATTACTTTGAGCACAGATACTCTATAGCAGTTTTTATTTTGCTTTTTAATACAGTAGCATTACAACTACATGTCACTGTGCTGCATTTGTATTGCAAAAAGAGTATTATTATTTTCAGTGGAAGCACAGAAAAATACAGCACACTTCCCTAAGTTACACTTTCTTCAAAGAAAACGTGTTTCCCAGAACCTGCTGCTGTGAGACAAGTAGTGCTGGAGGTAATTGTTACCTGGTGCATTGAAGGAATACTGTCTCAGTGGATACCAAACAGATTCCCAACTTTGTCTTCTTCCTTTCATATTGCATTACAATATCCATAGAGACTGTGGTACAAAATGGAGCCATTCTGATAAGAAAAGTAAACCTTCTATATGCTCTTATTTCTAGTTATGTCATTCATTAAAAACCCTTAATACCTAGGTTAGAGGGAATACATATTTCACACATTAAGCTATGGTAAATGTGATAACTATGAATCAAAAGATAAAGAAGAAATCTGCAGGTAGAAGCATTACAACATCTGCCATTAGATAAAACGAGGCAAGCACTTTTTTCTCAGTTTTTCTAGTCCAGCAAAACACAGTAGTTGAAATTAGTTTCTGCTGTACCATTTCAGCTTCTAGTATCTTTGTTAAAGGAGGTTAATGATTATTTCTGTTTCCATATCAATAACTTGTTTATAGCTCTACATTAGATTCCATATTGGACAGTGTTATGAACAGAGAGTTATTGTCATTGTCATTCTGTTGCCAGAAATAAATTACACTTCAATTTGATCCCCAGAGAGAGTCAACATATTCTATATGTTCTTGAAATAAATAGATTTTACTTAAGGGGAAAAACAAAAAATTACACTTAATTATTGTTACAGTAATTTACTTCAAGCTAACAATTTGAAACTTTACTACTTATAAAAGACCCACATTCGTAACTACATTTTATCCCTCATTGCACAGAGAATGTTTGTAATGCTATGACAGCTTAACAGTTCACCTAACAGTTTAAAAGTATACCTAACATAAGGATGATGTCCAACATTTGTTAAACAATGCACTTTTAAATTTATACTCACTCATTACCAGTTATTCTACTGTATTTTTGGCTCACAGCAGTGGCTCTTGTCCAGCACAGGGAGAATGTGGAAGAACAGACCTGCTGCTACAATCTTCCTGTTCATTGTGCCTTTGTATTTTAACATTTTGCCTTATAGGAGAGCTGGTGCTGGTTGTGTGAGTGACACACCAAGGTTAAAATATTCTGTTACAATTAAAAGTTACTTACAGAAGGGATTCTGTTTTGAAATTGACAAAACTTCAGAGAAAAATAATTTTTAAAAGTCATCGGTTACAGTGATTTGTGTAATGTGTGTAGAGTTATTATTTCAGGTAATAATAATAATAATAATAATTGCTTACACTTATATAGCGCTTTTCTGGACACTCCACTCAAAGCGCTTTACAGGTAATGGGGACTCCCCTCCACCACCACCAATTTGCAGCATCCACAGTGCATAACCTCTAAGAAGCAATTTTTCTCTCATCTAAATTCTTTAAAAATTTAAAACTTCCTAGTCATTTAAATTAATAAGTACAGTCACACAAGCAACTTGTAACCGTAATGCATACTTTTTAAATGTAACTTTCTCCAAGACTGCTCACTGATATCCCATAGTACTTTTCTTTTTCTCAAGGAAGTTAGAAATACACTACATCTCCACTTTTAAAGCAGAATATCACCTGTAAAAACGCCTGACGCTCCAGTATATCATATCATGGACCCTGCAGTGTTCAATGCCATTGATCTATAAAGAACAATCTATAGGGCACTGTAGCTATCAGTGTAGACAGGGTTGCCAGGAGGGAGCTGACTAGTGAAAATAAATAGATTGATACGCTTTAACAATTCTTAATGATAGTCATATCAGCAGGAACCAATGCCCCACTGCGAGAAGATAGCAAGAAGCTGTGCTTTATCATTTACTTTAATAAACCAGAATGGTGTAACAACAACAGCAGTAATAACAACACCAAAACAGTAATCAACAATTTAGGCTTTACACTGCTGCTGTGACAGCAGCCACTCAGGCTGTTTGACTTCAGCAAATGGAATGGTGCAAACACTCATTTTCATGGAGAAATTCAGATCGGGCAGAGAGTAAAGATCCATTTGAGAAGAAAATTACATTCGGTAATCTCAGATATCACACAAATAAAACACTTAATGTACATAAAGTGGATACATTTCCTTTGTCATTATATAAAATATACTTGCATCAACAGTACTTCCAAAAGATTTCTATGAATTTTCCAATGTATAATACCAGCAAGTTAGTTTGCTCAAAGAGGTATTAAAAATGTAATAAATATGTATTATGACCAATAGAATTTGTTGTGTTTTTCATTCCTCTGCATAAATTGATTATATTAAGCAAATAAACACATTTGGTTTCAATAGAGTCCACAGATAACTATCTTTTAACCAGTAGTGGCTACCAAGTAACTTATGTTGGAACATGAGTTTGGACAATATGTCTGACTACTATGGCATACCCTAGAAAAATATGACAATGTCAAAATAGGTAAATGTGTGTACTGTAAATCCCAAAAACCACTTGTGTAAGAGACATCAGGACAAAATCTCTCTTGGAACACTTGAGATAATGGTATAATGAGTATCTTGCAGTTTTAGGGAGCATAACTTAAAAAACAATTGGCAACAATTAAAGGTTACTCATGATAGTGACTACTTTTTCAAATTAACAAGATAAAAGAATATAATGTATTATCAGTGACACTGATCTGTGTATGGGCATTACTGTATGCCACATCCTAACAGTAATTTCCACCAATATGTTGTTGATTTAATATAATTTGCACTGGTTTATGATAAATTAAAACATACAGTACATCTTAAAATTTTGAATTTGTACTAAGACATTAAATATTCAAAGTATCAAGTATCAATTGATGGGTATAAATGTTGATATATATATATACTATTAAATAATATTGATTTAAATACTGATATTAAGTAAAAAATAAATATTTCATTAGATCCTCTAAGATGGATTGCAATATTTCGACTCAGCTTTAAATAGGTAATAAGAAACATCATTCTCTGCCTTAGTTCAACCACATTAAATTAAATCTCATCATTGAGCAGCATTTTGTCTTGAAAAAAAGGATAGTATCATATTTTTATACATTTGGTGAACAAAGCAGTCAGTTGTTTTGCCATTCAAAGAGCAAAATTACCAAATGACTAACTGACTGCACATCACTTCATCACAGTTCATTTCACAAAGCCTGAAGTTCTGAGATTGCATTACCAAACAGAAATTTCTAGTGAAACTCAATCAGGTTTCCTGACAGCAAAATACTGCTGCACAGGGAATGCACCTGAGAGCTGCCTGATTTATTGCTGCATTCTGCCAAAGCAGACTTATTTCTTTAATTAGAAAATACTGAAAAAGCAACTGAATGCATCAAGAATGTTTAAATCTTGAACCACAGTTGATGTATAGTGCCCTATTTACAGAACCTTCAGAGGTCAAAAGATAAATGAACTTTAAGTCTTTTCACAGACTTGAGAGGACTAAAGTCTCCATGTGTTTGGTTTAATGTTTTTATTGGATAGTGTTTGTAAGATGCAGCATGTAGTGAGAATACCTGGTTGTTTACTTATTCTAGCTAATATAGTGTTAACAGTTCTATTCAGTAGGAGCTCATATATATTGACAGGTGGAACAAAGACAACGAACGAGTATTGAAACCAATAGCATTTGTTGTGTTTTTTACAGCTCCTCAGGATACATAGATGAAACAAATGACTGCCAAATAATGGTAAGAAGCGAGAAACAGCAATTTGCAAATAAAAATAAAATATTGAAAAGAGATGAATCTTTCGCTGAACACTTGAGGAATCTGTGAATCCATTCTGAGGATGTTTAATGCATTCTTTTCATAGATGTCTTTGAATCTCTGTGAATATTCTCCAAGTAATAGCCTATGAATAACCATAATGCTCCCTGTGGGATCCTGGAGTGGTTAACCATATACTGTACATGCGTGCTGCTGGATTCATACTCACAAGTAATGCATTGACATCTATTGAAGTTCCCCAAATGAAATGAGTGTAAAACACTCAAAATCATTGAGAAAAGCTGTTCCAAATGTATTAGATTCGATAATATTTTGTTCTTACTCACCAAATGGTGCACCGTGCCATCCAAGCAGCAAAAAGTCTGAGAAAAAAAAACTCAGATAGGAGTAAAAATCCACTCGTCCTAAAGCTGTCTTGGGCCCCAAAATCCGGCGCTCAGCATAAACATTGTCTAAGGAGTGTGTGAAAGCTAACCCTAACCCTAGCTGGGGCTTCAACTGAGCAGTTTCGCGATCTGTCCATGAAGCCCTCCAGTCATCAGATTTTGACCAAAATTCCCAAAATGAAAATGAATGAGTGTAAAATACTCAAAACCATTGTAAAAATAATTCCACATTTATTAGATAAGTTAATATTATGTTCCTAATTTTGATCCCAGCAAGACCATTTTGGGACATATTAAATGAATGGTGCACCGCGCAATCCAAGCAGTCAAAAGTCTAAAAAAAAAAATTCAGATAGGAGCAAAAACCACTCGTTCTAAAGCTGTCTTGGGCTCCAAAATCCGGCACTGAGCATAAAAATTGAAATTCCAATTCCAAAATAATTAATTCTAGTATTAATTTTTATATTACTATAAAAAGTGTAGAAAGTGGTGTTTGTGTAAACAAGCTTTTTCATGCATTAAAAAGAGAAATACTAAAGTTGTTAATATATTTTCTATCGTCCTCAAAAAAGCCAGTTTGATTCATATGCCTTGAAAATATTTCTTTTGGGGTTTCCCTTGGGTTCAGTCATTCATTCATTATCCATTAACAGCTTCAACCTAAGAGGTGTCTGGCAACCTGGAGCCTAACTTGGGAGACACATGGTGCGATGGCAGCCCCTTGCCTCACACACAGGCCTAACCACCATGTACTTGGAAGGTAGGAGGAAACCAGAGCATCCTGCTAAAACCCATGCAAACACAGAGATATCATGTAAATTCCACACAAAAAAAAACACATCCCAGTATTAAAGCTAGGCTGTCACCCTGCATCCCATTTGACCAAATTATTGAGAGTCGTACTGTAGATTGCTTTTGCAGCTCTGTCAGAGCATGTGTATAAAAACGGAAAACAACCTGTCTAAACATGCCCATGTGGTATGTGACTCAAACAGCTCAAACATAATAATTTAAAATGTCATAGTCTAGTATCCAGTTTATGACTCGTTCATTCATTAAAATATTGTTAGGGTTGGAATTTTTTTTTTGCACAGTGCTATTATCTACTTAGTCTGTGAATGCATTGTTTGCATCCTCTGTTAGAATTAAATGAAGGCAGACTTTCTTCATCATGAAAAGGATATCGTGTTGAGGTTTTGCTTTGAATCCATTTGCAATCAGTTAAAAAAAATCAATTTCCCCCCCTAGGTAGCGATCTGTTATTTTTTGATTGGAGCCTACCTGCTTTGATTCATTCATTTCCTTTAGATTTGCCTTGCAGGGTAATCCAAGACTGGAGAATCAGAAGAGGCAGCTGATGTGCTTTTTTTCTTTGGACAGGGATGCCAATAAAAAAGCAATAGAAGAATGGGACGATGAGCATTATTTTTTTATTTAGCTTTCCCAGGTGCTTTTAAGCAAAGAACATGTTGTGTTTTGCATTAATCTTCTGTACTGTAGCTATAGGTTTTATTTGTAGATCTAGTAGAAAATATAAAATCTATAAGCCACAAAAATAATTATTCAAGTAACAGGAACAAGTTTGCTACAGTATGTATAGACATAATACCAGGTTTCAATAAGATGACTTATGAAACAAGTTTGCTTCTACTATTAGATCAAAATTGTGTTGCAATTATTAAAGACTTCAAATATTAGAGAAGCATAAAACATAACAACAGAAGCATAAAATATATTTTTTTGAAGAGTAAAGAATTATTTTTCATATTGTGAAAAATTGTTTACTTTTCCCACTGTATGACTATTTTAAGTCCTTTTTTAATAAATTCCTAAGAGCCTTTACTATTATGTTATATCTCAAAAAGAGACAGAGACAGGGATAAGGTTAGGACAGAGATAGGAGACAGATAGGTACAGCAGACATTTTAATGTATCTTAAAAAAGCTTTGGTAGACAGTATTCATTCAAATCAAAAGTCAAGAAAATTAAATATCACAGTTGTTGTTCAAATTCAAATTACACCTCCAGTTACAGTACTCTGTCAGTTTCTGGAAATTCAAATTAAATTAATGATAAGCTGCAGTCACTCTACAAAATGACTTGTACAGTAGTAGAGCAAAGGTTGTACAACAGAAATGAAAGCAGAAAACAACAAACCTAAACATTTAAATTGCTTTCTGTTTAACCTACATTTGGGTAAGACACCAAACTAGTGCAACGTCAATACAGTGGCAACCCAAAACAAGAACAAATAAACAAAAGAAACATTTTCTCCAAAGAACATTATGAAACAAGAGTTTCATATTGCACCGTTTCACATTTGAACTCAAGGCATTTGATATTCTGTCACACCCCACAAAATTTGTTCAGTCCCTCTGAATCCATAGAGACCCTCACCTGAACCGAGATGAACAAGTCACATAAAGAATGTTAGGTTTTGTATCAACTTCAAAGACATAATTAACAGCCTTGAAAGCTAGGGAGAGAAAGCCATGCAATGTTCGGAATTACCTTGTTATTTATGTGTCAAAGAATTTTCTGCAGTAATGGGCTATCATACACGTCTCACTCTGGAGCTGTACTACTTTAAGTGACGCAGCACAGGTGACAGTAATGCACCATTGCAATCTGTGCCAAGGCTCTCAAGACATAACTCTTGAGTCTCAAGACGGTGTTGATTGTTCTATCAAAATACATGCAAGCATCAGAATGTTCCCTTCATTGGTCTAAATGTCAGGATGATTGTTTAGGTAGCCTATCCATCCAGACTCAGAGTTAAAGGGTTCAGATCCTGTACTGTAAAGAAGAGAATGATCATCCAGTAACCTGTATTTCTTTATAGTTTTCACATCCCAATACTGATCAGGCTCAGCCTTTTATAGGTTTTAAGATTTGACAGGATAATTTAACAACCTGTGTAGCCTACAGAAGTTACATGAAACTCCCAGTGAAGCATGGTGCTCAGTTTGGAAAAACCTATTTGTTTCTCATGCTCCACATTAATGCTTCAGGTTTCAGGGGACATTTTTATATCAATGTAACATGAGTTATTTTTTTTTATTTTAGAAGCCTTAGCAGCATAACAGCGAGCACGCTATGCAATCATTTCTGCTACTTGAGTTTAAAATTCTTTTTTCTTATTATTTGTAGACACTCATCATTGTCATTACACCAAATTTGACCTCATCCTTAATATCCTGTACTTTGCTCAAACAAGCAGCTGACAGCTGGATACATGTTGGCAGTTTAATACAGCAGCAACAGATGCTGAATGGGCACATCAGTTTCTCTGCTGGTGAAAAAGATATATGACATTTAACACTGACAACAATAAAGTCACTTTATACACCAGCACAGCTATATGCAACAGGGAAACACACAGCTGGTCAGGGCAATTAATGATGCAAAAAAAATAATTTGTCCCAACAAAAAAGATTGTTTCTCTGAAGTCAGCCATTTGTATGATTTGGATGGTTATTCTGCAGCACTGACAGACATACTGTACACACCTTTGGAAGTGTTCCTGTTAATCTTGGTTCTTATTGAAGTCGATTTGTTCTCAACTGACTTGTATGATTAAACAAAGGATGAATATTTTTTGTAGAAGAATGAACAGTAAATATACGGTATGTAAAAATGGTGTTGCCAACTAAAATGATATCCGTAGTCATTTTCACATTTTTCTTTACTTTTGACAAGGTCATGGAGAGTAGATGAGACAATGATAGTGGGATTTTCTACCTGTGGGAGTGGTCAACTGAATGGAAGTTCCCACTTTAAATCATAGTTGAAATCTCCCCACCAGTAATAGATTGCAAATCCAGCATATGGAAATCATTTTTCTTTTGGTAAATTCAGAAAGCAACTAACAACGAAAGCTGCCCTTCAAGCAAAACATTTAGTATTTGTAATTGCCATGTAAGCCAGTTTAGACTTCTTCAGCACTGAAAAACAACACAGGTTAATTGGAAGAAAACTAGAGATAAGAATTTATGGATCAAGCACTTATACAATCCCGGGCCATTGTGATTATATGCAGAGCAGTGGAATTCAAAGCATGAAAAGGTGTATCAATGAAACAGACATATGCTATGTATTCATCTCCCTAATTTCTCTAACTATGTGTAAGAATTTGCAAGTCTGGTGAATATCACTTCCTTCAGTGAAAAACGTAAATTATTAAATATCAAGTATTCATTGCTGGCTCAGGTGACTAATTCACTTTAACTAATTAAAAACAGCATATAATATAAGAAATGCTTAATGAATCAAACAAAAACATGCTTATCATGGACCCTGTGGTTGCAATTAGCAAGTAATAAAGCATGTTAAATCTTCAAAACAAATGCTTAAAATGGTTCCAGAATTGGTCAGTTCTTAGCACTACACAGCTAGAGCTTGAGATAAGGTGGGTGGTGATGTTATAAGGGGAGAGGGAAGGATCATAAAGAATTTAACACCAGTAAATAAACAGAAGTACTATCTATTTGTTTGCTTTCTTTCTTCTTCAAAATGCCTAAATATAAAGGAAGATTTCTTCTTTAAATCTTTATTGCGAAGTGAAATAAACTCCACAGTTTGCATTCTAATTCATAAAGATTTTTTTCTCCAGATAACCCAAAACCTAGTCCCAAAAAACGTTAGAATACTGTTACGCCATGGCTGTACACTAGGCACAGATGCAGGTGTGATAAATACACTTTCAAGCAATTTGATGTTTTCCATCACATTTATTTCTACTTTGTATATGCCCGCATGTTACCTATTACAGGCAGCATGTTGTTGGTGATCTGACTGAGTAAAATAAGACAACCTTCAATTAAGAAGTAAAATCAAAAAAATAAAATAACTCAAAGAATTCTTATAATTCTTTCTTGAATGATGCCATAGTAAGTGCACTTTTTTACACTAGCACAGCTATGGAACATCCCCTGCTGCTGGTCTCTCCCTGTGATGGAGAAAAGATGGCTGCAGGTGTTAAGCAGTCATGGAGAGGGAGGTGGCATGCATTAGTTCAATTATTTTCCAGGTCCCTGTCAGTTAGCCTTTATCGTTTCTCTCTTCATAGTTCATTCTAGACCTCTCGTTACTCCTCTTCCTTTGCTGAAGCTCAGTCACCATAGACCTTGGACATGCTACTACACATACAAATAATAATGCTATTAGACATCATTAAAGTTAGTGGCCAGTTAATGAGCAGAGTTCCACAACAGAAATAGACTTTATGAGCGTGAAAGAGTGATTCACGTTAGCCTAACCTTGACCGATTATTTGTTCACAGTTCATTTAATTCAAATTTCTTAGCTTATTCCTCTTTTGTTTCTGCTCTGGTCAGTTCTTGGCCAGCTTGACTCACTATACGTGTGTGTTGATTGCATTAAGTAACAAAAAATGAATATAACAAGTCATTGGAGAAAAATGTAAAGTTTGAAAAACCATAGATGAAAAAAATCTGACAGCTCCCCCTGTAATTATTTTGGCACTAAAAATAAATTGAAGTCCTTGGAGCTATGAAAATACTGTAGGTATTCACTGCACACAGCAGACAAGACATCTAAAGAGGAAGAGGGCAGGTGTTCCAAAAATAAGCTAAATGCAGTTGCAAAAACATGCAGCAATAAATATCACATTGACCATGCTTTGTAAAAATAACCTATTTATGGGAATTAATAAATACATGTTCCAGTAATGTAGACATATGTACTGTATGTATATAATCTTTTAGCAAGGTAAATATATTCCTAAGTGTTAAATGTTTTTAATTTGATCTCAAATCTAAAATCGTTGACACATCTGATCATGTTGTATCAAATAAAAATATACAGTCGAGTCTAGTGGCAGTGTAATACTAAACATTGAGTCATTCAGTGGCCTACCTAATTGAATGTGCAGTGTTACATAACTCCATATTGTAAAGAAGCAAAGCTTTACTGCAGTTCCAAAAGACCTTATGCATGGTCATTGCATATACATTGCCAGTTAGTCTTTGAATCTAAGGACCATTCTGCCATACTTCCATATGAGGTTATTAAAATGACGTACAATGTCAACATTCTTAGCTTACGTGTAGTTATTTGGACAAACATCTGTCACTCGCATGTGAGATATGTCTGATAGTCTTCAGTTCACAGCTGTCCATCAACACAAATAATAATTAGAGCCCTCAAGACGGATGAAATGCAACGCACCACTTTTCATACTCAATTTTTAAAGAATTGTTTCACAAAGCTTGATGATTTAAAATATAATTTTTAAAGGCATAGCAAGGACAAGATCTTTTTCTTCATTAGTCATTTTAGAAGTTGATGGAAATAAAAGTGATTAAATCTATCCCAATTTGTATTAAACATTGTATTACAGATTATGTACTTGCTATGTTAATATACAGCCAATTTTAATGAACACACATCAAGGAATTCAGAACCTTCAGAAAAAGGTCACCAATGGTACATTTCTGAAAAGAGACAATGAACTGAAAAGAGACTCATGTGAAAGTGAAGTGAAAATGATTGATTTATGTGTTCTCAATATTCACACATTTCCTTTATAGATATACTGTACACACAATGTTTTATTTTTATATTTTACTTTTGACACAAATATAAATGTATTAATAACATCCTTCAACTTCCACACAGTCCTGGAAGAGGTGATATAGAAGCCCAATTACCTTCTAAATAGACTCTCTTTCTGCCACTGCAGCCAGATACTGAAATTATTTTATGGCAGTGTTCTCCTGTTGACGGCAATACCAAGCTGGTCCCACTGATGTCCCATAGGACCCAGGTCAGAAGAAAAGCTAGCCTTGTGATGACCTCAGCATTGCTATCTTAAAATTATGCCATTGTAATGCTGGAACTGGATTGCCATGCATTGTACTGCTGTAAAATCAACACTTCTGGATTGGTTTGCAGGAAAGGAGAATATGCTAGCTCAACATTTTTTATGAGCATCCCAATGAACAGTAATCTCAGTGTGCAACAAAGGCATTCCTGTGTTAAAATTAATGTCCACATTAAGCTGTCAGCTTAATGCTTGTCAAGACATCTCCACACAGGTTACCTTCCATCAAATTGGTCAAGGACAAAACAGCATTGATCAGTGAATAAAAAGCTCCATCGCGCCGTCTGACACCATCTCAGCCGTGGCCTGGCTCACAGCAGTCGACAAAGCCATCTCTTAGTTGTCCCCCCTGAACAGCCCCCTAGCATACAGGTTCTTCCCAGTGAGCTGCAGTTGAATTCTGACGAAGCAGTGATTACTCTATGTCTTCCTGGAGCTGCAATTGCTGTAGCTACTGCAGTTTTAAAGAAATGACACTGATGGTTCAGATGGACACGATGGTTCTTGGCTCCTGCCTTCCAGGATCTGGCTGTTCCTCCCAAATCTGCTTTACTCCAATTGACTGGGCTCACTAGAACATTCTGCTGATTGTTGAATCGGAACATTATCATTCTTCACACAACGTCTCTCAAAGATGTGGCCAAGATGCTATAAATATAAAATTGTTGTGTTTTCATTGTGCATATGTGTGAGTATACAGTATGTGTGCAAACCATGTATCATACTATGAAAATATTAAAAATGAACAAATTAGGAATTAAAAAGTGTAACTTGTTCTTGATTATTTCGATTTGTTAAACAAAACTTCCAGGATGACGTGATTTTGTTTTCTAAATTACATTAAAATCTCATAGGTCCATTCACCAGGCCATTTTACTTCCATCAGAGTGGTCCGTGGCATTTCAAAGTCAGGCTCATGGAAGGAAAGGGAAATATTGCAGTAATTCCAATATCAAATTGTGTGTTTTGCTCAATTCAAGATGGCTAAACTGGTTTGGAGGACTATTGGAAGATTGCCTCTCGCAATAAACCTGCCCTCTGTCATTACCATCGCAAATCTGTCTGAAATATGGGAGGAAACCCTGCGGCTCGTTTTATGGGCAGTGATGTTTCTCTCCCATCACAGCAGGTAGAATACAAGCTGCCCCCTTCCATAATGGGGCCATTAAACATGCACTGATACTACCAGATGGGTTCCTATTGAAAAAGAGCAAACCATTGATAACAGTCTCTCTCATGCTGTGACTGCTTAAGGCCGATCTCCTGGATTTTCAACAGAAGCTGTACAATAGAGCTTTAAAAACACTTGGAACGTTTTATTGTTATCAATCTTATCTTTACTCCAGTTTCTTTATTAATTGAACTGAGCAGTGCACAATTCCAACAGGAAAGTTACAGGTATCACTGGTAAAGCTCAAGGATTTTTCTTTCAACAACAGAGCACCTGAAAACTAGAGAATTAAACCAATAATATTAATACATTCTGACCAAGGTTTTGTTTTCTTTAAAACTAGTGTCATTGTTGCATTGTTTGTGATGTATTTTATTTTGTGGTTTTATTCTTCCCAGTCTACTTGCTCTACTTTCCTTCCAGAGCACTCCAGTTGTGATTTATTTGGTTTCTTTGGGCTGTAAAACAGGTCTTCTCCAATGCGGTTGTCCACCACATCAAAGATTTACAGTAGTGTAGTAAGACAGACAAGCCCTTTATTGTGTCGGTTGATGAAAGGACCATAACTAGATTATTGTATCAAAGCAGATATTGTTAAAAAAGTCACAGAATGGATCTTTCTCAGTATTCAGAAGTCAGACCACTAGAGTACACCTTTTACACATGAAAATTTGGCGACACTGTGTTGCTGTGGACGTAATGCATTTAAAGAATATGTATCAGTATTAAAACTGAAATAAAATCCCCCAGAGTCTATGAATACATAAAGAGTCATTTTCTTAAAATATTAATGTGATAAATCTTGTTGTACATGAATACCTCTATCTAGCTAGTACATAATAAATAGTTCAGGTATGGGTAGCTGTGTCAGCATGCGTGGGCTCACCCAAAGAAGGCTCCACAGCCGAAACGTGTTTTCTGGAATAAACCTATTACTTGTTCCTAGTACATAATAATACTAGTAATAATATAGTTTTATTTCCTGTAAAATGGATCAATATTACTATTCTCAGCATACATAGGCAACACACAGTGTGAGGATTATTAAAGCTGCCGTGAAATATAAAGTATTTTTTTCTTGTTCTGTGCTGTATGTTGGGTTTAGCAGTGACTGCACTATGCTGTGTGGTCACCATTGCCCTTTTATAAGGATGTACCAATTAAAATTTTACAAGCCCATATACAGTATACTATAGTCATTTACTGCTGTACAATCCAATATTTCACAATGATCCACATACAGTACACTGTATGGCCCTCCATCTATTTTGATGAACACAGTAAGTGACCAATGAGGGAGGCGATTCATAAATTAATGGTAATAAAATGATGAGGGTTTTTCTCCCCTCGTGAGTACCACCTTAAAAGGCAATTGACCTTCTCCTCAGCTGAAAAGAATAGGCTATAACTGTCAAGTAGCACACAGGTGGACTGTGAGCAGCTGTACATAGTCCAGTAGAATACTGTTCAAAGTGAATAAGCATTTAACAGAAAATGCAGATTCACTGTCCAATGGAGTTAGTTTTAAATGCAATGCTTAGAACACTGCATTGGAAAGACAAAATATTCAGTACGAACAATTTGACTGTATATTATATTTCTGAGTGTGATGTCTCTAACTGTATCAGAATGAACAAGGACAGCTTTGTGATAATAAGGTCACATTTAATCAGTCCTCCAGTTTACATTGACAAACTCTTATCTCGTTTCCACTGTGTACTGCTAGTCTATTGGTCCAGTTTGCTTTATTTCTAACAATCCGATTAATTAATTTGGGCAGCAAAATGTGAAAATGTGAAACTAAAAGCCAGCTCTTTCTTAAGAGATAAAATTCAATTTCTCTAGGGGCCTGGTGTGTGTCATAGCATCTAAAATGTACTGGAATTTGTTAAAGTGAATAAAAAAAGCATTACAGTCAGGGAAAAGGCTTAAATTAATCATTCATTTTATAATATCTTAGAAATATAACTTATTTGTGAATTAAATAGTTGTGTCACTTGTGTATCGACCAAACTAGCTGCTATGCCACATTTAGTCATACAATAAGGAATAAATTATTGTTGTTAATCTACTCCTGAATAAATTGTATTCGTTATAGGAAAGCAGGTTTTTGCAGGTTCCACAAAAGCTCCTTTTTTAGGACCAATACAGATTATATGTAAGTAGAATTAACCTGTTATTGTCAAAGCTACTGTATATAGCAAGATGCAATCAGGATCCACGATGATGTCGTCCAAGGAACTGAAAAATTACGCTCTTAATGTTCTTCAGGAATAATTTATTAAAATATCTAGTTCTCCTTCTAGTTATCCACAACATGGATGGTGTATATTTTGAGGACTTGAAACATTTTGTTCTTCTTATCAAAACAATTAGTTTATTATTATAAATACTTAGTTATTCCACAAAAAAAAGGACTCATATTATTTTCAAATGCTGTTTTGCTTTTGGTTTATCCTACAGTAAAAATAAGTATACAAAATCCTTTTTTATAACTTTTCTTTATTAATAAGCTTTTTACTTTTAATTCCAGCACTGAAGGGGATTTACCAACAGTCTTGGTCTGTCCTAAGGGATCTCCATTTCTTCTAGGTAGTTTTGAAGTAAACATAAATTACAGGCAGGTAAATATGCCAAACACTGTGCATTTAGTGTTTATGTGTGCAGATTTATTCATGAGCTCTAAAGATTTTCTTTTGATTAAAATGTTTTGGGGAGATCACAATATGTAACAATATGATTTAATTAGGTTTTAATGTTTAGGACTCTCTCATGGAAATGGCATACTGTACACTCATTTTCAGTGAAGGCACTTATAGGTAGTTTTGCATTTTGTCACAATATAGCTCTCTTTGCCCCAGTTATGTAATTATTTTTAGTAAGTACTAGGGATATATAAATCTGGGTTAAAATGAACAGTAACTTAGAAACTGCATCGTACATTACCTTACATGAAAGTGATCATAATGGATGTCCTGACAACAAAGGGGGTTTTGTAAAGCTTTATTTACTGCATTGTTGCTATTGCAAGTAAACACTAACCCACAGAGAGGATCACAGTACAACACAACGTATTTAACAATAATCTGTGGCCTTAGCTATCAAACTTTTCATTCAGAGTGCTACAGGAACACAAAACACAAAATGCCTGGCTGTAATCCTCAGAGTTTATTCACAACATAGCAGCTCAGACAGACACACAAAGACACAGAGTAATGATTTCTGAAAACTCCCAACGGGACACTCACCTTCTCTCTATTAAATCTCCTGCCCCATCCTCATGGAACAGCTTTAATCAATACGCTATGCATAAGCCTTTGCTGACTCCATTGAGGATTTTTGGCCATAGTCAAAACTTTTGTGGATTCACACACAGTAAGTCTCTAGAAAAACAAAAGCAACAACCACTATTGACATAGTCTCAGAACTACCTGAGGACAAGAATCTGGGCCGAGGATGAGTACCTACAGTCCTCAGGGTATTATTCCACATTTCACAAGCATCTATCACATTCTAAAAAGGTCCTCTGATCAATTATGGGAATATTTAACTTAAACAGTTAAGTTTTGAAGAGAAATGGAAGATGACATTCTCAAACATTCCAATCAAACTGTATATCTTCAGACACACATACAGTCACCCACCTCCAAAAATCAGATTTAAGGATTATTCACATCTTCAGATTTAACCTTTGATTTGTTCCCTTAAATGTTGCTGTTTTTTCAGAGTCAATGTCATTCAATGTCATTCCTTTTTGCTTGTAATGACATGGCTTAATTTTCAACATTCCATCGGTTCCACATACACCAAACTTCATTAAGTTTGCCTTTTAGCTTGCTCCAAAATCTGAAAAAATTATATTTTCCTATGCATTCCACACAGTATCATCAATCTTTCCAAATCACATAAAATGTGATATTTTGGAGACTTTCTCACAATGACTTTTATTTACATTTGAAATGCCTAAAACTTTAGGATTGAAAAACACAGATGGCTGGTAAAGACATGAAAAATGCTGTAATTTAGGTATAAATTCCAGGATCAAGACTCATTTTCTTCTTTTTCTGCTTCATGGACCCCTACAAAAACAATGAATGTATTCAATCCTTGTACAAGAGAAAACATTGTTTTTCTCTTTAATCATTACATTAATCAATAGGGATTGACAGGGTTGTGAATGTGGACATCTGGAGTGAGATTAATTTGCATAACATTTATATAATTTCTCATTTATTACTCTTTTAAAAATGCACACACTACTCTATGAAATGAGGAAACTAAAACAGACTATATTAACCATATCACCATACCCATTATAAAACAGTGCTGCTAGTAACTGTTGATTTAATATAAGACTGACACAAAAGTAATGAGTAATATAAAATTAAAGTTGTTTGACCTTTAACTAATACTTTCAGAAAGTACACTTCTACTAGCATATAGTAGCCACATCCTATGCTGGGTGTTTATTAGTACTACATAAAATGAATTTACTGGGACCCAATACTAATATGACATATCTAATCTGGTTGTGACCTTCCACTGATAGTGGCTGTAAAAGGAAGTTGGACTGTAGCAGTAAAATTAATCTCTCCTGCTCATGCACCTGAGCAATAGAGAGAACACTGATGTCTAATACTACCAAGAGCTCTTATAGACTCTACAGCTTTGGAAGGCAAATACATTCCTTCTGATTGAAAAAGGTGGACAAATGTAAATCAGTGAATTATGGTAAAGACAGTTTCATATCCATTTCCTGTAAGAATTTGATAACTCAAAAAGTCCATTCAGCGTGTTTGGTTTTTATTAACCAATAGATACAAGACTCTCATCTGTTTCTTATAAGAAGCAAATGTTTCAGCTTTCTTCATGCGTGTATTAGTTATATAGCTTATTTTGCTAGTTTGCAAAATGATTTACAACAATGCAAGTTAAATACCATTGCAGATGTAAATATAGTGCAGTATCCCAGATTGTTTTATGATACTATTATGATAGAGAATTATTGGTGAGCACATGTCACTAAATGACTATCAGAAGTTCACTGCTCATTATAATATGTTGCATTATTGAACAACTCATGAATATTACACTAAGTGATCCAAAATTCTCGTTCAGAGAAGCCAGGATAGCAGCTTCAATAACATGAGTTCAAGGGTTGAAGGGTTAGTATCGTGTTCCAGATTTCCACAAACGTTTGTGTACAAAAGAGGATCCTGACCACAGTTTTAAATGCACCGCTCTAAAGTTTTTACTTGTGTTCTTTGGTTTCTATTTATCAGTTAATGAAAAAGAAGTCCAATGGGTTGACTTTGTCAATATCATTTAGGGTTTTAAATATTTAAATCAGGTGTTATTATACAGTATCTGTTCAAGTCTAAAATGATTCAGCTCTTATTGCACCTGCGTTCTCTTCTCTTATTATTATTTTAGAGCAGCAATATATTTGTAATGTGGTGACTAAAATTTTCTGCAATATTCTGCTTTACTGCATTCTACAATTTTAGCGCACTTTAAAAAACACTTTAAACTATATGTACTAAAATTCAGTAATGTGTTGCGTCTTCAGAAGATGAAAATGTTTCTTCATGCTTCATCTTTTCCTAAGTGACCAAAGGTGTTTTTCATTTGTGATATAAAATGCAAATATTAAGATCCATCATACAGCACAAATGGCAAAAATGTTTGAATAAACTACTTTTCAATGACTAAATGAAGAAAACTTAGGGTTTAGCCAAAGGAACAATCAGTTAATGAGCTGCTAAACCAATAATGAGTAACTGTGGGGAAAAGCAATGGTGAGCACACATTAAGGGGTAATTCTTAATTAGAATGTGTTTTCTCATTATTAGTTAGAAATAGAGATATACTGTATGCAATAATGACTTAAGTAATCATGAATACAACTTCCGTTCTCTCAGTATTGTGATGAAAAATGTATTGTTTCCTTTGTTCTGAAATCAGTATACTGTATATTTAATCAATTTTTAATGCTACACTCAAAGTAAACTGTTACACTGTTCTCAAAGTTGATAATTGCTTGCTTTGGCTTAAAACAAGGAGATTCCATGAGATTCCCAGTGCTATTGAGTGCATCATTGCTATCACTATAAATCTACCTTTCAGTGTCTAGTTTTCACTTTTCACAGACTAATGGAAGAGTCACCAAGGAGAGTATATACCTCTGATTTTTCTGATAGTTAACTGCAATACTTTTTAACAAGTAAGAAAGTTGGTGATGGATAAAAACATTATACCTTATCCTGAATCCCTTAACTAGTCTCAGGTGATACCACAGAAAAATTACTTGTTCAGATGAACTGTCTGAAATGTTTTGTTTTCAGCTCTGCTTGTCAGCACATGTAAAAACTGGTCACATTTACAGAGCTGTTGTTTTTAAATTACAAAATGAGCATCAGAATGAAAGAGTTCCACTGACCGTAGCTTTGACTAATATTTTGGATGTTGTGATAAAAGTAGTCCCCAAAGATTAGGTAGGCTGAGCCTTAATGAGAAGAAGGACTTTGGGATCCAGCTGCACACACATTTGTTTTTCTAGGTTCATGCTTAGCATTGCAAAATTATCTTAAGAGCTGACTAGAAGTTCTGTTAATTATCTTTTGCCTTGCCTTGGGATGTTGCTAGGAGAAACATTGAGATGTTGCTAGGAGAATATTTGAATTTATGAGAGTAAATTCCACATTCTCATGGGGGAAAAAAATCTACAATTTCCCTGTCAAAAACAATCAAAACTAAAATACATGCATTTCATTCTAAAGTTTTAAGATGAATATCTGGTAGAAGGCTTGAATATTAACCTCAAAAATCTCCTTAAGAATCTCCTCTCTGGACATTTCATGTTGCTTTGAATCAGTGTCACCTGTGTTATATTCTAACCAAAAAAGTCTAACAAATTAGACTATCTTCCAGATCAGGGGACAAAAGAGTCATCAGAGTACTCCACTGATGTAATGGATAATTTAAAACCCTAAATCCTTATGTATTTACCATGAGTACTTAAAATAACTACCTCTGTATCCCTACAGCCTCAACTCAGTGAGAGAGTTATATGTTGTAGAATATTATGTCACCATAGTGATACATTAAAAATTATACCTATATTATATGTTCAATCAAAAGGAAGAAACTCTTGTTTACCACTATATCTGAGATCAAAACTAAAGTCAGCAAACTGAATGTTTAATTTGTAGAAGGGAGGATGTGAAGTCATTTAATATATACAGTAAATAAACACAAAAATTTGAAACCTTGACCTCTGAATACAAAATTGCCACAAAAAAAATAAAGTAATAATTAAAATAAAAGGTAGTTAAATTTTACACTTTACAAAATTAACCCTAATTTGCCACTGGTGGTGCTAGTGTTAGTTTTCTGGTCATTATTTGGAGGGGGGAAGGTTCCATAACCCATTTTAAGAGGTCAAACTTCAGAACACTAGATGATCCTCTTGGGCTTGGCATTTCTGCTTGTCCACACAGGCTCTCGGGATCCTCTTTGATTTACAAGCCATTAATACCTGCTAACAAGCCTGAAAAAAGCAATCTTCCTGATGTACAAAATTGCAACTGTTCTATCTGTAACTGCAACTGATGTTGTGTTTGGTTTATCATTATCATAGCACTTAATAACATGTTGTCAGAGCTTTGCTTACTGTAGGTTCACTTGACAAAGGCAGTGACGTTTATCTTCGATAATTTGTCATTATTGGCATTAGATCACAATTATCATTGTTTGCATAATGTTTTTCTAAGGATGCCAATG
Source organism: Lepisosteus platostomus (assembly GCF_059453375.1). Classification (NCBI taxonomy): domain Eukaryota; kingdom Metazoa; phylum Chordata; class Actinopteri; order Semionotiformes; family Lepisosteidae; genus Lepisosteus; species Lepisosteus platostomus. The sequence continues at coordinate 38,907,561 of NC_142623.1, forward strand.
CCCACTTTTCTTCATTTAGTAGCCAGAAATGCATAAGCTCACGGATCATTCCTGACTTCTCTTGAGATTCTCAACAGAGGGTGTAAGCACACTTTTCTCTTTTTTTATAAGAGAAAACCAAAATTCTGCAAACCTCATTCTTTATTGAGATTGAAACTAAATAATGTAAGATTCCAATATGCTGTGAAAAGAATTGCTCATGCATATCCGTTTTTTGCTGTCCAACCTAGACTTGCACTCTAATAATGACACAGAGGGCGTACATAAAACGGAGACACCATCGTACTGCACTTTCTGTATTTCTGGTCTTAGCTCAGTCTTTTGTGGCTGTTTACACATTGTACAATTAAACAGAATTTGCCATCACTGCCTTGAAGACTCATGAGCTAGAAGCAGAGTGACTGAATTAGCCTCTCACTGCAGGCGCTTTGTCAGAGCCTGCACACGAGGACATGACCTCTACATTTCTCTGGGCTCCTGCCTCATCTTCAGCAGAGGACAATCTTAAACATAAGGTAGACAAAAAGGAATGTGTGGTTTTCAAAGAATATGGACAACCCACAAGTTGAACACTCTTCCTACCACTACTACGTACAGTGCAACACACCACATTAATAACATCTGCAGGGCGTTTTTGTTTTGTTATTAGAGAAAAGAGATGAAAGAATGATTTTGCCACCCACTATCTTTATCATTTCAACTCCTGTTCCCTTTAGTATTTTACTTTGGTAATAATATGAGTTACCAAATAAGCTGACAAAATTAATAAACCCACTACAAAACTCTAAACAAATTGTGTTGTATCATTTTTATTTAATTCTCAAACCTCCAGCCTTTTTTATTATTTTCTTATATGATTTTGTTGAACATAAACATCACTCATTTGATTTAATGGTCTGATTTCAGTGCCTAGTCACATCAATTACTGCATGGTGTTTCACAGCATTTTCATTTTGTATATGCAATGCAAAACACTGTTGCTTCATAACTTCATTGAGACAACATAATGAAAAGGGCATCCATACCTGAAGTCTGTAAATTAGTAGCAGACTATTAATCCTGATTGTCTGTTTCTGGAAACAATTATCTGTGTAGCAGTTGCGTACTGCATTTATTATTTCAGTCATGTAATCAAATCTGAAAATTACTTTGTTTTTCTTCTGCCCCTGTGGCATCTCTCTCCACACCTGCTTCTTTAGAAAAAAGTGTATAAGTGCATATCATAAAAATGATGGCACTAATGAATATGGATCTTAATTGCTTTTAGCAGAAACAGTATGTACCAAGAGTCCTTGTTTCTATATATTTTGCAACTATGCAAGCCCTATGGCCGAGTTAACATCACAAGGGTAGGCTAGTGCTGCTCTGATTGGTAGCACTCCAAGCTCACAGTCAATGGGCAAACCACTGGAGTCAGTGTTGCATGAACAACCCGGGATACCCAGGATTAGAACCACCCTGTTCTCAAAGGTATCCTCCCTGGTTTTTTCACCTCTCCTTGACACTGTTTCATTGCAGAAACACTTTCATTTTTCAGCTCAAGAAGTGTCAGGTTTGTGTAACCTCTGCGTTCAATACACAATATAGTGGTCAATGTTGAAAGTATATTCTTTTTAATGGGATTTATGGCAACTAATCTCCTCAGTTATTTCTTAGTGCACAGCATGTACCATAACTTTATCCACCATTTCCTACTAGAATGGTAAAAAAAGAAGTTTGGGGCTGGCTTTTTGTAGGAAATCTTACCCTACTGCATTCAATAAGGAAAGCGATAACATCATTTTGTACTTCATATCTTTTTCTGATACCAGTACAAAAAAAACTCTTTAGCCTGCAATCTGTGCAGAGCAAAAAGAAATGTTTTTTAAAAAATCTAATTTCTGAACTGTCTAATATTGCCTGAGTCAGAGAAAAATGAGAAGGCTGTAATTTAAACTCAAGAGATTTGCTGAAGGTCTAGTATGGTTAGTTTGCATGGAAAAAGGATTTGTCAGAAGGAAATATCAGATATAAAATTTGTTTTCTGTGAGGATTCATTTTTGTGGAGATTCGGTTGGTGTCTCTATCCAGTGTTTTAAAATCTTTCAGAACAATATGCTCTAATGTATTGTATACACACTGCTTCATTTTAAAACCCAAAATAAGGCAGGTGGTAAACTTTTGCCTGTGTAAAAGAAGATAAAATGTTCCTACTAGATATAATTTATTAAAATGCCAAAAAATCCTAGTTGTAGGTTCAAATGTGAAATATCTGTAATAAAGACTTATCAGTAAATACATGGGTCATGATGATTAATCATATTAACATGTTATTTTTATCAATGTTCTTCAGCATACTTCACATATTTTACATTTTATATATGAATGCTAGCAGTTCATAGTATGTGGCTATTTTTTTTATTAAAGCTTCTCTCTAATATATATTGTTCGTAAGAAACTACTGGGGTTGCCCGTGGCAATAAAAAAATCCAAAATGTTTCCTTTGACCTTGAAAACAGAAAAAATAAAAATGGGAAAAACCCCTGGAAGGTCATATAAGAAATTCATTTCAGATGCTTCTGCAGGACAACGTAATCGAGTATAAGTACCTCGGGACTCAACATACTGTACAGCTCTTCCTTCTTTTTGTCTTTAGAATAGCAAGCCCACATTTTAACGTGACCAATAAAGCCAATTACAAGTACGGCCACAACTGTATTACCAACCTTTGTAGTCTGAAGCTTCCAAAACCTTAGCTGACTGTTTTTTCACTTCCTGAAAAAAGGGAGTTTCACTCCCTCGCAGGGGAAGAAATTTAAGGTTTTTGAAGTGAAAAATTCATCTTTGAATGTACCGTGTATCCTTCAAGTGGAGTCAAAAGAACTAAGTATGGTTTTTCTGTATGGCTTTATACCCATCAAGGATTTAAAATTTTCTCATACCTTTAAATAAGCAGAAAGCAAATACCTGTACTCAAGACATATTTAGATTTCAAGTAATAAAACATCACTGCAATATTAATATAAGCTATTCTTTATTTCAGGACCCGTTTATTTGGTTTAGTACGACTAAATTCAATTTTATTCCACCAGATACAGGATCTAATCTTTGCAGTGTTTCCCTGGAGTCAGCAACTATTGGCTTTTTTCAGTTTTCATATGGACAGTTGCTTGTGCAATTCTCCACCACTTGCAGCTGCAAAAAATAATGGTATAGATGCCTGAGATGATTAAGGGATAATGTAGTGATGTGCAGGGCCCTAGATACCAATAAGAGGGTCTCAGCAAAGCGTTTCAGTAAATTGAATTAATCTTAGGTGCTATATACCACTATGGATCATGATGTGAGACAGGATAACTTTTTGTAGTGAGTCCAAATTCAGAACAAGAGAATAATCACTTTCATCAGAAGTCAAGTTTTCACATTTGTGACTTGGTCACCAATAAGGGTGACCAGTCAGATTCTAGAAAAATGTGAGACTCCTGCATTTTTAAACATAACATAACAAAGTTAAACAAGGTCAACACTAATTATACAACAAACAAAAACAGATTAACCGTATTTAGTAAAGGCTCTGTAACCTGACCCAGGATGGCAGAACAGAAAAGACTATGGATCCATAACAGGTAACATTTAACACAGAACATAGCTATCTAAATGTTTACAGTACAACAAATAAACAATTAAAATGCGCAAAGTTAGGCCACATAGGCCATGTAAGAAGGGCAATAACATAGTGCTTCGTCAACAACATTTTATCATTTTCTGGAACAAACACACGTCCTGAACTCAGAGGTGATTCGAGGAAACATAAGGGTCAAAATAAAAAAATGTAAATACAATTTAAAGGTTACAACAGTAACTGAAATAATATTCCTGCTTATCTGTATACCTTCCCTTCCCTCTCTGTCATTTTAATGAAAATGCAATTTTACATATTAAGTGAAGATGACACTACTTTCTACAGTATGTACAGTACATTGGTATCATCATACACGGGAATTCAGATATCAGCATAAAGATTTTACAAGAACCAAAGATAAAGTACCCAATGCCTTTGAGAGATAAGGAGTGGAAAAATTCCAGAACATATTATCAAGAATGTACAGTACACTGTCCAGAATCCATGATAATTAAAAAAGTTCATAAGAAGTATAAGTTTGGTTGTAATCACTCAATTGAAAATTCAACATTGGGCACATGCTAAAACTGAGAAATGGGCCAATCTATGCATATTGTAATAACTGAATATTATTTATTATTTATTTAACTTCCTCACTGACGTCTGACTTTCTGTTATTTTTTATTTTAAAATGATTTTCAAAACATTTTTAGTGCCCAAAATGGCTTTTTTCTTAGTTCTCCATAACACATTTTGACAGGTCTTAAAACAGTTTTAGGCCAGGTTCATTTTCTGCAAAATATGCCAGGTGACATGAATAGATATCATTTAAAACTTAAAATTTAATCTTTTGTCTATAAAGTAAAAAGTAAAATCAAATAACAGGCTAGCACTGCAGAACAGAAAGTAATGTTGAGGTACTGGGTCAAATATTGAACAGCTCAATCCCTAATTCACCTACTCCTATTTTCATGAAAACACCAGACCACCAGTTGAATTATATAATCTTGGGAAGGACACATACAGTGACTGCTAAAGACATATCCAAACTTCATAATTGACAAAGAAGGTTGTCTACAACACATATTGTAGTCACACATCAATCAAGTCTCCTTAGTTAACACTTGTCCATTTCACACTGGTACATGTACAAAGGTCTATTGAGAGAGTGTGTTTACAGGTTAATGAATAAATTGGCCATATAACTCCACAACCTTCAGGACATTTCAAAACAATATAGTATAAACAGAATAAATTCTATTCTACACATTTGTAAAACGATATATTGGTTTGTGGTTGCTGAACAATGAGAATAATAATACTGATCTTCTGGTTCATCTGTCAAACTGAGCAAATAGCAGTATTATAGTAGGCAGCGGTAGTAAATACTGTAAATTGCAAATTTACTATATCATTTATAAACCCAATGAGCCTGGAGTACAGAACTGTTTTTTGTTTAAATAACCCCTAAATTACAAAAAGAACCAAGGCTTCTCTTGCCAATAGCAATGGCTTGTGCAAATGTCCAAAACATTGAGAATAAAAGAGTGATAGGCTTCACACAGGTACACTATAGAGGAGTTATCCTACCGAGATTAAAAAATATGGACTTTGGGGTTGACATTATGTTAAACACTTTTCAGTTATAGTGTCACACGAACATTGGCCAAAGCTGTTAATTAAGGTTTTTTTGTGATTTGTTTTTTATCACAAATGAAACTAACTAGGCTAATATGTTTCTTAACAACTACAGTTCCCAATTCCAAATAATATTTATGATTATATTTTTGGGTGTTTTAATCTGTTAGAAGATATAGTGGGGATTTTTTCTCTGAACTTCAGATTTGGATTTAGTTTTCATTTCCAGGGAATATCTTTGACCTTTCTCAAGCACCACTGGCACCACAAGAAGCGTATAATTAATAATCACAAGGTGGTTTGTATGGAGAGTGCAGAGGAATCCATCATCCTCAAACTGCTATTGATGTGAACGTCAGGAGCACTGAGCCACTATCATCTTATAGAGTAAAAGGAGGGATGTAGAACAAAGCACTCACTATAATTACCATTGAACATCTGTGATACTCTGAGGATTTTATTCATTTTCTAAAAATGCCAACAAAGTCATGCAAAATCACATACACACTTATCCTTATACTATACTTAATTTCTAAAGAAAAAAAAGACAAAAGCAGAAGATAAAGAAGATCTGGATTGATCTGGTCCCATAGCTGCTCCCTGTCAGTGCTATAGGTGTGTCTCGGTTTTAGATTTTTATCAGAGCGTTCTGATGAAACTGAAAAGAAGAAATAAGTGTCAGAAGCGTTTCAGAATGTCATGCAGTGCTGGAGAGAAAAAAAGGAAAGTTCAGTAAAGTTAGTAAGTTCAGGAAAAGCATTTTTAAAAACTGTCAGGGTCAGGATCAAGGGAAAAAGGTAACACACACAGGTCTATCAACAAATAATATTCTGGGTCTCCTCGCACAGTCAGTGAGAATCAACAGAAGGTATAGAGGAGTGAGGGGAACGAATCAAAATTCATTTAAGCACAACAAATAGGGACTTTTTCAGTCAGTCTCTTGTATGTCCTTAATTAAATCTTAAAATCAGTTCTATATGTAACAGGGAAGCCAGAGCAGCGAAGCTAAGAGAGTAGTCATACAAACAAGTTGGACGAAGAAGATGGTGCTGGCAAATATTGTACTGTTTGTGTACTTTCTAGTAAATATATATATCTAAAAGAGAAAAAAACAGTATAGTACTGTATAATGTTCCCCAGGGTTGGATGTATTGTTCCTTTATTAGTCGGGGTATATCCCTGCATCTAATTTGAAGTGAAATATCTCATATTTAACTTCTTAATTTCTATGATTCTAACACTCTTCTCTTTAATTATTTTAATTAACCAATTTAATATTATCTTAATATTAATGCTGTACTATTATGTACTATTATGCTGTACTATCGGATATTACAAGTTCGATTTTTAAAATCACAATTTATGTGTATATATAGTATAAACACATTCATATTAATTATATATATATATTTATATATATATACACATTGCTGGATAATTCTGTAGTTTCAGCAATTAGCTAAAGGAATAGTCAGTGGATGACTATATTCGTCACAGGGAAAAGAGAAAATAATTTTAAAATTGCATTGCCAAGTTCAGAGAGAGAAACTTTGTATGGTAATAAACGTTAAAATCAGTTCTCCTTCTAGATTTAAACATCCGCACGAAGGCTACACAAAGGACATGGCACTGAAAACTGTACCCTGGGGATGCCCGCTAATCTATTCCTGTGAACAGGTTTATAATGAAGGATTACAAGATTAATGGAAACTGAGATTGAGTTTGAATTATTCTGGACTGCTGTAAGTTTTAATCAACAGACAACAGTAAATACTTGAAAATTTATATAAAGAACAAAAAAATATATCAGTTTAATAACCACAGCAGACAAGTTTCCTTAGATGCCCTCTGTAAATCCTTGTGGCAGTGCTTTGTCTTCTGATTTGTTTTAGAATTAACCATGCATTTATTTACACTCAAAAAAATCTAAATAGGTGTGATAGTTTCTCACTTTGCTCTGCGCAGAACAACAAGAATGACACTTTCGCACATTTGTTTAACACTTATATGAGATGGCAATAGCAATGGCAAAGTCACTGTTCACTAAGTCCAGTCAGTATCCTTATCTGTGCCTAGATGCTATTACTGATGTCAAAGTAATTCTGTACATTGCAGCATTTCCTGTGGAGTACTTAGCAATAAACGTTTAGTCTTTGTTTTCAAATGTTGTACCCTGTGGAGGTTTCTGTAACACAGCTTTCTTTCACAAATAGTATTGACGAACAACAAACATACTGTAAAAAACAGCTCTTATTTTCTTTGAAAGAAATGACTATCATGTCTGTCATGTCATACAATGATAACAATATTGTGATCCCGTACAGTATGTAACGATTAAAGCCAATTTAAATCCCCCGGTGTGTTGCATATATTGTACTATGTATTGACTTGTAATTTGCACTATCTGCACTTTGCACTATGTGTATCCTGTCTACAATGTCTATGTCAGTGTCCTGTCTGTCCTGTCTGTATTTGCACTGTGGACCAGGAGGAACGATATTCCGTTCCACAGTATACTTGTGTAAGGCTGGAATGACAAATAAACATGAACTTGAACAAACCAACCCCAAAAAGAGGCTTATTTCTTGAAATACATTATTCTATTATATACAGTTACCTTTTAGCTTAAATATTTTCATTACCCTATTCTGCACACCTGTGGATTTAAACACACAGGTAACAAACAAATTAAATGAGTCCACTTGTTTCATTACATTTTGCACTCTTTGTCAAGAAGTGGAGTGTTATCCCTAGAAGAAAAGTTTGGTTCCCTGTGATTGATTTAGCACCCATTACCACCATGCAATTTGGCTGCCTCCTTTCATCACACATGATTCTCTGGGGCCCTTCAGATCTGTTTGATAGCGTTTAGAAGGACAAGCAGATGTCAGCTAAAGCTGACCTTTGCAATTATCAACCTGACAGAGAGGTAATGACAGGATCACTATCCACTTAGACAGGAAAACCTGATAGCTACTGTACAGTATATTCCTGTTTTCCTTTTTTCAGTTACAAATGAACATATCCATCTTTTTCATGCTAAATGGAAAAACTGAAAGCTGAAAAAGCCAACAAGATGTGACTCATTGATTGTCCTGTTCTTTTTTCCCCCTTTTATCTTATAAAATTGTTTTCAAATTAATGTGACTGACAGCTCAAATGCAACACATTGTGTATAAGATATCACTCCATTGATATCAGATACAAAAAAGTCAACACTCATTGAGTGACGAAAAAGCATATTTCTTTTACTTCTTGTGAAATATTGTGTTTTGTCAATTAGTAATACCATACTTTGATTATTTGTGTGTACAGTAGCTTGAATTAACATTCCAGCAGGCTGCTGAGGTTTCCCTTGGTTTACCAATTAAATACTTTGGACAAATGTTATGTTCAAATAATCTGTAATTGTCAGATCAGGAAATGATTAGAATCCAGTTTCTCTTTTATTCCCAAGTGAACAAGAGGTTTGGTTCATGTCTGCATTTAATGACTTTTGATGTAAAACGGTCACCTTTAAAAACATTCAAGGTTTGATGGTTAACCATTTCACATTAATGTATGGAGAACTTTAATTGAAACCGAGAACAGGAGACATTTTTTACACAAAGGGTTACAAACTGAATTTCGTTTCAGACATCCCTTTATTCATCAGAATCAAGTCCCATGAAATAGTACACTTCAAGACAAACTTAATATTTTCTTTACTGGTTAGGAGAGAAAGCACCTTTCTATAAGACATTTTATAAGTAAAACTTAAGAAAAACAAAGCAGAAATGACTAAAATGAAATAATGGCCAAGTAATTATAGCTTTTGAGTTTATACAGCAATTTTCATGGACTTAATTATTCAAGAGGCCTAAGCTGGTCAGCACTAATAAATATAGACAAAATTAGTGGCATTCAATTTGCATTCAGTACAAAGAATTGACCACTGATTGTAACTTTAAAGGAATAGTGATGATCACGCTGAGCCTTTCAGTAAGAATTTATTGATTTCCTCTTTTGTACCAATCTAAAAAGTGTGAAAAGATCCTTGAACTCCCCAAGCACATAAATGTCAAGAACTACAAGACTTGGCCTGTGCTCTAACTTGTGTGGACACACCAACCAAACAAAATCTTACTTAACAATATTATGGTGCACTGCTCAGGAATAAATATTGGCTTCTACATATACTGTATGCATCACATGCCATACACCAAATATTTCTGGAAGAATAAGCACTTTCCCACTTTTGAAGTACCTGTTCACATATTTTCCATTCAAGTCTCAGAAATCACTAACATACCACCTACAGTATGTACAATATGATATTTACATTATTCACACAACTGTCCTGCTATTTATTAGCCTCTAAAGCCAATATTCTGACTTATAACAGAACTCAGTATGAACACACTGAAATACTTTTTTTTCCTTTACTATTATTAATTCCATTAATTGTTACATTTTTTATCACAATGTCATTCCCTAAAAATAATAAAAAAGTGAATCTTAAAAATGTATTATAAGCGCGGTTATTGCTGATATTTCCTGCTGGACGTTTGCCGAAAGTAACCCATTTACTCAGGCGTTGTTGTTGTATTGTTTCTTTGGATAAAGAAATGGTAAATATTTCAGGACAAACAATAAAAAAGATCATTAAGATCCAACTCCCCAAAATCCCAGCAACTTTCATACATTACTGAGTTGTTCATTTTATCCATTCTGAAATAAACATTGCCTCATTGAACGTAAAGAAAACTGAAGGTACAAGCTAATTCAATCAGACACTTCTTATCCTCAAGCAAGGAACGACATAACAAAAAACACTACTGTGGTCTGGACAATAAAATAAAATGCTTTGTGTTTCAGTAATGATTCCCAGATAAGTCAGTACAATTTCAAAGAAATATATAAACCACAAGCAGCTCTCTGATTTCATCTAACCTTGTGATAAAGACATTTAGATCAAAGAAAGGTACAGTATATGAGGAGCCAAGGGAATTCACATCCCAACCAACTTATTTGGCCCAGAATTTCGCAATAGTCCAATCTCTCCATTACCAGAAAGATTATCCTTACTGGTTAGAGTCATGGCAGATCGTACTGCATTTATTTTGTTCTCTACCAATATTTCAGATATTTGGTTATTACCTCTAATGATGGTGCATGTCTGTTCATATGCTCAGCTATCTATCTAAAAGAATTATGGATAGAAATATGAATTAGCTCTTCATCCAATCACAGCAGTGTAGCAGGTGGAATGGTTTTGTGACTTTTCGTTCTTTTGTTAACATTGTTCAAAATGTCAACAACTGTGCTGTTATTAGTGAATCAGTTTGATGTTGATAATTTCACTAATGGCATAAACATATTGTAATGCCTCCATTCCTTGCGAGAGCTGGCTTACCAGAGCGGTGACATCACCGCCCTTCCCTGTGAATAGCAGGGCCCGCAGCCGCTGGGCTGAAGGGAGATCTCTCTTTAGCTCAAGAGGCTGGGTCTCCGTTGAGTGACGCCGGAGGCCCGGGTTTGAGTCCCCGACGGTTGGGGGGGTGACCTGAGGCGGCAGCGGCGAGAGCGCCCGCATGAACTCCGTAGCGTTACAGTATTTATCTACAGTATCTTAGAATGGACACAATATACAGTATACTGTATCTGCCTTAAAAATAAAACTGTTCACCCATGAGGATTTAAAAAGAAAACAAGGCTATCAAAATACGGCAATACTCAATTTAGTTTTCCCTGTCTTATTGCAACATTCTTCTTCTCCAAAGTATGTTTTTAGACTATGTTCCCTGATGTTTTACATAGTGTAGGTGCACCATAGTCTGTGATTTAAAATCTAGAATTAAATGGAGCTGTTTAATTGCTTATGAATGGGAAGTGATTGCATTTCACATACATTTTTAAACAAGGTACTGTATATTATAATCATGTATACAGGAAAAGTCATTCTAATATGTGTTCAGTGTGAAAACTAATGATTAATTCAGTGCACCATTTCAGGAACATGCCTCTGGAAAAGTAAATAATTATTTAAACTATTTTATTAATCCTGGCTATAGCTATATGAAGCTATAGCTTTCATGTAGCTGGAACTAGTAATAATGTGTGCAACACTACATCTCTAATTGTTACTAGGACAAAATTGAAAATGTAATAAACAGAAACAACATTGGAAATGTAAATACAGTTCTTGCATACATTATACGATGCTGCTGTCCATTAAAAGATCTATTCTTACACAAAATCTGAGCCTCACTAGAGGCACAATCACTTTTCAAGAAATAATTTATTTCTGTATATCTCCTGGAGGCAATAAACAAGAAAACAACAAAATGTTTTGTTGGCCAAACCAAAGGGGAAAAAAAACATGTTTGTTTTATAACTTTAATCAGAAAATAATGACTCAGTAAACTTTTTTTACTTTATTCCCAAAATAGCAGTGTATTCATTGTACAATAAGCAATCCAGAAATATTGTTTTGCAAGTACAAGGTCCAAAACTTTTAGAATAAAGAATATTATCTTTCTGTTGTTGTTCCTACCATAGTTTTTGCATTTAATTTGTTTCCATTTATACCACCAAAACACACAATTGTTTTGAGGAGGTCATTAGTGGCTAGGAATTCTTGGAAAAAATGTGTTTAAAATAATTAATTCCACAAACATAACTTTACTAGTAACATTTTCCTTAGTAAAACTTTCAATTGAGCCGGAATGTGAAATTCCTTCATGTTTTTTTCTGCTGCTAAAAGCAAGTTTAATTGTGTCATTTTAAATCAATAATTCAGCCTGGCTCCCTGCATGTATAATTCAACGTTTTTCTCCATATCAAAGTTCAGATTAGGGGTCATATAATATGTCTGAGTGACAACTAACAGGTATTAGCAGGACTCCTGGGAATAAGGAAATTCCCTTTCTTAGGGTGAAACCTTCAGCTCATTTTAAATTCCAGCTCCAATTTTTATCTATTACACTGGTATGTCAATTTTCACTGAATTCGATGTGTCTTTCCATTTCCCACTCCCCCAAAAATATATATATAGTGAAAAATGACACATCTAACAGCAAAGCTTTGGAGATGAAAGATAAAATACAAATGTCACATCTAAAGAAGGTTCTTTTTGCTTTTCAGCATGGAATTGATCTTTATTTATTCCTTTGCTTGCTATTCCAATCCCCATCTTAACCCTTTAATATATATCTATTCTCGAGCCTCTATAAGGGTGAAATATCTACAGTATGTATGGATAACATTTTTTTTCTTTTTGCAGTGAACCCTTAATCCCTTCCCTGTGCTATTGTACGCTAAGACACTACACATTTTACACATTTCACGTTAAAAATAAATTTTTAACAATCATTTACACATATCTCTCAACGTATTTTAATGTTCAGAACTAGCCAACAGTGAACAGAAGGTGCAAAATGTATTAATTTTAATGTAAGTAATGACTGCTGGCATTAAGCATACAATTGTACAAACTAACATATTTACATACAAGTACTGTGCCTGCCTTGCCTACAGCCTTTTCTGAACTGTTTTATCAGGTAACAAAATTAAAAATTCAAACCTGAATTAAATTAAAAAGTGTACCTGTATCTTGTATGCAAAAATATATTCAGCTTTGTTTCCATTATCAGGTTATATAAGTGTCGTACAAGAATACTGTTTACCAAACAATAGTTTTGACCACTGTAATGGCCTGAGGTTTTGATGTTACAGGTGTTAGAGGTTAATTCATGTTAAAACATTGTGGAGCTGAAGGCAAAGTAATTAAATTGCCTCTGTGGAAAGGAAGATTGAGAGTACCACACAGGCTGGAGCAGGGAACCTAAGCTTTCAAATCTGGCCTTTTTCTGATGTCTACCCTTACTCACCAAGGTTTAAGAATTATCTTCTATTTTCAGCTGTGCTATAATCATTTGAAATCTTTGTAGAGCACAGTAGCAGGCTGTGAATGAAAATGGAGTAAGAACATCCCAGACTACACACATTTATGTGTCTATAAAAAATAAGGACCTTGCAAGGTAGATCAGCTTACCATTATAGGAAAACATCACCGAAAAAGAGTATATAATTATGAATAATAAATCTATTAACAGCAGTGATCGCAGTACTTGACTGACAAACTGAGAGTAGAGGAGTATGAGGTGACGTTTAGGCCATTATTCAAACTTTACCTCTCATACACACACAAATTGCTCTCACATACACACAAAATGCTCTCACACTCTCCGTTTTACCCCTCGCATACACACAAAGAACACTCATCGCAGGCGTCATAGCCGATGATATTGAAGCCATTGCTTCTGGCGTGGCTAAGATGTTATTAATTAAAGCTATGGCTTGGCTTAGTGCTTGTTGCGGTTGAGGTTGATTCCTTTCCTCCATCTTGGAAGGCAGCAGAAAATGAGAAAGCTTGTTGACAGATTTTCTCAGCCAATCACATTGTGCCATTTAGACGGACCACCTACATTGGGCTATAATTCCCCTCTCACATACACATAAAATGCTCTCACGCTCTCCATTTTACCTCTCACATACGCACACAAAACGCTCTCACATTCATTAGTTTGACCTCTCACATTCACATAAAATGCGTTAACATTCGCTAGTTTTGCCTCTCACGTTCACATTGTGAAGGAGTGTTTTATGTATATGTGCGACGAACAAGTAAATGTGAGAACGTTTAGTGTGTATGTGAGAGGTAAAACTAGTGAGTGTGAAAGCTTTTTGTGTGTATGTAAGAGGTAAAACTAGTGAATGTGAAACTTTTTGTGCGTATGTGAGAGAAATTTGTGTGTGTATGAGGGGTAAAGCTTGAATAATGGCCTAAACGGCACCTCATAGAGGAGGGGTGGATATACAGTGTCTGTTTTTAGTATTTCCCTATAGCAAAGCAATTGTCTAACACAGTGCTGAGGCCAACATTCAGAAGTATTTAACAAACCCTAAGAGACCTAATTCTCTGGGATATCATTTGACCTTTCATAATTATTGTAAGGTAACTAGGAGTTTCAGTATATTCTGAAGAAGATTTAAGGAAACTAAGGCTGCCCAGTAATCTCCACATCTTTAAACACAGAACTTAAGGAAGATAGAAATCTTGAGCATACAGTAACAAAGGTAAAACAGTTGCGATGGTCATCATAGAAATCCTCCCTGTGTACTTTTTGATCTGGCTCTAAGGCACCTTTATTTATTGACCACACTTGGAAGAGTGGTATATGGTGGTATAGTCTGTGCTGTCTGAAAGAGCCTGATGACAAGACTCCAGCCACCAGCAGCTGAGCTTTTACCTCCTTTAAAGAAGAATCCTCATCCTACCTTTGCTAATTCCCTGTTATGTTTTAATGAGAGTATACGCAATTGTTAAATTGCCTGTGCCTTAAAAAATTATTTCTACCCTTCATGGACAAACATAAGATTTTACATGCCTGAAAGTTATTGGCATGTTGTTATGGAAGTGATAGATACTGTTAGAATTATACAAATTATACGTATTGTTTTTCTATAATATAATAAATAAATATATATTTATAATATTTTTATTATATATAATATATATTTATAATATATATATTTTGTGATTTAAATTACATCATTTTCACCAGACCGCGTCAACTGTAACATTTGAAAACCAAATAATGTAACCAAAATTGTCTACAAACCCTCAGAAATGTGAGTTGTAACAAACATGTAACTAATGTAATTACAACTGAATAAGCTCATTATGTAGTCTCAGCTGTGTCCGTGAGGGGAATTCAGAAGAAGTAGGTTACATGCACATACAGTACATCATCTGCTGCTGGCCTTTACATGAGATTCTATATTCAGATAAAGCACAATGTGATGCTCTCAGATCCACTACTGAAAGCAACAATAAAGATAGCTTGATAATCCTTTTTCAGGAAGATTGTCCGATGTCCGGATGTTGAGTGCTACAATAAAATGTAGGTGATACAGTACGTTTTATTATCTGCAAATAAAAAAAATACCTTGTTACAAAATCGAGCAATACAATACAATTGTAATACAGACGTGACAGAAAAAATGTTGTGAGGTGTGTTTTGCAACAATGTAAAAAGTCATTTTGTAAGAATTGGGTACCCATTTTGAAATGGGTATTTTTTTCAAAATTAAAACTATTTTAAAATCATATAAAACTATAATCCTTCTCTCACCTAGATAAAAAAGTGAATATACAGTATGTATACAACTCTCCTTCATATAGTTTAAATACTTTCTAGTTGTCCCTAACTTTGCGAGCACCATTTCTAGCCTCCCTCCACTCCAACTATACCTTTGCAGCTGGCTCCCTGATTCATTCCTTGAAAGTTCAGGGGGTTGCGACAGCAATGACCTTCAACCACCACAGTCATTTCTTCAACCAAGCAAGCTAACATTATTAAATACACTATTTTTTTATATTTGTCAATGTATTATTATTAGACTTTGACCAAAATTAGTAGTAATTATAGTAACTATAGCAGTTTATGTTGTAATAATGATACACAGAATTATGGAGAACTTTCAGCCAGAAGTCTTAAGTTAGAAATATTTCTGATTTAAAGCTATTCATATCTGTCTGTTTTTGTCATTCCTGAATTTAAAAATTAAAAAGGACTGTCTGTAAAATAATGTTATTTAAACTTCTTTTCAAGGCAAAGTCAGTACTTACAGTATGTTTAGATTCTCTGTATTTAGTATAAGCTAATAAAAGATGAATACCAATACACATCACTTTAGAAATTCATGAACATCTTCAAAAGTTCAAAAATGAAACATGACTACCAAAAAGGGGAACTCCAGTTGCAAAGATTTCTTCAATCAATCATTTATTAGTTTGTTGTATTCAAACTGTAAATGTTATGATACAGCAGGTAGATAGAAAAAGCTGCGTCTGCTGGAAAGCTTGAGGAATCCAACTGCATGATCCCAGTGAAGCTGGCGGAGATTTGCACCATGAGGGCAGATGTAGATTGCCAAGCAGGACAGGCACTAAGCAGACTGGATGAAGCAGACTGGAGACTAGGCACCTAAGTAACAGTGCAGAGCAGGGCAGGGAAGCTTCACCTGTTTACAAGCCAGTGGTCCGGTGCTAAAATGAGCTGAAGAGACGGTGGATGACAGACGGGGAATTGGCTTGCAGTGTGGTTTGGGAACCAAACAGATACTCGGCCTGAGTATCTGAGTTCAGACAGGTTATCCTTCTCTGAAGTGGACATGTGGACACTTCCCTAGGCAGAAAGAAGCTCAATGACAGAGCAGCAGACCATAGGCAGATCAGGGTTTAAATATCCTGGGCTATATGGAACAATTACCTGTTAAGTTGGGACAGGTGGCTGGGACAAATCCACATGGCCCTGGGAGGTGTTTAGCTCCTTCGTGCGAACTCATTCCACGGAGACTGAAGGCCTGCTGCTCTGGCTCAGCCAACAATAAAGTAGTATTGCAGCACATAGGTGGACAGGTCTTCATTACTATAGACTATAATTATCCTTATCTTACACAACACATGAATTACTGTGGAGAAAAGGAAATTGCATTTTTCAGTTTACTTGCACTGTAGGTCAACTGTGTGCTCATTATCCCTCTGTGGATAGAAATCACATAGAACAATATGAGGTCAAACTGAAACAGTTGAAGAGATACCCTAAACCAATACAGTATATAATGTCAAAAGTGGATGACATGGCATTCTGTGGAATCCGTCGAAAACTAATGTTCTTTTCACATACCCCCACTTATCACTGTAGCAAGCACTGAGCAACTGAGTTAGCCCTCTACTGGGTCAGGGATCGTAAGATTATGCCATTAGGTGTATTGATCCAAAAGGAAACCACTTTGAGAGGCTCCCACATATGGCAACTGCCCTCCAGAGTGACGAGGAACATTTTTTTTAACGTGGCTCAGAGTGGAAAATCCAATAATAAGATTTGGCCTTCGGTAGCACTGATATAGTTTAGAGTATCTCACTTCCAGTTTCTTCCTTCATTTCACAGCCCGTGGGAGTACAAATATACCTATTTTGTAACCATGTTCTGCAGTTAGTTTCCAATTTGAAAACAGTATTTTTAGAAACATAAGCATGGGTAAATTTTCCTATCAATCAGTTGTGGTACAAAACGCAATAGACTTCTAGCAAAATGTACTATTACCATAGGTAAGAACAAAACGGAAACTGAGCAGGCCAAGATACATATATAAGATTAAAGCAGGGCATGGAGGAAAGTGATAACTGACATTCGTGTTGGGTAGCATTTCCTTGGAATATTCTATTAGAGCTCACAGACAACCAGTCATGTAGCAAAAGATGGAGTGCCCTTCTCTCAGATGCTATGAACACACATGCTGTCCTGCCAGAGAACATGGATAGCTGTGTTTTAGAACTTATTTCCTGGTAATTACAGCAAAAGAGGCAGGGTGCTCTTATGTTTTTTGCAGAACAAGAAGTCAACAAGATCCTTATTAGTTCAGGTGGGTAGCTGCGTCAGCATGCGAAGGCTGCAATGGAACAAGTAATAGGTTTATTCCATGCTAAAAAGAGAAGAAAGAAAGCACAACGTTTCGGCCATAGAGCCTTCTTCAGGTTCACACCTGAAGAAGATCCTTATTATACTTGATTTATTTTTTTCTATTTTAGCCTAAAAGACAGATTCTTAGACTTAATCCAAAGTCAATCAAATGCTTTCCTCAGCATTTCCTTACTCTTAAACTGTTTGGCATTGTTTGCAGTACTCCTGCAGTAGGAGTGCTACTCTCCAGTTCAATTGTCATTGTCTCAATTTAGCACAGGATGCCTGCTAAAAACTCTTGAAGACACAAAGGCAGATGAAAACTCATCAAGCACAACAATTATGAAATCAATGCATAACTAAAGAAAGCTTTCAGTTCATTTGTTTTGCAGCAATACATTTATTTAAATCTATTTTGGCTACTGATGGATAATCCTGATACAATGGTACACAATATCAATAAATTCTGACATTAAACAGAACAAACTTCTTGTATGTGTCATTTTCTATATATTGGCAATTATATATCACATTACACTTGTTTAAAGGCAGATTTCCATTCACAAGAAAATTCATGTTTATTTTAGTTTCGGCAAAAGAGAGTTTGTCCTTAAGGTTTATCGACTGTGAAAAATGAAAATATTTTATTTTCGATTAAGAAATGTCTAAAATGCAGCAAGAAATAATTATTCTGAGGGCCTTGATTTTTGAATAAGTTCAGCTCTGATGATCCCAAATAGGAAATTTTCTAAATACATTACAGATAAATTACTTTGTTATGAATGCTTACAGACATCCTGTACAATTCTCTGTTTGTTTTCTGATTAAAGCCTTTAGAATGCTCATCTTCTGAGGAAATCTTAAAACAATCTGCACTGCCTCAGGCTCCATGGGATAATTTCAGTTCCTCCAAGAATGTCATGCAGCCTGTTGTTTTCCCCAATAATTTAAAGCCCTTCCCTACCTCTGTTTTTCTTCCTTTCCCTCCCTTTGACTGTTTCAAGCATCAGTAACCTTGCTAAGCTCCTCTTGCTCCTATACCTCCAGAGAAATGTTAGAAATGAGTGCCACGCTCTCTGGGATGCAGGCACAACATTGTTTTCAGTCCCAGTGATAATCAATAATTCATCACACGATTTAAGAGATTTAACGGCTAAGTTTTGCCTTTAGCTGTGAACTAGAGAGACAAGGTTTTTTTTAACTTTACCTACTGTAGAGTCTAAACGTAAAAGACAAGTGGCTTTTCAATCCCTGCAACTCTCTTTGGCTCGTAGAAACCCATCCACCACTTTTCTAAACACACATGCAGGGCTTTCCTGTGTTTTTTTTCAGCTGTTAAATCTGTCCTTCACAGACGGTTTGATTTACACATTTAACGTACTGCCTGAATATGGGAGCACTGACAAATTGAATCATTTCCCCTCTGACACCGTTTGCATTCCTCTAATTATTACTCTGCAGCGTATTTTTCAGCATGTCGGTGTCCCCCTCTCCCACTGCCTGGTTCAATCAAATGCTTAGCTGTAATTAGTGAGTGCTGAGTACTTTTTACACAACCCCGTTAGGATTTCTTTTTGAGAAATCTGCTGGTGTTTCTCAGTCTACCCTCTGAGACAGTCCAGAATTTGCCATACATTTCTGGATTCAAGTTTTCATTCGCCATGCGTTAGGGGCTGTTTTCTACAAATGCATCTTAAATGTTGTTTAAAGGAATTTTGAAGAATATTATTCACTTTTTATCGATCAAACAGTTCTGACTTGTTATTTTGGCAAATCTAAATATTGTACAAATATGTTTTTTTGTTTTATCTTATATACTGCAGATAAATAGTTATTAATTATGCAGTTAATATATAGTAATAATCACCATGTTATTTAAAGTGTAATAATTAGACTATTTTAGTATCTTATTTAAAATGGAATTAGCATTTCTGATGTTTTTTCCTTTCATGGCAGACAAAACGAAGTTGGAAAATGCATTATTTATCATAAATCACACATTAAAAATTGAAGTATTCATTTTTGTTTAAAAGATTCACTTAACAATCATTACAATATTATCATTAAATAGAAATACAACACCATGCATTTTTAAAACCCTTAAGTTCTGAGAGAAATCAGTAAAATGAATCTTCGGTTCTCTCCAGGAACTGCTGAGTACTTGATTTATTAAATTCTGTGTATTGCTCTGGGATCAAATTATCTATGTGTGTTCATGCAAAGTCAGACGTGACATGAGACAGACATATTTTCATATTCATAAATGATTCAAAACTTAGCTCCAGAATGTTAAAAAATGCACAGGCATTACAGCATCTGAAAACAAATAAGGGAACGGAGATATAGGAAATGATACACATTAAGCTCATTTTGAATGCATGTCATTAAAGGAAATCCAAAGCAAAACAAAAATCAAACATAAACTACAGAAGGTATTGGGTAACTGTATAATATCTCAATAATTAGTCTTCTCGGTGCAACCATGTAAAGATGTTTGTCTGTTTGTGCTGACTCTACACGGACACTCCATACAACAGTGATGGCACAACAAGTGAAGGTACTATATTTTGACATGGATCAGAAAACAGAATATATCACTGGTTTTCGTACAAGCCTGTCTGTAGTGGTTAATAGCTTCTGACTCCCTGTAGGAAAGAATCTATAGAATCTATAACTAGACAAAATATTTATGTACTTCTGATCTTCTTTTTAAAAAGATTTATGGTTAAATCCTGTTGTGGCATTAATTGTGCTCATTGGACATAGATGATAAATTGAATAAAATTTCCTCTGTATCGTATACAATCACAAAATGCATTTATCATATGTAATAGTTTATCAGAACATGTCTGGTAACAAAACACAGATACGGTACCATATATGTGTTTTATTAGCTGACAACTTAGTGGGGAAGAATGAGGCCCAGAATGCTTTAAATTTGCAGTTTAGACTTAGTCAAATTTAGATTTATTTTAATTAGTAGAACTAATTGTAGCAAAAATTACTCTGGACAACCTTTCAGTAATAAATTGCATGTAATGATACTGCTGTCAACAGAAATTGAAAGTAAAAAATGTGCATAAAATCACCACACTTACCAACAAATAACAATGATGAAAAATACTTTTTTGTTTGCTTTATCTGAAAGCAGTGAGAATAAAGATGGAAATCTGAGGTTGTTCCTATGCATCATTCATTGTTTTTTTTGTATTAGCTGTACAGTAAATGATTGCAAATAAAGCAAGAATATTGTGAACTAGCCAATATATACTATGATTAGTATTCAGATGTGTAGATGTTTTATTGCAGTTTTGTTTTATGTACCACTGTGATTTATGGAAACATAGTTCATCCTCAATGTCCGAATCATCAATCACTGTGTATTTAAAGATGCAGATAAGATGCTGAATAGACTATTGTGTGCATTAACCAATTGTGTATGTGTTTATATAATATATAATGTCCTTAAACAGCCCAGCTGTTTACTCTTGCGAACACCTTTTGTGATTTAGGATAATCTGATCTGATCTGTAAGCATCAGAATAAATACAAATTTAGTATTAAGTATCCTAATTGTATTGTATCCTAATTTTAAGTCTGGATTTGTTTGAAAGCAATATATATGGGCACTATTAAATAGTAATTCCGTATCATCTAGGATATCTTCTGTTTGTTTATTGTGTGAGCACAATTTTTGTCCCCTACAGGAAGTAGGAGGCAATTCACCACAGCAGCCAAATAGGTTTTCTATTAGTACTGTATGTGTGATCTAGTTTAAGATTGTGTGAATGGCAACACTGAAAACATTGATTTTCAAGATGGTACAGTGGCACTATAGAGATGCTTTTAATTAAGCAGTTACTATACAATGACCCAATATGATCTGAACATCAGTTTGTTATAGTTTAATATTTCATGTTTAATATTTCTTTTCCACAAGATTTCCCTTAAGATTTGTATCCTTTCTGAGGCTTAAGAATGGTCACACACCTGGGAATTATGCTTCACCTTTGTAATCTATTTTATAAAAACATCTTCTGATGGTGTCCTTGATGTAACATATTGGGAACTGAATGGAACTGACAACCTGCAATAAGCATTTTGAAATAGCTTGAGTGTATATTTCTAATGCACCATTCAAAAATACAAAATAACCCTCTGGATTGTAATTATAGTTCCTAGGTCTCTGTGGAAATTACTGGTAATTTTGATTTTTCTCATAGTTCTTGAGCTGATTTGTGGCCCAGGGCATTTCAATTAAAATATCAAAACAATTGTAATTATTCTGAACATCATATTTTGGATTGTTTACTGCAATGGCAAGTATACCATTGAGACAGCAGGGTGTTTTGTTGCTCTATTTTAAGAGAACTTGAAGAAACAGAAATCTGTGCTAAACTGAGTACACTCTAATCAGAGCATCACAAAAATAACAAACACAGAAAGCCAATATTCTTAAAGTATGACTAAATTTATCATTTTCACTTAAAACTGCTTCCTGCAATTTCAATGTTTTTAAAGCTTTGAAGCCGCCTTTGAAAGAACGACAAACCTTTTTTTGTGCACAGACAGAATTGAGCATTTTTGGTTGGTTTCTCTGTTCATTTACCATGGAGTATGTAATCTCTAAGGTAGAGCATCCTCATATTACTGTAGGTTAAAAAAATACTATGTGTTTAGCTGACCTTTACAGAAGTCAAACCTTACTGTCAAGGGATTCCATGAATAAACATTTCACTGCATGGGGCTGTTATCTTCATTACCTTCTGTTCCATGTGAACATGTGTTCTTCTTGGACTAGATGCCTCAAGTGTTTTTTTGCATTGTAAATGGATATAGACTCTGTCACAGGTGTCTATATTCAGCCTGAATCATCATGCTCAGCTACTCCCCTGGCCTAAACTGATGACAGTGTGATGTCTTTCGCGTTTTTAGGATCATACAGAGTCCCGGATTAATGCTAAAGCAGATGGATGGCAACCTATAAGCAGAAGTAAAGCTGAGGATTGCTCTTTGAATGCCTAACGATTTCTATGTGCAGGTGGGCTAAGTTCCTTAGAAAGCCTTGTAATCCTTTCCCTCTCATAATTCCAGAACTAAAAATATAGATTGATTTAAGAAATATGGACCAGATTAATGTACAGCATGGTGTAAATCTGGTATACATTTTTGGGGGGAACATAAGCGTTCTTTGACATGGTTACATCAAGAAACACAGTGACTCAGCTTATTTAAATAATCTTTCCCTTTATCATTTAATTCTTTACTGAAAATATCAGTGTTTTTATTAACAGTATTTTTTATTAAATTGTTATTGTTTTATTCGAAAGAGTTTATTGTATAGATTATAATTTTAGATTATAGATATGATTATTCGATATTAGATTTATTTTAGGTTATAAATATTATGTAGAGTATACTACATACTTTTACTCTTGAGTTTCTATCATTTATTTGCATGGCCACTTGGATGGCTTGTTATCCAAATAACAGGGATACCCACACATCCCTATTACATGCCTTTCCATAGTTCAAAACTTTGACAAAACAGAGAGGCAGGGGTATCTACATGGAGAAATGTACACACATTTCTGGGCAAGGTGCCTCTGATGCTTCCTCAATATTTGGGAAAGCTGCAAGCAAACACTGTGAAACAAATGTGTGTAGTATATGAACACAGTGGAATGTAAAATAATGACACTTTGTATCTGTCTATTCTTACACATAATCTTATTTGGATAAATGTTGCCTCCAAATTCTTGTAACTGAGAAATGTTTCATACTACATAGTATATTATTATTGTTGTTATTATTAGTAGTATTTTCATATTACTATACAATGTGCACAGGTCTGAGAGCTGTACTGTATTTAAAAAAAAAAGAAATGAAAATAAAGATTTTTTCAATTGTATAATGATAAAACCATACAACAGTAGATTCTGCAGGAGCATCTGACATCCAAGTTGATCTTAATTAATTAATTAATTAATTAATTAATTAATAGTCAATTAATGATACCATTAAGTTTTAAGAGAGATAAATTATCTTGTGAAAGTAATGTTTTCTGATCATATACTGTATGTTACAGTTTTTACTAAATAATACACACATGGAGACATTTAACATGTTCAGACTTGGACCAAACCAGTTTGTCTCCTCAGATCAACAGTATTCTAAAGTTCTGTGCATTCTACAGAGAGGAGACACTGTGATCCATATGAGAAGACATGAAAATGTCCTTGTGCTCAGAGAAGCATAACTCAATATACTGTATAATTAATGTGATGTAAAATGTTGGACATTTTGGAAATGAAAAACAAAGTGAGTATATAGAATGCAATGCATATTGTATGTGATATAATGATATATACTGTGTAAAAATGAAATGTTGCCTAATAAAGTACTGTGTTGACATGGTACAATGTGATTGTTACCTGACAACTTGCGTACTTAGGCAGTAATATGGTTTTAGAGTTTGAAACTTATAGGGCGTTATACAGTATATTCATTATAGTGAATGCAATAGCTACTAGGAAGGTAATCACACATGCCAAGTAACTGTATACAGCAATTAAAGATTAAGCTAAAGAATACTACTCCTATAACACCTCCCAGCCTGGCCTCAAATTCCACCCTGTGCCATTTGTAAGACCCTCAAAAGCCTGTGAAACAGTTACCATTGACAACAGAATTGGTCAAGAGGAGAAAGCCCAATCTATCCAAACGTGATATCAAGTTTTAGTTCATTGGCAACAATCCAGTAGAGAATGAGCTTGCTGTAAATTTAGATGTTAATATTTCTTCAAAAACAGTAAGATACATATTAGTTCAAGGGGTGTTTGGCCTGTAACTGGTTGGTAATCTTTTTCTGAGAAAAGGAAACAGAAAAATAAAATAAAATAGATAACAGAAATGAAAGAACATCAAACCTGTAAAGAGTATTCTTCACAGGTAAGGCCAGTTCTGAAATGTTTGGTGGTATACATATTTGTTTGGTTGGATGATGTTTTATTTTTTTTCATTCAAACTTACATTTGCATCCAATTGTACAGCTGGGTTTCCAACTGGAACAATTCAGGGGAATTACTGTACCTTGCTCAAGGTCAGAGCAGCAATGTCTCAACTAGCATTAAAACCTCCAGCCTTTCAGATGGATGTCCAGAACCCTGACCACTGGTCCACACTTCTGCCCAGAACATCATAGGAACAAACTGGGAAAAACATTGCATTTCTTTGATAAAATGAATGAGAACAAGAATAGGAGCTGAAGGTCTGTACAATAAGAAGGACTCACATACCAAACATGAATGTTCTGAACAATGTATTCACTTGTCTTTTCATATTTACTGTAATAATGAATTGTGTTTATTCATTATTACATTTAGTAACAATTGCATCATATACCCACTATGTCTTCCATTTCCATATTCCAGTAAAGTATATCTGCACACTAGATATCATTTGACCAACTGAAATACATGCATCATCCTTAGTAGTACAATTACCATTTTAAGAAGCTATGTAAGGCAGTTACAAGAGCTTTATATTTATAGTGTGGTGGGAAGCATTTTAATGAATGATGGCTCTAGTATGCTCTTGCTAAAATAAACTTACAGACTCTAAAGTCTAATATGTCTCTTTTAATTTGCAATCCAGTAAGTAAATATGAGTCAAGGCAAGTCTCAGATCACAGTGCAGTCCATATCTGTTTTTTTTAAATAATAAGAGAGTATTAGACCAAACAGACTTTTTAAATTCATGTAATGGGGCATTTATTGGGGCAATATTTTCTTTTTCAAAGATGTAATCGAAGGTTCTCTCTGGGTAGCTTTCAATTTATTTTGAAAGTTAATTATTTTGAAGATTTCCTCCAGCATATTGGTTTTGCATTTCTTTAAAGAAAATGATAGATACTTACTATAGGTGAGAAATAATGCAAGAAACATGGAGATGCAGGTTTGGGGCAGAGTAAAGTCGGGTTTTACATTTTTCTTTCATCTTCTTCATCAGATTAATTTTTAAAACTCACCCACAGAAGTTGATGTAAGGTGTTTGTTGTTGTGATGAGGAACTACAGTATGTGAAGGATGTATCATTCTGACCCCCATTCATTTTCTGTATACAAACTCATTATCATCATAATCAAATGCAGCCAATATAAAGCCTTTTTTTTGTAAAGCCTATGTTGAGTAGCAGACATCGAAACTGGATAAACTAAAGCCAAACGGGGTTTACTGTGTCTAATTTAAGTACACGTGATACACGAGGTCCCTTAGTGCAGAACTGCAATAATAAATAAATCTCTCATCTTCTATGTATATAATTCAATTACATACAATTTAAAATATTTTGTTTGTAAGGAATATTTGTACATATGTTCAAATTAGCAAGTATAACCGTAAGCTTTTTTTTTTCTTTTACAAATGTTCACACGTTATACAGTATATGCAGGATCTTCTAACATCTAACATCACAATAAACGGCCTTTTCCAGCCTTTATCCAGTTCTACATACCGCTTAAGGCAAAATGTTCTTAACAACAGCACGTTCCAATGGACAATTTGGACAACAGTCCTAATGAAACTGCAGTGCAGCGAGATCATCTTTGCAGGACCACACTGCCTGTGAACCACATTAATCATTGCTATCTACAGTAGAAAAGAAATTTAGCGTGCAGTGAAGACATGCTCTCTAAACCGCTTTAGCAGTTATTTCTTCTCATACGGGATGCTAATGTGAACTGGGATAACCGTTTTATTTCCAACACATCGCTCTGCGTTGCAATACATTCTCTTAAATGCATCACAACTAGAGGTCAAACTTCTGTTTTAACCAAGCAATTCGAAAGATTGGCGCTATTGAAAAAAAAAACTAATCTTGCAGCATAACCTGCGTTTGTTTGGTAGATAAGAAACAACGGTATTAACATTCTTTTCATCTTAAGACAACAAGAGAATACCTGCTTTAATCCAGTACTTCAGAAAACGATTAAAATACTGCATTTTTGACACCTATGTGCATTCCACAACAAGGCTTTAATGACTGACAATAGCGTTATCCAATCGGACTGTACATAACCTGTCTATGGAGCGTATAGGCCAATGAAAGCGATAGGTGGGCGTGCGTCGAAAGGTGAAGTGCTTTTTGAGTTTAGTAAATGACTGCAGTGGGAAAATACACAGGGACTGTCTCCTTTTCGCTGGGGTTACATGAGCTATGGAAGAAGCTCGAAGCGTCGACACCCCGACAAAAAAACCCGGCTTCATCATGAGGATCCAAAAGCCATGAAATCTGAAACGAGCTGCGATTCCCAAACTCTCCCATACAATGGGACTTTCTTCCTCCAGCAATAACAATCTTCTCTGGGGAAATAACCACCTAGAAAATACAATTACCTGCAGTACAACACCAGCCAGCTGCAGCTTGGTCCCTATAACTATGTGTGGCTTGACAGCAATAGCACTTTCTTTGGGATTTAAATGAAAGACAACATCGAAGAATTTATGTACGAGCGCTCAAACGAGCAAGTTCTGTACATCAAGGATTCGGGTAATGTTAAGCATATGCAGCGCAGCCGTTAACATTGACATTGCAACGCAGCATAGTTGGCAGTAAAAAAAAAATCAATGAAGGAGAATTCACAGCACCCCTTCGCAAGTAATCCTGAAGAATCAGAACAGCGGAATGCACAGAATAAAACTCGGAAAATAAGAGGTTTTAACGTGTGCTTTGCCGAAAGTATTGAAGCCATTACAGCACGAAGAGGGTACATTAAAACGACTATTGTCTCTATCCATGGTTCTGAAAGGAGCTCTTTTGAATAAGGTTATTCAAATCAATGTACAGAGTTCTGAGTAGGTGGTCCCGGGACTTTGTAATCTACTCAGTTTTGATTCTGAAAACCTGGGATAACCTTTGGGAATCTGCAAA
Source organism: Lepisosteus platostomus (assembly GCF_059453375.1). Taxonomy (NCBI): domain Eukaryota; kingdom Metazoa; phylum Chordata; class Actinopteri; order Semionotiformes; family Lepisosteidae; genus Lepisosteus; species Lepisosteus platostomus. The sequence continues at coordinate 38,935,242 of NC_142623.1, forward strand.
AAATATATAACACAAAATATTAGAAGTACGGAGTCTACACGGAAATTCTCCAGACAGTGCGACAGTAACTCCTTTTATTCTTCCCAAACCGGCAAAAATGTACCGACTAAACGCACTTGGGATCTATCTGTGGGAAACTATAGTATTTTTCAGGTAAGCTTCTATGTTATAGTAAATGTTGTGAAATGCTAAGAGTATTATTCGCTTCTAAATGCCGTGAATATATCCGAATTGTCTTCAGCAGTAAAGAAATGTGCATCTATTTTTAACAATAATTTAAATAAAATATTTGTGCAGCCGTATAATTGTTACACACCTTTCGGTGATGATGAATTGTTAGCTAGCATCTCATTTGTAATAATGAATTGTGGTCATTAATGTTTTTTGCACATGGAATGTAATTAGTTACATTAAGTCACCAACTGCATTGCTGAATTCAGAAGCCTTATTGAGACTAAGCAAACAGCGAGGACTAGTGGTTATTGTGGGATAAGATCACCTTAGCTGCAGAAAAAAGGCACTCAAATCAACAGGCCTTGTCTGATGAAAAAATCTCTATTTTTTTTTTACTTTGTAGCAGTACTACGCTTTAAAAATCAGAATCTCCTTCCCAGTTAATACATTATATAGTTTAACATACAGACTTCTGCAAAGTAGCCAACATTAGGAATTTCGTGTGAAAAAAATCAGTAAAAGGTTTTCACCGCAAACAGCATTGCTACGCTAAAACCTAGGTACAATGGATTCATTACAGTACTTAAATGACAACTCAGTTTTTCGAGCTAATATTCAGTGCTGTTAGAAAAGTCAAGTTATTATTTCGTTTTATGCTATTTTGTGTGATATGTGAAACCGATTTATGTTTTTTTCTAAGTTTCCGTGGAAATGCATACTTAAAAAGAGCTTACTATTGAATAAAGTGGATTGCATTTGCATTTCAAATGTGCTTAGCAACTTTCTATATAAATTGTAAACACTACAGTATATACTTGGAGTGGGAAAATAAAATGAACATGCTAAATGGAATAGTGCTATTACTTTATTATATGACTATATGCCTGGGATAAGAAGTGCTTCATTCGTGTGGAATTATCGGCATCATTTGTTGTTTTTAAATTATTCCGTTTCTAGTGCCTACACTCTTTTGTAGTGATAATTAAATCAGTGACTAGGAAAATGAGATAAACTCAAACGTCATCAAGTCGGAGATTGAGAAGAGGACTGTTTTTTAGCTCTAGGAGTTTTCTACTTTACAAATTCGATTGAAGAAGCAAGTGAAAGTTGACGTAATTAAATAAAGCTGTTTTATAAAACAATCATATTTTAAAAAGTGGTGAAATAAGAAGGACGTTAAAAATGATGTGATTATTTTAAAAAATCTAAATAGTAATTATTTCGCATTCTGAGCGCGTCGCTTAGTAATGAACATGGATCAGAATATTGCACATTGCATCGTCTCGGTACTCAGTGCTGAACTCTGCACAATTTGCCTTAATTGATATCTCTCCTCCAATCTCTTTCCAGACCTGGACCTCATTTTAAATGCAGATTTATAACAAGCCATTGATCACTTTGTCAAAGTGAATGCGGCTGGTGAATACAGATTGTATACAAACATCTGTTGTGTCTCGAATATGTTGTTAAGCCAAAACCGAACTTAAGAAAATAACAGGCCGAGATCTTTTTACAGGTTTAATCACCATGAAATTTTGTAACAATGCAAATAAACAGACTACACCCATTTAACCTTTCTTGTCTTTGCAGTTATCCTTCTGTTTTTCATTTTTCTTTTTGGAGATGTGGATGGTTATTTTTTATATTTGACAAATATTAAATTTCAGGATGAGCAATATACTGTAATTCTTAAAGGCGCCATTAATGATACAACATAGGACAGAGGCATCCAGTCCTGACACTGGAGGGCTGGTGTGCCTGCAGGTTTTCTTTTCACCATACTGTAACTCTTTACAACATAAATCAGCTCATTTTTGACTTCATTATACCAATTTAGCAAGTTTTTCTATCTCCTCAGCTGGTGCTTTGATGTGACCTAGAAAGCCTACAGAAACACTGGTCCTACAGGATCATAGGTGGACAGCTCTGACGTACAACTAATGTTCAACATATTGTTCTTTTATTATTTCTTCACGCATGAAGGAGTATCCCAATAGTGTCCGACATTTCCTTAGCCGCTTCTGAGGCAGTAAAGAATAGCAGCCTACAATAAACAAAATACTATGTATTACTGGAAATTTCCAGAATTTCTTTCAGGGTAGTTCTGTTTCATATTTAAAGATTTAAGATATGCTGCCATTCCCTAGATAAGGTAACAATAATATGAGAACTGCATCTGTTTTTCTCACTTTTTCCCTCTCTGTTTTTTAAGGGGAAAATGACATGTGGAATTAACCTATCCTGATAATTTACATTGCTCATCAATGCTTTTTATGATAATATTTATGGCTAAGCTGTTTATATTTTCTGCCCTTTTATTTAAATATTTATTTTGTAATTAAAACCTAGGTGGCACTCAGGATAAACACAATTGCTTCAATGTCTGTTTTAAACATTTAAAATAATTATTTGTATGCTTAATATCTGCTGTATAATTATTATAAGCTGTAGGAAAAGTGCTAGCTGCGAAGAGATTGCCCATACTAAAAGACGGTGGGAGATACTGCCAAACAGAGGCCATTTCACTGCTTTCATGATGGTGTCTCTGTCCGGTCGTTGAGATGCATGTCCAGCACTGCTGTAAATGTGCTACATCAAGCAGTCCTCCTATGTTAGAGGATCTAATTCATCTATAGCCAAGTGTTCCTTAAAATGCTAAGGGCATTTTGTTCTGCGCTCAAATGTGTATTTCTTTTTGTTTTGTTTTGTTTCTTTCTTTCTGTGTCCAAAGCAAATTAATGTTTTTCTTTAACTAAGAAGAGGAATGAGGCCTTTAAATCCATCCTTGATCAGGTGTATCCTATTCAGGTTTGAGTCTCTCTGCTTTTGACTAAGTGGTGATTAATTGGTAAAAGTGTGACCATTTTTGTGACCAGTCCTAATAGTCCATTCCTTGAAGATGCTGTTGACCTCAAGTGTTATAAATCCTTCAACTATTGTTCCAGAAAAAAAATAGGCCCATCCATCTTTATTCTCAAACGAATCATATTCAAATTGTCATCTTGACTGAAAAATGTTAATCTCATGACTTCTTATTGAAGACAGATTATGCATTCCAGGCCAAGATTTCAGAAACTTAATAGACCTTCCTTATTTCACTAAAATGTGTTTAAAAAGTTAATTAGAGCATAATAGGTTAGGAATAGAATAGGAATACTAACACTTTTTTTTTTACCATACCAGAACAAGACTTTTAAAAAATAAATGAAAATAGAAGAAGAGTCTTACTGTACTGTATATCTCCCCTGCTCTGATCACTTGCTGGCAGGTTCATTTCCAAGAGCTGATGAATGATAATACATTATTGATCAGGGTAGAACAAGATGGATTAAGGAACAAATAAATCAGTTTATTACTAGTGCTATCTTTCATTCTCCTTCACACTATGATGTAGTTGAATCACAATTTGATTTACTATTTTTTTTTAGATTGAAATGTGGCTATTATCATCAATAATACATGGTAGGCATCTTATGGGCTTATTCAAAGTGTGTAGGATTAAATGACAATTTTATTCAGAGTTTCACAAGAAATAAAACATGTATATCACGTTACCATAAAACTGTTGATCATAAAAATGACAGCTTTATTCATTAGAGATTTGATATAGCATAAAAGTAATTATAATATCTGTAACTTTTAGCCTAACACATGTAGGTCGTTTGATTGTTTACTGGCTGGTTACTCATCTATATATTTCACATTTCATTACCAGTGACATTGGGGCTTCATTTACTAAACATGATTGTTCAGTGATTATACAGTAAATGCATGTAGCTTTGATGTGAGCAGAGTTTGTAAATGTAAGCATTGTTTCCAAAGTAGTTGTAAATTTTACAAAAGCCAGAATACAGTAAACGTGTGATAGATTTACAGTACTCTGCTTTTATGTTGTCAGCAAGGTTGTTGTTTTTGCCATTGTCATTATTGTTGTATTTCATTTTGTGCAGGGGAGTAAAAACCACAATCCTTTCTGATGTAAGTGGGAAAAGACTGAGGATGTTTTTAAAGATTTGACTTTGGAAAACAGTCCAGCAATTACAACAAAAAGCAGTTTGCTTTAACATCTGGAATAAAATGATAAATAACTGTTTTTATGGTGGTTTTAAGGCTGGTTCAGCACCATTTGTAGGTCACTACATTTTTAATTTACATACCGCCTTTCCTATCACTGACATTTTAAGCTCCTTAGAAAGTGAGTTTCACTGGGACAAAAAATGGTAAAGTTCAATTCCTCAAGTGTATACATGAGGAAGTTAGAAGTTATTCCCAATTTATAAGCATTTCTATGTGATAATTTATAATAAAACTCAGAAATAATTTGTTCAAGATTTACAAATTAGAGAATGTGGTCATTGTACATAATAAAACTAGCCACATCTCAAAGGAAACACACCTGTAATGTACCAATTCAATGAAATTAATCATCTGAGCATTTTGTCTCACTATCATTTCAACAATGCGATTTCACCTATCAAAATTTTTTATTATTATTACTATTATTAATAATTATTCATTATTAAGATAATCTTTAACCCAGATTAAAAATGAAACAAAATTTAAATCCATCAGCAGAAACTAGCAAAGTGATTCCTAAAGTTGAACGTTGATAAATATCCTACTTACTGTAAACACCTTATAGTGACAGAGAGGGTGATTATTTTTTACAGTGACCTGAGAGAACTAACTCAACCACAGTGGACACAGTCAGTTAAAGACGTTGTTCATGAATCAACATACTGTACACAAACAAATACCAGTCGCATACAGTATGTCATGCACAACAACTTAAGAATATCTACAGTACACCCTGCAACCCACCTGTCCCATGGTTCTCTACATCAGAGACAGACGCAAAATCCAGGTCCATGAGCCTCTGGGGGTTTGTTCACATGTGCAGCCCCTCAGACCAGAGTAGGAACCTTCAGGGACTGTGACCCAGGAGAAATTGTGACCACATGCATGAGGTCATGAAAAATAATGACCTTTTACAGTGACAACTCTTTAGATTATATTTGAAAAATATTATCACAAATAAGGAAGTGTTTCAATTTTTAATCCCCATAAAGGTTAAACATTTACAGAACATCTTCTGTCAGCATACTGACCCAATCTATGTTCAACATCATTACAGATGTTTTGAGTTGTATTCCTTTTACACAGTCCTCAATCAGCTCAGTAGTGGCTATAGAACTGACTCGGAATTGTAATAGCACACCAAAAGATTATATTGCAGCTTCAATATAAAACATCCTACAGTACAACACATCCTACAATAATCCTATAAGCATTACTACAGCAGTTATACAGGTGATACTGTATGTTCCCACTGTTACAGTTCATTGGCTGTCAAGACTTGAGTAAAGAACATTATAAAATTGTCAAACTTATTTTACGTGGTTAAGATGAAGTTTCAGAGGTCCACTGTACTTCATGGTTCTCATATTTTAGTCGATAGAAAAGCATAGATAGGCTTAGATGTTAAAATAACCTTTATTTTTCAATTGTGTTGAACAGTTATGTAACCTGATTTCACAATCCACATTTTTAGAGCTCAGTTTTACAAAATAAAAAAATAAATACCATTCAATAACTTTCACAATTGTGCCACCAAACTGCTAACTTCATATTAATGCTAGAAAGTACCCATCCACATAATTGAACAAGGACATAACCATAACACTACAACACCTTGTAGTGTTAAGGTGTACTTTAAGAGGAGGCAGTTGCTATAAAATATGGGATAGGATATAAATTAGCTCTCACCTTTTCACAATACTGAAAAACAGAACCATCTAAAAAGCTCTTAAAACACACCATCACCCTGAAAGGTGTTCTTGTGAGGCACAGATATACTGTATGCCCATTTTGTTGGTCTAAGATAAGTCACACTGAAGAGCCATAAGGACAAAACAACTGCCTGTGACTGCAGAGTCACTGCAAAGCAGTGTTAGAAGTCTCTTTAGACAGCTCGGCATTTCAGCACTGTGAAAAGATGAGAGCTTGAAAGTATTAATTCCCATTATAGAATGTTTTTTTTTATCTTGTAGAGAAAGTGAGATTTTCCAGTCAATTGACTAATGAGACTCTATAAAAAAATCCTTCAAATAAAAGGTCGCTTTTGACAATGTGCTTCAAATACCAACAAAGGGATTTCCCTCATAGTGGAACACTGCTACAAACCACTTCAGATGCACATCACATGGTACAAAGTCCAGCTCTTCACTTAAATCACTGTTAATGTTGTTAAAAGGGATTTAACCTTCCTGCTCTTAAAACAAAGCCTCATTGTCTTAAGTACAGTAGCTGAAACCATTCACGATGGTATCCCCACATGTTACTGCACAAGTGCTGTTATTAGATGTGTGAAAAATCTGTAAATCATTTATTACGAATGGATTCTATTTACTCCTACTTGTTAGTGTTAAGGCTCATGTAAGTAAATATGTGTTATTCCTTTCTTTTTCAGTTTAGCAGCCTCCAAAGAAGCTGCTGCAAGAAAAGCTTCCACACCAATGCCTCCTTCTGAATTCTTGGATAAACTCATGGGGAAAGTGTCAGGGTACGATGCAAGAATCAGGCCCAATTTTAAAGGTAGGACAGACCACAAAGACACCATTGGATACCAAACAGGAATGTAGCCAAACCTCGCCTAAATACAGCAGGGGATGTTTCATAGTTGGAAAAAAAATTATTGTCTTTCTCTCACTTTTAAAGATGCACATTGTGGATTTTATCAGTAGCTAAAGCCATAACCTCTAACTGAAGGAAAGCTAATAAAATATTTAAAATACATTTAAAATAAAAAACGGACAGCAAACAAAATATACTGTAAGTTTCCTGAATTTGGTGTTGAATAAAAAGTATTTATACATTGAATCTGAACACCAATTGTTATCCATAGTTGTGAGTTTGCAGTAAGGAATATTTTTAACTGAAGCTTCAAAGAATTGATAAGATGAATTTTGACATAAGCCACTGCTAAATTCACATGAGCCTAGGCATTACTTCTGAATTACATCAAAGATTCTCCCTGTGATTATTCTAAAACTACTTTCAAGCAAGTGTTATATACTGTAACTCAGAAATTTCCCATTGAGTCCCTTAAAGCTGCAACAAAATTCAGCTGAGTTCTTTAAAATCCAGGGATAGATGAAAAATATAGATCTTGTATTTTTCTGTTGAATCGGGATTACTGAACTTGTAGTTGCAAATTTACCTCGTCCCTCAAAAATCCTAGACATATTAACTGTTTGGCTTTAGAGGGTTTTACTGCCATTTACAATAGTTTCACAGTGTCTGTATGATGGCTACATTCCTGTAATCAACCTAAGCAAGATCTCAATATCCTAAATGTATGTCTTGTGGGTAATTAAGATGACATTTTCAGTTCTTTGAGTTAACTGTAAGTGTTGACTTTTTTGAGGTCACTGCAAGTGTTGGGCACAATTTCCATGTTTACAAGAAAAAGGCCATCATTAAAAGGAACAATTGTTGAAACAAAATCTTAATGTAAGTTCATTTACCTTGATGTCTCAGAGGTTTGTATGAGTTTGTAATACAAGCAGTGTCTTTTAAGAGTGGCAACCCTCCAATATGCAGAGAGACAGAAAGATATAAACAGGAAACCATTGTTTTACAAAGTTAAAGAAAATCCACTGGACTTTTATAATATGTGTCTTTTGACTCATGGCTGAACAAGTGTTTGACACTAACCAGGATATTTAATTTAAGATTCCCTTCGGTGTTCATGAAGTATCTCAAATACAGGACATAATACTGTACATGATAGACACCAGGTAAAACAGTTCAAAAACATTTTTTTCTGAATTGCAAACTAAAACAAAACTGAAGCATTTGAATTATTTTTAGCCAAACAATATAATATACAAATGTATATTTAATATTAAATGAAGTGGTATTTACCCACACTTTAGTAAAGTTGTTTAACTACAACTTAGTAATGCTACAAATTCAATCGGTACACTTCCTGTTCCATTGCTGCCTTATGATATTTTGGGTAGTTTTTATTTTATACTTTGCAGCATGGAATGAATGTCTGCTAGTTCTCTTACATAATGAGTGTTTACTAGCTGGAAATTTCCTACACACAGACAGAACAGTCAGAACTGCAAAGGTTATTTATTCTTGTCAGGGTAAGAATGCCTCTGCAGGCTGACACTTCAGTGCCGAGTTATTTTCGAACATGTTTCACAGAAACGTTTTTCAAGTAAGAAACAAACAAGAATCCTATTTAAAAAATCCAGGCAGACAAAGCTTTTGCACTTTCCAGTGGGACACAGACACCCTGTCAGCACTCAAGTAAGCCAGCACACTTTCAATGGCCTCAGTCTGAGCTTTGAAATTACGGAGGGTTGCTGTTAATAAACACCATTTAATATGACTTGAGGATTCTCACAACTCCTACAGTGAAGGAGCACACCTTGTCAAATTAGCACCAGTTCTGCTAATTTGGTAGTGGAGCAACAGCCAAAGAAATAAAAAAATGCCTGAAGCTAAGAATGTGCCAGCATGGAAAGAAATTACACTGATCATCACTGAAGCAAGATGTGGGAAACTGTCATAAATGTATTTTTCTCTATTTCATATTATATACTGTAAATCCTAGATTGGCATAACCTAGACAATCCCATGCAGTGATTTGTTATAACTGAGTTAACCCAGATGAACATTACAATCAGGTTTACTCAGGTAACAATTTCAATTTAAGAGCAACAATTATTTATGTATCTATTTGTTATTTGTGTGTTTATTTTACCCATGGTAACTGTGAACACAGCCACACTAAAACTCTATATGTAAATGTATGTATCTTATATATCTATAGAATTATTTTTTTAGAGTCTGCATAGACAAGACTGCCTTTTTAAAAATATCTAAATTGATTTACTATTACTATTACTATTACTATTACTATTAGAAATGTATTTTTTTACATGTATGCCTTGTTTTGCCTATAGGGACATTCTGACCAATGATTCAAGGCGATTCCGTTTTTTTAAGAATTGTTTTTTTCGATTTTTGATCATCAAAGTTAAGCATAGGGGGTGTAAGTTCACTAGGTGCCTTTTAACTGGGTTCTAAAGTAATAAATTAGTGGAGTGGAGTCTTCTTTTGTTGCCATCCCAGAGCTGTGTTAAAACTGCCACAGTGCATTACAGTGATGATCAGTGAAAGGCTTTAAACAAGAATGATTTTGTCACCTTGGCTCTGAATGGATTTTAAGACAAGTTCATTTGTAAATATACAGTGTGCTGCAGTATATTTACTGATTGCTTTTGGATGTTATGTATATGTCTATTCCTCTGCTTTTCTTCTTCATTCATGTGTTAACCTACTGGAAGATAATATGCTGATGCGACTTAATGTTAATTTACTGTTACCACCATGTGATTAAACTGCAGTGCACCCAGTGTGGTGTCTACAACACAAATTATAATGGAACAAACCCATAGAACACCTGTAGGATGTCTTTTTGTTTGAGAACTTAAATTTTGGATACTTGTAAAAATCTCCCAAAAAACACTGCTCAAAATTTTGTTTCTGAAGCAGACTTAGATGTTTATTTTATTATTCCGAAAGTACTCAACGTTCAGATTATTCTTTTAAACGCAAACTAAAAGTAATAAAATAAATGATTAGAGATACAGTAGCACTTTAAAATTCTGAAAAAAGTAACAACGTTCTATTTCAAAGTGTTAATTATACCTACTGCTTCTCAAAGGAGAAAAATACATTAATATAGAAAATGAAAATAAAAAGAAATGAAACCATCACAATGTAATTAAAAGGTCTTTTGTATTTACAATTTGATTACACTAATTTTCCTCTTTTTTCTAATTAAAATAATAATAATGCTCTGGAAAAAATAAAAAAGTCCAAGTTGTATTTGTAATTGTTGTATTGTAGCACTTAGCATATTTTTAGATACGGTTACCAGGATACCCAAGTACGATAAAAACGGTAAAGATTTTTTTTAATTGTCCTCATATTGTTTTTATCATTTGGTTTTTATCAGCCCCAAAGTATAGATTTTTACACAGTGAATGCTGTTAATACTTGGGAAGAACATTGTGTTTCTTGGTTGTAAGTATGAGGAATCAGTGAAATGAGCTGCAAGGAGAGAAAGAAATTTGGCTTCATGAACTGAACAACATAAGCAATTTATGGACCATGTTCAGTTCGATGTGTATACAGTAGGTTTGATTCAGGTCGCTTTGACATGCAGTACATTTGGAAATTTCTGTAATTTAGTCTGTGTATGTAACTAAATACCACAGGAATTCCAAAGCTCAAATAATTTATGCAGATATACAGTTGTTAGTATTTAACCAATCAAATACAATTTTATTTTTAAATTGATGTCTTATGAATTAAAATGTTACTGCTGTTTTGGATTGCAAAAGGCTGCCAAAGCATATCTTGTAATTTCCAAGAAATTTGCCACCCCTCCTTTTTGTATATACTGTAAGAATCAAATTATGTATTGAATATTATTAACGTCCTTACCTAAGAGAGTATACACAATATGGACATTTCTACAGACTTAATCTTATTTTATCTTAGAAAACCCATGAATATTGGACACATTTCAAAGAGCTAGGCACTTGCATTCATCTTTTCCAAGCAAGGTTCTCTTTTTAGATGTTGCACTAAAAGTGCAAAATGCTGATTTTGTGGAGCCAGTGAAGTTAAAACGAGGGACATTAGCCAACCTACTTGCTGAGTCACAGGGTGAAAAATGAATCTGTACTTGAGCCTGGGGATATTCCCCAGACAATGCAGCAAATCTAAGGAACCAAACCAAGATCAAGAGCTTGTCTGAGCTACAAAAATCAGCTTCCTGGGCATTAGATGAGCTGGACACTGTTTGTGATTTGGATGTGGAGTTTTAGGGCAGTGAAACACCTAGAACCTATATAAGTTATCCCCATCAGAATTGTTTACCCATTCAGTTATACACTGTGCAATGAGAGCCTGTTAGCCTCTCTTCTAAGCAAGTCTGCTGTGGAGTATGCTGGCTGTAGTCCTACTATTCTTGAGAATCAGTATGCGAAAAATGATTCCCTCCAGGTAACTTAACAAAAGCTGCCGTTGTCATATAATTTACACCGAAGGACATTTATGACTAAAGCTTTGAGTTAGAGGTCTGTTGCAGCTCTAAACAAATCCTTGCTACTGTACCTCTAACATTAAAAAACGTTATGACTTTAATGAAATAGCAGAGTAGGTCGTTCAACTTTATATATTCTTTCCACCCTTTAAAGTATTCCAGCAGTTTAGGCGACTTCAAATTTTGTAACAGATAACAGACTTCAATGCAAAATTGATCAAAACAGAAAAGCATTCATTGTCCTCATTTGAAAGAAGTATAAAGTATTTGAAAATAGAGTACATGTTGATTACGTTCCACCTGGATACCTCTCGACTGGGTAAATAAAAATTGCCTTTAAAAATGTTCAACATTTACTTTCTGTACTACTTTGTATATAATTAAAAATTTTGTATTTTATTATCATTCTGGCCTTTACTGACAATTAAACACATTTATAAGGCTATCAAAACAGTCACATATATATATATAGCATAGAGCAGCTCTGAAGAGCAAAGAAGATTGAGGAGGGAATGCTGACCAGTACTTTAGATGAGATAAACAATGATAAGGCTCCTCTTATCTTTACAGAATATTCACATTGTAAATAAGAGGTTCTGTTTGTTCAAGAAACCAGTTATATCAGAAGATGTTTCACTAAAAAAACAATTGGGTTCATTATGAGGTCTATGAACAAAAGTCTGAAAAAAAGAATTACTTTTCTGGTCAACGGTGTATGTGACACATTCATCAGTGTATGAGTACTTTCCCATGCTTGGCGTTCCTCACCCTGTAAAAATAACACGGAGCACATTAAGAGCGAGCTGTTTCCCATTTATGCTACAAAGACCAAAATTTTACCTAATTAAAATGAAGAGGCACTCTCCTCAAGCACACCGTTCTAGTGAATTTTGTGTTCCATATCTAAACAAACTCCATTATCTAAAGTGATCGTGCTGTATCTGAGAGTGCCTCAACATCCCAGTGGGAAAAACCCACAAAAGAAATGTGAAACAATAAAACTTCCTTTCACACCTTTATATATACAGTATATGTGTTTGTATATGAGACTTCTTCAGACTTTTCAAAAGAACAGAGATGATTATATCCCCCCTTCTTTGGATGAAAAAATGACCCTGCCTCCAACCAGTACTGTTCTAATTATCCATTCCTTCTTTTTGGAGAAAATATCAACTTAGCTTACATACAGATAGGGAAAGTTTTCAAAAAGAAGCCTCGTGCTTTTGATTCTTTGGAACTATAACCATGGTCCTTCCATTCGAAATACACCTAAACACATTTTCCTCTTTAATGTAATCTTTCATCAGAATAGTTGCATTAAACTGGCTTACTGATACGCTTCTGTACTCATCAAAATGGATGAAGTTTTGAACCTTATCAGGTCTCCTCAAAAAGACACAAAGTGGGCAGTAAATTACATTTTAATACCAGAGAAACATAAAACTTAGACCATAATTGTGTTGTTCCTTGTGATATGAGTGCTTGATAGTATTTCTTCTGAGCCTTGCAATGACACACAGCAGCTATTCTTCAAAAACTGAAAAGCTGTTGATGGCTTAAATATAATTGTATGCCTTACTTTACTGTTCTGAAACCAGGTAGGCCATTGAGATAATTTCATTACTCTTCCTTGGATGTAATGGGATTGATTTTAACCACTTTAATTAGAAATCTCAAGACAATGACTCAGAAAAAAATGGAGAAATGCATGTTAATAATGAGACTGAATCTTACTATGATAGAAGATTTTCTATACAGTATATTAGTTTCATTAAACCTAAACCTTAGTTTGTGTGAAGGATATATTTTATTCCACAATATAAAAATGGAGTAAAATTTGATTCATGTGGCTTATTTGTTGAAGTCACCTGTCTTGGAGAGTTCACATTTGCAAATAAAGTACTGTAAATGAATGTCAGAGCAGTACATTCTGTAGACTTACTGTATAGTCACATTATAGATATACTCTATACACTGTATATTATCCTTCTAGAGTTGCTTAAGTGTTAATGTTATGTACTGTATTGTAAATGGGTTGTGATGCTGGGTGTCTCAGGTGATTTGAGTGTGTTGCAGATACTGACAGTGTCTGGTTAATATCTAGATTAATGCTTAATGAAGGTTAAGTATTTCAATAGAGGGAAACTGTATTTTTGTCTGTGCACAGTACTTACTTATTGCTGGATCTGCAGCTTTTAAAGTCTATATTTCTGTATTTGTGTACTAGTATAAAATGAGAAATGGATGGTAGGTGAACTGCAAGCTTCATGTAATTCTTCTTCTACTTTTTTCATATCTGTTTTTGCCGAGTGTCTTTTTTTCTTATATACTGTATATATATATAACATTGAATGTTTCTTTTTTAATAATTGCCTTACTGTCATAATGATAAACACATACACAAACTTTAAAACAATGTATTTAGATAAATTGAAGTTATATGTTTAAATGATAATATATATATTATTATGTAATAGAATATTTGTATATCTGCTACTTTAAAATGCATGAAATCAGAAGATTGCATTGCTCTGTGTTTGCTGAACATGATCTTTGAACAATACAGGGCATCTAAGGTTATATTAAGATCTCTCTGACAGATCCAGAGTCACAAAGTCAACAAGTTTTAAAAGACAAGAAGGCTCTTGAGAAAATGCCTGGCTTATTCAAGGACCATTCTTCGATTTATTTACTTAAGTGCTATGCATAAAATTACTTCATTTCCATGCTTGTTTCACTTTAATAAACCCTGTTATGATAAAAACATGAGACAAATATGAGGAGAAAGCAATTCTTTGGATCCACATTCTTCCATATCACCCTTCAATTTAGACTCTGTACCTGAAAGATTAGCGCATTGCTGAGATAAATATCCTTGACATTTTGTGATAATTGTTTCTTTCTTGTGTGCTTACATGGCATATATCTTTGTTTACAGTAGCACGCGACCTTTTGAAATATGGTTCCATTTAAAGTTTAAGATTGAAAATTATGAAGCAGATGTCTGACAGTTTAGTTGCAATTTCCTTAGTAAGGTATTTTAAATCCATCATCGGTAAACTGCTTGTCCAAGGGAGAGCCTAGACAAGCCCGAGCCACAGCCTGGAAACCTAAGGCACAGGATGGGACTGAGAGCACACGAGTGGGGTAGCTAGTCTGTTGCAGGACACTGGAGTAAAAGGGATCATTTAGAACAGCCGCTTAATCCTGGCTAGCATGTTTCTGGGAGCTCCAAACATCCAGTGGAAAACCCCCTTGACTTGGACTAGGGAGGAATCAGACCTGGAGCTGTGAGGCGGCAACGCCAAACACCAGCCATCGTGTGGTTCCAGCATTCTACTGTACATCAGTTCACAAGGAATAACTACACCCAAGAACTGGGTGCATTTCAGGACATTTATGGAGCATTTAGCTATAGTCTGCAAAAAGGCGCCGTCCTTCGGATGAGATGTAAATCTGAGGTCCTGACTCTCTGTGGTCATTAAAAATCCCAGAGCGTCTCTCGAAAAGAGTAGGGGTGTAACCCCGGCATCCTGGCCAAATTTCCCATTGGCCTTTACCAATCATGGCCTCCTAATAATCCCCCTCTATAAACTGGCTTTATCACTCTGTTCTCCTACCAACTGACAGCTGATGTGTGGAGGCTGGGACCTCCAAAGGTGGAGATGAGGTGGAGGAAGGAAGCATGAAATGAATGATACTTATGCAGCATACCTTTGAGAAAAGACGTCCGGAATAATTATGATGTAGACTAGCTGGGACAAAGGTGGTTTGGTGTCACTTAAGAACTTCCAATTAGTAGAATGCATTAGCAATTAGGGAATTTTTAATTAATTTAGCAACCGTGTAAATCCCTAACTAATTCCTGAATCTAAAATGAGGGATTTTAGAATGCTAGGAAGATTATTTAATGCCTCATATTTGTGGTGTTTTCACAAATGTCATTTACATTCTCATAATTCAGACGAATTAGATTTTATTTTCAGTTTCTAACAATATGAAAGATAGTATTTAATCAAAGTAAAATCCAATAGACAACTGCTATTAAAAAGCCATTCAGGTAAAGAAACCATGATCAGCAAAATAAAAATTCATAAAATACACAATAACTGGATTTTCTTTAAGATAAACATAAAAAATCCTTTATTATTCAAATTTGAGGTCAATCCAAATGATGTTTGCACTGTATATGTAAAGGATTTGCATTTGCAATAAATTGAAATCTGGCTCTGTTTTAAACTATGTAAAATAAAAGTGAGTAGTCTAATGATTAATTTACACAATGTATTTCCACATACAGTAAACTCCCCGGAAGTTACCTTTGAAAAGCAGATAATATTGGAAGTCACGGGCTGTATCTGTGTAATTATTTCACGTTGGGCTCTGCGACTTTAGGGGGCTTCGAGCACTTATTTCCTATACATGTACATTGATCAACATAGCTTTTCCGGCTCTCCAACCTAAATGGTTAAAAACAGTACTGCGTTACAGTACTTTAAATTTCATGCGGCATAGGAGAAGTACAGTAGACCATTATTATTGTGTAGTTCTCGTTGTTCCCGTGCAATTTCAAATTCAGGGGCATGTCACAGACCTTTGCCAGCTGTCAAAACGTCAGTGAAAGATCACACTTTTTTCCCCTTTCCATGCATCCTTGCTGCATTGTTGAAATGATGTCGCGCTGAAGTGAAGGCAGTTTGACATGTAGTCTTGGCATTCTGAATTGAAGTACTGCATTACTTACTGCACTTGGCTCACCCACCTCTACCCATTTTCTGCTCTCCTGTGAACAAGTATGCATCGCAAACCCAATCCTCCTCCCTCCCACTTCTTTTTTTTTTCCTTGACCAATTTGCATTGCCTCCTTTCCTGCCCGCTCTGGCGTAACTGAAAAAAAAGAGGGGAAAAAAATCCCTCAAACGCAATCCCTCCCTTGCCCCCTCGCCCGCTATTGCCTTTCGTCTGTTACAGGCCTGGATCGACCCTGTCACACACTTAAAAGTATCGAAGTGTTGGCAGGCGTAATGCAAAATTACGATAATCGTAGCCCTGCGCTTTTTTTAGATGCTGTGTTTCCGCTTTAAGAATGTATTCGCGCAAGATGAATTCTTGCTGTTAGAATATGATGTGTTTAATCCTAATCTTTTCTTTATTAGACCCACAGAGTTCCAAATCGGAAGCTTCTCACAAGAAAGGTACTTTCTTTTTCATTTATAATGGAATGTGATAGTAATTTGGTTGCAGCAGAGAGCACAGCCTGATTAAAAATAACAGCAAGAGATAAACACTTTGGAAGATAACTTTTAGCGGTTAGTAAGCACGTAGGAGAGATTCAGTTATGTTTTTATTTTTTTCACTCATGCAGTAACCAGGGAGGGGCACAGCTGTAATGAGTGTGAGAGAGAAATTGTCTATATGTTTGTACAGTGTATTACTGAGTATTCAGATTTGGCATCAAACCCATAGACATGTGTCTGGGTGTATGCGATGTGTGCTTTCTCCAGGCAAAATCAATTAAAAGAGAACAAAAAGAATATTCGTTCATGCTGTTGAGGACAGTATTTTTTTTTTAGGATTCCTGTTCTACTGAACCACGGAGGAAAGAGGGAGAAATATTTATTACATAACCTGCAAAAAGCTCTCTCTATATAAATATATACTCTCGGGATATTCATGTAAAATATGAATTCGTTATATGCCACAGTATGATTTGAGTCGAAGTCAGTAATGCTTCCCTTTCATGCTGTTGAATGGAAATGCACTCCTGCATTTTCCCGTAAAACGTCTCTCAAAAATTAAATGTAATTCAGTAATGATCTAGTCTCGACACCTGCTTCTAGATCTCTCTTGGTGGCCTGGCGCTTTAAGTGCCGAATGAGCTAATGGACGCGTTTCAAGAATCGCTCGAGTGAATGAAAAAGATTTTTAATTTGAATCGTTTCCTGCTTTTCTTATATCTCAGTGGCTAAATTTCATTATAGAGTTTTAAAAATTAAAAGGTTCCCCCCATTAAAAAAGCAATTTTATAACTCAAAGTAATTGGTTTATTATTACCACATTTGTAACTGTCAAAAAATGCACACTTAAAATTGTAACCTGCCTGAAGGACAATAATGGCCTTCACTATTAAAGTGACTGACAGGACTTTTTTGTCATTAATAATTCCATTACCATTTTTAATATTTCTATCGGTGATTCCCAGTGATAAGAATCCTAAGTCAAAGCCTCTAATAGCAGAATACGATGTGGTTGCTTTATTAATATAATGCGTATTTTAATCAGTTGTTTTAATTTTTATATCACTCTGTCCTCTGTGGTGATGTAGGACGGTGAAAAGTATTTCAAACAAATTAGTTCCCAACTGTGAAATGTAACAATCTGTTAGAATATATATTGTCATGGTACCAGTATGAAGTAAAAATTAAGTTATATTTATTGTTATTATGCATAAACTAATCTCTTTTTCCGAAGTGCAGCAAAGCTCAGTTTTGTTTTCCTTGTTTTCTTTCAGAAAAGCATTTTAGTATGCAGTCTGAGGCTGATAGTTACAGTAGCTCTCTAGGTCCAAATGAATCTATAAAATGGTTTTAGTTCTTATTTAATAATTTGGTCTCTTTTTACCAAGCATTGCTTCACCTTTCAGATATCAGTGTTAGAATATCTGAATAAAGAAGTTCAAACCTTTAATAAACCAAGGATAAATAATTTAATTAAAAAAAAACTTTATTTTTTTTAAAATGTGGATTATGTAGCACATTTTGTATTTAAGATTAGAGTGATATATCTAGGGATTGCAACTTTCATTTAAAAAATATGGGGATGATTTTGCATATTTTGGATTGATTAGAGTAATATATCTAGGGAATGTAAGCTCATACAGTTCAATTTGTATGTTATCATGAGTAAATTGCACTTCAAAATGTACTCACATAGCAGCTGGTCTTACAATTTCATGGATAAATACAATTTTAGATTCCCAGTCCTTACTAGCTATAAGTTGTTTTTTTGCTTGACAGAATGCTCTTTCTGCAATGAGTAGTGTGACATTGTGTATGTTAAAAGCATTACTTCTCATTGTACATCTGTGACTCTCACCTGAGAGGGACTGTGTGCCACTGAATGGAACAGATGATTTATTTTCTACCTCCAAGGCATTTCTATCCCTTGAACTCCAACAGATGGCAAGACACAATATTCATCTTTGTGTAGCTTTCAGTAAAATATAGTTTTCATTTTGATTTTGTTTGACTAGCCAGAATTTGTGGCCTTGAGGGAGCAGAAATTGTTAAATCTTGCAGAAGGTCTTCAGAAGAACTGGTAGGAGTTACCTTAATTCAGACCATGTATGATCACATGGAATTTGTGTACAAGCGGACAAAACAGATAGCTTTGGAGGTCATTCTTATGTGGAGATCCTTTATCTTCAGACTTAGGAGAGGTACTTCTTAAATAAGAATGCTTTTGTCTCATTGTTGAAGTAAGCTAATTGGCTATGAGCAGGCATAATTTTCTGTAATGGTGTAATGACAGAGTATGCCATTTAATTTTTGAGGGGCAAAATTTGAAACTGTAGTTATGGTTTTGAAATTTGTCATGTTTAAGTTCTTGTCCTAGAGCAAGCTTTGGACAAGAAGAATTCCTTAAAACATTATTTAAATAAGACTAAAAATACAGTGCATTTTGTCTTCCAATTTCTGGAAATAGAAGTTTAATATTGTTTTGCAAAAAATTCCTGAATTGACAGAACCAGCCCTACCACCCTTCCTGATCTAGATGAAAGATCCATCTCCACTGCAGGTTTACTCACAAAATCATTACCGGCAAGTCTATCTTTTGGCCAGTAGCAAGCTGAATGGACAATTCGAAAAAAAAACTGCCCTTCAGCAAAACCTACAGATTCAACATCATGATTTAGAAGGTCTGTTGCTTGTTTCAGCACTTGTTGACAGAGTTTGATTAGTGCAGTATTACTGTATTTCATTTCATTAAGGAACATGTGCTAGATGCCCTCCAGACCATGAGTAGAGGTTAATGGGTCCGAGGCTCAAATAAGAACTGTCAGTTACTGCCTGGTTAGTACTCTCAAATATGAATCCTTGGGACTCTGAGTTGTGTTTTTTTGTTATCTTTTGATATATCTTAGCTCTCACGTTAAAAAAAAACAATTGCTCATAGAGAAAATTAATCAAGAAGCTCTGTGGCTTTTAGTTGCATGACATTTACTACCATATACCCTGCAAAAAGAACACAACCTTCCCACAGAGTGAGCAAGCATTAGAATCATTACATACTAGAGGAGGCCATTTGGCTCATCTTGTTGTTTGGTTTCTAGCAGCTAATTGATCCAGGGATCAATTCATTCAGCTTTGTCTTGAAATACGCCAGGCAATTAGCTGAGATAGCATGGCTCTGTAGCTCAGTCCATAGACTCAGCAGCATTTGTAAAAGCGTGCCTCCTGATTTCCGTTTTAAAGGCACTTACCAGTAGGTTTACATGTGTTCTCTAGTCGATTCGGAAGAAAACTATAGGATTGACTTAGTCAATGGCTATGAGGGTTTTGGATATTCAAATCAGGTTCACACATACTTTACCCTGTTCAAGACATACAGAGGTTCAGTTCTTTTAGCCTGCTTATCACTGGACGTATTCCAGAGCAGCAATAGCTATGGTGTATCTTGTTGACCACAACTGTTCCAGTAATCAAAATGAGGTCTTACGCATTGTAAAATTGTAACATATCCCATTATATGAATTTTACACATTTAACTATATATCCTAACATGCTGTTTGCCTTTTTATTGCTTACTGACAGTGTGTAGAAAATGAAAATGTTGCGTCAGCGCACACCTAAAACTTTCTCATAAATAGCCTCTTCAAGTTTGGGGTTTCCCATTTTATATATCTGCTTTATATTTTTGTTTCAACACCTGTATTTGTCTACGTTAGGCATCTGCCAGATTTGTGCTTAGTCCTGAATTTTTTGCAAGATTTTCAGTGCTTGCTATCTATCCCCCTAGTTTATTATCATTTGCAAACTTCAGGACTTTACTAAATATACCAGAATCTAGATTGGTGACATAAATTAGGAAGAACAGTTATCCTAATACAGATTCATAAAGCACTCCACTAATTACATCATCACAATTTAAACATTTACCCCTTACATGAACCCTTTTACCCTTGTCTAATAAACAATTTATAACCCAAGTATATACATTACATTACCTCAAATGTGTATAATTGGAATTTGAGAATTATCTTAATGAGGAAATTTATCAGAAGCCTTCTGAAAATGTACATATACTGTACAATATACTATCCTTTACTGTTTTTTTATCCTAATAAATCTAACATCTTAGTTAAGCAAGCCCTCCATTTTCTAGACCATATTGACTTCTGCAGATTTTGTACTGATTATTTCATCCATAACTTCACATGTAAAAGACATGAGACCTTTGGTCTGTATTTACTGTACTAACTGAATTATCTGTACAGTTTCAAAGTGTACTTCACCACATATGCATATATTATACTGGCATTTTTAATGGTTCTCTCACCACTCTTTTCAATACAGACATTTACTCTGTCGGCTCCTCTGCTAAAATAAAAATTGACAGCTACAGTATGTCTAACAGTTCAATTTCAGCTTCAGACATATATGATTGTTATTTTACAAACTGTATAGGAGATATTAAATACATCCTTATGCATACATCCCTGATTTCACTACAGAAGTGCATTCTAATGGATATCTGAATTTGTTGTCTGTATCCTACTCCTAAAACTATGCCTTTTGAATGGCCACTTATTAGTCATCCTTACCAATAAAGAGATCCTTGTTTATTCTGGGTCTTGTACTCAAACGTTCTTTCTATGCATAGTGTTAAAAATCTTCCATCTTTCCTATCTCACTCAAACACTGGTTACCCACTTATGTTGTACATGTATGCATCACAGTTATTTTCTTTCAGACATATTTCTGTGAATCCAGCTACATCATAGTGATATGCTAAAGCAGTAGCTTGCATTCTTTAATTTTGTACCTGACACTTCCAGCAATTAGGTAGAAACAGTTAAATATCTAATCTTCTGAAATTTAATCTGCTTTATTTGTATAACCTTAGTCCTTTTATGCATTAAATGTTTTTTAATTTCTCTGTAGACCTTTGCCCCAAGCCAGATGGTACCCTTCCTGTTAAGATGTAATTCATCATGTCTGTGCAGGTAGTCCTTTCTAGCCAAGGTTTATAAAAGAGTGAGAAAAGCTAAGATTTGTTCAGCACACTATGCCCTCAACCATGGGCTGTAGTAACGGATTACTGCTTGCAGTCATTTACCTTTGCATGGTTCAGACGAAATCCCTTATACTATAAAAACACAGATTTAATCTTCAGCTTGTTTTCAAGGTCTTTGAATTCATTTCACAGGGAAAGTGTGCTACCTATTCCAGTGCCATTTATCCCACTATGAGCAATACCCAGCGGGTTTTACCTGCCCTTGCTAGGAGTTTGTCTACTCTTTTGATAGTATTAGCCACCATGGCTCCCAGGAGATAGCATGCAGTTATAGCCTCTGGATCCCTGCTGAACATGTCAGTTGTGGAGATCCTGAGGACAGAATCACTGGCAACAGCCACTTTGCCTTTTCTTGTGCTTTTGGTGCCGCTGTCACTGAGTGGAGTGTAACTGGTGTCTGAACTTTAGTGTTCATTCTGTGATGGGGGTGTTCTGGGAGTTGTCGGCTTTTCAGGGGTAGTGTCAAGACATACTGATGCACCCCTCTGGAATTCTCAGCCCAGACCCTCCCTCCAAGAATGTGATGTCTGCCATTTCTATCATGTCACAGTGTTCCCTCAGGTCCTGCAGCTCCATTTCCCATTACAAGGTAGCGGTAGGGGGTCTTTCAGGATGTTCCACATGTTACACATCACAGGCTTGAAGAAACGTTATGTGCTCAATGTGTTATATGCTTAGGGGTACACCTACTGTAGTTTGTTTTTTATATGTTTGGCTTCCATTGACCTCCTTTCAGTGGACCTCCAGAGACTCCCTGTCCTTGTGGGACGCTACTGCGGTATATTCTCGATACACTTACACTTGCTTTGCTGTCAAGCCAAGGACAACAACGTATCCACTGGAAAGAGCTGAATCTATCCCCATTGTCTCTAAATCATACTTTATGAAATGGAAATTAGTACTTCCGACAGCATAGTAATCATGGATAACATAATAAAATAAAGCAAGGTCACTGAGAAAGTGAGATTCAGGACATATTTGTACCTATGATCCTATGTAGACATTTCCCAATGCTAATGACTGTCACAATGCAGCTGATCTTAATATCAGGATCAAAACAACTGTGTGCCATTTTCATGTCCTCATGAAGATTGCCCAAGACAACGTTAGAGCAGTCCCCGACTAGTCTAGTACTACCCTAGACTACTCTGAGTTTTTGTTATGATACAGCATTTAGGAAGTGGAAACACGAAAAAGGCGTCATCCAGTTATTAGTTCAATTTGTGGTTTTGTTAGTTACCTTCTTACTTTGTTATGCAACTTTATAAGGGGCACTGAATTTTCGTTAGACAACAAGCTTATATAATGTACAAACAAAGGTCTTTAGCCCAAATACACTAACAAATAGTTCTCTGGAGTTTCACATAATAATTCTCCCCACTTAACAGCTACTCCTATTCTCAACAATTCCTACATATTATTACAGTTTGGTACTGAAATGATAAATAGAAACAGCATAGTCTCAGTAGTTTTAATGCATTCCAGATCTTGCCTTCATAATAGAATCCCTAACAAGTTCTGGAATGATTGCTTTCTTAATTAAATTAAGGTTACAGTCAGGATTGTATAAATATTTTTGGAAGTTTATTTTTTTAAAAAAAACATGAGAATTGCCAGAAGTAGTTTCAAATTTCTAGCTTTTGTGCTACTTTGTATTTTTTGTCATGGTTTAATATATCTTCCCTCTACAAATGCGAAAGCAGCCCCAAGCACTTAAAGGTGCACAAAAAAAGAGCACTATAAAGCAGAGCTTAAACCCTGTGTTAATGTGCCTGGGTGGATTGGCAGAGAGATTCTGCTTCGATAAATTATTCCTAAATATTTGGATACAACCAGGACATGCCGGGACTATCCCATAGCTGTGCAGCCACCCCTTAGCCTCAGATACATGAAAGCAATATTAATTATGTTTGTTTTAACCCATCTACCAAAGTAATCTTGTAAGATAAAATCATAGCTTGGTTTCTCCCAATTATCTAAAGTACGATTTTCATTTTTTAAATAAATTAAAATTTGCAATTTTGTTCTATTTGGAGTGACTTAACTTCCTTTGAAGAAGAACCTTTGGCAAATTTAATTTTAAAATCGTTTAATGTATTAACTTAATACAGGAACAAGGAATAGGTTTATTCCATGCTGAAAAAAAGCTCACACCTGAAGAAGGCTCCATGGCCGAAACGTTGTGTTTGATTCAGCTACCCACCTGAACTAACTTAATACAGTACAATTTAATTCACAGTATTGAGTCCAGTGAGTTATGGTATATACACTATATACTCCACCATTTTATATAGTAATATAGGTAACTCATTAAATATTGGATTTTTGTTTCCTTAAATTCCCTGTGACCAAGCTCATGTTTCTTTTTTTCAGTTATCTTTTATTTGCTCTGGCCCCTGTATTGATCAACGTCTTTTTCAAGTCATAGTCTTCCAAGGTTGACGCGTTCCCCTGTCACTCACTTGTAGCCTGAGGGACAGGAAGAGAACTGGGTAATTTAGGTGACTGCCACTACATACAGACATGTGACACTGCATCCTGGAGTCTCAGACTGTCAGTACTCATGCATCCACTTCCCTACTCCCTTTGAATTTTAATCAATTTCGCCTTATAGTTGGACACATTACTAGTATGGAAAAGCACAGTGTTGTGAGCAAAGCAGATGAAACTTCTAAGCATGGTAAGTTGCAGAATCACCGTTGTAAATGTTCTTTAAATAGTTCAATCTCTAAGAATGACTAGCAAGTTGACAAATACAAAGGAAGAGCATGTTTAATACTCTGGCTTTATTCTGTCTGTGGAAATAACGGGACTCTCAAAATGCATAAAACAATGTTTTATGTATTTTCACAGTATTGAAATCTTGATATATTCCAGCATACACACATTTTGTTTGTCAGCCTCAGGGCTGAGTTTACAAATTCAACGATTGACACAAAATCTGTGTCTTGTTCTCCAAAGAAAGTTAGAAAATAGGTTTACAGATGAAAGGCAACCATTTGTCACAACTACCTCATATACCTTTTCAGATCCAAGGATTTCATCCAGCTATTACTTGACAGATACCAAGATATCAGCTACAACAAAATGTTTTTTTTCCATACTCCCACAACTATCTGTGTTTTAAATTGTTTAAAGTATTAAATGCCACTTGTGTCTTTTGGTCTGTGTTTCTTTCCTGACTGTGAAGAAGTACACTAGATTGATTTTTTTAGTGCCTTTGAAGATTTTGTGTCCAAATTATCTTTCACTTGCAAGGTGTTCGCCCAGTCTTAAATTTGGTTTGTTTGCTCACCCTCCTGTTTGGTACTGCCTCTATTAAATGGCATTTTAAATGAAAGTTGAAATGTTTGAGAAACCCCTATTCCTTCCCATTATCTGGTCCTAGGGTGTAAATATTGAATTACCATGTCCAGGCATTTGTCACACTGACAGTTCTACATCTTCCCCAAAGCGCTGGCACTGCCAAAACACCAACCTCTTGGTTCATCAAAAATGTGGATCCAGACATATTTGTCCACAAGGTTGCCTCTCAGACCAAGTGGGTTAAAATAAATGTATAAATATGTTTTCATTATTAATACATTTTTGCAGCCACTTTCAATAACAGACAAAGTCCATTCTGTATGTGAAGCAGGTTTGGGATATTGGGCTATTCAAATGGAAACAATTATTATTGCTTTTATTACTTGTTTTGAGATAAAAATACCATCTTTAGTTGTCATATTATCACTGAATGCCCTTAGCTGTGTTGATAAAATTGTGTTTCTTGACCAAAATCAAGCACAGAAGATAAAGTACCTGTTTATTCTTCATATTGTGTATTAGATTTGTGTATTTTATAGATCTGTGCATTACTGAAGGCCACATTCTTTCATTATTGAGAGCTCTGAGTGATGGCAATAGTTCCCAACAGCATTACGTCTTTGGTAATGAACTGGAAGGTTAGTATTTGTTACATCATTGCATGCTGACATGAGCATTGCAGTAGGACAGTGCAAAATTTGAAAGTCTTAACATGCTGTTCTTCCACTTCTGGTAGTCCCTAAAGGAATGATAATGATTACTGACCCCTGTAGAGCATCTGACTTTTTTCTTATGGCAAGGTCTACATTAAAAATGGAATTAACACAAAATAGAACATTGCATAGGTATTTCACTGTGTTCACAGCAATGTCCATCTGGAAAAAGCATCCCCGACAAGGAACTGGATAATATTCCTAAGATTGCAAGACCAGATGGAATTATTGAACAGCTGAGCTCAGAAAGCAGTGAGCATTTATAGTTCTTTCAGTCGTAGTCTATCGACAGACTTTGATTTTTTATTATTATTTATATAAAAGTACTAAGAAGTTTAAAATAAATCTTTTGCTGAGGGGTAGCAAGACATTTTAAACATTTTGACACTGAGAACAGTGGTTCTTTTGCATAATGAAAATGAAAAAAAGTTGACCATTGAAAAAGAAACATCTTTGAGCCTCAGTGTGTTTTTAATTTGTGTGTGTTCAGATTACTTTCCTGATTTTTAGCAATCGTGGCTATGCTTAGGTATATTAGTGCTGCAGAACTCTGCTGTGTACTCAGTAAATATAGCAGTTAAATATAGAGTGTTTAATTCTGCCCATTCATTGCCATTCCCAAGTTTTTAATTATCAAGTTTTTAACTCATCACACAGAAAATTGGAAGGTTAAAGAAACAGGTTTTGCTGATAAACCTGAACAGCAGTGCCACTTTCAAGATTAAATATTGTAGAGCAGGCATTCCAAGGGTTAACATCTGCCATGCCTTTGCCCCCATGCTTGTAGGTTCAAAATTAATTTCACTTTCCTGTGCATGTGTGGAATATATATCAGTGCAATAAAAGGAGAAACGACTTTGGCATCGCCTTATAGATACCGACAGAATGGCATAAATATTTAATGCCTGAAAGTCATTGTAGTTGTGCTGAAGGCAGCTGTACTGTAAATGTATTCAATATAATTTAATTTTTTGATTTATTTCATGAAATTCTTCTCCCACCCCCTTACTTCGGGGCCTATCGAAGACCCTCTGCTTCAATAAATCACTTTCCACTTCACATTAAAAAGGGGAGTCATTAAAATGCAGCAGTTGAAGGAGTTTCATATTAAATCGTAAACAAACAGAATGAAAACTATAAAGAAAAGGATTTTCAGGGGCTGGAGGCTCTTGTTATTCTGCTCTTTGTCCATGTGTTGAACTTACATCTAAGGTATAACTTCTATAGCTGTTTTAAACTGCAGCCCAGGTCTTTGGTTGAAATTCCTGATGCAATTACCGTTTGTTGTTCATGTCTACTGCAAATAACAGCAATGCTGTCATAGTTCTGAGGAATTCAGAGCTTTATAGGTTCAGCACTGGAATTTTGATCTTTCTGAAGCGTTTCCATTAAAGCTTAAGGTTTCAGAATGTTTAGCCTTCCAATTAAAACATTCAACAACAGGTTTCAGCTGAGCTGAAGGAAGCATCCTCTGGTCTATGGAGGGTTTATTATTTGAAATTTTTGGGTGGGTCAAAATTTGAAGCAAATGCCTGAAAGTCTCTGTAGCTTCTGAAAGTTAATGGCTGAAACGCAGTGTGGGCCTGTTGTTTACATCATTGTTACTTTAAGTAATCAAATCCCATGTCATTTCAGGAACACTGTAAACATTATATTTTACAGTGGTATCTTTCACCACCAGTTTGCCACTGTACAGTACATCTGCACATTTCTACGTCTAACTCTGTTTTACAATGATATACTCTGGTAAAGTTTTATAAGAGTGCACTGGTGCTTGTGCACCTGCTGACCTGATGAATGTGTTTGGAATGGTTCAAGCAGTGACCCACACATAATAGATCAATATAGTGTCAGGGAAGTGACACAGCAAAACAATTTAGACATTGCTCGAAAAGACAGAATTATATATCTATAATAGAAGAATCTTCCTTGTGAAACTCGTTACATCCCTTGTGACTGCTTTACTTCCTGGCACTATATTGTGTGGCATAACAAGCAAAAGCGAAGTGATTTGGTGTGATGAGTCACCCTGCGACTGCGGCTAATGAGCTCTTTTTCTTTCCTCCTTACTGCAAAAATGTGAAGAGAGTTACAGTGGGCGAGAGGACATTCAATTTCCCTTGTTTTACGTCACACACAAATGGATGTCAGGAAAAGATAAATTATTATATTAATTTACCCTGCGTCCTCTGTAAAAAATGTCCTCAAGAAAAACAGAACAAAAGAAGCATAGTGGGATGTCCCATCTGTTCATAGAAATAAATTCTACATTAAGAATTGGCTTCACTTGGCAGAAATGTCTTTTGCTAGTGTACGCTACCAGTATCTGAGCAATCTTTTATTTAACTATTATTCAATGATTCCTTTTCATATAGATATCCGTTCACCAGAGTAGGTTGCCTGAACAAATTAATCATCTCAATCCCATTTGCAATCTGTCTGCTCTTTTAAAAAGAGGAATGGTAATTTTGGTAGAAATCCCAGCAAAAGCAAATGGTCTTTATTCATGGGCAGCTTTAAAAAGAAACCTTTCAGGGAAAGCTGATCATATTTAGTGCTTTTTCTCTACTTGGATACTGATACTTTTTTTACATAATTTTAAGATATGAAAAGTAAAATTGCATTAAAAACTATATATATCTACAGTAGTATCAACTATTATTATTGCTTGGATATTAAAGCAAGGTGTCACAGAAATGAAAGAAAAACATCTATTATTTTATTTAAGCACAGGTTAAGGAGCAGACGTTTTCCTTTATGTTGCATCTTGAAATATACAGTTCAAGCCATTATTTTTTAGAATGCTTTGCTGGCGTATATGTGGCTGAATTTTGTTTTTTTTTAATGCCATCTCAGTGAAACCAGCACCACAGCTCCTTGTTTTCTGAGACTCTAACCAGGAGCTGTCTGCTCTATACTCCTGTAAAGGGTCCTGTTTTACCTATTCAGCACCTTCACACAATTTCATTCTGCTGTTACAACGAAATGGTATGTACAGCACTTAATCAAGAATACCCAATAGGATTAAGGTATTTTTAATGGTGGTGCAAGGTGCAGCCCCAGAAAGTGAACTCCTCTGTGTATCTATTGAGCAAATGAGGAACTGTGGAGGCTATACAAGCCTTCCACCCACAGCACAAGCTAAATGCATTTCTGCTGCTTTTGAGAAACTGGCCATTTTGGGATTCGGGAGGTAGTTTGTTCTTCATGCTCATTAATCTCTGGTAGCTCATCTGCAATCAAGCTTTTAAGGTGTGTAAGCTTCAGGAATAATGTGGTGATTTTGAGATATTAGAAACTAATGTTCACTGGACCTGGCCCACAAGCTTCCAGCTCATTTCCCCTCCTACGCCAGCTTTGATAGATAGGAAACCCTAATGATTTAAACACGTCTTTGCATCCTCCTGACACATAAAGTAAAGCTGCATACTATGCTTAGATTTTTTTCAACAGAATCAGCTAACTTTCTATCTCAAGAATTAAAAAAAATAAGGTTTGGGTGTGGTTGTTTTTTATTATTATTGTTTAATTTTTTTTTGCATTTATATTATCAAGTAATTAAGAGATCAACATATCAGTATTGGGCGGTCATGCGTATCTTTAAATGCTCCTGCAATTGAACACCCATACTGTAGGTTCCCCCGTATTATTATCTGGGATATTTTGATTATGATTAGCTAGAATCTGCTTTTTTGATTCTGGTACTTAATTATGTTTTGAGATCAGTTTCATTAGAGTGGATTGCTCACTACTCGCACTGAGATTCTAGCCACTCCATTTCACTCAAGAATGACATGTATGACATCAGCTGGTATGGCCTACCCCTTTTATCAAGAGCAAAGTCTTAGGGTGGAACCATAGCTCTATAGATTCAGACTTAGTTTTAATTTTTTCCTTGTATACAGTTACTCCTATTTACAGCTGTAACATTACAACATTACTACAGAAGTGTCTCCATTATGGAGCCCTTACTATTTGTTCAATATATCCAAAACAAATATGGGTGGTTGCTCCTGAATGTGCTAGTACAGGGGTTAACCTGTGACATTTGTCTATGGCACGCGTAATACAACCAGAAACTTTGGATTTTTTTTTTGTGGATGCTGATCTGCAGCATACTCGATACTGAACTGCACTACATAACCCTGGGAAAAGAGGAAGCGGTAATGTACCTACTGTATGACGTGACGGCGAACTGAGAGATGAGAATTACATCATGGTTGCTTGGTGCGCTACACGTAAGCCAGATGGTCAAAAGCTAGGCTGGTAGCATCTTTGCTGTGACGTAAACTAATAGCCTCTGGGCTATTAAAAAAAAAACTCATCTGTAAGTGTGATATGTACAGTATGGCTTAAATGATTTTGACTTAAATTAGAGATGTACCTCTCTCAGATAGACGTGTTCAGCGCCGTATACTGTATGTGACTTTGTTGGCGATGTGCTGTAGATAGGTAGTTAAAAAATTAATATTGGTTCTTAATTAAAGGTGTGTTTGTGATCTGCTGGTTTGTGATATTACCAGCTGATAACAGTACGTGGCATGCGTCAGAACGGCAGAAAAAGTAGCAAGCAGTACAAAAAGGTGGCCAACCTCTGTCCTAATAGATCACATATAAGGTTATATACCGTATACATTATATAACCATACAAGCAATACATTTGTGCTGTAGAATGTTCAGACATCTATAATGTTTTGTGACTTTGTGTGTTTTCACAGGTCCCCCTGTAAATGTTACATGCAACATCTTTATCAACAGTTTTGGTTCCATCGCTGAAACGACCATGGTGAGTGCATTCTAATCCCAAAGGTTTTTTTTATCTTGTAGTGGAAGAGCCAGTTCTCAGAGGGGTTGCTAGCCTGTGGGGTTGGAGACTTGAACCCTAACACTTTTCAATTCCCACTTCAGTTGTTGTTGTCCCATTTTAGTTAGTAGGTGGCATTGTCACTTTAAAAATTCTGATTCCTTCATAATTTTTCAGTATTTGACTCCGTCCTTTGAATACATCCTGTTCTGTATTTTTGGTCTTTATTTTGCATTGTCAAAACTCCCTTTAAAATTCAATTAGCAGTCGCTGAATGTTCTCTGGATCCCAACTTGAAAACATCTTCTTTGTCCTCTGAAAATAGGATTATTTCAATATTATCCAAAGTTTTAAAAATGGTATAGGTGTGATTATTGTACAGTCCTTCTAGTTCATCTCTGTTCTGTTAGGTACGGTCAGCATCTAGCAAAAATAAATGCACAACAATATACAGTACATTTATGTCAGTATTCTGTCAGACATCTAACTCTGCTCTAGTGACCAGTGTCTCCTATAAACTGCTTGAGATATTGATAAAGGAAAACATTTAGCACCTGTAACATTCAGTGAGAAGCACCTTGCATCCTTATTTGAAGAGTTTGAGAGTTTTGATAACACAAACTAAAGTTTAAAAGGAATTCACATGAAAAAACGTAGATAATGTGGATCACTGAAGGTACATTCACTGTGTCTATTAAAGGACTGGAAGGGAAATATAGATAACATGAAAAGTCGTAGTTTGTTTTATTTTCATTATCCTTTTTACATGAAGTACTGGATAAAATTAACTAGGCTAAGGCAGAAAGGTTTTTTTTCCTCATGCCTTTAATGTAGGCACTCAAAGGATAAATGCTACTGAAAGAAATGGTAGTGGACAGTTTCAGTAAACATGCACGTGATTAAAATTTAACAGGAGGGAATGAAGCCAGTGCAGTTAAGGCTTTTCTAAAGAAAGTAATCCACTTAAAAAGTGCATTACATAATCTTATGAAGAGTAAAATGTTTAATTCATTTTCACAATTCTTTTTTTGGATATATATTCTAGACTGCGATTGCTCAATTCACCTGAGCTGATACATGTTAGATAGTCATACTGTATCTCTCCTTATGACCTGGTTCTCATTAAACAAATAAAAAAATAAATGTAGTGAAATATTAGTATTAGACTAGAACAAATTTAGTGCCTATATTCAAAACCTAGTTATTTTTAATTCTCTGTACTTGATATCTTTATTTAATGGATTGATGAACAAAACAGATCTTAGATCTCAGTAACAAGGTTTGCTGTTGAAAAAGATGTTAGTGTAGTGCACGACCGTACTGACCATAAACCACAGTAATCATTTTATTTAGCAGTTAATCGGATTCAGCTTAACGTTACTGTAAACATTTCATGCTCACATCCACAATGTTTCTCTAAAAACTGGCAGAATCACACAAACACGAACAGACATGATCCCGACAATAAAAGTTAATATCCTGAACGGCCCAGAACTGTTCAACTGAACCAGGAACCATCTGATAATCCTAATGACTGACTCAAGAGCATGTTTAGAAGAACTACACAAATTAAGATGAAAGGGGGACACCAGTCAAACCCAGCATTCATGCTACGCATCGGCAGAGCTGTCTCAAAACTGCTGCCGCCTGCAGAATTACTTCATGCAGAACAAATGCCACATTTTCCACCCTTTTTCCTCGCTACAACTGGTGGAATTGATCCAAGTTGCCAGCGCTTTCATTCAATCTGGAACAAAACGGCAGCAGTGATTGTGCAGGGGAGGAATAGTTCAATAAATCTTTAGCACTTATCGGGCTGTTGAGGAGCACTGCTGAGGATGGTGTTTCAGCAACCAAAGGTTTATCAGGCTCACTGCCCTGCCAGGACCGAGGTACAGTATCCTCCTGGCCTCCTGCTGTCCTAATTGTTTACTCTGTTTTAAAGATATGAGGCCCAGGAGAGACAAAACCAGCTATTTAATTAGCTTGCTGGTCTTTCATTTCCCCGAGGACAGGTGAGAGCTAAGGCATAAATCCCAAGCTCTGAGGGAGAACATTAGCAGCCCTGTCATTTGTCACCAGAGTTAGTCTCTCCAGTCACAAGAGCTGCAAACTTTTTAAATCTATCGCAGTCAGGAGCAGCTTTGGCCTTCGGCTTGAATCACATTATGAGCCATTGTCACACATCTGTCTCTTCATCTATTAAACTGGGTGGAAAATATGAATATATATGTTTATGTTGATAAATATGAAATATTGACTCTTCCATAATTTCCAACAGAGCCTGGCAAGTAAATGAATGGTTTGTTTGGTAAATATTTCTACTGCAACCTTGCAGAACACTATTAAGGTATAGAAATGTATTTTATAGAGCGAGGTTGGTTCCAATACTCTTTTAGTGCAAAAATATATTAGTAGCCTCCTTGTCTGTAGAGGATTCCATTGTAGATGTAACTCCACGATAATACAGTATACTTAATGAAATGTTGCATCTTTGTGCTCACAAAATGTATAATGCCTAAAATGTACAGTATATAGCCGACCAAAGTCTTGACTAATCACACTTTAACCACATGTGTCAAAAAAAAACTAAAATGGTGGTCAACTCAGGGTCTTCTTTTGTCAACATTTATTAGGAAATGTATCAGAATACTACTGAGAGTTACTGTATTAGTGCCTTAGCTGCTAACGATGTTCAACAAAAAAGTGAAATCTCACATTTCCTGAAGAAAATGATTGTGGTTTTAAATCAGACTGGCAAAAAGGAAGAGCGATCATGTAATACTATAGTACATGGATGTCTACCAATGGGTGCCTGATAGAATTAATTGTGATCTTGATGAGTTATACATGGGTAATTACTTAATGTGTCATCCAGATTCTGTTTATGTCATGGGACTTTTAACATTTTGAGATGAATCAGATAAACATAGTACAGCTTGTCTTGAATAGGCTTAGATGATAATGTCCCTGATTGGCCTTTCAGTTTCAGGTTTTCATTTAATTCTGCAATTTTCTTGAAAAGGAGATCTTTTAAACTATGTAACACATTATTTTCCAGAAGGCTATGTGATCTTTATCAAATGATGAAATAGTTTTATATGCACGCTTCTGAGAACAGTATTAATCATCGGTCTGACAGGAATTCATTATTCAGTGCTGCTGGACAATCATACCATGCATGTCATATTGGAGTCCAGTTTTATGAATGGCTTTTCCCTTTTATGGGAATTATACAGCATGTATTCTCTGATTTACTTTAATGATCACATGTAGTCTATGGAAGAAAAGGCTCTATTTATATATCCTTTTGCCTCCAGTTTTGGAAAGAATTGATGAAAGAGAGAAAAATAATTGCTATAAAATAAAATGTTAGTATGTAATAAAAATCAAATCTTGTGTAAAACTTAAGTGCACCATAGGACAGTGAAGGGTTGCTATTAATCATAAAGTGCCACACTGGCATGGACTCTAAAAGTGCAAATGGTGTTATGATTATTGTGTGATAAATTTGTGATAAAAACCATGGCTAGTGAGAAGGATCTATCACGTAATGAGGTATATTTAACAGAAATCAAGGTTTTAGCCAGTGATGGCTACTGCATGTGACAAATTGGTGCCTGAATCCATGTGTCATCTTGGGTTGAGAAGACTACGGAAAACCAATGCTGCTGATCATAGAAGCAGTCAGGGCAGAAGACCAGACTCTCAGGATGTGATATTAGAAACCTCAAGGTATGTTCTCTAAATGACAAGCATTCCAGTAGAGACCTTGCTATTGACTGTCGTGGTGTGGGTGTTAATATTGCTTCTGGAACACTAAGGTATATATTGTCCCAAAGCCTCTAAGGACTTGAAGCACCACTTCAAATGAAGCTGCTCTATTTACTGGGGAGTGGTAACAAAGTCAAAAAAGTTGAAGAAGGGCAGCAAAAACGTGGAAAGCAAAAAGATTGATTCCTTGAATCTGTTGTCCCGAGAAAAGAAATTGTGTTAACAAAAGTTATTACTTACAGGACCTGTTTTTGGTAGTAACTCTCCCATTGCTTTGGTTCACAATGTCAGGATTACAGAGTCAATATTTTCCTGAGACAGCAGTGGAATGATCCCCGGTTGGCTTACAGCGAATATCCCGATGATTCCTTGGATCTGGACCCGTCTATGTTGGATTCCATTTGGAAACCAGATTTGTTTTTCGCCAATGAAAAGGGAGCCAATTTCCATGAAGTTACAACAGACAACAAGCTACTCCGAATTTCAAAAAATGGAAACGTGCTTTATAGTATCAGGTAAGCCACTGTCTTTCTGCACTTTGGAGAAAACACTGTCTGTTAGGATTATTCTGTAAAACAGGAGCTCTTACAAATGGAAACTTTACAACTGGGAAATTATATTGGCCTCAAGAGATTCTAGATGTGAATTGTAAAATGCATATCTTTTTATTAAAAAAGGTATGCAAATCATCTTATAATTTAAATCATTCTTCGTTTTACAAAATAAGCATGTTAATTTATCTATTTACCTTGGTCATGAACATACTGTAAATTTAAAAGGAAAAAATTTTATAAGGTTATATTATAAAATATAAGGTTAAAATATTTTTGGTCTTTTTCCGCTGAGCTTTAACCAGATTTAACCAAACTGTGATTTGACTTCAGTTGAATGAAGCCCTTGTTTAGCTTATTTCACAGCATGAAACCATTCCTTCATAGTGTTACCATCACTAATACACACAATACGAAAGGGAAAGGAATCTGTTTACAAGGGTATGTTTACTTTTACATTCTGCTGACAATATATCCCACTTCTACCAAGATATAAATACACTCAAACCAGCTGTGGTGTATTTAATATTTCCTTCTGGACAACCTAGTGTAACCGATAAGGAAAAAATGAGACTTTCATTCCCTTTTGCTTGATATTATCACACAGATCCCATAGATCAGTTCTCTCTTTTCCATGGACTGCCATTAAAATCGAGCTGGCTGCAGTATACAGTTTGATCGAAAAATGCTCATAAATCACAGCTTTATCTGGCCCTGGCAGAGTGATGCTATCAGTGCAGAGTGTGTACTGTATGTGAAAATGTTCAAGTCCAGAAAGCTTTTCCTTTGTTTCAGAATCCAGACAGAGGATGTGTTAACCAGCAGCTGAATGTAATCTTTAATATTAATGCATGCAGTCATTTTATAATTACATTTACGCTGTAGGAGTTTATGGTAAGAAACCCAATGATAGTCCTTGTACTCTTTTTCAATTATTGTTGCTTGTGTATTCAATAGTAATTTTGACATTAATGCACTCTAAAGGAGCAATATGTCTTCTCTTGTTCCTGTCATAATTAGAGCTTTTCCTAATGTTTACTCCCTTTAAATATATATATAGTTAATTTTATATTATAAAAAATAATAACCTGTATCCTGCTACTCATTCTGCTATTAATAATAATAAAGATAACGTGTCACTAAATACTATACTGTACATATTATGATCATTAACCTTCATTACCATTATAGTGTGTTAAGCACAGGCTCATATTATACAATTCAAACCCTTTAGGTCGGAGGTATTGCAAATATATTTCACAGCAGTCATTATGAGGAAGCTTAACAAAGACGGAGTATTGGTGCTGTCTCATTACAGCCACGGCCTCCAAATCGAGATGAATCTCTGTCAAGAATTTTAAATATGAACACCACTGACTTACTATACAAGTCTGTTTCAGGTCTAGTGTAATGGGCATGGATCATTTGTTTGTAAAAACTGAAATTGCTAATAAACGTGTCTCTCTCTCAATGGAGTGAAGGCTATTATTTGAATCTGCAGTGTGTGAGAGTGAATTTGCTGCTGACAGCTGTGAAATGTCTTTGACACAGATGCCTCACCCTCATTACTGGCTCTTTATTCATCACAACTGGAGTTAAGGACAATAATCATTTTGCTTAATGACACCATTTTCGTTACTCTGAAGTGAAATGTGAAAAACAAACAGCTAAATAACTTTTTAAAATTATTTTTTAGATTACCATAGGTCAGAGGTAAAAATGACATTGCCTTTCTAAGTGTGCTGTTATAACAAATGCCAGTTTGTATAGCAGTATCTTTTGTCTTTATTTGAAATATATTTTTTAGAATGGATTTTTTAAACCCATCAAATGACAGCAGGTAAAGGTTTCAAAATGTTGTCTGTTTTTACATTATCTGTGTTGTTTGTTTTATGCTCATTATTAACTGTGCAAGCATATAATGAGAACCCAATTCACGCATTCATTTCTGAAAGTAATATCTATAAAGTAAATATCGTAACTCTGCGGGTGAGTGTGTGAATACCTAAATGTGCTTGGTAAATAAAAAGACAATGTGTTTAGTTGTATTCTGTAGTGGCTGGGTTTTGAATATCTCTGGTATAGTGATAAGATCTCTGAATTTTGATAAGGTCCTAGTCAGTTCTTGATACCTGACTGAAAAACCTGTTGTTGTCAGAATAACACTGATCCTTGCCTGCCCCATGGACCTGAAGAATTTCCCCATGGATGTGCAGACCTGTATCATGCAGCTGGAGAGCTGTGAGTATTCCATTATCCCTAAAGCACGGGCGGGTTCTTTATTTCTTTATATGAGATGTATGTGCAGTTTATCTGAAAGACAGGATGATGTAGAGTGCAATGAAGTTAGAGCAGTTTCAAACAGATGCACCATCAGACTGAGATTTGCTTTAGAAAGCTTTGCTTTTTTTTAGCTTTTGTCATCTTGTTTTCAGGCCTTTGTTTTTATAAGATCTTCTAATCCCAATTCCTTGAAACTGTTTAGCATGTTTTATTGTTAAAGCAGTGGCTCTGAGGGCAATTTCCTGAACATGAAAGATCTGTTAGAAAAAAGAAAAATCTTCCTTTAGACTAACAGTTTTTTACTTTTATATGAATCTGCTAGAAATATAATTATTGGAAAGAAAATAATCTCTTACTGTTAAACGACTCCATAGGTAGAAAAAATTTAAGCTTCTATTCATGAGAGCTCACAAACACAGGTTTTCATTTTTAGACCGTCAAGAGATTCGCCACTAGCCTGATTTTCTTGAGGAAAAAAAAACAAGTCTGAAAATGATTTGAAAAGCCTAATTTTCGTTACCACATATTTCATTTTATTTTCAAATCTTTTTATGCAAACATTGTTTATTCATCTTCATTCTGTTTAAAGTATCAACATAAAATGATTTACTTCAATCTGGCTTAATAAAAGTAATAAGAATTCTTGGTCTTGTTTTGCGTCTTTTGAAAATCAGGCTGATATTCTCAGTTGTTTTGTGCCTATAATGCAGTGAATGAAAATTGCTTTCACATCTGAAATATGTAATTTGTACTCCGAGGCTGATATTGCTGGAAAGCGTTTAGCATTGTTAACATTATTTGCTTTCCTCTTTTATTATCTTAATCGTTTTCAAAAAATGAAAGGAACAAACTAACAATGTAAAGTCATGCAGTAGGACTGAAAACAGTTGTTAGTATTTTAGGGATCTGAGAGTTGATTTATTCCTCAAAACATTCTAGGCTGCCAGCTCTGTAGGAAAAAACAGAGTTTCAGACATTATAAATACAGAAACCAGAACCAGCAAGACAGTGTACATGGATAGACATGGGGCATTACTTGTTTTGGTGTGCAATGTTTTCTAATATTTTCTAACAGCTCTGCCCCTTATCTCAAAGAGAATATGAGCATGTGTCTTTTAGGCTGTTGAACCTATAAATATGGCTTAATTTTCATTTATACATATATGCCTTCTTTAATATATTTTTAACTTAGTTTTATTGGTATTTTTATTTCTAAAATTATCGAACTATCTTATATCTAAGAAAATGACTTACACTTACTTAGCAACTCATATAAAAGGAGAAAATCATTATTACCTAATAGGGTAACAAAATATTCAAGAATTAAACTTGAAGTTTTCATGTATTGTAGTTTGCAGCTCATTCTGAAAACTTAATGATACCTTTTTCATAATAATTCCTCCTATATACATATAAAACCTGAGATATAGTAATGGCTAAATTTTCCTTATTCTCTGCATCATTTCAGCCATGCAACACATGAAGTAACCAGATAATGTGTCAATAAAATGGACATAATTCATTTTAAAAGTACATGCAGAGGTCAAGCAATATAAAAAATTAAAGACACTAATAAAAATATTCTCATATGCCATTTTTTGCATTTTGTACCCTGCAACAATCATGCTTACTTTTTAAAATATTTTAAAATTGCTTAATATCTATTTAAGATATTTTCAAAATAAAGTATTGTCAACAAAGCACTAAAACATTCCTATTATTTCTCATAATAAGACGTTCAGACAATTTAACTACAGTACATTAACGTACTTTCATACATTTACAGAGAACACAGTAGTTCACATACTGTAAATGATATTTGTCTCCCCTGTCTGGTCCTTCTCTGTTTGAAAGACACAGACAACATCGTACACTGAATGTGTTCTACATGTTCCACAGTAAAACATGAATAAATATGTAAATGTTACACCGTAGTAAGTAGTAAGTAGTTTAACAACTTGTTTAACATTCCATTACGTTTAAAAATGAAATGTTAAACTTAATATTCTTAATATTCAGTTTTATTCATGTCAAAAGCTGGGAAGAAGAGTGAAGATTGTTTCACACAGCTGTTTTATACATTGTGTCTTTGTCTGTCTCCCTGTGCTAGTTGGATACACTATGAATGATCTCATCTTTGAATGGGATGAGAAGGGAGCTGTGCAGGTTGCAGACGGGCTGACTTTACCTCAGTTTATTTTGAAAGAAGAAAAAGACTTGCGAGACTGCACCAAGCACTACAACACAGGTTTGCTTCTTTGCTTTCGTTCAATGTGCGTTTTAGGAATGAGGCTTAACATTATGAATTAAAAATGTCAGTTACTGTTCTATCATGTGTAGTGTGAGGGTGGTACGGTGACACAGTGGTTAGCATTTCTGCCTCGCACCACTCGGGCCCTTAGGTAAATTTCAGACCTTGGTTGCTGTGTGTGTGGAGTTTGCATGCTCGCCCCGTGTCTGTGTGGGTTTCCTCCGGGAGCTCTGGTTTCCTCCCACAGTCCAAAAACATGCTGGTAAGGTAATTGGCTTCTGTGAAAACTGGCCCTGGTGTGAGTGTGTCCGTGTCTCTGTTTGTGTCTGTCTGCCTTGCGGAGGACTGGTGTCCCATCCAGAGTGTACCCTGCCATGCGCCCATTGCTTGCTGGGATCGGCTTTGGCTCTCCCATGACCCGGAATAGGAAGAAGACATCAGAAAATAAATGGATGGATAAATAATGTGATACAGACAAATAAAACAGCTAGATTTTAAAATAAGCTTTAAATAACTAATTCTGTTGAACAACGATAACTCCAATCAGTAATAAATTAAGTTACACAGATTGTACAGATATATCTATTTAAAAAAAGAGAAAGTAAAGCCTACTTTTAAATTTCCCATCCTTTGTCACACAACCCACCCCACCCCCCAACACTTTGAAGAGTAACTTGCGAATCAATTCCTAAAGAATAAAATCAACATGGAGTCTTAAAGAAATCAACACTCAAATGATTGCTACATTGTCACTAAATAATTTGGGGGAGAAAGACACAGGCCATATTGTGTTCTTCCATCATCTGATCAACTGAACTGAAAACCATCTGTTCATCCAACTACTGTACCAATCTGGGATTGTTACACTCCAAATAAAACTTAAAAGTGCTGAAGGCCAGTTTATTTTATATCTAAAATAGGCATTCAGAAAAAAAACAGATTGGTTCTTTTTTTTCTTGGAAAAAAGCTTTAGAACAAATCCAGAGGCAAATCAAAGCCCAAAATATACAATTAAAGATTTTCCTCAGTGTGTTTGTCATTAATAACTGAAGGCTCAATTTTTTTAATGAAAAAAGTTATTCTCATTCTATTGTGTTACCAATGAACATTACTTAGCAGGCATACATTTCTAATTCAGAACATCCTAGGGCCACTCTTGCTTCAGTTTACATTTTTGTTTCCATAAGAAATATGAAATATGTAGTGCAATCATTTTGAAACAATATCAGGTCCTTGAAAATTGGATTTCCCACAGAAATATTATTTCCAGCACATTGCATAAATAGCAAACATAAGAAATGACAGGAAGCATTGCAAATGCCTTCATATTCGTGTAATTCCAAAACTGTAAAAATGCAGGTAAATACCGCAAAGGAGCTATTACAAGCAATGACCTCGACACACAAAATACTTACTGTACTTTTACAGAAGTACGTTACCTGTAGTTGCAAATGACAGAACTTGTCATTGCTTGTCTTGAAGGGAAACATCTTGCTCAGGAACACAAAGGTGAACCCTGAAGAATGAGCTGTGAGCTGCACAATTGGCTGTCCCAGCTTGTTGACATGTTATTTGATTTTTTTCTAGCTGGTACTCAGCGGTAAGGAGCCCCATTTCATTGAATTGTGTTTTCCCTACACCTTGGTCTGAAGCAGCCGCCATTCCATTAGTTCCTTCTCTGTGTAACATGCTCTGCTGAATCTCTACTGTGCACCAGAAGAGCATTAAAATGTCATTGTTCGCAATTTTATTAAGTTTAATTATTTGCGGTATGAAGTGAAAATTCCTTGGGTATGTTTCCTACAGCTGTGTTGCCACAAAATGGAGTCACCATTCCCTCTTGTACAGGAAATTGCTTTGTGTTTTCCCCCCCTTGGAGTAATTATATGATGTTGGAATATTAATTACTATGCTGGTGTATTGTGGCTGTGCTGTAGA
The DNA here is from genome assembly GCF_059453375.1 of Lepisosteus platostomus. Lineage (NCBI taxonomy): Eukaryota > Metazoa > Chordata > Actinopteri > Semionotiformes > Lepisosteidae > Lepisosteus > Lepisosteus platostomus. The sequence continues at coordinate 38,976,466 of NC_142623.1, forward strand.
TTAGCACAGTAATTTGTTTTCCAGAGACAAATCTGATTATCTGGAAAACTAGTTTCTCTCTGCCACCCTTTTTTGTTGATAGTGACTAGAATAAAGTAGTGACTTAAATGTGTCTTAAAAAAATAGAAGCTATATATATCAATACAGCATCAATTACAAAGTATGTTAAATTTATGAAGCAACAGATTTTTTTGTACCTTTATTTTACTTCACTGTGTATAAAATGTTGTTGACAAACATTTGGCATAAAACGGCAGGAAACGGAGACTAAGAAAAATAAGTGTAAACACATGCTGACGTCTTTCTCTCAATCGTGTCGCACAAAAATGTGTACTTTACATTATTCCTACACTGAGTATAATATACTCTTATTGATCTTGTAACTAAATCTGTGTTACAAAGATATTAAAACATAATGAAATAATTATTATAATTAAAATAATAATTCTGATGAAGGTATGGAAAATAATCCTAGCATTGGCTTATATCTGTATAGAAAATAGCTGAATGTATTTAACCTACTAATGCTTAAATTAACACGGGCTACACATTTATTAAACAAAATTAGATACATGTATAACATTATCCTAGCTTTATGCCAGACTATGTGTTTTCACGTGTATCCTACGGACAAAGGGAAAAGTGAATTATCTGACCTCATTACATATTTTGATGGAAACCATTGTTGAAAGCAAGTTTAAAAATGGGCTTTCAGTAAGACCTTTTTTAATCTCATTTCAGAAGGAGAATGGCTTGTTTAAAGATCTGTCTAGATGTGAGGATTGCTTCTCTTGCAAAAGGGTTAGACTTGGAAAAGGTTTATGTTTTGTTATTTCACTGCAAGTAGAAAATTCTGGGAAACTGCCCAGCACGAAGCTGCCAAATTGAAAATGAATTGGAATAGGAATAGGAATTTACCTTTGATTTAGGGTATGAGTGTTTATTGAGGAAACTACAGTAAAAGCTGAATTATAATAAAAAATATTTGGTTACAATACATCAGCAGGACTCACTATATTTTCCTTTTATTTTAATATGTTTTGAAACTGAATTTTTTACAAGAAGAGTACAACTAAAAAAAAAGTGTTACACTTTTGAGAAAAGTCCTCTCTTTTCACTTTTAAGTAAGAGGCCCTCAGTAGGTGACCAAGGATTTCCTTGGATAAGGTTCGTATTTAGATCTGGTTTCCATTCACAGTCCACAGACATGCTGGTAGGTTAATGAGCTTCCGTAAAATTGGGCATGGTAAAATTGGCGTGCATGTTTGTGTCTGTGTGTGCCCTCCAATGAACTGGCGTCCCATTCAATGTGTACGCTGCCTGGCGCCTGTTTGCCACAATAGGCTGGGACTCCACTTCAACCCGGTGTTAGGTGGATGGTAGAAAATGGGTGGATGGTGGTTCATGTTGCAATTACAGCATATCTTTGTTTTTACAGGGAAGTTCACTTGCATTGAGGCGCGTTTCCATCTAGAGAGGCAAATGGGCTACTACCTGATTCAGATGTACATCCCCAGTCTCCTGATTGTCATCCTGTCCTGGGTATCCTTCTGGATTAATATGGATGCTGCTCCAGCTCGCGTCGGCCTTGGTATCACCACTGTCCTCACTATGACCACTCAGAGCTCCGGCTCCAGGGCTTCTCTGCCTAAGGTGTGCCTACACTACTTGGCATAATATGTGTTACCATGTCAAAATGGAACCTGATTTGGTTTGATCAGAGTAGATAGGATGGGCTTGCCCAAATTAATACAAGAAGTGCAGGCTACCTCTAACAGAATATAACAGAAAAGTTGCAATGCGATAAACTTTGGTAGAAAATTCAGACACATGTCTCGGTAAGATGATTAGGAAATCCTCTAAGATAAGCCTTCTTTATTTCTTAATCATCAAAGCTCCAGTTCCAAGATTTTTAATGTAGATCTTAGTATCATTGCCAGTCTTCCTTTTGTGTGTTTTGCTGGTACAGCTTCTCTGTTATGCTGTACACCTTTATGGGAACAGCGTGGGAACAGAGTATTTGCACACCTCAGCTAATCCAAGGGGATGAGTTGTAAATAATATCTACAATACATTCTAAACAAATTTTCCCTATCTTAGAAAATATTTTTAGATTCCTTTAATGTTAGTGTTGTTTTTTATCATACACATAATAGTAAAAGGTATTCAAATACTGGTGAGCAACTTTTTGAATATTCTTTGAGTCTATCCACAACTGATGAGTGCATCATACCTGCATCAAACAGGATCTTTTCTTCCTTATTGTCAATATTGGTGATCAGACTAGATTTGAAGAGGAGTGACACTACCTATACTAGAGAGAGTGAATATAAGTATTGCGTTTCTGGGATTATGAGAGATCTGATGTTTCCCTCCATTTATTTCTGTCGGTGTTGAGTGATTCTTGTGCTCTGAAAATTGAGCAAGTGACCCATGGTACATCTGCAGTTGAGCTGTCACAATAATGATTATGCTCCACAGCTGAACTCGGATGCATGCACTGCTCTTTGTAGCAGAATGACTGTGCAGTGGGGTCTGAGAGAGAGCTAAACTCACATATGAAATATTTAGTGCTGCGACTTCAATGGACATATACCATTTTACAGATTACAATTCAAAAGCGGCCAGTCGTGCTTTAAAGATTTCAGCTGAAAGTTATTCGTGGGCTTACTTATCTGACGAACAAACGTGATATGCAAAATTTATTTTTGCAAAATTTACATACAGTACCACAGCTGCAGTTAATGTTGCACAATTTACTGGCTTCAATCAGCATGTATTCTGTTTCCAAAATCCCATTTTACATGCCATAGCAGCAGCTCAGATTTAGGGTTAGAATTAAAAGTTTGGAAATCATGAAAAGGCTATTCAGTCCAACCGTTCTTCTTGTAGGTTGAGCATTATTTTGAGAGTTGTACTTTGTGTGATTCCATTTAGTATTTAGTGAGGTCACTGACATAGACAAAAGCACACAAAAAGGCACAGCTGAATCGCACATTACGTGTAGATCATGAGAGGAATGAATGATGCTAACAAAGAAGATACCAGTTTGTCACATCCTGACTCCATCCCACTCCAGAGGTCTCCTGTGATGGTTAATGTCATTGAACCAGTGTAGCAGGAGGCCTACATTGGGCCAGTGTTGGTTGCTTTTCAATAATTTCTGTGTTTCTGGCCTAGGTGTCTTATGTGAAAGCCATCGACATCTGGATGGCAGTGTGCCTGCTTTTTGTGTTCTCTGCCCTGCTGGAATACGCTGCTGTGAATTTTATTGCACGGCAACACAAGGAGCTGCTGCGTTTCCGAAGGAGGAGAAGGCACCACAAGGTAACTCTGTCTTCACTCAGTCATCCTTCACACTCGGAGAGCTTAAACAGGCCTCCTATCCGTGACACTGTCTGCATCTGGTTTTCCGTCATTGTTGCTCTGATTGTTATTTGCCACAGATTAATGGGAAGTCTGAAGAAATGAGGAAGTACTGAGTGCCAATAGAGTGTCCTTGTAAGCCATATACTGTACATCTGTTTTTTTTTTCTGAGATGTCCTCTTTTTTGGGGCCTCCACGATCCGATTGGGCAGATCTTCAGAAAAAGAATGGCTGCTCTGGATTCCACCTGGTGCTTTTGACAGCCGCAGAAGCTGGCAGAACTGTGATTTCCAGCATGCAGTAATACTAGTCCTGCACCAGTGCAGACACTGTGCAGTTGTAATGCTCACTGGAGAGGAGAAACAGGCAGATTTACAGTATTTGAGATGCCTGAGTGAGTTCCGACTATAAAACGGCATATGTTTTACGCAGGCAGGTATGCATTTTATTTAGAATTCTTAGAGATTCAAAGTAGGCTTCGTCATTCATTTAAAATACTGGTTTTCTATGTATGGTTTTGTAAGACAAAAGAAAATCATTTTTCACACTAAAGAAGTGTGACCAGACACATATCCAGTCTTAAAGGGATGTCCTGCTCAGACAGCCGATTAGAACTGAAAGTCCTGAACAGTGAAGACTATGAAGGTTCCTGATTAAGGCATTCAGAATCTTCAAAGGCATTAATAAAGGCCTCAACAGCAAAACATGAACAAGAGCACAGAACTGTGCATTTAAAATTGAAAACAGGAGGCGCTTTTTATACAAAGGGTTGTGTGGGAGTTCTTGGAGCTGATACCCTGATTTCTTTCAAGATAGGGCTGGATGAGATCCTAAGATCAATTAGCTTCTAAGCACCCAAAAAAAGTGCTTTTCAGTGTTTTTAATTCCTTATCATTACATGAAAACTTGCCTTGTATAAATAAACAAAAACAACATTTTATAAAAAGGCATCAGACACAATTAGTTTAAGATTTTGTCATTTAGAGAAACACCCTCACTAACAAAAAAATGCAATGCAATCACCTACAGCTTATTTGAAGGAAAAAAATAATATTTTCGTGGTTTTCTTACTGCAGTACAAAGGAGGAACCAATCAAGTCAAAAAAGACATGTCAGACTTATTTACTTTGAAATATTAATACCTAAAGTGTTTTCTCTTCAGGGTGAAAAAATGTTGAAAGTTAAAAAACAGAAATTAAACTACTGTTGAGTGTTTTTAAAACTGCTGAATTAATTCAAGGGCTAATCATTTCTGTGTCTTCTGCACTGCAATTACCAGAAGCAGCGGGGTAATAAATCAATGCATCCAGCAACCCTCACGCACAATGAACCTGCATCTATTTCAGTGTCAATACTTTTTAAACAGTACAGCAAATAACATTTTAGAACAGAGGTACAAATCTGTCACAGCTCAGACAACACCCACTCGAAAGACAAACGTGTCCTGAATGATTTTTACACTTGAATTTTTTCAGCAACCCATCTCCTCTAACATTGTCAAAGTCAGCTCTGCTAATGGCTTTGATTTCAACAAGCAAAAAGAATCAAGCTCAATCTTGTGTGAGTTCAATGAGGAGAAATAAACATAAAGAAACACTGGGACTTTGTAAGTTGAAAGAGGTTATAGATCACTGAAATAAAGACCCATAGTCGATGTTTGTTAATGCATGAACTGCTAAATTCCTCTCACATACTTGATTTATAACCTTAATCAGTTTGCTGCACTCACAGCACACACAACTCATTCTTTATTAATAATTTAAGTTTGTGTTAAATCACATTTACAGTCCTTTTTAATTTAATGGGGGACCATTTCTACATCATCATATTGTGTTTTTTTTAAAAAACATAATATAACTAAATATTAAATGCTGAGGATCATTATCTTTCTTGCACAAGCTTTTTTTCCTCCCTTAAATCCTTTGACAGGAACTGAACATGTTTAATATCAGTGCACTTTTAAAAATGGACTTAGGCAAAATGAACATATTTTTCTATTATAATAGGACTGTGCAATGCTCCACATGAGGTACATAAAAGCAGAGATCATAGAATTGTTCTTGATAAAAATTTCGGTGCTCATTTCTGTTGTTTCCCAATTTAATTAAATGAATAAATGAGCCTGCAAGGTATGCAATTAAATATTTCACTTGCATACAACTAAACAGTTTATTAATTTGCGCTGGGAGAATGCACATTTATGATTTTACTTTGTGACTTGAGAAATGAGAATCCATATTTCAAAATTAATCTACTATTCTTCCCATCCAACAATTGTAATATTATTATGTTAATTTTTTTGCAGATGTATTTAATTCCTTATCATTACATACTTTTAGAAAACAGATTTTATCTCAGGACAGTTTTCTTAGCATTTATGTATTATGGATTACTGTCAGTCCCTGTTTAGTATAATCAATATGAAATTATGATCCACGATTATGTATAATATTGAAGGTATACATTTTTTCTTGAGATTGAGCAAAATGTCGAGATTTTCTCCCATCATGCAGATCAACATAGGAGCATGGAAAAGCATAATTGATTCTTGGTGCTGCATTTTAACATATTGTCAGCACAAAAAGTCTTGCATTGCATTTCCTTTATCAGTTTATTTGAACTCCACATTAAAACAGGAATCAAGCTCAACTTCAACACTGAACACATACAGGGATTGTTGCAAATTTTAACCAGGGCAGACTCTGTTTCCAGTTTTCAGAAATATGATGACAATAAAGGGATTGAAAATATAGGTGCTCAAAAAATAAAATAATTGTTCTTCACCTACACAAACGTTTGGTTTCTTAAATAACTATATTCCTGGAGATCAAAAATAGAATGGAGCTGCAAAATGCCTTCAAAGTGTTCCCTGACAGTGTGCCATTTTGGAGCAAAATAAGCAATCAGCATTATACAAAACTAATCAACATTAAAGCAGGGCCCCATAAAGCATTATTATAGTGTTGAGTCAGCTGACTGAAAATAAACGTCCTGAACTGTGTATCTTAACAAACTAGTATCCATTATCCAGCCAATGACTAATTTTCCTTAACACTGTTTTCAAAATGTTTGTTAATTCCCCAAATATGGCTAAACATGTGGATATCAGATGTTTTATTAATTTTATTTTATTACAAAGTTCAATTTAACGTTTGTGTCTTCTTTAAAAATGGTTTAGCCTAAATTGCAATATATTGCTTTATAAAGAAATCTGGCATTGCATACAGTAGCTCCCAGGTTTGTGTATACAGAAAAATCATACAAATAACTGTTATGACATATTATTATGGTATTGAATGGCCCTAATGTTCTTTTTCTCAGAGAGGCTGTCACAGTGGTTTAGGACTCTTAAACACTGATACACATCAAAATCAAAGTCCACACCATTATTTGCAGGTCAGTTTCTTGACTTTGTTGACCCAGAATATGAATTTAAATGTAGACATTGCTTACTTCAAATGGCTTCTATTCAGTTGTCCAAATTTGCCTTCATTTCAAAAGATTGGTAGTACTGACAACAAAAGGGCTGGCATTTTCTGAGCTCTGTATCCCTATTTTGTGAGCATTCGAAAGTCACACGTTCCTTTTTTATGGTGATTAAAATAGTAAAAAGCTTGGAATGAATCCTCAATCCAATTTTAGAGATCCCAAATCCTCCAGTGTTGCTTGTTACAGGTGAAGGCAGATTAGTCTTCTGTTCCTGGGGGACTCCAGGACAATCCATGAACACTGACATTTGTTCAAACAAATGGAATCTTTGAAACACAAGCTTAGTTATTGCTGTTAATACAGACTCCTGATCCCTTTTGATTTTAATTAGACTTTTACAAGGTATTGTTTCATATGTTTTAACAATAATTGATGCATCTTTCTTATTGAGCAGTGATACTTTGTGTTTCTTTATGCAATAGTAATTAAGGAAAATAAAATATACTGTATTACCAGAAAATATTTAAATAGACATTAGAATTGAGCAGTCTACGTTTTTTGGTCTTATTTGCTTAGGGCCTTGTACCAAAATATGAATGTGTTCATAAGAAAAATGGTTTCAATTTGGACTGCCAAATAGGGGTATTACCCAGATCCACAGCAAATATTGGCTATTCATGTCTTCTTGAGGAATCCATTTAACTGTTTGAACAAATCTAATCAAGCGTCTCTAAGGCGTGGTATTGCATTACACATACATCCGCTATTGGATTCTTCACCAATTCCCATGGATTCTTAATCCTGGAATACAAAAAAAGTCTTTAGCCACAGCTGATATTGAATGTATGGAACAGAGAGAAAACGCCTCCCACAGCCAACTTTGTAGAAGCAGCACAATCCATCTTTAAATTAACCTCTTTGGTCTTTATTGATAGCCTTGGCTTCACTAGGGAGCAACTCTTGATAAGAGGTTTTGTAAGATATCAGTCAATCAACAATCCCAGCTCCTGTCCGATCTTTGCCTTAATAATAAAACTATAATTCTGTTATTTCTTAAACAGATCATGTGGATTTTACTGGCTGGGTTTGTTTGGAGGGGAAAAGATTTTAGCTGCAAAGTAGTGAATATATCCCCCCCAGCTGGAGTGCAGTGCACATTGCACCCTAACAACAATAGGCAAAAATCCTCTTTTCGTTGATGGAATCTCAACCACTAGTTTAAATGGAAATAAAAATACCAAATGTTAGTTCATTACTCTAGATAATCAAGGATTGCAGAGCAGCAGAATGACACACTCAGGTGGAAATTCTGTGTAGTACTCTCCATTGAAGAAGACAATTTAGCACAATAAATCTATTCATTAAAAAGCACTAAACTATAAGGTTTTACCCTACTCCTTTGGAACTTCAATACCATTACAAATGCATCAATATGTGAATTATTACTCACTCATTTAGAAAAGTGCCTGTCAAAATTTCTCCTAAGGAGACGAATCATCCTCTGAGTACTAAGACAAATGTCTATTAATGCAAAGAAGAGTGATCATTCTTTTACTATTAAGACAAATTTCTATAATTGGAAATGCATATTGATTTTATATACCATTTGAAGTTCAACTCAGCAATTAAGTCTACTTAATGATAGAAGAAGCTGGCTGAATTTGAAACAGATTTTATCGTAAAAGTGAGGAGCTGCGTGGTGTGGGCTGCAATGAATCAAAAAAGGGAAATCCATGATTTAGAGACTTTCTTGTTTAAATATAATGTATAAATGTATTTATGTATGCATATATTATCCTGCTTTCTAATCAGTTATTGTTTTCAAAAACTAATTTTAGTTGGGTATTTTCCTTAACCTTTTATCACCAAAAATAAAAATAAATCAGTTTCTTAAAAAGAAAGCATTGCATTAAATGCAGTATACAGTCTATCACACAGACAGACATTTTGCATTCAAATTAATTAGAGAGAGAGGACAGTGCTATGCAAAGGAAGGATGAGCACAACAGTCTTATATGTTGAAAAGACTTTGGAGATCAGATGTTACTTTTTCTTCAAAACAAACCAGGCATTTTAGTGTGACAGCACAGAGGTATTTTAATACTAAAACCTTTTGACTTCATTGTCCGTTACCCTGCTACGCAATGACAAGAGCTCATTAGGGAAAAGCCCTTGATTGATATAGGATAATAAGCTCATTAGAGATGAATGTTACTTCAGGGGCAAATAGAACCTTGCAAAATATTTTTTTTTTGATACGGTCTTCCAATGTGTCTCTCCTTGGATGCTGACGAGACGAGGAAAAAGAATACAGATTTAAATAGGAGTAAATGAAAACTAAAATGGTCATCTTTAATATTTAGCTCATATCGCTGTAGCGCAGACACTTAAAAAAGTGTGGAAGGTAAGAAAGTATTATATCTTTGGTCAACAGTGCTGAGAAAGCAAAGATTTCTAGTGTTGTAAAAAAAACATTATGCCTAATTAAAAAAAATAAAATTAACCTACATGTATCGTGCACAAAAGAAGACCACTCCTCCCTACACCAGAAGTCTATTAAGAATTCTTGTGGTGTTGAGTCTCCTTCACATTTCAGTTGTGGGCTCTGGGATTCTCTCCATGACACAACCCTCCCAGGGATATTCCCACATGTTTACCATAGTCTGAATCCCATTCTCTGAGTAAGAACATGGGTGCACACCCTGGTGCCCTGGCTTAATTGTACTTTGGGTTTGCCTAATTTGGCTTACCTTCATTTCCCTGTTAACTCAATTGGTGAAGCAATTACTTTTTTAATGTTATTATCATTTCAGTTTTACTTTTGATTATTATTTTGTTTGAGTTTCGTTTTTTAGCTTTCCATTTTCATTACCGGCCTCTTTGTTTTGGTTTTCATTAGCTACAAACACCCCGATTAAGACTGAAAATGCTTCAGTTTCATCATATCGTGCTGTATCCTGTGATGAGTATCACTAATGATTTTGGTTTCATATTGACACATTTCTTTAAATGTATATAATAAATTCGGTTTGAAATATTTTACCACTGAACTGAAGACAAATGAATTAAGTTCATAATTATGATCTTTGGAGACATTTTATGAAATACCATCAAAAAGGACCCAAAAAGATTAACTGAGCAGGTTTTGTAACACCCTGCAAAACAGAGGATATAGAACCAAATATAGAAACAAACGGAATTGTAATGACTACTTAAGATCAGTTTAAATCAGATACCTGAAACAATCAGAAGCACAAGCCAAATTCCTTCATCGGTTTATATCCAAGATCAGCCGTTGTTTTAGCTCACATAAATCCTCAATATCTATGCCTTCTATCGCTTGTATTCAATGTTTCATATTTGACGGCCTTCAGTTTCTAACGTACATAGGGTTACCTTACTTTGTCAAAAAGAAATACACACTAAGTTCAATAACTTAAATGCTAAGAAAAAAACACACATCTGTTGCTCCATGATGTAGACATTCTGACAAAATCGTTGACAGGATTTTACAACTTTTTGCAACAACTTACAGTGATTATCCAAAGAGACCAAAAGGAGACACACCAATATTCACATGCAGCAACACCCATGTTTTATTGCCAGTAACTGATGATGCCAATTACTACTTAACCCTCCATTTATTAAAACATGAATACAGAGAAGATGCAAGAGAATGTATGTAGGGAAATTATTACGTTATTACAATAACTATGTATATGAATACATTCGAGCAGTGCTTTGACAGGAATAAAAAATGTACTTCTTTTGTACCGTGTTTCGTACAAACTTTTGCAGAAAATCAGACTCTGACATTATTTTTTATAGTAAAAGTATTGCACACCAGAAGGAGAATCAAAAAGAACAAGGCGTGAACCAGGAAATAAGTTCAGTTCCCTCTGTCGTGTGCATTTAACTGCTTAAATGATAACATGCTTCAATAGCTTCCAAGCAAAAATAAAATAATTCTCATTAAAACTCCTTCTAACCTTTGCCATTAATCAACTCGCACAGTCAGAGATACCAGCACATTAGTCGTGACTTAAAACCCTGATGGATGAAGCAGCAGAGAGAGAGAGTGTTTCACAAGCTGCTCCCTCACTCTGTCTCTCTTCCTTGCAAAGGGGAAAGGGAGCCATACTGCAATGCCGAAATGTGAATTACTTTCCACTGCAATGTGAAAGGCGGTGTTTTGTTTCTGCACCTTTGAAAGGCTGGGATCTGAAACTGACAGAGCATTAATTCTGGTTTTTAATTAGTGGAGGGGGGAGCAAAGTATCAAGTTTAGATGATGAAAGCAAGAACATAAAGCTGGAGGTTTTACTCCTCTTTATGACTTCCCATCACGGTGTGCGCGCAGAAAGTAGAGCATCCTTAATAGTTATAAATGGAGAGCTTGTGTGAATAAAGGACAGAAAAGGGACAAAACTCCCAACTTTCCATTTCCTCACACAAACACTAGCAGCACACAAGTAAAGCCCTCTCTGTTTGTATGTGTGCAGGCATCGTCGCTGGTACTTTAACAGTTATAAATGGGAAGGCATAAAGACAAGGACAGAGAGGACAATGTATCTAAAAATGGATCTGACTTGCAGAAAGAGAAGATCCTTAATTTAGTAAAAAAGATAGTGTTGGGTTTTTTTTGCATACCTATTACCACATGTGTGATCTGAATTTTAAACACATAAAATGGCATTTAGGAATGCCATTCACATCCTTAGCTTTGGATTGAGCAAACATTCAAGTTTTTTAATCTAAAATTTAAATTAAAAGCAAAAAAGAATAGGAATTTAATACCAAAATATGTCACTACAGAGGGAAACACTTTAGTATTATACCTTTCATTTAAATATGAATTATGAAATGCTACAAATAAGGCATTTTATGAGTGTTGTAGGTTTTATGCATTTTCCAATTACGACTAGAACCGTAATTCAGTTGAGACCAATAAGAAAAACCAATCTTTTCTTTTGCCTTTTTTAAAGCATCAAAGGCCCAGCTTGACTAATAAGCATCCATTGATGAAATCAAACTATTTCACCCTTCTTAAACTAGGTACAAGTTAAAACAAAACTGATATCCACCTGCCAATTAAACATTCCTAACATGTCAGTTCACGAAGCCTTTTTCATTTGCCTCAGGATTCCGACATCTTCTCAAAGGATAGCTGACATCAGATTTTGGCTTTGGAGTTTGCAGTTGGCACATAGGTTGAATATGTTAATTTACCCCAAGCCCTTATGAGCAGCTGTGCGTAGTCCTGGTGATCTAAGGTTGGCCAAGCTTCCATATTGCGATGTCTCAATGGGACCATTTTTCTTTGGCACAATTGAGTACCTTCTGATCATTATCTCACATTAAATGCAAAAGTGGACACTGGAATCTTGGCACAATAAGTACCTGATTAAGTGCATGTCCAAAAACATCTATCTGTAGAAATAAGCATTTTGTTTTCAGCATTCCACAATGCGTATCATTTTTTTTTTTTCGGTGACGCCCACGTCCGTTTCAATCAGGTTATACTGAAATTTCCCAAATGTGTCATACGTGCTCAGTAGAAAAGAATCAGGTATATTTTTTACAAAATCTTTTTTTAAATGCTTTGGGGCGCCGTCGTTTAGGAAAATGTGTGCTGTGTGAATTTCCGATGTGCGCAGAGGTTAAAAACGGATAATGAATTTTTGATCCCTAACAGATTGAATATTCGGCTGTGTTGCAGGAGGATGAAGCTGGGGAAGGCCGCTTCAGTTTCGCTGCCTATGGTATGGGCCCAGCGTGCCTGCAAGCGAAGGACGGCATCTCCATCAAAGGCAACAACAACAACGCCCCTGCTTCGGCCAACCCCCCCGAGAAGACGATCGAGGAAATGCGCAAGCTTTTCATCAGTCGCGCCAAGCGAATTGACACGGTTTCCCGCGTAGCCTTCCCCCTGGTATTCCTCATTTTTAACATTTTCTACTGGATCATCTACAAGATCATTCGCAGCGAGGACGTCCACAAGCAGTAGAAACCTCTTCCCGCGGTCAACGGAGAGAATGCTTTTGGCGGCGGCGGCGCTGGCGAGGAAGTTCAAAATATTTATCAATTTAACTTTTTTTTTTGTTTGTTTGTTTCTCCTGGATACATCCGGACCTGTGCAATAGCAATGCAGTAAAATGCATGAAATATGAATGTGGCAATATATTTACAGAAAAAAAAGAAAAAATGAAAAAAAGACCTTGCAAATATAAGACTTCTAACTGACAAATCAGAGGACTTCAATATGGAGGAAGCAAAATGTTGCAAAGGGAAGGCTCTTCCAAGACACTTGCGACCGCAAGGAAAAAAAACCTGCAAACCCAGAATTAAAGGGCAAAAACTACAGCTCTGTAATATATTATATATCTATTCAGAAAAATCCAAACTATTATTTCTTCGACGCTAGGCTACTGGATTTAGGCATTTTAAAGAGCGGTTTGGTGCTTCCAGCAATGAAAAGATACAAAGTATGAAAGACTGGTTACCCCATACAGTATATGGAAATTTGCTTTGTTGTTTCAAATTATTGGTACTTATAAATGCGTCCCTCAATTGCTGGGTAGGAGCCAGGAAGAATGCCTGAGGCTTCTAATGAACACCAAGGAGAGTAATGGAGGCTTGACAAAGGTGGATCAAAGATATGGCATATTTGTGAGATACTGGCTGCTTCTTTTTCCATTCTCACTGTTGTTTCATTTTCTTTTTACATTAAATCCTATGCCAGTTCTTTGCCATGATGAAATATGCCAGGACGAAACCAAATTTAGAGTAAAGGATGTATAAACATCCCGGATCGGATAAATTGTATACAGGACAAACCAATTTACTTGTAGTTAATACTTATTTCATAAGCATTACGCTGTACAGATCTAAGTTCACATAATACAGAAATTATATTTGTATAGTTTTCTTAACAAAATAAACCCAGCTAACACATCTGCAGCAATGATTTCAAATTAGAGGTATTCACATATTTGTGTTTGTACATGATTGACACAACACATATGTCTCATGTATACATCTGCTATATATTTTATCCCTTGAAAGATTCTGAATCACAACTGTAAAGTGATATCTCTCTATTGTATCAGACATATCTTTTCAAAGGTTAGAAGTTAAGATTCTGATTAATGGACTGAAAAAAAAGTGAATAATTGAAATTTGCATCTTTTTAATGTGTTCCTTTTCTAACATTGTCACTTTAAAAAAAGCACTAATGTTTTAGCTATGCATGGGATCATATGCAATATGTTGTTGAAATGTTATGTATATATTTCATTTTCATCAAAAGCCAGGTATTAAGCTGAAATCCTGGCTCAAACAAAACTTTTCTGAATGCCTCATTCATACTCTTAGTGTCCTTAAGTGATTTAAGATTTACTTAAACCTGTCACTCACATAGGAGGCATTATCACATCTTACTCATCTCTTTTTATAGATAGATGTCTAATTTAGGACAATAAAACTGAGCAATGCCTAAGTTTATAGCACTTAAATATTAGCTTAGACTGTAAAGCAATTTCTATTGCCAAATTATTAATTTTCTTTGTTTTTTTTCAAACCAAAGATCTTGTTTAGCTACCCTCATTGTCTTCCTCTGGTGGGAAAATGTACTGTAGGTGAAAAATGGCAAAAAGATGAAAAGAGAATCTATACCTTTTTGTTTTAAAAGATCATGTTTAGAATTTTGTTGTTTTTCTACTTTGGAAGAAAGTACAGAATTGTCCTCCCTTATAAAAAGTAAACATGCATTATCCTAGTATATGTTAATCTTTTTAGCTTATAAAATGAATAATCATGATCATAGCCTGTTCTGATAAATTAAATTAACCGAGTATTAATTTCATACATTTGACAATTAACTTTACCTGAGTATGTACTGGTTTTGTACTAATTGAGAGACGTCTCTATGTGTATTGAATTCCTGCATAGCATGGTATTTTTAAATTAAAGACGGAAAAAAATTAAAGTCTAATTATTGGTAATGCTGTCATAAAAGTTTGTAAGGTTGCACAATCAAAACATTTCTTAAATGTTTTTTTGCCACATTGGAAAGTAACCCTGTCATAAAAGAAGAAGGCTGGGTAGTTCTCGCATTACCCAAACCAAAATGCACCCAAAAATTAAAGATATGCAATGTCATGGAATACTCCATTACACTTTTAACAAAAGCATGCATTATTCATCTCCCTCATTTTCAGAGAAAAATTCATGATGTGCCTCAATTTTTGTTAAATATTCACTGAGTCGGAAATGCCATAATACACCTCATACGTAGCAAATTGAAAGTTTGTTTTCCGTGTACCAAGTATGCTTGAAAATTAATTTTCTAAAAGGCTTTGGTTGCAATTTTTATCATAGTTCTATGAACATCTAGGTAGAGAGTCACTAAACTGCAGTTTCTCACTGCAGGAAAAAGGATTCTTCCAAATGCTATGCAGTGTTACCGGAAGTATTACAAATCTAATAATAAAGCTGTTTTTCAAAAAGTAAATATACAGAAAGGACCTTATATTTAGATAAATTGTATATGTGTTGAGGACATATAAACAGTTAAAATGAACCTGTTGGCAATAAATTGGAACCCATCTTAAGGGAAGGGCTGAAATTGAAATGCGTTTTTTGTAGAACAGGAAGTCTTGTGTTGCTATCAGCGAACTGCGATTCATAAAGGCTTTGGACAAGAATGTGTGCAATAAATGAGATTTAGAATTTCATTTAAAATCAGAAGGAAATTCATGTTACAAAAATTCGATAACAGTTCTTCAGGCACAATAGTTAAAATAAGCATGCATTACTGTTCGGTTTAATGTGTGTTTTCCCTGCTTTTCATTTCTTTTCCTGGTTCACAAACTCAGTTTGACGGCACACTTTAATTGGAACATCCAGGAAATGGTAAACATTTGAATTTATAATCATTTCCCAGTTCCAGTTATAATAATAGAAATAAAGCATTGATAAAAACACATGAAAACCGTAAAATAAAATAAGCCTGAAGGACAAAAAAATATCATTTTGAATTTAATTCAATGTTATTTTTGCACAGATTGGTATGGCCTTAAATCTTTTTTTGTTTTGTTTTGTTTGTTTTTCTTTGCTTATATAGTGTGTTGGCACAAAGTGCAGAATTTGCTAATTGCCATAATCCAAGCAAGTAAATTACCTTGGGTGCTGGCAAAGTTAAGCCAATTTTTTTTTATTTTTTAATTATAAACCTGGAAAACATTGAGTATTTTGCATGGATGTAATATTTAAAACAATGGCAGATATTTTTGGCTTGTACAATATGTGAGCAAACTGAAGAAAAAAAGGAATGTAAAATTTCTGCTGTAACTGTATATAACTGAATATTTATTGAAATATGTCATAATGCCAATTCTAATTAAAATTAAATGTTTTCTGAAAAATTCTTTTACCCGTTTTTGAGTATCTGCAAGATTTTGGTTTTTGGTATGCATTTTATCAAAACATTGACAAAATGTCTGGATTTCCATGCTGAATCTATCTCTGGCTATAGTTCATTAACTGTATTGATAGTTGGATTTGGTGGCTACTGTATCTGTGTAATATACACATGCATATCCATAATTTTGCTGAAACAATTTTAAGAAAATACTGCTGGCTTAAACTAATTTTATGGTTCTTATGACATTTGTATGAACTTGTATTTTGTTTGTATTTCTGTGGACCAAAACAACACAGAATGAATTAATGTCACAGCCATGAGACAATTTTATCCTGTCTTTTACACACATACAGAAATATGGCAATTTAAAAGAAAGAATATGTTGTGAATTACACTTAAATTACCGGTTCCTCACCCATATCCACAGTGACAATTGGAGTGAATGGGATCTGGCACTTATCATCCTTAGTGTTTAAATTTAAGTTCCCGTTTTAATAGTTTAAGAGGATCACAGTGGTGACGCTCACACCAATTGAATTAGGCGCAGTGAGCGAGAAAACTCTTCCCTTGTTAAAATAATTCCCGTTTCTTAGCCAGAAAGCAGCAGGCCCTTTTCTGTCTGCAAAGCGGAGTCTCATTTGCCAGTCAGCACGCTCTCAGAAGTGTAGTCTGCCAGTTATGTTTGTGGATTATGAACCACAAAGGGCTGTATCAGGTTCGTTTTTCCATGACCCAACCAAGTCAGTAACATACTGTACAAGGCTCTTCAGCTGTGGAGGTGGTATCTTCCACCCATTCCCTCTCAGTCACGTCACTGGGAGGGGAATTGCTTTATAGCTGACATCTGAAGCCAGTGGAACATGAATGCTTTGACAGAAACCCATTCCTCAGTGTAGGAAAATCTGATTTTTTCTTTAACCTCCGCTAGCGACGCACCTGTCCGACGTGAACATAAAAGGTCGGGTTGGGGGGGGGGGTAAAACCACTGAGAATTCTCAATCACCAGCCAAAAAGAAGCAGGTGGACGGAAATAAATCAAAATGATGAGCCTGGCTAACAAGGTCCTGGTCGCACCTGTGTGATGTCCTGCGTGACAAATGGCCTAGATTGTGCAGCTGACTCTCGAGCAGAAGACCTGCAAGCTCCTCCTCTCAGTTCTTTATGCATGGAGAGATGTGCCCAGTTGTGTATACTGTAGGAAATCACAAGCTATTTCCAGCCTGGAGGGTTTTTAATGAAAAGGTGAGGTTGAAAAATTAAAATCCCACATTTAGCCAACATGGTAGCAAGATACTGGAATTAATCATACCAAGGAGAGAGAGCATGAGATTTATAGCACGTTTTCAAGCCATTATAGGATTTTATTAACTGGAAACTGCTGTTCCCAGCTGGACTGTCACTGCTTTTCATGAGGCTGCTGTGCGGTTTTACTGCATTTTTAGATGGATCTTCATCAAAACTGCCTGGTCCACCTAGTTAGGTGAAAGCTAGGTGGTGAAAGGAAGTGCAGCAATTTTACAAAGCACCTGGATTCTACAGTTTCAGACTTCTGCAAAGTCTAGAAATACATCTTCACAACCTTTGTCTTAAATGGTAATGCTTCACAATGCTGCTGTTTTGAATGCATCACAATTAGGCAATAAGTAATTTCCTTGGGTTTTAATATAAAGAACACTTCCAAGTCAAAACTAAATCACGGCAGATTCCTATAAAAGCCACACTATCCAGTAAAATGGAAATGGAATATCTCAACCCCGAAGGAGAAAAAATGCATATA
This sequence comes from Lepisosteus platostomus, assembly GCF_059453375.1. Lineage (NCBI taxonomy): Eukaryota > Metazoa > Chordata > Actinopteri > Semionotiformes > Lepisosteidae > Lepisosteus > Lepisosteus platostomus. Next base: position 38,994,463 of record NC_142623.1, read on the forward strand.
CACAAGAAAACATCAGATAAAACATTTCAGCAATTACCCATATGTGCTTCATTCGGCTATGAAGGTCTTGTCAAGCCTTCCCATACTTCTGCGAGAAGCAAAATTAACCCAAGTGGAATGTGCACCTCCCGTCCTTGAAGACCATAATCATAGAGCTTTGCAGTTAGCAACCAATTAGGGAAACGAGGATTTACGTCTGAAAACTGGATTAGGAAATTGAGATGAAAGTACCGAGATATCAAAGCACTGGTTCTCCTAACAAAACCAACATACATAATCCATTCTTTAACTACAGTGATGGTTACGGTGCATTCTATAAAGGGAATATCCATCAAAAAGTCATTCTCCACATGAACTAAAACCTAGTTTTTGCTCCTCATAATCTTGACATTTCTGCCTAAGTAAGGGGTGTCCTAATCCTAGAGAAGTTTTAATTCCAACCACTCTTAGCTTAGATCTCTTAACCTAGTCAAAGACATTGGCTTCAGTTGACCAATTTGACTTCATCAACCCCTCCAGTTGCAGGTACACAGTATTAACACAATCTGTATCTGCTGATACACCAGCCCTGCAAGATGTGGAATAAATACCTCTTAAAAAGTACCGTGGACATAGGAGTGGTACAGTGCAGCATTTGCAGAACCCAGAGGGAAAAGCTGACAAGATGCCATCTCCATTTAAGGAAATCAATTCACAAAAATGTGGCTCATAACAGGTCACATTACTGATGTGGGACTCATCCAGCTCCAGTCCAAGAAGGACAGTAATGTTACAGGTCCTCCTGGAGCTGTTAAGCTGCAAACGGTTGAAAGAACAAAAAAAAACCTGCAGTTGCAGCCCTCTCTAAATTTGGATCTGTCCCTAGAGCATAAGAAAGGAGTTGACAACTCCAGTTCTTTGGTAGCTTGCAACTTTCTGTGATCCTACTTAGGGTCAGACATGAAATGACCTACTTTATAAAAGTCTTAGTCATTAATGGAAGATTCCATTATAAAATGAAATGATTTTGCCCTCCTGGACTGAAGGTAAACTTAGCTCCGGAAGATACTTATGAAGGCAGCATTCTGATGTGCTTGAATCTGTTGATACCTTTAAAAAAATCTCACAAAGAAGAATAAAGCAATAGTGATAAAGCAAATCTACACTTTATTTGTACAACTTTGCCAAGATTGGAATGAGATAAATAGAAGGCACAACAATTTGTTTTTACAATACAAAATAAGAATTTAAAACAAAAGTGAGAACATCTCCCCAGCAATACTCCATATCTTGAAGGAAACGTTTTCTTTAATCCAGACTATAAAACAAATAAAAAAGTGGCTTAAAAACAGCATGTCTTAGTTTAAAAGTTAGCTTTAACTCAGAATAAAGTACAACACTTTTCTGGTGAAGTGCAGATGAAACTTTCCAAAGGATCCTTAGCTGCAATGGACTCCAAAACCACTCCAACATGACCATGATTCAACAGTGCTAGGATTTAAATAGTAGCTCCTGAGGAAAAGAAAATTGCAAGAATGCCTTTAGCAATACACAGGATTGCCTAAGAAGTAAAAACACGTTCCTTTAAGAAACAGGGAGAGAACGCTAAAACCAATCTCCGGGTTTTTCAATTCAAGTAGCACTTTTGTTTAAATGTTACGAATACAAGTTTACAAACTCAAAAGAAAACAGGAAAAAAACAAAACAAGAAGCCATTTTTAAAAAGAGTCCAGATCAAGCTGGGATCACATTCCAAAGCCCCAAAGCTGAAAATTAAAGTTACAAGAACGGATGAACCAGAAGCCAGCTGTGCTGTTAGGTTAAATGGGCCTCAGTAGTGGTTAGAGCTCGGACTTTCACTGGCGTTGCCCCACGTAGCGCCCTTCGCTGGGTCCGGTGCCCCGTCCGGCGCCAAAACTAGGCTTCTGGGACATTGCACCTCTGGAAGGGGGTCCCCTCAGCCCTCCTCCTATCCTGTCGCGAGGCCCCCCCGGCCCCCTGGGACGGACATCCCGCCGGTCTCCTTCCCGGGCCGCGCGCGTCTTCTTCTCTTCCACGTTGAGCCGCACATCCCCCCTGAACTTGATAGGCTAAAACGAACACAAGGACATCGGAGTCATCATCCCCCACAAAGTGCTCCAGCACGTCCACACAAACTGTAACCGCATGCTCCGCCCCCGTCCACTGTGTGGTTCGGGCCACATTTAATACGTGTCAATCAGCACACTTCCCAGATCCCCGTGAAAAACGGCCCCATTTCAGCGGCAAAATAAACCACCCCTGTACAACCTACCCTGTTGTTCAGTATTTTCTGCACGGGTTCGGAGTCGTCAAAAACCACGAACCCAAAGTTGGGCAGCTTCCCTCCACTGTTGATCCTCAGCTCTACCACAACACCAAACTCTGAAAAACAAAGCAAACTGATGCTAAGCAAATGACAAACCACTACCCACAAGTCTTTTCAGGACAAAGCTAAGTATTTCATTCTTTTTATTTGCTCTCTATATATGCATCTGTACTTATTTTCCATATTTTCTTCTGCATTAGCGGAAAAGCTGAAGTTGATCAAAATAATTTGAATTAACCTTGGAGAACATGGATACAGAGAACGGAGGTGAAGCTCAACTTACGTTCAAAGAACTCCTTTAACTCGGCTTTGTCGACATCATGAGGCAGATTGCCCACGAAAAGCTGGTGGCTGTCTGGATACCTGACCACGCGCCGTACCTCTGAGTCGCCCTGCTCCCCCTCGCGAGCTGAGAAAAAGCGGAATTGTTCTTCAGAACACAGCCTTCATGCCGAACACTCAGTAAGTGAATTAAACGGCAACCGATTCGATAATTTACGCGTCGTTGATCTAAAACGAGGTCTCAAACAGATTTTTAATTAACTAAGCAATTTTATACAAGCCATATTTTACAGCCACAATATATTTCGCAATTACAAAAACCTGACGAAACAGGAGCCGACTTGGAAGGAAAAAACAAATTGGGCACAGGGCCAACAGACAAGGTTTAGGAATGCCTCCCTTTAACAATCAGAGCTGAAGAGTACCTCCTGGCCGCGGGCCCCTGTGTGCTGGAGGTCCAGGCCTCTGCTCCCTCAGTCGCTGGTCTCTCTGAGGTCTCTGTACTGCGGTCTGCGTTTCAGTTTTCACCTCCACTCTGGGCTGGAATATTAATTCAGTAAAAAACACGTAACAGATCACACACACCTAAAAACTTCCTAAAGCTCATTTCATGCCATGCCGAGTTTACTTTTAACACTTACTGAGCACATTTAGGAGAGGTAGCAAAAAGACAAAAATATTTAAGACATGTAAAAACATGAGCACAGTATATACGGAACTTCAGTTTTCCTATCCTTGTGGGCAAGGACAGAACAATGCCAGCATTACTGTAGCTGTAGTATCAAATATGTCTACACTGATATCTAGTATAACCAGAGCCCGTTAATAGTCCAGCATAACTTTTTATACCCTCTGAGAAGAGACAAATGAGTATTAATTTCAAGCTAACTGTGGCTATTCTTGTGGTCTCGCAGAAATACAGCACTTGGCTGTCATCTATCAGAGGGAAACTGCATTGCCAAGAAATCCAACAGATAAACAGCCTACTAGACAAAGCACTAAGCCTCGAGGTCATGAAACCGTTTTACAAAAATATCCCTTTGCTAACAATTGCATGCCAGTCAGATAAGCCCAGGCGAGGTCAAGAGTCCTGCATGAGGACACCAAACATCTTCGACTGCTTTCCACTGGTGTATCTTACTACTGTATGAAAACAATGTTTCACCGAATTAACTTGCACTTTTACCATACCTGTACCGTTGGAACTTTTACAACATGGGGAGAAATTCCTGATGCTGGGACAATTCCACCAGGAGGAAGATTCTTGCTGGTGACAGAGGCCCAGGAGAATGGCTGCAGAGAAGAAAGCAAATATTAAAAATCTCACCTGCCACAATCTATCGGTAAATCCACATAATCCAGCATCAAGTGACTGTGGAGCACGTATGAATCCCCTGCTCACTGTACTATAATTTCATCTCCCTAAAAAAAAATTGTCTCATAGGTCACTGTAAGTAGCTCATCGTGTTAAATCATTGCTTTCACTTTTATCGTCGAGGCCAATCTCCAGCCCCAATCCCAAAAGATCCCCTCAGAACTGTACCCGGTTGTCCTCCTGCACAGCCGGTGCCGGGTCAGCCGGTGCCGGAGAGGGACACTTCTCCGCCTGCTCCTCTGTGTGAGGCTCGGGCTCTGGTGCCACTTCCTGCTTCTGTTCTTCCGCAGCTGGTTCAGGCTCTGGCTCTGGCTCAGGTTCTGGGGTTACAGCCTGTTCCTCCAATTGCTCTTCTAACTCCGTGCTGTACGATCACATTTCTAATATTAGCAACGGCGTGGTGTCCTGCTTTACTAAAGCTTTCCTCAGTTACGCAACACTTTGTTACTCAAGACGTATTGAACCCTCAGAATTCGATACCCGTTTTGCATTTGAATGTATAAAATTAGTTGGAGGACATGCTGGAGGAACACCAAATCCCAAATGTCAAATCTAACGGGATCTAATGTCAACAAATCATGGAAGTTAAATTGGGTTGGCTTAAAAAAGGGATTTTTTTCCTCCTTAAACAGATCATGTCCAAAAAAAAGAGGTCATGATCAAGGTTTATTTTAAAACTAAGCTTTGTTGCCTGAACTACAGTAATCACCAGTAATCTCCACACCTTGTAGCCTGGTCATAATAGGGAGAGGTGTCCTCCTGGGCTACCTCCGGAGAATGGGCTCTGTCTTCGTTCTCCTCCACCTCCTCCTCAGACTCTGAAACAAGGAAGGTTACAAGGGTCAAGTATTAGAAGTGAAACCTGCTGCCTTCTGTCAGTCAGGAATAGCATTCAGCTGACAATCCCAGACACTGAAGCCGCAATCAAGTGCCAGAATCATGAACATTTTCTTTTGACAAGGATGTTTCTTACCCTCAGGGGGCTCAGTGTCTGAATCGCCAAAAACTTCATCCTGGTAGCGGAATATGTCATTGTGTACATAGAATTTGTTGGCCACTGTGCCCTGAAAGAAAAACAAGTAAAAGCTTTACAGAACGGTTCAGACCTCCATCTGACTAACGGTCCATGACTAATCCGACTAAGTGTCTAATAGAACGCATTTATACGACTTCCACCTAATTTCTGTTAAATGTAAGACCTTTGTTTACTCCTCGTACCTCTACTGCAAGACAATCACGTCACAGATTTGTAAAAAAAATAAACCTCCATGTTGCAAAGGACCGGGAGGATTCCGAGGCGCTCTCACCTCAGGTGCCAGCACAAACGTCTGCATGAACCGTCTCATGGGCTGCATGTTGTTGGAAAGCTCCCCCATCACCTGGACCACCACCCCGTCGTTCAGAGTGGCGTGGGCGTCCACATGGCGGATCTTCGTATGGCAATCGCGAAAGCTCAGTGACATCACCTTCTTGTGAATTTCCTGAAAGAGAGAAGCTATCAAAATATGTCCCCCCCCACCCAAGGAGATGTACAGAATACTATTTCAGTATCTCACTGTCCCCACCTCACACTTAGGGATCAGACATGCACGTAAGGAAACGTGCATTTTGTTTTGCAGAACTCAGATCACTTGCCAGATGCTGAGAAAAAAAAGGGGGATTAAAGCAGCATGGCCTTGCCTAAAATCCAAAAAGACAGTGAATTAACATTACTTACGGACTGCCCGTAGACGGCCTCAGCAGGCTTTCCATTGCTATCCAAGCCTCCGTGAACATAAGATGAGTTCTTTCCATAAAACCTACCGGCAAAAGACATATAAAGATGTCAGACGGTACATTTAAAATTTTAAAGTCTTCAGCTTCCTGCTGATAATTGGCCAATTGATCATTTGCTTGAAGTACCAGGACGCATAGGAAAACATTGTTAACATGTTCTCTGAAATGCCACCAGTTTGAAAAGGTATTTTTATGTGTCCCCAAGCCTACTACAGGCAGTAGCTTTCATCTGAAATCAATTTTTTTCAAACCTTCCAATATGAATCAGGCGACTCTTAACCGTTCACTGGCAAACATGCAAAGAATAAGATCTTTTAAAATAAAGTGGCCATGCAACAGCGTTTCCTTCTAAAACGTGCACATTTCGCACCCAATCGCATTGAACATACTGCAGTTCCCACAGTGCCTACAGACGTTAGTCCAGATTGGAGAAGGCGAGTGCGGCTCTCACTTAAAACCACTTATGATGGTAACCTTCCGTTTGGCACTTCTGAAGGCTTTCTACAGAAATATTTTGCTCTGCTCTGTATCAAACAATTTATATGTAAATACCACTCCTCGGGTATTTTTTTTGTAAGAAAAAAGGTTTGTGTACATTGAAAACCTGTGAACTTCCAATCTTTGTCACTGTCCCCAGATGCAGGACAGTCGTCTGAGACTAGAGTGGTAGGTGCAACAAGGTATTTGTGTGCTAATTTTGCCAGTGGCTGCCATTTGATGTATTTCACCATCGAACATTCAAGAGTGTTATTTTCAACTTTTACATAAGCGGCTTACAAATAGGACAGCACTTCATGTTCAGCGAGAAAGGATACAAAATGTGCTTTCCTCATGCGTCTGTCTCAACCGCTGAAAACAGCTGAAGTGAGCATCCCTGTGGCCACTGATCACAAGTGAGCAGCTGTACAAATGCTGCAATCTTGTCCTGACTAGCAATGACAGATCCATCACCGATGTGCTGAGGGCTGCTCCAGTCAATGAGCAGTCAGCACTGATTCAATTAATCCCACCCAATAATATAAAGCACTTAAGCGGGTAGAATATCTTACATTTTTTTTTAAATCCTAACAGGAGGTTCAGAAAACACTTTCAAACTTAACTGGGCTTTAAATGTTAATTTTAAGCTATATTAGCATTAAGGCTTGACAGTTCTTACGTTTAACAATCCATTGCAACCGTGTTTTCCCATTCAGTTTGAAAGTGATGAGGTATCTTAAAGTTAGGTAGCAAAAACATACCTATGCAGGAAATCAGGCGCCTGGTTCAGAAGGGTGTAGTACTGTCGGACAAACTCACGCCCGACCAGCAGGGCACTTGGCTTCTCCATCACCATTTCTTTGGTCAGCTGGTTAAGACTGCAACATAACAAAATCTCTTAACACTTTCTGGAGAGTGGAAACAAAACATGTATAACCACCAATTATTACAAATTCTTCTAAGGGAGATGAGCATCTCACACTGCACAAATGTATAGTAATCTCAGAAACAGAATAAACCAAGAGTCAAAGACCCATTTGATGGAGGCTTTAATTTGTGTTCCCATCAAGAACATTTCTTGCAGTATATACCTCTTACATCTGCCTCAATCTCTCAAGATTATTCTTTGAACTGCTTACCCACTACTTGCAGGCTTAATGTTAAGAAACATTAAGACTAAGAAAAGTACTTAAAATCACATATAAAAAAGGCAGCACTTGGATGGCAATAAACGAAAGCGTTTATTTATATCACATTTCTAGCAGGTGTTAACAACAAATGATTGTCTACAAATGCAAAACTGCACCCATTTGCAAAGGAACACCCAATTTCCACAGCTAACATTCAGCTGTGTTTTGAGATCAGACTCCATTTTAAAACTAGATGCCTGCCTCCGCACTTTACATGTGCTTACTGACAAACGGGCTCCCATGAAATCCTACAACCTCGTTGCGTCTCTGGTGCCTCTTTGAGGACAGCAGTGGTCTAAAACAAAACCGGGGCCTGAGAGAGAGAGACAGACTGGAGGAGGCTGGCTGCACACTCCACCTGCTGGGGTCGGCCCATACCATCTGCCTCAACATTAATAAACATCAATCCCCTGTCTGATCATTGCCCCAGATGAGGCTGTAGCAGGCACCTCGAGGCTTCACCCAAGAGGGGACAGGTTCACTGTAGTCTTTCAGCAACATCTACTGGAATGCTGAGAGTTACACCCATATATAGACTAGCTCAGCAACCATTAAACTAACTTAGCACCGCCACAGCCCTAGCTAGCTGCTTCGCACAAGGTAAATGCCCAACCTCAATCAAACCAGGCCTCGGCATTGGAGTTAAGACACCAGCGCAGTTCCACAGAGCCAGACAAAGCCCAGCCTGCGGACAGACATTTCAGGCGGAGCACGTTTCACGCCGGCGAGGAAACCGAAGCCGAGCTCAACCGAAAAGCTCTGCTGGAATAACCTGGGGGAGCTGGCGAGCTGAGGGCGCGACTTCGCCCGTTTCGCAATGCGTTGAGAGAGAAAAAAAAGGATGGGAGAGACGAACGACAGTCGAAGAAAAGGCTGATCGGAAATAAGACAGCGAACAGATGTACGCAGAAGGCTGTGTCGCTCACATTTCCGCACTTCAGAAGCCATTCGCTGCTAACAAAGCGCCTGGAAACGAAGCTAACGCCGGCCAGTACCTGGCACATGGCTATAAAAAAAAAAACGTTTCGCCTCATCGGCACATTTCTAGCATTTCCTCGACTTCCAAAAATATTCTCAACTCATAATGAATCCGAACTACTGCATTGAGATCGTATTCCGGTGTGCGATTTTATGATGTTGACTCTAGGTTTCTCAATTCCGGCAAGCCGTGATCATTTGAGACCTGCACATCCACACCCAAATCCCCCGAACTTGTATTAAAACAACCACCGACATCCCAAATCCACATGATAAGATCTCGGCGATGTTTAAGCCATTTCGATATTAAATCACACCATCCTCAGCCAGCAACATAAAAACGGTACTTTCGCTGCCCCCTGACCGTCTTAATTTACTGAAACATGCCCACTCAAAGGGCAATATGCTAAAAACAGAATGCAGGCAGTCTTTATGTTCAGCTGAAAACACAAAACGATCACTTTTAAACTGACTAATGCGGTCTAATGCTACAGGGCCCAGATTGCGTCAGAGCTCCTGAGATCATTCACAGCCAGAAACACCGACACCATTTCACACCGCTTATTTCAGACACGAATTACACCATTCCCGGCGACTGTAATTCACAACGTCGTTTACAAGACGTATCGTGTCATTGATGCCATTACATTAATAAGCCAACAAGTTTTTATATATAAGCTAACAATGTTACGCAGCACACATGTGGCTATAAATACACCACGATACGTAGCCATTACTCGACCGGCCTTTCTCATGACTCATTAATACTCGACATAAAACACCTAATATTAACAGAATGGAACCTGGCACCGCCAATATCCTATCAACCTCTGCTTTTTTCCATCGAAATAAGGTCTTCCCCGGCACTAACCAGCCCTGCACCACAGCAAAATTTTAAAAGGTGACCAAACGACACCACTAAAACAAAAAAAAACATCTACATTTGAATAAAATGTATCCAACATACCTGAACAGGTATCTTATAACAAAGGCTAAGCCGTAGTTTATTTGAAAATGTATATATTCACCACGACTCTCACCCTGTAGCTAGAAATATTCTGGCGGCCTCACGGCGTGCTCAACCGGCTTCTTCAAATGCCTTCGGGTGACACCCTAACCTGACTCCCGTCCCAGTATGTTACATACCAATCAGAGTTTAGCCTTGCGATTCGCGCAGCCAATCGAAGACAAGACATCCGACAGACGAACACTTCTAGCCAATTGCGGTCGGAATTCGCGTTCGATGGCCTTTCTCCATTGGCCAAGACCCGCGGAAGGCGGAAGGGGGTTCGCCTTCGCCCGCAGCTGCGCCAGCCTATCAGAGTCGGCGGAAACGCATACGTACAGGACGTCTGCAGTAGATTGGCGTTGTAAGGAAGCAAGCAGGCGAGAGGGGTAGGCTTGTTCGCTTGATAAGCGGGTGTTGTGGGCAATGGTTTGTCCCTTTCCTGGCCAACCGTTCAAGGATTGGGGCTTTCGCCTAAAAAAGGAGTGCTGTATTACAAGAGGCCCCTGTGAAAAGCCCCGGGAAGCCCTGTGCCGATAGAGGCGGGAGTTTTTTTGTTTAGGTGACCACTAACTTGAACACGCTAGATGTGATTGACAAACCAAATGAGAAAATGGAAGAATGCGTGTGCCTGGGTTTGTGGTCGTTGCAGTTTAGTCTACGTATCGAAATTCAAATGTAATCCGATTAATCATCAATTGCATTCACCTTTAATTACATTTGCATACTTTCCAATTGATACAATTGAAGGCCTTTTACAATACAACAATCAATAAAAGTTATAAACAATGACAGTGATTTTCATTTACTCAGTGCAATTGCAACAGTCTTTGTTCTACTACTACAATTGTGTCTTTACACACCCTTATCCAGTTTTGGAATATTTCGTTTTGACAGTACAGTATGGCATGCGTAATACTGAAAGAATGATAATAGTTTTAGTTGATTGACTTCATTTCCTGTGATTTTGTCTCACATCTATGTTTAAAACATTTGATTAAACACATTGAGTCAACATTGATCAACTTGAGTGTTGAGTTTTCTTTTCCAAATATACAGCTAGTTCTGTTCTCTGGTCCCCAAAATACACCATATCATATTCTCTAATCATATGCAGTACAGCTGTTTCTTCCTCAAAGATCTCAAAAAAGGTAACCCACTGTACCCTTTCTAAGTCCATGTTGACTTTGTCAAGAAAATGAAAAGGAATTTGTCTTTTCGCATACCCCAATTTGCTCTCCATGAGACACACAGACACATAGAAGGAGAAGCTTGGGGTCAGAGTGCGGGGTCAGCCATTTCTGCGGCGCCCCTGGAGTAGTTGGGGTTAAGGGCCTTGCTCAGGGGTCCAATAAAGTAGGAATTCCTCTGCCGGCCACGAGATACAAACTGGCAACCTTCCAGCCACAGGTACAGATCCTTAGACACACAGCCAACACACCGCCCCACAAGAACACTTCCTTCCATCATAATGGATCCTGTGTTAATAATAATAATAATAATAATAATAATTATTATTATTATTATTATTATTATTATTATTATTATTATAATTCCTTACACTTATATAGCACTTTTCTGACACTCCACTGAAAGTGCTTTACAGGTAATGGGGACTCCCCTCCCCTTCCACCAGAGTGCAGCCCCACCTGGATGATGTGACAGCAGCCAGAGTGCACCAGTACATTCACCACACACCAGCTCTCAGTGGGGAAGTGAACAGAGTGATGAAGCCAATTCAGAGATGGGGATTATTAGGAGACCAAGACTGGTAAAGGCCAATGGGAAATTTGGCCAGGCCAGGACACTGAGGTAACATCATAACATCATCACAATGCAAGCTTCAGTCAGGAAGACTCATGGGGAAAATAGAGAAGAATTTGGAGGATTCAAACACTGCAGAGTTGAGCAGTAGAGGAAGACTCAGGCATCATCTTCACCACATTGGTCTGGTCAACTGGACTGAAGAGGAAGCCTAAAACCACTGAAAGACTACAGAGTTTCTCCTCTGTGGCTGAATGCCGCATGCCAGTGTACTGGAAAGAGCTGTTTCTGGACTTCTCTTTCGGGACATTGGGTTTGGGTAACTGGGGTCTGTGGAGTTCATGTGTCTCTGTGAGTATTAGGGTACCTTGTGGAGACTCTGTGTCATGTGTTTTGTGTGTCGGGTGGGCAGTGATAGGTATTGTAACTGCTAGAACGTTAGAAATAAAAGGAGCAATTATGTCTGATAATTACACCTACCTGGATTATGGGTACACTGATAGTTCTGAGAGATATAAAGAATCTGGAAAAAGGCCCCCTAGCACCCTTAAAATTGCAAGGCGGCATAGTTGACTACAAAGTGTCGTCAAAGTGGCATTTTTGAGTTACATACTGTCTACATACAGTAACTGACACTATTGGCCTACAACTACTTGAGTCCGTTTTTTTCTCCCTTTTTGGATAAATGTGCTATATTAGCAATTTTCCATCCAGTAGATATGTCTTGAGCAGCCGTTCAAAGGCTTGTTAAGTCTATAAATAATATCTCTCATTTAATAATATCGTACAATTGGTGGAATTCCAACAAGACATTAAAATCTCTTCATCTTAACTTCTAGTAACACTCCCACCTCTTTGATGCTGATACCTTTTTATATAGGTTTTAGTTTTTCCTCAGCCTGTGCGTGTTGTGGATATTTCCTTGAGAAGGAATGCATTATGAATCCAAGAGCTGTTATACCTCTAATATTGAGTTTTGAAAGGGGGGCATTTAATCCTTCTAATGTTATAGGAGGCATTTCTGACATGGACATTATTAGATGATACATGGTTATATGATGTTCTGGCTTCCCTGCTGACCCTGAATTGGATGAAGCAGGCAGAAAATGGATATTCTGTTTTATTTGAGGATGACTCTTGTATCAACAGCAAGAAATAAACAGCAAAAGAGTAATATGTAAGTGCAGGGCAGATCCAAGGAGCATCAGTGTAACTACAGTAATTGTATCATAGACTGTCCAGCAGAGGGCAGGGTACACCATTTTTTGATCCGAAAGTTTTGAAACCTTTTTACATTGAAGTTTTGTCACTTCAATGTACAGTATTCAGAATCCGGGCGGTCTAGTTTAAATAATAAATTTAAATAATAATAATTGCTTACACTTATATAGCGCTTTTCTGGACACTCCACTCAAAAACTCCCCTCCACCACCACCAATGTGCAGCATCCACCTGGATGATGCGACGGCAGCCATAGTGCACCAGAATGCTCACCACACATCAGCCATCAGTGGGGAGGAGAGCAGAGTAATGAAGACAATTCATAGAGGGCCAGGAGGCCAGGATTGGGAAGGGCCAATGGGAAATTTGGCCAGGACGCCGGCGTTACACCCCTACTCTCAAGAAGCACCCTGGGATTTTTAATGACCAAAGAGAGTCAGGACCTCGGTTTTACAACTCATCCGAAGAACAGCGCCTGTTTACAGTACAGTGTCCCCATCACTATACTGGGGAATTAGGACCCACATGGACCACAGGGTGAGCACCCCCTGCTGGTCCCACTAACACCTCTTCCAGCAGCAACCTTAGTTTTTCCCAGGAGGTCTCCCATCCAGGTACTGACCAGGCTCACACCTGCTTAGCTTCAGTGGGTTGCCAGTTGTGAGTTGCAGGGTGATATGGCTGCTGGCGATGACTCCCTCCGTATGTCTGTATTAGTACAGTATTTTAAATGTCATTAACAACGTTTGTTTGAAATAGGGGTCTCATATCCTGGTTGACAGAAAATCAGTGTGTTTTCTTTCCTATCTGAGCTGCGAAAGGCTTAATTGGATTAATCAGTTGCTTACACGGGAGATGGTAACATGCTAACAGGACGGTATAATTTGCTTGACTAAGGCTGTTCAGGACCAGGACTGCAGATCCCTGATTTAGAATGATCAATAAATTCATTCAAAAGTAGTTGGTTCTGTATAAGACCGGCCATACGACTGTGAAAAATTAAACATATAACTCTGCTTCTTCACTTCCACTTGGCAACATTCTCTCCCCTTGAAGTTAATTAGTGCCACGGTAATGTGATGTAAATTAAATTTTGAAGCGGTCCATGGCAGACATTCCTGTGGATGTGTTTGTTGTCAAGTGGAAAAGATCATAATATTAAGGGCTTCCTATCCCCCCGTTAGTGGAAAAGGTATGATCTTAGTTTAATATTTGTATATTTGTTTGATAAATTTTGGCATTCTTCTAGAAATGCTGAAAGAGTCGAAGGAAAACAATTGCTTAATTCTATTCCCGAGAACTATTAATTAAATTTGCAGGGCAGTTCACAGCAAGTCTTGGACAGATTCATTATTCTCTGTGGAAAAGCTAGTTGTCTTTGCATTGAGAACAATATCCCAAGATGTGAAAAATGCTGGAATAGCTCGGTTTTGCCAACAGAACACACAAAACGTTTCCCATCATTTCAGCCGGCGCAGACAGCTGGAATGCCGTTGGAATTCTCTGTAATCGGTTTTTTTTCGGGACCATGACGAAATGTCAGTGCACAGCTGCAGGACTGCAAATATCTGATTTTTTTGTTTTTTTTTTTAAACGCGTTTCCTGACTTACAATAAGAAATATTTCCTTACCGATTCAAGAAGGTTGAATTTGTCTTATCTGCGGCTAAAGCAGATGGATTATATAAACATTGAAAATACCCCCCCCCAAAAAAAAGTGGTTTCCAAACGAGAAATTAACCCCTTTAGCTTCAGAAAACCCGCATTTCTAATTGAATCTGTACTGATTTTGTTTACTTTTTGTATACGCCTGATCCTTCCTAGCGATTGCTGTTAAAGTGCGGAGGGTGGTGCAGGTCCGGTTTGGCGTCCTGGTTCATTTCTGGAAGCGGCCTGGTTTCTCTGGGTGGGGCTGCTGCTGCTGCTCGTCGCTCTGGCAACCGCACGGGGTGTTTCGCGTTCCTGGCTCGAGCGCCAGGCTGCGAAGGCGCAGCTGGTAACAGGGAGGTCCTGGGGAACGGCAGCACGCGGGAGGGGCCTGTTTGCCACAGCAGCTGAAATCCACAGAGTTCAATAATGAGCACCTGTGAGTGGGTGAAAAACAGCTACAGTGTCTCCTTAGCTGAAGAAAATTCTCCTCAAGGGGCAAAAGCTTCGAGAACACCAATAAATCTATTAACGTTCGACAGAATCTCAGTTCATATTTGTAATTTATGACTAATGGAATATCTGTGAAACCTTAATTTATTCAATTTCACATGAAGCACGACCAAATCGATTTTAAATGTAAATGAAGTCTACTTAGCATTATTAAGAATTATAAATGATAGAATTATAGTAATGCAAATTAAAATGAAATTCTTTAATTTCACAAGATTGTTGGATTTTGGTACATCTCGTATATCAAAAATTATTTTTAATTATGCATCTACTTCTTACAGTCTTTTTAAATCAACTTTAAAAAAAATAATAAATTTGAACTGGAAATCAGTGGAAGACTTGGGAAATTTAGTTTAATCTCAATAACAAGACTGCTTTACTCGTTTTGAACACTTTTTGATGGTTTCCACACTTAGATAAAAAAGTGACTTTTAAAGACACCCATTTTGGCAAAAATAACAGGAAGCACTGCTATGGGAACATCACTGAAACAAACCTGCTGTTTACGATTCACTTCAATACCATCTTTCAGAGCAGCTCTTGTTTGTCACAGATCTCTTAGTATCAAAACTAGGTACCACATGTCACAGAGGGTCAGTGTGCAGAAGCTGTGGATTCTCTACTGGATGCCCTTGAAGATCGTGTGTTTATGAGCTGTCACGCAGTTTTAGTGGGAGATGGAATTTCTCAAGTACTCACAACTCAGAAGTAGCCCCAGTCACGCACAAAACTGAAATGTTTACTTTACATGCTGTTGATGGAAGCACGAACCTTATAATAATAATTTTTAAAAAGCATTTGTTTATTTGCAATGTGATTGTTTTTGTTCGGCAACAGAAGTAGAAAACTATTACGTTAAAAGCCTAGAAAGAGATGCCTTAGGAAGGTGTAACAGTAACATTTATTAAATATGAGCTGGGGTGAGCTGGATCATGAAAACATAGATTCTAGTTCTAGAAAGATAATCAAGAATTACACAGGGGATATCTGTTTGAAGGGACTGATTTTTATGAGATTCGTTGCACTGATTTTCAGACAAATGTCACCTGAATCACAGTGAAGAATCCATCTGGATGCCTGCTGCAGTTATTTGCAATTGATTCCAATGAATCAGTGAAATACAAAAGCCACATGTTGCTTCAGCTTCATTTGAGCACAGCATTAGGGATCGTGCAAAAGACTTCCAGCCATTAAAATAACCTTGAGATTACAGCATTTCAGAAAACCTCCAATTACAGGTCATATAAAACCAATACACAAACAGAGCCTAGAATGACATTACCCAGGATTCACGTTCAACCTCAGTAAAATTCAAGCCTTATGTTTTCTATTTCTCTGTCACCATCTCTTTTTACAATCTGTGTCTTCTTGGCAGTTTTGATTTGTGCATGTGATAAAAAAAATCAGGATAATTTACCACTTTAAGTAGCTTTATTGTTTTAATTTTTTATTGTCTTGCAATAAGCTCTTCCACCAAAAAAAAGTCTAAATGGTCATCTCAACAGTTAGTTGTTCACGTTTCAGACCAAGAATGAATATTTGAGTCTGAAATACTAAGCACTTCCAGCTTTTTAGAGTTATGTTATTTTTATAACAACTTCAAAAACCCTCTAATAAAAATCGGAGTAATTACTTCAGCTGCTGCTCTTTATTATGTTTTATCATGAGGCAAATATGAAAGTTTTGCACAGTATTTAAAAAAAAGGCATGTAGATTTATGATACAAAACTTGTGGTAACACTAAATTATATTGAAATGGTAATAAGTGTGTGAGTTCATATAGACAATGAATATTCACTTTATTATTGAAATAATATAAAACAAAGAGTATTTTAAAAAGCTTTTCTGGTTAGTTTTTTCCTCTGTAAATGTAAGCAAATATTATGCAATCCATAAACTTATTTTTACATGGTAGAAATGGTGTTGTGTTGCCATTAGACTTAAAAATGTAGAGATGTGCACTGTTAATATTTGTATCTAATGTTTCAAAAAGGGTGAAAGACAATGTTGAAATTTAAAATGCATGCAAAGGCTTTGGGTGACTTTTAATATTTTTTATTCATGTAGAGACGTAGAATGCTCACACTGTGGCAAGGTCAAAAGTAAGTGAACATTTCAGAGGCAGAAATATTCTCAACCTGCAAGATTCCATCCTCATTTTGTTCAAAGAAAAAATTATTTTAAGAATTTTTAAAACACTCAACATTTGCCCTTCTATGTAAAAGGAAACATTTTGTCTTGATACACTCACACTGGGCAGGGCTCGAATTTAAAAGCTAAATTATAACGAAGTAACAAAGTCTGTGATACCACCACCACAAAGTACAATAAGCAAAAACAATAAAAAGTTCTAAAAGCAAGAGAAAAGAATATTTATTAAGAAACTTTTATTTTAGTTTTACATTTTTTTTTCCTAACAGATGCCAAATTGAAATTAAATTCAAGCCCTGATTAAGTAAAAAACATCATCCGATATTAAAATGCAAAACATTCATCACATACCCTTCCCAACATACATGGTCCTACAGTCCAACTTTATCCAGCATCCACCTGACTAAACAGCAGTCTCTACCTCTGAGTTTTATCATAAGGTTAATTGGCAATAGGTTACATTTGAGAAATAAATTTACTCTACTGTCTTTTCAGAGACATAACAAAAGGACACAAATGGAAAATGATTTGCTTTTTTTCTGTGAGTTGTACTTCAAAGTGTGCTTGTTTTTATGTTGTTTTTTAGTGGTATAGGTAGGTTGATAGAGAATGGCATTAGCACCGTTATTATGTTTTCAAAATCTATGGGTTAGCACCTTGTCCCGATGAAGAAAGAGAAGAGTCAGTGATGAACTCAGTTTAGATGACAAGATCCTTGTCAATGTCCTCTGAAAAAAAAGAACAGAGATCTAGCGTCAAAGGCAGTTCTTCACTTTTACTGTCCTTTTTATAACTATTCATACATATATCTTGTATATCTTGTAGGATTTTATACAACAAAAGTGATTGCTGATTTTTAGAATCAAGATAAAGGTAACATAAATAAAGGTTTAGTAGATGTTCCATTTATGATATATGATAAATTGAGGCTCTTTAGAATGCTAATGAAGCATCCATAGATACACAGTATCGTTCATATTTGCCTAAACTTAAATCTAGCCCTTACCCTAAAACTAAAGTTAAATCTGATCCTAATTTAACCAACTTTGGCACTGTTGGGTTCAACCACTGAATATCTTTGGATGGTTTATTAACATTCTAACAGACCACAATTTATAGTCAATTTATTATTTATAATTAAACCTTCATTTATCTCAATCTTAGGTGTAACCAAATGTTTTTTTTTTTATATAAATGCCTGCCAGACATTCCTGGCCAATTCACTGAAGCTTCAAACATTTAAAACTGGGCATTTGTATAGATGGGATACTCACTCAGACCAATGGTATAAAAAAGATTTAGAAACAGGAAAGCGTTTCTCATAAATTTTACAGGGTTTACAGGGATATTTATCTTTTCCATTTTGAAAAGTGTCAAAGAAAAAGAAAACAGGCTGTTTCCTGAAGGGTACTCACGCTCCTTGAGGCCAAAGCAGGAAGCCCATTCATCTAGGGCAATGTATTTGTCATTGTCAACATCACACTGGCTGAAAAACCGAGTTGTGCAGTGCTCCATTGGGATAAGTGGGGCACGCAGGGGGGCCAGTTCAGTGTGGGACAGGTATCTGGAATTATAAAGACAAACATTGCTTTTGAAGCTATTGTTCGACTTTATTACGCAGAATTTTTTTTCTCTGAGCGCAACATAGAAAAGCTGATGTTAAGGAGCAATCGTATGCATAGAGCATAAGGCTGAGGCAAATTTCATTCATTTCATTCATTTATATTTCATTCATTGTATTCAAATGGTGTTATGGCAGTGAAAAAAGGAGTAATGCAGATTTTTTATCTTTTCTGACTGAGTATAAAAGTTATATTTTTCTGTATACATAGATTAAGGTCATGAATATTGCTTGGCTCTGTGTCTCATCACAATGCTACAGTAGATGGAGCTGTCTTACAATTTTCCATGCTGCCTTTTTGCACATATTACTTAAACTTATCAACCTGACTATTTTGACTGTAAAAAGTGCTACATACCCATCAACGGGATGCTGGTCGAGCTGGCCGAACTGCCAGTGAACGGGGAAGATGTACATGTTGTAGTTCTTCTCGAAGTCATGGGCCAGCAGGTCCAGGGAGTGTTCACCAGCATGCAGTCTCTTCTCATTTTCATAGATTTTCTTCACCTGCTCAGCAGCACAGACAGCAAGGCAAGGAACTGAGTGCACATACATTGCCAGTACATGTTCGCTTATATCCTGCATTCATTCCCTAAACAAAAGCTTTGGCACACAATAGGAAGTATGATAATAGGGCTTTCTCAGAAGTGATATTCATTATGTTTAGAGACTGATATTTTGTAGACTGTATACAAGTATTCTTTTTTTGAGTAATGCACCTATTTCTTGTGCCTGACATCAGCTCACTTTGTTAGTAGCAGACAGCCCTTTTTAGTTAAGAATAGGGAGATTTTAGAATAATAATGCAGAGGATTATATATTTTTTTTAAAAGGCTAATTATTTTCAGTGTGATTCTCATTTCTGTTCATGCTTTATGCCTGGGGAAATTCAGATAGCAAAGGCCTGTTCCAGGCTTTGTGTGGTACTACAGCGCAGCCTGGAGAGAGTCCATCTCCTTCAACATGGCCTGCTGCCAGCAACAGTCGATTGCTCAATAAGGCAATGTCAGCTCCACGAAGATGGAGCTGAGAGAGCACTTGAGGAGCCCAGAGAGGGAGACAGAGGGAAAGAAGGAGCCCCGAGCAAATGTGAAAGGGTGACTCACTCTGAGCTTCTGCTTCTCTGTGAGCAGGTTGTTCTCCTCATCGCGCTCATAGAGGGTGACCAGAACATTTTTCAACCAGTCCCTCATGCGAAGGGGGAACTCGTTCAGCTCGTTATCCAGGCAGGGAGCAATGTCTGCAACAAAGTTCCAGGAGGAGACAATAAGAATTGCCAAGCGCCAATTTAATTAATGTGAATCAACCAACACAGGGCACAAGTTAAGAGCCAAGATCATGAAGCAAAACACCATGCTTTAACATTTAACATTTTAAATGTTACTTAAGCAAAGTTTAAAAAGAAGTTAGTATTAACTACTAAGTAAAACAATTCTTATCTAAATTGAATTAAAAAAACTTTATTACTTTAGCCATTAGTAAAGCATTCTGTTTCATGTTTCATGACAATTCAGTGTAAAACAAAACATATTTTAGTTTAATCCAGTATTAGAAATAACCTGTCCTATTCAGTTAAGTGCATTTTGTATGAAAAGTGTGAGGTTTATCAAACGCCTCTGGCACAAGCTGCTTACCAAACCACAACTAATTTCTCTTGTTCAATAAAACAAAGAAAAACAGTTTGTAAAGAAAAAATCCAGAGGCATATACTCCTCATTGTTTGTAGCCAGAATGCAATTATTAAAGCATGCATAGCAAGGCACCAAGCCAGCACTGTACAGCCAAGAAAAGGCTGCAGATGAGATACATTTCCCTCCGTATGACATTTCTTATCTATATCATAACTCACCACTGCTAAAAGCTTTTCTTTTCTTTTGCACAGAAATCACATTTTGGGTTGTTAAGCTCCAGCCACTCCTTTAGGCCCTAAACTGTTCTAGAGAAGAGTTTAGTCCCATGAATATGAGCCTGATTGATGAGGGATGAGCTGTAACCTGTTCCATTCTCCATGAGCTACATGTTCAGACTTGTGACTGGAGCCTTGGCGTCTGGCACATCAATCACGAAAAACAGCTGCTCGCTGGGCCTTGTTAAAGAGCTGAGCCTGAGAAGAATGTGACCAGGCTTTGCGAAACAACAAAAAAAAGATCTGGAATTTCAGGAAAAGTTCTTGCTCCTGTGTTTATGAAGCTCTATGTCTTGTTTGGCAGCAGAGCTAAGGTGACAGTACATACATTTGCAGGGTCCGATGTAGTCCAGGTGAAGTTTGTGTCCCTTCTTGGTGCCCTCCAAAGTGCACTTGGTGGCGAAGAAGTGGCAAGAGGAGTCATAGGTCTTGTTGTCAGTGCCGCAAACCTGTGAAGAGGGCAAATTTAGACTAAAAACTCCAACACAATACCCCATTAAATAGATCAGCTATTGTCTCACCTTTCTACTAATACCTAGGAAATTAAATGTGTCAATCAAAGCATTGTGGTAGTTGTTTTGTGACAGACAGCACATTTTAGAACAAGTCTTACTATCTTTTGAGTGAGTAGACGAGAAAACTACTAATTCTTAGGTAGGATGGTCAGCCAACCACAGCTCTGGATGCTTGCCATTTAAACATGGTTTTTAAAATGAAAAAAAAATATATATATACAAGCTTGGGGAAAACTGGACAGACACATGACGTGAGTTGGTCACTTGGGAGCTTCCTCGAATCGCTCGGGGACGTTCGCCAAGAAAAAGTACCACCTCGCTCTTAACGTCTAGAATTACGATCCACCTAACCCACTAAGTCCTAGGATTTTGTCTGAAAAAAACTAGTTGAGCCTTATTTGACTGGTCATTGTATTTATGCATTATGAGTCCTTTCGAGCTTCAGACCATGGGCTGGGATGGTACTCACATGCTCAAACTCTCCCACAGAGGATGGGCAGGTTGAGGGATCCTGGCAGACACACACTGGGGTGTTGTTTTCATCCACCTCACACACCTTGCCTTTCTTGCAGTGGTGGTTGAGGCAAGGATCTGTAAGATGGTAGTGTAAGCAAAAAAATTGTCTCTTAAAGATTTTTTAAGGAGTGCTTTCTATAGTCTACGAAAGATATGCACTTGTGTGTCAGTTGTGTCTTCATAAAAAATAATACGTGGCTAAATGTGTTCTCTTCTCTAAGGACTCTTTATTTAGTATGGCTTTATGACATAGCAGAAGACATAATTACAGCTGTCTGCTTTGTGATAGACTCTGTTATTACAAAAGCTAAAAGTGTTTCTTGTGCACCACCAAGTTTAAATTTAGCATTTAACTAACAGTTAAACTGTGCAGATGTTTCAGTGGCTGCAAAGCATATGCTTCCCCTGTAAACCGTCTACTGCAGTTAGAACGTATGTGATTGGAAAATTTAGCAAACGTTCTGCAAAAATATTTTTTTACTTATAAAGCGTGTGCACAGAGAACAAAAGAAACTATCCTATTTATCAAATTTGCCTCTGGAGGTAGATTTAACTATGAAATTTACCTCAGGAATATTAAAATTATGAGACAGTGGATTATTTTATGTAAGTTTAAAACTCTAATAAACATATCACATCCCAAAAGTTAGGCTACACTTTCACAGAATTGTAGTGTTTATAAAAATGAGACAAGTAAGATATCTTATCTTCTATGGAATGCAGGAATATATTTCACAGGTCATAGTATGCTTTTAGAGGCAAGATAACTAAAATAAAACTGACACTCATCTAAACAACAATATTTGTCAGAATTAGACATTGTTTTTTGTAGAGTTCACAAACTCACTCTCTGCAGCAACATCCTCTACAACCTCAATGGCCTCATCGAATTCTCCAGTCTCCACCTGGACAGGATTGGCGCCCACTTCCATCTCCTGAAGAAACCAATCAACAACACTGAGGTAACAGCAGAGAAAAGAAATATCCAACCACAACTGGCTTATTCTTTATGTTTTTGTTTTCTGTTGACATACAGCATCTTGTGCTTTCTAGAGACCACTGTTGTATCTACACTCTTGTATTTTGTTTAACTTCATTAAGCATTATTCAACTATACTTGTAGTTCATTATAATGTCATCAAGAAAAAAAGAGTTTCAGCTTAAGAAGAATCTATGATGATTGATTGATTGATTAAATTAATTGCAAAAGAAAGTGTAACATTGCTAACCTAAAATTTAACAAGCTTTTTATGTTATGATTTTATAAAAAATCTTTAAGTAGGATTAATAAAATAATTGTATTAATATAATTTGTAACATATGTAGCATTGTGTACAAGGATCAAATAAAGTGAAATTTCTATTGGACTCCCTCATGGGGCCTCTATAAACTATACACTTGCACATACTAACACATCTGGAAAAAATATTTCTGGGTAAATGGGAAAGAGTTATGGGAATAGAGGAATGCTTTAACAGTGGGAAACAGCAATATAGAATGATCATAACGTCTGTATGTAATTGACAGACTTAACATATATTCACAAACACAAAACAAGATAAACATTTTTTGACAAGGAGGTTATACACATATGATTATATATCTTTATATTACATTGCAGTGAATACAAATATTAAGTAGCAGTGTATATACAGTATATACATTAAAACAGACAACACATACAGTAATTTATATTTTTAAGGGAATGCTAGAAGTGATTCTAGAAAAATATTAAAAATACAGACTTTGGTTCAAAATCCCAGAAAGATGAGCTTTTAATTCTAATTTGTTGGATTTACAGCCCCTCTCTGTAAAATGTGTGTCAGTTCTGGCACAGGGTAGATAAAAGAACTTTGAAAGAACTGCAGAAAAATATTTTCATTACATATCAAGCTGATAGTTCCAGTAAAAAAATAAAATAAAGAGAAAACTGAAATGCACAACATTTAAGACCACGTTCTTTTCTGGAACTAGATACCAACTTCATTCAAAGCTGAGATTTTGCTGATGGATCATACTGGTAACAACTTAAGAAAGGCAAATGTTTGTACAGTACTCAAGGTCTTTGTAATGACTTGTTTCAAGCTACTGAATTTACATTGCTATGGCATCGAATGTACATAGCTATTGTCCCCTACTGCAAACATGCTGTGGCATAGTGGCATATTCATATATAAACATAATGTAGAGCATGTATTGAATGGGAGAAGCTCATCAGTCTGGTTTTGAATTCTTTAAACGTGCATTTTATTAATCACCTCATCAATGACTGGTCCCTCTTCAGCCTGAGAAAGAAAAAAAAATCAGTTAGCAATTACCTTTTCATCGAACCCTAAATCACATTTTTAAAGAATATCTGTCTCTAAGACATAAATCTCCATAGAAGAAAAATTAAATACTGTTGACAACCACCATTAGAGAATGTAGCGAAGGAACTTGACAGTCTTTTTCAATTCCTGGAATACTGCAGTGGGTTAAGGATGAGGATAGCTAAATTTATTTGTAAGTACTGTACATCTTTTAAAATCAATGCTGAAGAACCGTACACATTTATTACATCTCATGAAATTTCAAACTGACGTCACAGTGCTGAGAAGAGGGGATGTATAATGTTCACGATTTTGGGAACAGGACTTGATAAGATCTGCCTAGGATCAGTAAATTGTGTTAGAAATGTATAACAGCATTACAGGCTGGGTCCTGCACTATAAAGAATATATATATATAAAGAATATAACCACTGATTGACCTTACTGTGTTGGGTAGCACTCTAGTTCCACAATTCTCAGTTTTGTAATCCTGGACTTGTGTTGTAATATTAAGAAACACCTAGCGACATACTGCAAAGTCGGAGCCAAATAAGTCAAACCCGTGCTTTCCCAGCACCTTTTCCTTTCATTGACCTTAACAGTCTATATTCGCGTCGGGTCAACGCCTCGGAAAACTTGGAAATGCGCTGTTGGGGGGGGGGAGGGGGGTTAGAAATAGAAAAAGAAACGCAACATAAACTCACAGGAGCAGCCAGGGCCTTGCCGGCCAGGCACAGGAGGAAGAGGATCCACACCTGCATTTTCTGACTCAACCTGGCAAGAAACAAGAACAGCAAATCAGACAAAGTCACCGCTGTTTGCAGATAACAGAATACATTTAAGTATAGTACTCTGTCAATGTGCAAAAGCGTGCAGCATAGAATATTCTTTTACGAATATATATTTTTCCAAGCTTGCCTATTGATAAAAAATGTAATAAAACCCCGAAGAACATCTGGTATTTTGTATCTCTTATTTTCTTCCAAATCATTTTTGGAAACAAGAAAACGAAGCATGAGGCTACAACATTCGCTATGTCATTCAAGTGGACATGTAAGTATGGCGTGGCTCAGGGCTTCATTGATAAATGAGAACAGTGACAGTTATTATCACTGCCACAACTTACTCTCACATCCTTCATATCATGTTGTAGACAAGTCCTCCCACATTCTTTCTCCACTGACTCTACAACTACAAATCTGTGCATGGAAGATTTCAGGATCACTGTACTTAACCCAAGGAATCTTTGCAATAACATGCAGATGAGATACAGTGAATTAATTCACTGACATTCATACAAACACAGTCAACCAGAGGGGATCCAGATGTAGACTTAGACTTCAGTTCAAGAATGTTACAGCATAAGCCTGTAAACAGTATTTACCAAAAACCAGAGCTCTGGAACTGCAACATCTTGTCTATCATCCTTTAGCCTCAATTTGTATTCCATTAAATGTATAGTTTTGTTTTGTGAATGACCGATTAGCCTCTTTGATCAAAACACTTTGCATTATGCAGAATTAAATCAAGAAAATATTAACTAAAGCACCTTAAAATGGATTGTCTTTGTAACAACCAGTGATATTGTGAGCACTGTGACCAAATGGAAGATCAGATAAGCCCCTCCCATCTGTAATTTTTCTAATCAGATATACCAATCCATTTAAATGGATAGATTTAAAAAATACAGGTACTCTGATTACCGTGCATTTACACTTTTATTACATTTTAAATGTGTGACACGTTCACTGTGAAAGACATTTATTTACATAAAATAGTCGTAGTATTAGTATGTGCAATTTAATTTATGTATGGAAAACTGTACCTACATTGTAATACTAGCAATATTTCATAATGCAGGTACATGTGAGGTATTGATTTATATAATTCCTGCTCGCTGTAAGACTCAAAAGTCTCTGTTCATTTAGTCCCTGATACAAATGTTTCAGTTGGACGTATTCATAATCAGCACTTCCACCTTAGTCATCTTTCAGAGGGCTTCCGCTTTTGATAAGACATTTTATTCAGATGTAAGAACCTTTCTGCTGCTATCTGCAATCAACCTTTCAGCCTTCCGTCTCAATAAACAACCTGTGTGGAAAAGTATTCTATTTCAAATGATCTCTTCCTGTCAGTGAGTCTTGTTCCAGACAAGAATGCCTCCTTGTTTTTAATCATACCTGTACTTCTCAGGTGTCTAAAGGATGTATTTTCTTTTTTTTCACATTAATATTACCACATTATTTCTCACATTGTGCAGCTTTACTGAAATATTTAGGTAATCTTTTGAGCAGATTACGAGCAGTAAATGTAATGCATGCACCAAAACACCACAAGACAATCAGAGTGAAAAAATGAACAAAAATTGTTCAAAAAACCTTACAAGTGGACTTCTAATACCTGAATACTTAAAAAATTAAGTATTTTATTTTTCTTAATCAGACACATACAGGATGTTACTTTAGATCTTTTAAAGTTGATTACGCAAAACTCTCACTTCATTATAGTACAGTTCAGAGCCAAGTTACAAATATTACACTTTTGCTGTTAATTCAATAACTAACCTAAAGTAACCATGAGAGCTCAGGCTGGGACAAAACCATGACGACATTCCAGGGTCTCCAGGAATAAAGTCTGATACTGCTGGTTTAGAGTTACCTTTTTTGTAAGGGTGTGGTTTTGTTTTCTGGGCTTGTTGCCTCAGTGCATTTTGGTGTCCTTGTGAACCCCTTCCAAAACACTCTGTGCCTCTGTGCACCCCTGAACTTACTGTCTGCATACGGTGTTTCTCCTTGTACCCATCTAAATTGTGTACGCTTTACAGACTCACACTCTGTGTGTATTTCAGTGCCTTCGTGTCCCTCTGCTTCGGTGTTGTCTGTGCAATCTGGTGTCCCTGTTTCCCCCTTCTGATCTCTAATTACCACCTCCAAACCAAATAAGGAAAGAGTGAGAGAAGAAAGTTAAACTTTGTTCTTTGCTATACTGACAGTCTCATTGGATACTGTCTCACATTTGGCTGTCTAATATCTGTCTTGAGTAAAAAAAAACAGGGTGAAGGAGTCATGTCATGTACACCATATGACTGACAGACTTCTGGCTGCTCTTTAACCTGTCCTGCCCTCACCCCCAGGAAAGAAAAGCTCAGAATGCTGGAGTCAAAGAAGGAGCAGAGCCTGCTAGCCTGCTCCTCTCTTACATTGCTTTTACCACGCCTGCTTTTCACGGTGCTAATAACTGTGGGAAGAAGCTTCTCCGGGAGAATGGCCAGAACTCTTCTGTCATAACTGTAGGCCATGACAGTTCATACATAGCCAGCATAGACCCATGAGGCATTTTAACACAAACTATCCTCCTTTCACGATATACTGTAAAACTCCAAATCTCATTATACCATGATGTAATACTCTTATTTGAATGTAAATTGTTTGCACTTACTACTGTGGCACAAATAAAATCAGAGTAATTTAAAAAAAAAACAGGCAGATGGTCATTTTTGTGTAGACGTGGCACAACACAAGACTTCACTT
This sequence comes from Lepisosteus platostomus, assembly GCF_059453375.1. NCBI lineage: Eukaryota > Metazoa > Chordata > Actinopteri > Semionotiformes > Lepisosteidae > Lepisosteus > Lepisosteus platostomus. Next base: position 39,021,565 of record NC_142623.1, read on the forward strand.
CTCCAAGCTCTAATGTCGCTGCATTGAAGAGTTCAGAGCTAGACAGCATTTAATTTCCCTATGATTTTTGGCAGGGCTAACGAGAAGGCATAGCACCAGCAACTTTTTTCCCTCTTCCGTGTTTTCCTTGGATGGTGAAGAAAAGGCTAGGCTCCCAACTTGAGGTCAGCTAGGCTTTTGACTCTGATGGAACTCAATATGGAAAAGTACACCGAGTCCTGGCAGACACCACCACGTGTGACGTTTCCGACGTTACACACAAGGAATCCTCTCTTTCTCCTCCAAAAAATAAATAAATAAGAAAGGTGTTATTTCATTTTCAGTCTTGAAAAACAGCCTCCGTTTTACCAGGTGATGTGTGCCTCAGCACATGGCATCGTCCCCAGCAATGTCTGTATTTAACTTGGAAGTTCATTTTGCTCCTGTAGTCACCTCGTCAGTAACAGCACTACCTAAAGGGGAGTTACGTAACTGTCCAGAAATTATTTTATTTGGAAGGAAACGGGTATAATCAAACAGGGCTGGTGTACGAAAAAACTTTAAAGGCTAAATGAAGTCCTTTTCCCTGGATATTTAGTTTGGAGATTCCTTATGTAACAGACTAAGGGGCATGAACAGAGTAGCAGGGCCAGTACAGTACTGTCTTTCTTTTGAGACAACTTTAATACCTGCAATCAGAAAGTTCCAGAAGGGTTAGGGTTCATGTACTAAATGTTTACCTCCAGAGGGATAACTGATTTTGGTGGATACTCTTCAACTCTGTATTTCCCATTGAGGTCCAGAATTCCATGTTAAAACTAATATACCACTTGTTTAAATATCACATTGTCCTGGAAAAAGGCCCTCTTTTACTAATTACACTAACATCTGTGTGCACCACACTACCAGAAGCTGTCATCTCGGCCTATTAGAATCTGATTACCTTGTTGTTGTGGTTTTCCCGATCCTGTGCTTGTGTTTTTACTTTTCATATGATTTTAAATGTGTTTTAAGCCAAAACATACCATTACAATATGCTTTTCACTAGGGTAATCTACCATTTTTGTTCATTGTGAATTTAGGTCACGTTAAATATCTGCCAGAGTTGTAAAGGGATCATTATAGATAGTTGATTAATGTAATTCATTATTGTGCTAGTTAAGTGATTTGTTCTAATGAAATAATTGCTGTACTGAAAATAAAACATAGGATTGGCCCTAGATATTTTGCTCTGCTTGCATTCTTGTACTAGTAATAATTATGTTCATGTGCTTTTCTTTAAATACTCATAATGCATCTATGTCATGGAAATACAAAACCTTAATTTTTAATTGCAACTGCGGTGTTCACAATGTGATGTATGTGTTCATGACTTATTTCTCACATACTGTAAATAAAATAAAATTTTAAAATCACTTAGTGCATGAAGCCTGATTATATCTTTTAAATGTGTACTAAGCCTACAAAATATCTTAGAATGGTATGGCAGACATATTGTACCATATTAAGTCATATTTTAGAGCAGGAAATTACTTATTTTGTACTTGAAAATAAAAAATAAAAAAAATTTGTAGTGATTTCAGTAATTCTGAATTTATTCTTCCTTCACACTCTTGAGATTAAGCTATCAGAAAAATCATTTTCATTGAGCTAAGGTGCAGGTGGCTGAGAATATTTTGTAAACAATATGTTTCTTACACCTGAAGAAGGCTCCACAGCCGAAACATTGTGTTTCCTTTCTTTTCTTTTCAGCTGGAATAAACCCTCTACCTGTTCCTTTGTTTCCTACTAAACTGATTGTTTACTGGAGTAGAATAACTACTGGTGTAATAAGCATGAAAAATTGGAATAAAAACATAAAAAGTACTTTTCCTCACACTTTGAAAACCCACTTCAAAACAACAGCAAAAACAAAATCACAGTTTGTAGTCGTTCTCAAGAGTGCCCAGTTTTGTTGTTGTTTCATGAATTCATTAAATTATTTCTCTTTATTTCAGTGAACATTCTTGAAAGGGTTTATGTGACAACTAGTTAAAGTTGATAAGAAAATAATAAACCACTTAATCATGTGATGTTTGTGTTCTGAAAGGCAAGATTCTCAGTTCTTTAACAAATAACAGGTCAGCGAACAGCAAACCAAATCAGTGGAGTATTATGAAGCCCAGAATTTAACATTATCTACTTGCATATCATGCATTTATTATCATCATTTATGTCAGACTTAAAGATAAATGCTGATCACTCATTCTTCTATAAACTACTTTTGAGCTGTAATGTTTAAAAAGCTTATATTATTTATGATGTCCTATTTACTATACTTGAGCTTTCTTTATAAACTTTCAGAGTAGATAAAAAAGTTCTAATTTAGTATTTATACTACTGTGTATATGTCTTTTTAAAAACATATTCTGCTCAATTTAGATTAATGTTGCATTTATAAAAGATAAAAAAAACATTTAATGTGCTGCAGAACCAAGGAACCAGAGTGCTGAGCCACCCAACCTTTCTTTTTTAAAAAGTCATTTTTACCTAAATTTGCTTCTTGAGATGTGTCTGACAGCTGTTTCTTTCCCTATTCCTAATTCTCCCTTGTCTGTTGAAGGGCTCAGGAGCTGTTGTGAGCAGCACATTTAAATCTAATTTATTCTACTTGGAAATTCAGCTGTGAAAAAGAAACAGGTTTTGTGCCAAGTGAGAAGCTTTTTTCTGTCCCTGATTTACCTTTTCAAAAGTTAAGATCTGTCAAGCTTGGAATCTTTTCTCTGAGATTTGGAGTGGGTTCTATACCAGTCTTTCCAAGTTTCTTTTAGTCAGGGAAAATGAAGAGAGGCAGCTGCTTTGAACTGAACTGGGAGAGATGAAATGTCCTAATAACCTTTTTGTTTAATGAATGTCATTACCTGATAAATGACAGATTCAACAGTTTCTTTTCTAAAAGAAAAAAACCTTTTTTACCTGATAAAAGTTTCAAAATGACATCCATATTTTTTTCAACTCAATGCTACCTTTCCTGCCACTTGTATTGCACAGGATTCAATTTCAGTTCATTTTCTTTTCCATTCTGTTTAACTGGAGAATCATATACTGTATCTATGTCTAAAAGCCCCAGTCTCCCCATGATAATGTATTTTCATATTTTTATTATTTTACTGCAGTGAATGGAACAGTTCCAAACTGGCAATTCAAGTCCTCAAAAACTGGAAAAAAAAACGTTGTGAACCACCTCCAAAGACATTAAGAATAATCCAAAGTGATTCGCTATAAAGATAGTAGAAAAACTAATGCAGCGTCTGAAAGATAGGGAGAACATGTTTTTTAAAATATATATATTTAATTGTATTCTTTTGGATTTGGTCCAATTCACATGTATTGGAAACAATAGGCAGCAACAGCTGTAGACACCAAATGAAGGCTGTTTAACACCTTGAACACCGACTTGAACACCACTACACAGATGAAAATACTCTGAAATTAAAAATAACATTTATTTCCTGTGAAAGGTTATTGTTTAAAGTGATGAAACTGATGCAAGATGAAGGAAGAAGATAAAGTGCCTCTGTAAACACACACGATATACAGTACCTATTGCTCCAAAGTTAAAAAAAATTAGAAGTGTCTCTCAGCCTGAAGGAAGCCTACAGACATCTGCAAAGCCTTGTACGCCCTGGTGATGGCCAAAAAAGACTACTATGGCAACTCGCATTCCATTTGGTGTGAGTAATGAGGAGGGGTTTATTCAAAGAGGAAGGGCTTTCTTTCAGAGTCTGAGGCACTTTTCCACAAATCCCAGGACCCCACCCCCTCTGCCTATGTGGCATACAATGGCTGCACAACATATTGTGTTACCAGTGTTTTGTTCTGTGATTGTGTATCCCTTTGATTGTCCAGTGTCAGAGCGAGGTTACTGTGCTCTCAATATTTATTAGATTGATGCTTGTTTTAATTTTTTTCAATATTATTTCAGAAAACAGGAACAAGTAAAGAAACAAATCCACAAATATCTTTCAAATATTAAATGTTTTGTGTTGTGCACCTTTAAATATCCTAAACATGCATCCAGCATCCTGTCTGTGTATTAAAATGAAACTTTCAAATCAGGTTGGTGAAGTAATTAAATTATTCTCACAGCATTCTAAAGACAAACATTAACAAATACAAATCAATAGAAGATTTTCTAGCACAGGCTGATGTACTGTATGCAAGGAAGAAGAATGCATTACTTTGTATTACATTTCAGTTTTGGAAAAATGCATTTTTAACAAAATTATAGTGGACTATACATACTCTGGTTCAAAAGCAAAGGAATTCAATGGAATTCCACTGGGAAAATGTGGAGAATAACAAATCATAACAAGGCTATTTAGTAATACACTTTGGCAATCAGGATGAAAAGCTAAAAAGTTACAATTCCAATTGTTTTATGTCCACTTAGTGACATACTCTAGTATATCCAACTACAGCATGTACATAATATATCTAACTATGAACTCCAAGGTATTTGGGTTTCATAACATGAGACCCAATGTTCTGTTTAAAAAGAAAAAGCATAAGGCATGCGTGTAGAAGAAAACAAATGTAAGTGAAAAAGATACGTTTGAATCCTCTTACCTAAATTGCGTCGAGCAGCAAAGCCAGGGGAGCAGTAGGCTGTCTGAGGGCCTGGGAGAATCTAACGGATTCGGGAGCTCACTGAGAAGAAGTTAGCAGTGGGCAGGTCCGTTTGGGAAGCCCCCCTTTGTGCTAGTGCTGCGGTGGGCTGTCCCAAACTTAACTCCCTGTTCTCAGGCCTGTCTCCTCCTCTCTGGCCAAGAAAAGGACTTGTTATGCTTTTTTAGAAATGTTTTTATGAAAGGCATAAGTAATCAAATCGCCTCAGTGCATCCAGCTCAGGAAGCCATGGTACAGGATGATGCCAGCTTCCATTACATGTTTGCAAATGACTGTGTGTAGAAACCAACAGCACAGGGAGGTATTGTTTTTCGTTTTCTCCTTGTTGCTCAAACTTGTTTTAAGTGTATCTGTGCAAGCTTGAATCCATGGTAAAAGGCAAGACATTATATTGCTTCAATGTCAATCTTAAACCACAATGAAAACATATCTCTTTCTAAACCTTCTGTGTCAGATGTCATTTGTTTTGAGAATTCTTATTTTCCTGTAGGTGTACATATTGGTTGATTGTGTGGTAAATTGAATAAAATTGTGTTTTTAAAAAAAGCTAAAATAGAAATAAGCTCCTATCTACAAACTTTTTTAACATACAGTTTTCAGCTCACAGTTAACATCACTCACAGTCATTGGGTAGCCTTTGTATTAAACAGTAAAGAAGTTTAATACAAAAAGTAAGTAAAGAAGTATTCGAGTCTGGGTCACTGTTATATTTGGTGTGGGAATCCTTCCTTGTGACAGAATAAGTGCTTCAAGACTCATTTAATATGCAAACTTTTATCTTTACAACTATAGATTTTATGCAGAAGCAAAAGGCCCAACAATAGTGTCCCTCCCTTCAGTAGGTATTGGCTTCTTTAACAACGTCACAAGAGTAAGTGTTTCCAGCTACTTTGGTACAATACAAGCCCAGTTGATCCCTTGTTCAATACAATTTTTACTGAATCTGGACGTGCGGTTCATGTTTAAACTTTCTTGTTTTTTAGATCTCTCCTATGTTTCTGACTCCAGAAGGCGTGGTTGATGAGTTAATCACTGGTACAAAAAATGAAATATTTTGTTTGTGTAAATGCTGTTTTGTGCAGGGCTGTTGCTCAAGAGTACTGCTGCTGATCATACAGTATACTATTCCTGTAACTCCACCAACATCCACCTAGAAGCATATGACACAAAAGTGTAATATCTGAGTCTTGTATATTTAAAAGCAAAAATGCCTAAAGTGTTATAGAAACTAAACCTGTTGGCACTGCTATAATTAATGGATCTTCTCTGCTCTCTGCTCCTAGATGTGTTCCAGGATGCACGCTCATAAAACTGGCCTTTTTAATCAGGAATGATGCTTTTTCAGAATCCAGTTTCATGGTAGAGTAGAGCACTTTACCGATGATGTTTCTGGATAGATTACTAATGCCTTCTTTACTTTGTACTGACCAGAATGAAGAAAAACATCTGGATAAGAATGAAAAAAATGATGAAAAAAGGATCCTGCAACGTGGCACGGGTTCTTCCCTTTCTGGCTTTAACATATACATTAAGCAGAACCAAATGCAGAAAAAGAGGAATCGTAATTATGACAGCTCTCCCCGTCTGTATACGTGGCGGCGTCAGAATTTGAAACAACAAGTCTCGACGAAGTGCACCAGTATTAGGGAGGAGGTTACATAATTGCAAATACACACGTTGGCTTTAGTTTAGACACAGCTTTAATCAAACAGACTTGAAATTCATAAACTATTCCAAATCCCCCTTCACCTCTTATATATATATATTCCTTGAGGTTAAAAGAAAACAAACATAGAATCAAACAGGAAAAAGGTGATATTAAAATAGTATCTATATTTATCTCATAAATGAAATGGCTGTGTGACAACTTTTATCGACTACTGAATCAATTAACTGTTACATAATCTTTTCTCTCACACACACACACAGCAGATAATGATCGGAAGCTTGAAGCAATTGCAACATTTTTCTTTTTGGCCTTCTGCATTTTACAGTGCCTCTGTTTGCTGTTTTTCTTTCAAAACACCATCTTAAATTTAAATGGTGGTGGAACAACTTCTAATTTAATTTGAAAAAAAAAACTCCCAACATCCCAAGTTCTGCCAATGTTTCCTCAATCAATTGACAATTATTTTAAACATTGTGTGTCATAGGAAGCTGAAAGGCTCTCTTCAAAGAATCAATGAGTTGTTTGTCTCTTCAGCCGCACCCCATCTAAAAACTAAAGCAAAACGCTAATTAACTTACGTTGACTTGTATTTAAATAAATGATACCCTTTTTGCTCACTTTAATGTTGGCTTTATGCAAGCACAAAAGATAAACAAGACTAATTCGTGGCTCCTCTTTGAAGAACATTACTTTTCAGTAATAGTTACTGTACTTTAATTAAATCTAAAACTACCTGACTAAACTACCTCTTTTTGTCTTCTCTTATGACAGCTAACCAATTGTCAGACAGCCTAATGCAGGAACACATTGTGATCCCGGCCATTCCAAAACTGTTTTCCACATCAAACATCTACAGCTTTCTATTTAAACTGACAGGAAGACAAATACTGCTAGTTTATTTGGAAAGGTGGGCAAAAAAATAATTGATTAATTCCACTTAGATGACTGTAACAGGTCACAGCAAGTACAGTAGTTACAGATTTAGATAAAGTCTTAATTTAAAAAAATGAACATAGATGACACAGAAAGACTTTGTATCTTTTGTACTTTTCAAAAATACAAAAAAGTACATATTGGGGTGAGAGATGTTGAAGGTGGATACTGATGAGAAGATCTCACAGAATACACAGTATGATTAAACAAATACTGTAGGTGAGTGCACACTGCAAATAAAAATTTGCAGGTTATCGCCATAAACCTTGATGACTGAAATCTGTGGGTTCTTTTCTCCGAAAAAAAAGAGAAAGGACTTTACATAATATGCAGAATGATTTCCATTAATACTAAGGAAAATTGCCAAAGAGAAGTTCATTCAGGTTTCAGTAGCCAACTGATAAGAGGAGCTGATTTATCCATTTCTTAAACAAAGATTGGGCATCAGGTTCAACATTGAGCTGAGCAGCTTCTTCCAGACACCCTGCTTCCCCAAAGAATACCGTCACCCCAGATAGAGACTTGAACCCACAATCTCTAGTTTAGGAGACCGGTACCATATCTATTAGGTGGTACCGTATCAATGTCTTGGCTATTTACAGAATGGCAGCAGATGTTGTCTGTGATTCCTACCGTTTCTCTTCTTGTGTTTTTAAGTGAACTGTGGCGGGGGATGACATAGCAGGTGTATCCATGGGAACCCCTTGTCAAGGGCAGTTGGCCTCTATAATTACTTCCACTCATAGCAGGCGCACCAGGTGGGCCTGTTTCTTTGCAGTCTCTCTATTATACAGCTCATAACACTCTGTGAGGCCCTGGCATCAGCGACAGTGACCCCCAGCGTGTGGAAAACCTTCAGGGGGAATTTAATTTGCCACAAACCTTCTGAGTGTTTAAATCAGTATCCTACTGTATGAGCTTCTCATTAACTAGGTAACTTAAATAATAATGTTTCCAATTAATTATTAAAAATGAATAGAATACCCATCTTTGTTTATTCCAAAATAAAGTAACCTGCAGCCCATCTGGTTTTTGCAGTATTATTCTAATAGCTCTAAAATATATTGTTGAAAGATTTCAAATGCCACTCAGAGTGATAGCATGAGGGCTGCACACTAAAGGTACAGTTGGTGAAGCTCACCTCATTCTTCAATCACGAGCAATTTATTTTCTCTGTCTTGAATTTATCTAATATATTTTTTTCTTTCAAGGGGCGGGAAAGTTCGGGCTGTTGTTTTATTACTGTAATTGTGGATAGAAAATGTTTCCTTTCTAAATTAAATAATTTACAGTACAACATAAACTCTCGATTTCACCAGACAAAAGTGGACATACACTGTGAGACCCAAGGACATCAGATCATATCTTTATCTAAAGAAAGTGAAGCTGGTAGAATCCTCTTTTGAAATTTATTGGATCCAAACATTGAAAACTCTCAGGCCATTGTCATCTGTCTATCGAACCTTTTGCATTTTAGTTTTGTTTTTACGTACACCTGTCCCGGCTTTCCCTTTTACTATTGGCTCCGTTATGGTTTTGCCCTTCCATGTTCCTACTTCCTTGTTCCTGTGTTAGTCTCGGATGGACATTGGACTGTGCATTAATTATCCCTCTGGGCTTTACAGGATTTGTCGCCTCGGCCTTTCCCTATGCACCGGATCACCACCGTCACCACCCCGTGTCTGTCGACCCGACCCAACCTTGCTGTCTCTTCCCTGATGTGCTTCTCCAGACACTTCCGGATGGTACTGTCCGCACGGGGTCCTAAACAACGCACTTTAAGGGAGTCAGGACCGGCTCCCGTGACAGTGACTACTTACAAAGCAGGATTCTTTAAAATTGCACACCTATTATTGAGTGTCTTTTTAAGCTCAAAGTTAATATTTCAAACTGTGGTTGCTACAGACATTAGATGCTTGCTTAAAGCTGACCAAATTTGTCAGTGGTATTTTTATACAGAAAACTGTTTTACATGGTGCAATTCCAGAGGAAAAAGTACTAGACAGTAGTATATCAAAACATCTTTCTATTCTTCATGCATCAGTCTTTAACTTTTATCCTAGAAACCTATGAAAGTGAAAGAATATACATGGAAGTCAAATGTCAAATATTACTGTTTGCTTTGCATGGCTTCCCAACCTTACTGAATTATCTCATGGAAGTGTCACAAGGATCGAATTACCATAGGACTGGAATTCTGGCCATGGAAGCAGACGGTCATGTGGTTGCATTTTTTAGAGATGCCTCAGCACATATTTTCAGGTATTGAATAGCAGTTCATTCCCTTTAGAAGTTTAATTCTTGGATGAGACAAACATTAGGATATTAGTGTTCTTCTACCTGACAGAGAGTAATTCATTAAGCAAACTAATTTATACAAATTTTCTCACATGCTTTCGCACATGCTTATTTATTTCTTGACTCATTTAGTTGAGCCGTGTCAGTACTTGGATGGGAAAGCTCTAAGGAAAAAATATGTTGCTTTTTTTAAGTTATGGAGGAGGAGCAGTAGGTGGTACTCTTCCATCTGAACAAGAATCCACAAATGTACTGTATATCTAAGTGTGGTGACCACACACTGAACTGTAGAAGATGCCATCCTTAGAATGGGATGTTAAACTGCTTGGTCAATATTCCATGGCACAAGTAGGAGAGCTACCTCCAGTGTCCTGGCTAAAATCCACTCTGGGCTTGCATAGTCTGGCCTTCTTCAATTTCTTTCTTAATTCAATTGGTGAAATAATTTCTCAGTTCTCTGCTGTAACGGGAGCTGGTCCAGGCTCCCGAGAAGCGTAGTTCAGGACCCTATGCAGACGGTATAATCCAGAAGTAAGTGGAGAAGGACGTCAGGAGAAGGTACAGCAGGATCAGGACGGGTTGACAGACAAGGGGGTGGTGACGGTGGTGATCCAGTGCTCAGGGGGCGTGGAGAAGGCAAACAATCCACAAAATCCAAAGGGGGAAACTGGGGTGCAGTCCAGAGTCCAGGAACCGGGGGATCTATCTGAGACAGACAGGGTTAAAAATCCCGAACGGGATCTGGAACAGGAACGAGGAGTTAAACATCATGTAGAGTAACGAGGCCAGGCGCTCGTGATGAACTAAAATACGAAAGGGTCGGAGCACAGTGTGGCTTTTGGCATATAACAGCAGCCACATGTCACCCAGCTGGTTGCTGTACTTCAGTGAAGGATGAAGTGGATACGGTCTTTTATGTATAGTGCTCTAGAGTTGGAAAATGCTATACAAATACAAGCCAGAACTGTTTCTTCTTTTCATCTTATTATTATCATCTTTGCGGATTATTATCATTCTCACACTCTCTCATACAGAAATTTTATGATTTTTGCACAGCCTCTTGAACCTGTTCAAATGTTGATCTGATCACAAGTTCTCAGGGCCTCAATTGTATACTCCTGTTTAATGAGCCAGCCCGTTTGATGGATTTGTTTGTACTCTGTGCACTTTAAACTGTATCTATTACAATTTTTATGAGATGTAGAATATGAATGTAGCATGAAGCAGGAGCATATCCTAAGAGCGTATTTCCATTACAAGCATGATTGAAAATATTTACCTCCTATTTTAATTAGTTTTCTCATTGTTATCTCAGTGGCTGTAGGGGAAAGGCAATTAAAAGTACAGGTGGAGCAGAACTGCCTTGTCTGACATTTCGGAGTAAGAAGCACTGATAAATAGCAGCATCTACAATCCCTTCAGATGAGGCCAGGTGGGAGACAAGGTCACCTGAAGACTAATGGCCATATTTTAGGACCGCCTATCGGAACATAATATTTTAATTTGTGGAAGTGCCCGAGTTATTAATTACTGCACTTAATTAAAAAATATTTTTTACATTAAAAATTAACAGCATACATTACTGTGATACCTTCAATAATTCATTATTTTGTAGACATTAACGATTACAAAAAAATGAGAACACAATGGAAATATTCTTATGATTAATTTGGTTTTATGTAGCTAACACAGTCTCAGCTAGAAAAAATCCCATACTACATAAGGGCATACTACAGAGCTGTGCTTCAGAGCTATTCATTAATTTGTATTTGTACTCTTTTAATATTTCACAAAGCCCTGAATTATACATTGAAATATGATTAATATAGTCCATAATCCTAGCAATTTGAATATTCAGGTAAGAAATACAAAACACATTATATATACACATAACATTAAAGCAAGAAAGGACTATAAGCCATAATCAAAAACATCCTTAGTCATGCTGGAACGAATATAAAAAATAAAATATATGTAATACTATGTTGCGTATATGGAATTCAGATGCACAGATAGGTTTGTAACAGATCAATCAGTCTAGACATCTCATACACATTCCTGAACCGGTAGTCACACAAAACATCTCTTGCAGGCTGGAAAACAGTGTGTTTCATTCCAGTAAGTAAAAAATTATTATGGGAATCGGAATTGCAGGGTTTGGGGTTATTTGGTCCCTATGGATCCTCTGCGGGGAAGAGAATGCTCTTAGTCAGGCGTCAGCGAGGCCAGCATGATGCTATGTCAGAAACCTGCAGCGAAGAACTGCTGTTCACGTTCTGAGATAATTTATCTTACAAAGCAGACGAGTAAGAATTAGCAACCTAGCCTTGTGGGAGGAATCCATATTCATTAATAAATGGAAATATTTATTAAAGGGAATTCATCGATGTTCAGGACTCATCAAATCCATGACCCCCCTCGTGACTCATGTTAGGAGAGGGGTAGGCCACAGTCCTTGATTCCCCAAGAGGCATATTATTACCCCACTGGGGTTTTTCTCTCCTCTATGCCTACTGACAACTGTAGAAGAATCATTGTCTGAGAAGTCGAGATAGCCGGATTTCATGTACAATTCAATGTAAGCACTGAGTAGGTGGGTAGCTGAGATTCTGTTTGTAGTATTGGGCACATTCCAGTTGGTCGCTTGCTGTATTGCCATTTCTAGTTCACCCTCTCCAAATACTTCAGGTGAATTGTTACCCTCATTAATTCAGAGGGTCTCAGCGGGTGGCAGCAGTCACGCTCTAGATTTTGACAAGAAGCCCCAGATATTAGGGAGCAGCACCCCATCCTAGCCTTATCCTTGCCTGGTTCTCGATGAAACACTGCCCCTCCTTCCTTCTAGATCACTTAGGTGCATTGGTGCTATAGAAGGAGGCAAGGGTGTCAATATTTGCACACTTCTCTCCAGCTCAACTGACAGAGCTGTCAGCTGCTTTCGATCACAGTCAGTGAGCCCAGGGGTTGCCAGCAGTGGTCTGTGATCAAGCTGAGCCTTTTAATTGATGGAATCCTTCACCCCCACTAACAAGTCATCTTGGCAAAGTTTTGGTTTCCTACACACTTGCTAGTTGTCTACTTAATTTAACTTAATTTTATTATTTTATTAACTTAATTTTATTATTACAACATTTCTATAAAGTGGGGGGGGGGGGGGGGGCTCAGGAGGGCTGGAGTGAAGACTAGCAAGTGTGAGGTGACTCAGGACCAGGAATGGAAACCCCTGACAGTCTATCCCTGACTGATCTAGGGGATACCGTCTAAAAGTGCCTCTGCTCTTTTCTTTGCAGCAGTCACGCAGCCTGCAACCAATGCTCCAGAACTTGGTGGGGAGATCTGCAACCTTGCTGTGGTCCCTGTTGGGTTTTCAACAGAACAGATCTCTAGAGCCCAGAAGGGATCTCTGTGGACCAGTGCTGATTCAAGGGTGGTGGCTGTAGCTCTTGCCTCTTAGGCAACTGGACTGCTTGAGTGGCAGATCCTAAGATGCTGTCATCAATGCTGCTGCACCTAAGCAGTACCATCAGATGCTGCCCCACCTCACCAAGCTGTCATGTAATCAAGGTAGCAATGGCGCTCGAGAGCTTGGCTCAGGAGGATCCTAATCTATGATCTATGTCCAGGCATGCTAATCTCAAAGGCTGCCCTGGGGCAGGAATGCCCTGAATGATGAGTTTGTTCTAAAGGCCACTTCAGCAATATAATCAAATACACAATACATATCATCAAGGGTCATTACACTTTCATTTCAGATGTGCACTGCGCAGTACTGTATAAGTTCCAGAGTGACTAAGGTCATGCATCAGTCTGGCTGGCAGTCTGTATGCAAATAATCACTTCAAGAAAGAAAAATCTGATATTGAAAATGAACTGTAGTATTTGTTAAAGGAACAGGCAAAGGTTGTGCCGAACAGAAGGGGGATTTTCTGAAAGCAAAGTGAGTCAGAATTTACTTGAAAAAAGTATGAACTTCATACTCTGCATATAGTACTTAAAAATATTAACATGCTTTCAGTGTTCTCCTTTAGATAAATCTTAGATTAAAAAAAATAACTAAAAAAGAATTAATTAAAATATTGTAAACTATGGAGATTGTTATTATAGTTGATTTTTCTCAGTCTGTATTTTTATGTACGAATATGTCTATAATGCAAATATTATAGAAAAAATATTAATTGAAATGTATGTGGGAATACTCCGTATCTGTCCGACATGTACAGTATTACCTATCTTATCATACAAAAGTATTCAGGGATAAGTCACAGTACATGTCAACAAAAACTAAAAAGAAAAAATCAATCTTGATTGCATAAGTATACAAAACCCCAGGTTTGCCACAAGAAGAGGTTTGAATATTTCCAGTTTCTTTCACAAAAGGTATCTGTTAACTTCTCCAAGACGTGTGGAGTAAGTTGTGTATGTAAGAAATATTGATTGCTACTGTGCTTTAAAATGTCTTGACTGCAAACTTTAAAGCAACCACATTTGAAAACTGTGCAAAGGTCTGAACACTTCTCTGAGGCGTTGTAAGCATTTCCTTTATCAGTAATGACCCTCCCTGCTCGTTGAGCACGTTATCTCTTTGTGTGCCTGCTCTTGCTTGAGAAAGCACGCACATTTTCCTGAGATAACTGTCTCATTTCAATCTTTAGAGGGGGCAGTCAAAACAGCTGCTGTACCTTGCTCATGCATGCCTAGTTTGTGTTATCTGTTGGTTTTCCTTAGAGTAAGTATAAATAAATTCCCTTTCGAACTGAATCTTTTAAGACACTTCTCAATGGCAATTTGTTAGCCAAGTATTTCGTCATTCTACCTCATGTAAAACTGCCATTGAGCAGCTGTCATGGAATTTGCTTTTGGGAAAAGGGTCAGTTGTGCTTCAATGCAGAGGCAAGAACAATGAATATCGACAAGTTTTGCTATATGAAAATATCCCCATAAGGATAACAGCTTTTATAGAGAAAGTGGTGTTGTGAGGTCTGACTCACTGATCTTCACATGTCAGATTTGGTATTGCCTTGAAAATCCCAAGTCTTAAAACTATTTCTGTGGGTCTAGGTACCATATTTCACCACAGTAGAGAATAACAAATATAAATAGGCTAAGACTTGTGTGTGGTGCTCACAGACAAAGCGTGTGAGTGAATATTAGATTCAGGGAGTCATCGTTGAGTTTAAGTTGCTTTGTTAACAAACGGAAGGCTTACTCTTTGTGACTGAGAAATTGAACTCCATGGTGGTCATTCTCATACAGTATTTCCAAAGCAATATGATTTAATACTTTGTGTTACTTAACAGTCCGACACAATAGCACTGTACTGTAGCTTAATTTCTTTAGCAATTATACAACATACCAGGACATAAAATCAATACAGAGTACTAATGATATTAATGTAGTCATACAATCAACGTCTCTGTTTAAATGAAATCTTTGAGAATAAGTGGCTGTGAAAACAATGAGAGAATTTGTTTAGGACTGTGAACTGTTGACTCCAAGCTCTCTGAAACTCTGAAGCTGTGACTTGTCAGACTTTAAAGCGCAGTTACCATGTCAACAGTGGCCTAGAGTTACTCGTAAAAATGTGCCTGACAGGAATTAATCCTTTCTTCTGAGGCGTGTTTAGGCTTTAAAATGCTAGTTTCAACGGGCACGCTATATGCCCATCTTAGCTGACTCATGCTTTGTAAGTCTCTAATAATTTGCATTGTAAAGTAAATTATTTTCTGTTAGATCAATCCATTCTTTAGTCTTGCACAAAATCTGTTTATTCTTTTTTAACTTTAAAGGCTATACAGTATATTATGCTATAGCGGGTAACTATAACCACTGTTTCACTGTACAGAAAACAAATAACTTGTTAAAATGACATTATTCTGATTGATTTATCTATCCTTCCATCTTCTAAGCACTTTATCTAAAACAGGGTTGAGGGGGAGCTGGAGTCTGTCCTGGGAAGAAGTGGGCACAAGTCAGGATACACCCAAATCATTGTTGTATAATTATATCATTATCATTCAATTTCAAGTTTTTTTTCGCAAGGGCGTACTAATTTTTTCATTGCTAATTTTTGTTTTAAAAACTTTTTTTGCCATTCGTCTTTCCTTGTTTTTTTCTCAGTTCACTGTTAGTCAGTCAGTCAGTCAGCGGGTGAATAGGAACTCCCCTGACAAACACAGACATGCTGAACAGAGAAAAAGACACAGCAGATCTCTAGTTTCCTCTCCAGGCATGTTATAGACGGCTGAATATGGTTTCTCTTATATTACTTCTGTGACAGGAAACAAAAGAACATGGGACAGGTTACACAAAAGGGGAGGTCATTCAGCCCATTCACTTGATCCGGGGGTCTCGTCCAGCAGTTGCTTGAAAGAAGCCGTGGCTTCAGCTTTATGGCACGACTGGGTGACTTGCTCAAGGCTCCCACAACTTTTTTAGTAATCAGTGTTTCTTGTTCTGTTTTAAAATATTTTCACTATATGTCCTTTAGTTCACGTTTCACCGTTTACTTTCCAGGTTTGACACCTGAAGAAGGCTCAACAGACAGAACGGTTTCTTTTTTTCAGTTTTCAGAGTGAAAATTACCCCTTACTTGTTCGTAAGAGCTTTAGTCCTTTCAGTTTCTTTAAGTTTAAGTCTATGGTACTGCTGCTGTTTTGCGATAGCATCAACCTCAGTGAGGAGTGAGAAACACTGCAACTAGACAAAGATGATTTTAAACAGAATTTAAGTATATAAATCCTCAGTTTCAGCTCTGAAATCCTGGGCACAGTTGAAATGTCTATGATTTTTTTAAAGCTTGTGATTCTGCTTTGCGTGTGCTCCCTGCCAATGTGGCCTGCATGCTGAATACACCACAATGATTCCTGTTTCCGCTGGCAAGTGTGATGGTTTTCAATTTACTGTTTTAAATTCTGGAAGGAACCTGGGTTCCCGGTCAATTCAGGCCAGAGAAAGATGCATTTGTTCCAAGGTTACATTTAATTTACCAATATTTTTTATCCACTTACTCCTTTGGACAGTATCCGGAGGCAGGCTTGCTTTTAGATATACTTGTTATACTTGTTAATAATATGAACATTTTTCATCATACTAAAGTATTTGATCAGTGAAATATATCATTGTTGATAACAATGTCATTGACATATCATGATTTGTAATTAACATTAGTTATAACTATAATTATTAATAATTTACTACAAGTCAGCAAACTTTTCATTGCAATAATAACAAGCCTAAGCAGATCATCTTTATCATTTGGTCTGTTATTGTCTTAAACTGCTTCTTTCACACCTGTGGAAAATACAATGACATTGATGAGCAGGAAGGGCAGGAGTTTATCAATGCAGTCTTTAATTGGCTGTCCCAAGGCTAAGATTGAATATTATCGCAAACTCTCATTTGTTAGGCTCAGAATTATGTACTGTATATGCAATTCTAGGAAACATTAAGCACATTTTAAGTAGATTTATGTTAACTCCATTTAACCCCACGAAATGTCGATTTTCCGTGTTTATAAATTTCAGCTAATCTTTCCATTGCTTCCAATTGCTAGTATTCATAAAACAAAATCAATACATTTATTTTCTTCATAACAGAGAACTGACGCACATGGTGTGAGATAAATAAAAAGAACAATTATGTAATTTCCTACTGAAGTATTAGTCTGTGTTTGGACATTGAGTGAAGCGTTAAAATTGTCCATAGAGATAGCTTAGAAAAGAACTCCCTTATAAGAAATAATAAAAAACTGTGTACTGTAGGTGCATTGAATGTATATTTATCTCAAACCATTCCAGGTACTTGCTGCTGAAAACACTGCAACGCAAACAACTACTTCAATTGAGGTGGATTCTACCCCAGTGGCTACACTCTAGTGTTCCTTTTGGTCATTTTTCTGATTCATGTCTCTTGTGAAACACTGAAGCCAGTACAGGTTGGTGTTAAGGAACTTCCACGCACGCAGAACAAAATAAAATTAAAGAAGAATTATCAAGGATTTTTTAAAATAGGCTGTTAACTACACAGCCACCTGCTCAGGCTGTGTTGTGATATCACTCCTTAATGGACCACGCAGAGAGGCTAAGAAGACCAGAGAACAGAAGGAAAAATTAAAAGGAATTGTGTTTGCAAGAGCACGTCTTGAAAAGGAGTGGAAACTCGAAAAGGAACAGTGCACATTCCCAAAGGAGTACAAAGAAAATTCTCCCAACAATGAAAAATCAAGGAAAAATTAAGGAAAATCAAGAAGCTTTGCTCTGATTGTCGGGGAAAGAATAAGGCTAGTCAGAATCTCCTTCCGGTTGGAATACAGGGGCTGATGAAATCAGATGAATTATTTGGTTACTTCTCATTACATCACTGAATAGCGTAATTTGAACTCTTTATCCGGCTACCCTAGTACAACCTGCCCCTTATATCCCCCCACCCTAAAATGAAGAACTCTGTAACGGTGACAGCCTCTATGGTCGCTGTGGAGTTTATCCTGTACACAATGTCGCTCTGTGCCCCTCAATGGCTCATATATGGTGAGGGGGTCAGCCAGGGTCTTTTTGTTCTCTGTAACAGTTACAAGGGTTTCTTCAGTTGCGTTGGCTTCCCTGTCTGGATTGGTGAGCATTCTTTGCATTTTTTTCTTAGGTTCACATGCGTGTACGACAGTATCATTACAAAGGCGCATTGTATGGTGAA
The DNA here is from genome assembly GCF_059453375.1 of Lepisosteus platostomus. Classification (NCBI taxonomy): domain Eukaryota; kingdom Metazoa; phylum Chordata; class Actinopteri; order Semionotiformes; family Lepisosteidae; genus Lepisosteus; species Lepisosteus platostomus. Next base: position 39,039,800 of record NC_142623.1, read on the forward strand.
CGGTGACGCTATAGCCGACTGTGTTCCTCAAGGGCCAAAATGCGAAATCGGGCTACTTGGCCACAGTGAAAATATCTTGTCATGAATTTTCACTATTTGCAGTTCCAGAAGGTGTTCCTTGGTAAGAAGCCATCAGAACAAACAAAATGCAGAGAAGAACTTTTCAGTGCGGTATAGATATTCATGTAGTGTCCTTGTTATTTTTATCCAGGCCCATTTAGCCTGACCTGGATGTTCCTCGGTGCCTCTTCTCTGTTCTCCTTCCTAACCCTCTTCGTGATCAGACCAGCTCTGTCCCAGGGCAAGCGAGCCATCACAGCCTTGATCCTAAACATCTTGTCAGGTACAGCTGCTCATTTTCCAAATGACTTTAACAGACGTCTGAGGAACTAGCATGGTTGTGAAAGGCTTTTATTACCTGTCAATTTTAACTAATTAAAAAATGATCATATAGGCTTTGTACTTCTAACCAAAGGATCATTCAAATACATCCCACAGACTTTCAAAAAGTTATTAGTTTTACAAGTAGGTGGGGAAAACATCTGGGAAAATATCTGCTGTATACATCATCCAGTTTCCAGGATATAACATTGAATCACACCCATCAAACCCCATATCATCAAATTTTTCACTGTCAAGTTTCTATCCAGATTCTGTATCTCAAATTTTTTGCTAACATTCATTTCTTTATTCTTTATCTCTAAACCTATTTTCAATATACCGCTATGCTTCAATAACGCAGAAGCCCACAGAGGACTGTGAAACACTTCAGAACAAAATACTCTGGAGACTGGCCATGTAAACAAGATTTATTAACCGACATGTTACAAAAATGTCTTCCTGAAATGTTCTTTTCTCTTACAGCAGTATTTTGTGTGTGTGCGTTGACAAACTTCCTGGTCAGTATTCAAGTGAAGAACCCCAAGCTGCTGAATTGTCTGGGCTGGTCCTTCTACATCTGCTGTTTCACCCTGTTCTATGCATTCATGGTGTCGGTGGTCCTAGGAACGGTGAGAGCATCCACTAATGTATCGCCTTTCGTGGTCAGCAGCTCTTCTGGGCCAGTCCCTGCCACTCAGTCCAACGTCCTCCGAAACATTACCTGCCTTTCCTAAGTTAACTTTATCTGATTCAAAGCACAATACGGAATCATTTTTAAATACTGTACCACTGAACGTAGGCTAAGTGTACATGAAATAACCACAGCAAATGAAATAAACATGAAAATGGACAATACTTTTTTCAATAAGAAGAAAATAAATATCTTTTAATACTAATACTAATAATACTTTGAGAGGTTAAAATAACATACTTTTTTGAGAGGTTGTTATAGTATTGTTACTCAGTGTTTCATGTTTTTCTCATCTTCTCCGGTCTGTGACATAAAAGTTTAACTGAACAGAAAAGGAATGATGCTGGGAGATATGAACATATGATGGCATTTTTTTAAAGGTCTTTATAAATTAGGCATAAGACTTTTGGGATGCTATGCTTGGAATATTTGGAAGCCAGCAGCAGTGTTCTGGGTTTTCACAATAATTTACTTCAGTTATTTATAAACAAAAGGCCATGGAAATTTGATTAGTTTGAAAGGTTAAAATATATATGTATATTTCTTTCAGTACATAAATAGTGAGATATCTCTGTATTAAAAAGAAACTGAAAGAAAAATAATTAACTGAAAATGAATCTATATTTAATAATATTTTTCGTACTACAATGGTTTATAATGTTATTAATTATGTTTGCTTTGTTGTCATCTTTTGGGGAATTTGGGGGGTACTAAATGCCCTTTTAATAAATTATATTGTACTACACTGTGGAGGTTTGGGATTAATGACACTGACATGGCACTGACATCACTCAGAGAAAAGAAAACATTTCCGTACTCACTGAGTAAACATAATTGACAATACTGTGTTCTAGAGAACATGACACACAGTACACCACAATTGTGCCAGGTTTCACAGCAGTAAAGAAACAAAGAGGGAGAACAAGAGAGGATTTAACAACACGTAAATATGGTGATAAAAAAAATAGGACAAAAAAAACATGGTTTAATCAATTGGGAAGCATTAATTTAAAAATGTTAATGCCCCTAAAAAATTTAAATTACTGCTGCCACTACTTTGATTTATGTTTTTGCAAAAGATACAGTAAGGTTATTAATAGCCTTTAAAGAAGACTTCACAAGGCCTATTTTCGTGGCTTATATTTTTTTTTTACTAGATCCAGGGAGTTTCCATCAAGTCTTCCTCTGGTTGTCCACAATTTCAAATTCTGCATCATGGTAAAACTGAACCATTCAGAATTTAACCTCACTCCTGCTTTTTCAGAGAGGGTTATTTTTTTTTCCTTTTCCCCTGTTATTGAAAGTTACAGAGAATTTACAAGCACACAATGTTTAAATAGCATTTTTTTGCCACAACTCCCAAGCTGTGGTTGGATTCCTGACCTATTAATACAGTGTTACATAAGAAGCCTCACATTATGATGTATGCCTAACTGAAGATGTTGCATGTGCACAAATTAAATGCCAACAGCAAACTGAAGAAATCAGCAAAAAAGCTCAAGGATAGGTTCTCAGTAGAAGGGTTAATTGCAAAATGGGAAAGATAAACAATAAACTTAGTTTACTTAATGTTTTTAACATAAAACAATATTAAACATTGCAATGAGTCACAAATTTCACCTCTTTACTGTCTTGCATCTTTGATACTGTATGTAGAACTGTATGTATTTTTCAACTAACCAAACAAAAACATCTAACAATAATTTAACAATAGACAAGCAATGTCAGTAGAAGTTACAATGCAAATTAACATTTTCTTAATATTATTAGATCAATGAATGAAAAATTGAATACATTTATAGGACAAACTGTTGATATGTATTTATCTGTTCTACAAAGACAAACCCAATGTAGATAACTGATGCCACCTGGTGGTAAGCATAGCATTATTATGTCACTATTAGAGATGAGTGTACTGTAATCATGAACAGTATCATACAAAACAGTTTTACATTTTATTGGTTTAGGTTTAAGTTTATTGGTTTAGACATGCGGTTTTGTACAACAAATGACATACTACTTCATAAAACATTTATGACAGTTCCTAGCTTTTTATGTAGGCTCTATGGAGAATGTCATGTAGGCATTTTATACAATTATGCATTCTTTGTTAATTAGCTATTTAAAAATATCAAATTCAAGTATAATTAACACTACCTTTCTGAGAACAGTAAGGTCTCCCACTCACCTGAAATCATGCTAATTTGTTTAAATACAGCTGGTATGAAAGCTGTAGGTTTCATTACTTCAGTAGTTAAATCTGGGTGGCAACATAGTTCCAAGACTAAAAATAAGAAAATCTAAATATAATATAATCACGTATACCTATACCTAACGGCAGAAAGAGAAGAAAATGGTGCAGTCTATTTGAAAAGACGGCTTGGGTTATTTAAGAGAATAAATATGGCATATCCTTTTTTTTTTAATAAAACAAGACGTGTTTAACAATATTTTAATTGCAAAATAGCCTTTTAACAATATAGAAGTCAGTGGCACAAATGCTGATGAAGAGAAACAAAGCTTTCGAAAGCTTCAATGGTCCCCCACAGCCCATGACACTGATGGAAAGTTCACTTCACACGGCAAGTTTATTCTGCAAGCTGCAAACACAAAGGCTGACCTTCTTTTCCTTCATAGCACCAGGGCATGTATAAGACACCTGTTGAGGAACAAAAAGCAAAACAGATTCAGTATTTATGATATGAAATACAAGTCCTTGTTTCCTTTTGTAGACATCTAAAAACAAACTGTGAAGAGGTGAAACTGACTGAAAAAAATATTCTTTTACGTCCAAAAACGTTCCCCCACAGTTGCTGGAAACATTCCTCCATCAGCAACTTTACCCTTTTGTGTTTGAAGAAGTGGAGAATTCTTGTACCAACAGCTTTTTTTGAAAATGGAAATTCAAACTCTACTTGTCCAAACAGTTAAGACACCTAAAGAGACTCTCAGACTAACATCCTGAAAATTTTAAATGACAACTTCATTTGTGTTATTTTCTTAAATATAAAACATACAGGCCTAGCATGGTGATAGGACTAGATTAAAAAAATGTATAGCGGCTAATTAACCCCCCTGTATATCATGATTTCACTGCAATTTCCCTCACGGGATCAATAAAGTATCGATCTATCTATGATCCTGCATTATCTTAAAAGATTGAAAGATACCTCCACGGTGTAAAGGTCTTTAAAGATGTCTTCTCCACTTGATATGGCCTAGCAAAAGAGGTCATTTGTTTTCTAACACTGTAAGAAAATTGCAGTTTGTGTATTTGATGGCCATGGACTACCTGATACTGGTATTAAAGGTCTGTCCTTATCTAGCAAACTTAACTTGTGCCAGTTATAGTATAGTCAAAACTGTACTGCCATAGTGCTGTGGAATGATCAAAGTTTAATGACCTAGATCAATAATGAACAGGTAGCCGTTATCAACACATGGTAACTATGCAATGTTACAAGTAAAGCTAATCAAAACCAGAATTCTCAATAAGATGTTCAAAATAACCCCTTTTCACCTGTTTATATTGGAAGAGTGAATCATTTTGGACCAATATACGTTACAGTTTTCCCCGTCTTCTTCAGAGTTTCAATAAGAACTTCTGCACTCTGCTCAGACTCAATAAAAACCTTCTTATTGGGAAGGTCAATGTCAAATTTCACACCTATGAAAAAGAATAAAAGGAACTGAATGAGATCCTTGGGACAGGCAATGAATTAATATTGCAACGAAAAATTACTAGAAAAATCTGGTATGCAAATGTATCGTAAATACATTATATAGGTACTGTATATTCTACTGATGGAGGGGAAAGGGCAATGTTATGTTTTTGAATTTTTAAAAGTAAATAACAAACTGGACAAAATTGTCGTAACATTGCATTGCGTTATTAAATAACTATCAACGGTTACAAAGGACAACCTGCAAGAATGTAATAAAAAGGTCATAACGACACAAAAACTAGAAGATATAACACACTCAGCATGCAATGAATAGAAGTAGAAGCGGTGTGAGGGCCTTTTAAAACATTATGACAAAAACTTAACATTACATTATGGTGAATTAAGCTTATGAAGATGGACACGCTAAATGTACTTTATTTTTCTTACTAAAAGCCTTTTTTTAAATCAATGTATATAGTGTATGTATAACCAGAGTAAAAAATACACAAAACGCTTCTATCGTATGTGTAATCATGTGGAAAATTCAGTCATGTGATAGCTCCAAGTCTCTTCTCAAGAAACCCGTTAGTTAGCAGGAAATCGGATACTTTTTTTACTATGTAAAACAATTACAGGTCAGGCAATAGATTTAATTTTCTGAGGAAATCAGATACTTTTATCACGCTATCTGGCTTTCGGTTTGGTGCCACTGCAACTGCGATCTTTCGGTATCAGGCACTCCCTGCTGTTAATAACACCACGCACCCAGGGAATAAAAGTGAAAACTCAGGGGTAGGACTTACCTTGCAGTTTATTGAGAACGCGAGTCACAGCGCCTGAACACCCTTCGCAGGTCATATCCACGAAAAACTCGTGCTTCTGTCGGGAAGGAATCCAATCCATTATTTCATTACACTGGGTCATTTCATATTCCAACACTGCAATGATCCAGGCAAAGGCCGGGATTCACGAGTAAGCAATAACTAACGCCATGCAATATAGACACCGTCAACATAAAATCTCTCGTCGTGTAGCTACTTGCCTGCATATTTCCTTTCCAAATATCAGTTACACCGCTCGACCCTCTTCAACTTTCCCGTCTGCGACTTTGTACTTTCATCACAAGAAAAATGCTTTAAGTTAATAGTCTTCCCAGCGATCAGCCCCCTTTCCAGAAACAGGAGTCAGCAATGCCCGTTTTAGGGACGGTCATCAAAGGTTCATCTACATTTCGTGAACCAGAACTAGAATTAGAATACAGATAAATCTGCCTGATCTGGAGTAAATGTATCATGATGCATAAAAAATAGACATTATCTACAACATAAATATTTTCTGTTTGTTGCTTTTCACGATTCAGACATGAATATTGTTAGGGGAAAAAGATGAGTGAAATGATGACATTCCCTTCTACTATTATCGAGGCGCCAGGAAGACTTGTGGTACCTCAAGCATGGCTGTGGGTGGCGCTGAGTTCTCCCCTAAATCATTAATTTGCAGAAAAGTAGTTAACCCATTAGAAGCGACATTTTGAAATAATAAATAAGCATATGTGTCGATTTAATAATAGAAGTTTAATGTTCATCTACAGTAAATTCAGATGAATTTATTTAACTATTTAAACGACAGACAAAAAACATAATACAAATAATAATAATACATTTATTTGTTTATTAAACAATATTATTTATAAACGCTTTAAAAAACGCAAAGTCTGTTAAACAACACACGCAAATAGAAGATTTTAAAATGAAATGTACACATCTAATCTGTATGTTAAAAAATATAAAATTATTTTCACTGGAAAATGAAAGTTGGGGGATGCATTACATCCGCTACACTAATGACGAAGACTAGAAAAAAAAACCTGTCTAAAACCCGTACACGCATTGCAGCAACTGTTTTTAAGGTTGATATGCCCATAAAGGTGATTTTTCTTAACATGTGGACCTCCATTCTTTCACTCGGTGAGGTAAACTTCCTGGTATCCATGGAGAGGGAGTCGGGTCAGCTGACCTTCACGAGGCGGGGAAGTCACGTGATCCGGCGGCTCGGAGACTCGGGAAGCTGAACGCGAGATTTTGGTGCCGCTGAGCCGCGGTACCGCGACGAGAAAACACGACCTCGGTAAAGATGGTGTGAAAACATCTCCGCGGCGTTGAACACAGGTAATATTAGGCACTCTATGACTGTCCCTTGCACCGATCGTTTCTGCATGCTGATTGGATTGAGCAGTGTTAGGGAAAGCAATTAGTATGCAAAGTGCTAGGATGCAAATCGTGCTAACACACGCTAGGATAAGGATCTAACATGCAAGATGACCGATAAAGCAGTCTAGATGCTCGGATGTTGCTTACTCCGCATTTGTTGCTCACCACGTCAAATAGTTTAGCCACCGGGCTAAAGGTATGTGTGACGATTCTTTACCATATCTGACAGGGCTTCAGGAGAATGTATCAAAGGTACCTGTTCTAGTACTTAAAAGTTCTTGCAATTGGAAACGTCTTTTCTTGATAAGCTCGTATATTCTTATGATGTACGTATAAAGGCCAGCTGTTGGATTTTATTGAGATAGTGGAACCTTTCCATTGTATTCACCTAGTAACACTGTGTCTAGTATTATGATGGTTTTATCCTTGTGCTGTAACTTAAATCATTTTTTTTTTAATTCTGGTTATGAAAAACGTAAACTTGAGTCGCTTTGTAAAATGGGATGATGAAGGAAATTAAGTGCAGGGCATTCCATGTGCAAAGTCCTGGAAGCCTGTTCAAAACGTGTTAAATAGGGGATTAGCTCAACAGATGCACATGATCCCATACATATTTAGGCGCAAGTGTATTTTACACTGCAACTATATACCCCCAAGGGAAATACAAATGAAAGCGAAAACTACTCAATTATTATCATTTTAAGGAGGAGCGAATAAGTCAGAATGTTTTTCATTTTAGTTTAAATACAATGACTGCTTCTCACGACTGCGAAATCTGTTTTTTGTTGTCCTGTTGTTGTTCTTAAAGTGTAAGCATTAAAACAATACGAGTGAGTAATTGTTTGTTTTTCACTTTACTTTTGGAACACAAAACTGTAAAGTACATTTCAGGATACAGTATACATTACAAGTGTTCGCAGCGGTGCCTACTATGATTCATAATCAATACACTGTGAACTACGTCTATTGATTTGCTTAAGCTGTTTTAAAATCAACCAGCTGCGCTGCTGACTGACTCGTGGAAGAGATGTTCTCAGGTGCTTGGATTGTGAGCTTTTCAGTTAATGATTCACACCTGTGAATCACAACAATGATAATGTTGATTATTTAGTCTTTGGATGGGCTAAGGTACCATTCACTTAAAAATAAAATGACTAGTGGTGTCATAACAATCTATTTACACTTTTCATTGAAACTGACAACAGTTTTTATAGATTTTCTGTGACGAGGAATAAACGTTAGCTTCTATTTGCTTGATTTAATTATTTCACATGGCTTCCCACTTCAGAATTGACCATTCTGTCATAGTAAGTTCTGCCTCAGGCATTAGAAGTTCAGACTGCAGTGTTGACAAGTCCTATAAACCACTATTACTTATTTAAAATAGAGTTTTTAGAACCAATTTGCTCACTAGTCTCTTTACTTGTCTCCCGTAAGCCTTGGCATTTTGGATTTAAAAAACACTTAGCCCTGAAAAATAACCTTACATCTGAATAGTTTTATTTTTCTTCACTAGAAAACCTAGCTCTTTCTAGTAAAATAGCAGTTTAAATATTACTACTCTGACAATGTTATTCTGAAGTTATTGAAGATGAGGTCAACTTTCCTAACATATGGTATTTCACTGTTGTCGTGAAGTGAATCAGTGACAACGTGTTTACTATGTTAAATTAAAATTGGGAGCCTATTAAAAACAGGCAAAAGGTGGAATGGCAGCTTGTCTTTCTTTTCTGAAACAACACCCGATGCTGTTAATAAAATTGCATTACTCTGAGTCTGTGCTTGTATCTGATGTCCTGAGCTGCTGACCTTATTAGAGCAATCATATGTTGTTTTCTTCCTATTATAGAAGCTCTTCTGTTTGAATGCAGGGCGTTTGGAGTGGATTCCCTCAGGTAACAGTGAAGCTCAGATTGTAAAGTGGTAACCTCAGGACTACACATGACTACAGACGGCGCTAACAGCATCAATGGTAATCCACTTTATTCAAGTTTTATGACCTATGAGTCAGGGCTGGTAAGGCTGAAATATTGTTTGTCTTCAACCTAAAAGTGGTCTTGTTTTCCTTCTGATGCATTTTTGTTTACAAAGCAACACTTATGTTTCACCTTAGAGAATGTATATGCGGTAAGACCATGAGGCAGTAAGGGAAAGTCCCTAGAAAAGGTCACGATTTTGTTTCCTGAACTGTACTGACAATCAAAAAAAAGGTTTGGCTGCGTCAGGGTGCATAGACTGCAAAGGAACAGGTATAGGCTCATTCCATGTTGAAAGGAAAAGAAGAAAGAGACAAGGTTTTGGCTGTGGAGCAACAGAAACAAAACCATACAATAAGTTTCTCTGTATTCTCTTGGGAATCATTTAAGATGCCACACACAAAAAACTGACTAGAAATGAATTAGGAGTTAAGAGTTAGGGATAAGGGACAAGTAGAATGTCAGAGAATGTGTATTTCAGATTGTTGTTTTGTAAGAAAAAGGCTGAAGACCAGAATGCAACCTGACTGAAGATCTTATTATTGCACAATTCCTGGTACACTTTGCTGCACTTATAGCAGAATATGTCACATACGTCCTCCTGACATTTTTAAACTCCCTTTAAATAATAATCGTTTTAAAATATTAAGGAATCTTTAGCGTTAGCCATTATGATGCCTATAAAATTAGACTAATGCGTGGATTAAAGTACATCCATAAATTACAATCCAAGAACACTTGGTGTTCATCAGGTTATGGCTTTGTAGTTTGCAAGTGATAAATTCATTCACTTTTTTTCCTTAAACTGACCCGGGACCAATTCCCAAGATCAGAATTACAGATAGTTCAAACACCTATAATGCTACTCCTCAGTATTGTAATTATAATATGGAAAAGAAATTGGACTGTTTCAGTAGACTGTCCTCAGGATTTCTCCCTTTTCACTGCAGTGATAACTAATGAAATGTTGTTGATCAGGCTGTATACCTCCCTTCAATTTGTGAAACTATTTCAATTAACAAAACAGCTGTCAAACTGCATAAGATAATGGGGCATGTATGTACCTTAATACATAAGGTTATTTGTGCACAGAATAAATATTTAATCAAAGTGTTCAATTTCTGTTTTATATTTTAAATAGTACTTTCATGTTATCTTAGTTTCCAGCTTAACTCTGTGATTATGCACACACCACCTGGATCTCTTTGGTGTTATGAATCTCTCTTTTGTGACTTGAATTGTGCTGCCATGACTCATGGTACAATATGCTCCGACAAACTGCACTGGGCTTGCCAGTATTTGGTTCTTCCGTTTACAAATGTTCCTAATGCGTGGGTGCTGCATAATAACAAGCTACACTGTAGTTCATGTCTTTGCATTGTAGAAAAGCCTGTTATTAGAAGCCCATTGTTTTATAACCTCTTTCTTGACGTGTTAATAAATGACTAAAAATCCACTTTTTCTTCAGACTCCAAGGAAGAGTAATTTTTCTGTTCTCCTTTCCTTTTTATTTGGGTTAATACACAGGAAGTCTTGTGCAATCCAGCAGTACATCTTATTTGCTCACGCAGGTAGTTGAGTCAGCATGGTTAGGCTGCAAAGGAACAGGTAAAAGTTTATTCCATGCTGAAAAGACACCCGAAGAAGGCCCCACAGCTGAAACATTGTTTCTGTTCTTCTCTTTTCAGCACGGAATAAACCTTTACTTATTCCTTTGCGTCTTTTTTTTTTTTTTTTTTTTACAGGCAAACGAATGTCTTGCTTATTTTCACCTTCAGCTAGTAGCAGTTTAACCTTGATGGGACACGATGCTTTTTCTTTCTTTCTTCCAGGAACCATGGCTTCAAGCAAGCCCGACACTCCCAATGAGGAGACTCCACTGTCTCCGAGTCATTCCCTCAGTCCTTCCGAGTCCCGGGACCAGTATGAGAGGATTGGAGGCAGAGCGGGGACGTCGTAAGCACGTTTCTGATGATTGTGATTTTACACGTGACTGGACTGGGGGATGCACAGAGTATTAAAGCAGACAATACAGCAGTTAAATAATAAAGCCACAACAGTAAAATAACTCTCTGTGCACAAACCGCGATAGGCCACTGGTTTACTGATGTTTCTTTTATTATTGTTTCTGTCCTCTTTATTTCTCTTCAAGGAGAAGATTTTAATGCACCTTGACATTTTTAATCGTTACTGGTAAAGAAACCGGCCGTCATAAAAATCGCCGGTTCTATGGGCTGTGATTTGGTTTACTTGTACATAGTCATTTTGATGAGGGAGTTGGGGTGAATAATGGTTTCTTGCTTACCAGGTTAACCATAGGAAAGCTTTTACTATATATACAGTGCATCGGCAATTCCCATACCATAGATTCATTTTAAAAGGTGACAGAATATATTTAGGAAAATTAGCAAAACTCAAAATCCTCAATCCATTTATTTTCTCACCGCTTTGTCCAATATATATGGGGGAGCCGGAGCCTATCCCAGCAAACGAGGCAGGATACACCCTGGACCGGACTCCAGTCCATCACAGGGCACACAGTCACAGAAATTCGCACACTCACATTGGGGCTGGTTTTCAGTGAAGCCAGTATCTGTCAGTATTTGTTTGGTCTGTGGGGGGGAAACCCAAGTGAACACAGGTTGAGCACCCCAGGAATTGAACCCAGGCCCTTTGTGCTATGAGTCAGCGATGCTAACACAACTGTGCTGGCCAACCCAAAACACATGTAAGCAAATAGTCTTTTTTTCTCTCAGGCAATGCAGCAATGGTTTCCCCTAATTATATATTTGTGTTATTTTGTAGCACTGAATATTTAATAGCAATACAACTTCTAAAAAAGTAAATGTCCATTTCCTGGTTTGTTTTTATACCCTTATAAGTTCCACAAAATGACTTGGCATTTGAATTATTTCTGATGGTCTGTATATGTTACCAATCATCATTAAAAAAAAACAAAAAACTTCTATGCATTGGAATAAAATCACTTGATTATAGGTTATATTATAAGATGCATCAGATTCATCATGACACACATGCTGTATGATGCCATTTTGATATTAAATGAAAAAAGTATTTTTCTATGATTACATTTTTCAAATAATCATTAAACAAAGTGCAGCCCCCATGATCAAACCAGATGGTGAGCAATGAATGTTCTTGAAAATTGTGTAATTATGCTGGATTAAATAATATGAATATTGGAATTGCCTCCAATATATAATTTAAAGCAATCACATGGTGCAAACATTTTGTACTTATTAACTGGTGAGGCTTAACCAGGATCTGATATCTGTTGTGTCTTGCTTTTATATATAATTGTTTAGTTATGACAGTTATGATTAAACTGAACAAATTTTCACTTTTATTTAGAAAGTAATTGCTTTGCACTCAGAATTGAAGAACATTTTTAGAGATCCTCTGTTTACTTTTATTTAACGCTTCAAGATCAAATTTGATAAGGTGTGTCTAGCAAAATTATCTTGGTCTCAATTCAAATCAAATTTGACGGGTTGGTTCCTGACTTCAGGATGGCAGATTTTAAGAATTACATTTTCCCTCTTCTGTTAATAAAGAAATTAATCTTGTAATCTAATAGATGGGACAATCAAATCGAAGCTCAAAATGACAGGAGCGTGAACATTTTTTCTCATTGTTTTCTGCATTTTGATAATGGTGCATGGTTCATGTTCGAGGTATTATAAGGTAAATGGCTATCTGGGTGATTTCAGTAGAAAGACTCTTTTTATTGTCGACAAGTACAGCAATCATCCGTGTCTGCATGAATTAATTTTTTGTTAAAAAGCAAGTGGCTGGAATATAAGGTAGTTAAAAAAAAGAATGTAGGTTTCCTGCAACTTGTTTGTGCTCTGCTTCTTTCCTGTCCCATTATACATAAAAATGTATATAAGGCTTGTAAACAAAGAAGTAAAGGCAAGTTCAAGAGATTAAACAAAAAATGATTTATTGATGGATTCTTTTCTTTCCTGCAAAAGGAAATCAATAGTGGCAGGAATGTTAAAACAGCAACCTTGGAAGTTCTGTAACATTGTTGAAGATGTGAAGGGAATCATAAGCATGAACATTTGGGATTTGTATTTGGGTATCCCTCTTTAATTCCCAAATCCTGGATATAAGGTCCAATGGCTTTTAGCACTCCGATGTCAGAGGTGACTCTCTTTGCAGGTTCTTCGATACTCTGATCCACTTGCTGAAAGGCAATATTGGGACGGGGCTGCTGGGGCTCCCTCTGGCTGTGAGGAATGCAGGGCTTGTGGTAAGAACACTTGGAAACTGTGTAATACAACATTTAGGTTGCTGGTTTTGGGTGTGGTTTAGTCTAGCTTGCTAGTTTCCTAGTGAGTGATATACAGTATACAGTCACTATCATGTAAATTCAGTGTGACCCACTTGCCTCTGGTGTTGTGTAATTTTTTTGTGATCTCAACTGGGTACGAGTGATTCAGGAGATGAAAGACACAGGCTAATAACCCAGTGTACTCTGTTGTCATGCATTTCATTTATGTTGTTCTTTATTTCTACACAAAGGTCTAAGACAAGCTTGAGGGCTTTGATAGTGTTGACAGCTAGTACAATATTTTTGGCTGGAGAGACTGAGAGATGTGCATATTAAATTATTTTTTGCAAGTGTTTTATTTCTTAATATTAACTGAATACATCTCTCCAGAAAATATTTTATGCCAACAGCTTTATATATGCTTTATATGAGACAGAATAGCTTTAAAGTCAAAATTAATTACACGGTTCATTTAGAAGGTCTTCTGAAAGCTTTTTCTTGTGAATTGTTATTTTATTTCTTATAGGTTCAAAATAGCTCTACAGTGCTGTGAAAGTTTTTCTGTCACACCAGTCACTTTAAAGTATCTATAATCTATCTATAATAATAACATAAATGATCTGTCAGTAATGATATGTCCCTAGTGTTCGAGCTTTATTTTATGAAAAGAGGATTTATCATGTTCAAAGGAAATTCTACCAGACTAGACTTTACTTTAAATTTAATGAAAGAACAACTGACAGGTGATTAAAAGAACGTTTTGGCAGTTAGTCAGGGTTTTGAAGCTTATCATTGAATATCAAGTACTGGGCTATGTGGCCCGATCAACAATCCATTAATATACTTCCAATTTCCTAAAATGTCAAAAAACGCCCCCTTACAAACTTGGATACCCACTTAAGAGAGAAATAAGTGTAGATTGAAAACGAGCCCTTTTCTAACATTTGTCCTTTTCTTGTGTTAGTTGGGACCTCTGAGTCTTCTGGTGATGGGAATAGTAGCTGTTCACTGTATGGATCTTCTGGTTAAGTGTTCCCATCATCTCAGTGCCAGGTGAGTGTGACATGTATTTAATAATACAAACATAAAATCACTCCACTTATTGCCACCCATCGTTCTGTTTTTACTGTGGGCACGCATCTTCGCTTTGGGAACGTTGGACTCGGCATTGCAGCAGTGCTAGTCCGCACACGGGTCGAGTTATTGAGGAAGGAGGTCCTACGCCTGCAGATTACCATGGTTAATCAATCTTTCAGCATTCCTTTGGGAGGTGGGAGATAACCAGAGCTCCTGGGGATGTGGGGAGAACATACAGTTTCCACATAAAAAGCCCCCCCGCTCCAAGATTAAACCCTTGAACTGTGAGGCAGCAGCAGTCCTGTGCCACTGTTAAGATCACTTTATTGGCCATATACAATTTCCTGCATTAGGAATTTGTCTTTGCAGACCCCAGCTTGCTCTCCATGAGACACACAGACAGGGAGAGAAGCTTGGGGTCAGAGCGCAGGGTCAGCCATTTATACGGCGCCCCTGGAGCAGTTGTGGTTAAGGGCCTTGCTCAGGGGCCCAACGGAGTAGGATTCTTCTGTTGGCCGCTGGATACGAACCGGCAACCTTCCATCCATAGGCGCAGATCCTTAGCCACAGAGCCATTGCTGTGCCCCCTTTTTTTAATGTCCTCATTGTCCTTACAGTAGGTCACACATTGCAGAAATCATTGTTTTTTTTATATTTGCCTAGAAGTTAATATGGGCGGTTTAACTTTTTGTTTTAAGTGTTTGGGTCTGTGCTTGATTTTAGGCTGGGGCTACCCTTTCTGGATTATGGGGAAGCTGTGGAACATGGTTTGGCTAGTGGACCTGGTTCCTGGTTGCAGAGACATTCAGTATGGGGAAGGTAAGACTGGTGAAACTGGCGAACAGGGAAGTGGAAGTGAAAGTCATAATTGCTTATTCAGCACATTTAGATGAGTTAAGTAAAAATCGTATACACTACTATACTTTTGCCATGAATATCTAATAGCAGATGATATTTGTGTGTGTTTTTCTGGATAAAAGGTTATTTCTTTAAAATAGTACAGTCTATAGCTTACTTTAAAGAAATTATCTATGATAAAAAAGCTAATAGGAGCCTGCTTTAAAATATAGTTTTATTCTCAGAACAAATGCATGATATTGAAGTAGTGATATTGCAGCAGTAAACAGTGATACTATAATCAGTCGTACAGTAGACCTGCAGTGAGGTAATGTTTTATTGAAATGGCTCTTGGAGAGCTCGGCAAAAAAAATATACCTTGGAACTGAACTGCATGTGTTGCTATTTGTTATGAAAGTGTACTGGATTTCATAACTACTTCCACGAACAATACAGTATGTGGGTAAACTGAATGCCAAATAAGGTCCAGTCTTTCTTGTGTAGGATAAAAGAAAAATATCCACAGTTAAAATGTAATTATTACATTATTCTAATCATTTTAACCTTGAGTGTAACATTAAAATGTTGTTTTTATATATCTATGCAAATATGGGTTTAGTCAGTACATTGTGCCAGAAACACAAGGGATAACAAATGTAACTGAATTCCCATTGGCTCTCTGCGAACCTACCTGTCTGGCCTAGTGGGTCCTGGCCTGTTCCTGTATAGCTGAAGCATTCACCTTGCAAAACAGTTGATAAAATAATGTAAACTGTTGCATAAATCTCAAAATGCATCGAGGAACCTTTGTAGCTTTGTACTTTGGGTGTGTGTTCACTTAAGAGTCAATAATGTACATTTTGATTTGTGAAATGTAGGTTAATAATTAGACATGGGATCTTGTACCAACAGTAATTGAATTGATATGTCTTTAGGATGCTTTGCCTTATTAATTCTGACAATGTCTTGTCTTTTCACTTGGTTTCAGGCGACTGGTTAATTTATTTTTGATTGTCACCCAGTTGGGATTTTGCTGTGTTTATTTTGTGTTCCTCAGTGACAACGTCAAACAGGTAAAATGTACTTTTCTTTCTCTCTGTGTGTTTATGCAATATTTTTGCTATATTTCTGTTTGAAAATATTTCTTTTATTTTGGGAATGTACTTTGGTATATAGTCTAGTTAATTTAACAGTTAAATTGTCATTAGGTTTAAGAAAATTAGGGAAACTATCTACAGTACTCATGAATCTAATGGTGAAGTATATTCTTATTTTTCACGGTAAAGGCGTTTTGTGCAACAAAGGAGCAGGAGGGGAGATGACATGCACAGAGCGTGCTGTGACCATTCGTTATTCAAACCACAAGAGGGCACTGTTATCAAACAAAGACGTTTTGCTCCGTAATACGCTCTTGCAGCTGAACATCGCCACGTGCTGTTCCTTCTTTTTATTGCTGCATCATCTCTTGACACTATGTTGTAAACAGCTCAGCTCAGTTTAGGGATGGCACATGAACTGACACATGTTTTCTAACACACCCTGCGTCAATCAAATGATTGTTAAAAAAAACATGGTAGAAATTTGGAAAATGTGTCAAACATGTAATATCTCTTATCCAGGTGATAGAAGCAGCCAATGGAACAACGAACGACTGCCATACCAATCTGACAGCTGTGATTGTCCCAACTTTTGACTCACGACTCTATATGCTGTGCTTTTTGCCGGCTATTATTTTGCTGGTGTTCATCCGCAACCTGAAGTGGCTGGCACCACTCTCTTTAATGGCAAACCTTTCGATGTGCAGCAGCCTTGTCTTGGTTTATTGGTATTCGATAACAGTAAGTATCATCATTAACAGAGTACAAACATTTAGCCTGGCTGTGAAGACCTAACTTCCTCCATTCGACGACAGAATGCTGTTTGTTTTGAGCCCACTGCTGTCAGAGCGGAGTGCAGTTTTTGCAAAAATCTGCAAGTTTCCATTCTGTTAGGTACAGGCAGAAGCGAACACTTTGCTGAGTTTACTTTGCCTGAGGAAGTTGAACCTAAAATTCACCTCAAAATCAGATGTTTATGAAAGGAAAGTAAATGCTGAACTGTCATTTCTTTCAGTGGTATCCTCAGTTACCGCAAATTGCTTAGACTGAGTTCTAGAGGATGACAGATGAGGAAAAAAACATCTGAGGTCAGGCTTCGTAGTGTGTAGCTATAGGGTTACAATTTCAGTCCAGGGGAGACTGACCATATATGTTCCTCATCTTAAAGGAAAGTCCAGCACTGGCAGGTTATAAGAACTGAATGTTTTAACTTTTGGTCAGAGAAACTTAGAAAGTGATATCTGGTGTCTGGTATACAGGATTCAAACTCTTCAATCGGCCAAATGGACTTTAGAATAAACACAGACACATGAACTGGAGGCTACAAATCAAAGTTATGGGGAAGTGAGAACAGTTTCTTTACACAAAGGTTCATGGGAATCTGACATAAGCTACCCAGTCATATTATTTAGTTTTCTTTTAAGAAAAACTAGAATGAGATGTTTGGATCAATTCATTACTTGTGCCCCTTTAATTTATACATTTTCTCATGCTGTAAGTGTATAAATGCAATAGTTTTATTATTCACTTTATCACTTTATTAGCCATATAAAAATTCTTGCATTAGGAACTTGTCTTTTTCACATACCCCAGCTTGCTTTACATGAAACACAGATGCATAGACAGGGAGAGAAGCTTGGGGTCAGAGCGCAGGGTCAGCCAATTTTACAGTGCCCCTGGAGCAGTTGGGGTTAAAGGCCTTGCTCAGGAGCCCAACGGAGTAGGATTCCTCTGCCGACCGCAGGATACGAACCGACAACCTTCCTGCCACAGGCGCACCGCTCTGCCCTAAACAAAACAAGTACACAGGATCAACATCAAATACTATTGCTAAGTTTCTTGGTGTGTTTAATGTGCTTGTCAGTATTGCTTAAACATTGCTAAAGTATCATTGTATATTTATACCAACTTTCTGTCATGCCTTTTGCATGTTTCGTTAGTGTATTAGATCAGGGAACGGACACCCAGAGCTAAAAGATGGTAATTTGCATTAGATCTTTGAAAGCCACTAAATATAAAATGATGTCTTGAATTTCTTCCTCAAAAGGATTCTTCAGAGGTGTTTGACTTCCTGGGGGTACTTGAATTGTGCGCTGCTGAGAAACCTTTAAAAACTTTAGTTCAGCTGTTAAATAATTCAAGCCCTGCTAATGCTGCTCACTTGATCCTAACTTGAGTTATATAATTGGATAACATTTCTAGAATTTATTGTTTCATTACTCATACATTTAGCACAACACTCCAGGAAAGAAAAAGTTTATGTATAGTTTTTATAAATAAGGCTTTCCCCAGTCTTGGCATTGTAGCTGTTTTGCTGCCTTGAAAACTAAACGTGCTTCTCTTCTGAGAACTTGCAAGACTGGGCCTTCTGGCACATGTTAAAGATGAAAACCATCAAAGGAGAATTGGGTTGCAGCTGGGAGACTGTAGTAGGTGGAAGGGGAGGAACCCTTTCCCTAGAGTTCCCTTTAAGAGAGGTTATAGTCTCGATGGGGATTCCTAGTCAGATAAAAGAGAAGCGGAAAGCTTGTGAAGTTGTGGAGAACTTATACATGTGTGACAAAAGGCTAATCAATCTCCTAAATACTTTTATCTTTCAGAACATCTCCTATCCAGTTTCATTGCCCTATGTAGGAAAAGCAAAGGATTACCCTCTCTTTTTTGGTACTGCAATATTTGCTTTTGAGGGTATTGGTGTGGTAAGTTCCTAACAAAATACTTGTATTAAAATACTGTTTTCAAATTAATACAGCACTTGCACTGCACTCTAAGTATGTTTTCAACATTTGCTTCAGTTTGGAAGAACACCTTAACACCTGTCAGCCATGTGTTACTGATGTGCACTAAGGGTCAGGATGTCACACGACATTATCTCTACTTTGTGAAAGTGATTGATGAAGTTTATGTATATTTGTTTCTGGATTTATCCCCCTGCATATATTATTTACAGTGGTGCAACTGGCCAACATTAATTAATGCCAGATCTGTGAATGAGGTTAAAAGTGTTGATGTGCTTTTTTTTCCCCAGGTCCTCCCACTAGAAAACAAAATGCAGAAACCGGCATCGTTCAGAAGAGTTCTCTACTTGGGAATGGTCATTGTTACGTTCCTGTACATCAGTCTAGGCACTATAGGATATATGTGTTTTGGGGATCACATTGGAGGGAGCATCACTCTCAATCTGCCTGACTGTTGGTAAGTCATTTCTGAAATTTCTGAAAATTATACATGTGAAATATGAGGAAACTCTAATTTTCAGTTATCCATCAAACAGCATTTTCAGTTTAATGACTTACACATTTACCCCTCTTATTTAAGACTTAAATAAATCCTTTGGAATTCAGATGTTAAACCTTTCCATCATGCAAAAGGACCTGCACTAAGCATTTTGTGCACTTCACTGAGTAATTTATTTCAAAAGCTGATTTACGCACAGACACCGACATAATGCTTTGCTGGCCATTGTGCATAGATTCTTTTAGACAGCGAACTTGTCTGAGTTTTGTGAAGTGAAGATTATAGAGCATGAGATTCTGAAATGAATGTAGAAAAGTGATGTCTGTGTTTCTATGGCTTAGGCTGTTTTAAAGTGTAGTAATCGTTGCATCATAAGTAGGTGTGGTTGTCTTTTCTATTTAAAATGTGAATATAAATGCTTTCTAATTCAGTTCAGATCCGTTAGATTTTTATTTATTTTCCAAGAAATTTACTATTTTATATTTGAGGTTGTGGGAGCCATTGCATTTTTGCTTTAAATTGAAAGTCTTGCTGTTTAGATTATGTAACTACAGAGACAGCCAGATCAGAAACTAGAGATTTTGATTAGCCATGGCATAATTGTGTCAGTTTCAAATTCTGCCAGTGGCAGAATCCTTCTGAACTCTTCCAAGCTGGAATTTGTCTACAGGTTCCTGAAATGAAGAATTATAGCCTTGGGATTTCTTTTACCTCTTCTGTAGTTTTTTAGAAATGCAATAGTTTGCTGAATATGCAGAAGCCGAAGAATCCATTAACCCTCTTGATTATTGGATCTCTGCAGTGAAACAACATATTGACATCTTGGAAACACTGTTAGAAAATAATGATTGTGGAGTGCATTTTCCCCATGTCCTATGTAATATGGTATATAAAATAAATATATACATGTTATGCAGTACCTATATACTTAATGTAATACAGTATGTTGGAATAATATGCACTGCTCCAATAATAAGCTGCTTTTATTTACAGTAGTAATTAAAAAGGGAAGACGAACCTCTAAGTAGTTATTTTGAAAATCATGCTGGCAAAGACTTGGATGTTCTTTGATTTTTGCTTTCTACACATTTTAATTTATTGACAAACTGACAGCTCCCATACCCATTTGTCTCAGCTTCCATACCCATTCTTACATTCTTTCCTTTGTCCTCCTAACCCTCAGATAATTCTTTAAAATCAGTGTGCTTTTTTTTTGCCCTCTGAGAATGATATTATGGGACTTCTCAAACAATAGGGCGGTCGGTTCTACAAACAGTTAAAGATTTTATTTGTAATTTATGATAGAGAAAACCGTGACAATGAAGGTGATCCTATGCTTCTTCACTTATTCAGCTTTGAACCCTTTGTGCTTTTGTCTTGATAACATGGTTATGCTTTGAATTGTTGGAGCGCTTGAAGCCTGCCACCGAATGTAACCAAACAGCTGACATCTGTGGCCGATCCTTCTTTCCACTGCATCCCATGGCTGAGTGGACATTTAACTAATTCCTTCTGCTATCCTCCATTTAAAGTAGTCTCAAGGGAGCTCTTCATAAAGAGAGGCACATGATTTGAAATTCCTTATGTATTGTCAGGAGATAACCAGCTGGCAGTGTGGAGAATGAGTAGAGGTTGATGTTAGATATTTGTTTTGCTTTAATCGAACAGTCAGAGCATACTCTTTACTTGGATGTTGGGGGGAATCGATGAGAATTCCTCAACCTCTTTTGAGGGTCGTCTCTTAAAATTGTTAGGAAGGCATTCTGATGATCATAATAAGGACAATCGTGTAGACATTTTGAATTAATGAAATTATTCACATACTGTGCCTTATTGTCATCCGAGTATGTCACTGCATGTGGTTATCTTTAGTGAAAAATCCCATGTAAAGACCTCTCTTATTTCCTTATCTGAGGATGTTGAACAAGCTCAGAACTCCTGCTCCTTAAACGCATGTAATACTGTAAGTTTATGCAGGAATTTATGAGCCTTCATAATGCTGACACAACAAGCCTTCCTTTTAGTTACATCATTACTTTTATGTAGGAGCTGCAGTCTAGCTTATAAAATGGAGGTGGAAGAGCATTTTCCTTCACTTCTGTTTTTACCATCATTAGTTTTATCCTTTTACTGGTGAAGATATGAGAGTCTATCATACCTTCTATATTATGTAAATTATTACACATGTAAGATATATAAACCCACCCAAACTGCAAACAAAGCAAATACATTCTGAGTTTTTAAAATGTTTTTGTATATCATACATTTTTTAGACTTCTCAATGGATATTGAGACTAGGGAGGATTTCCAACCAATCTCGGAGATATATTGTTCCCTGTTTCAAAGATGGTGAGAAATGGAACCAGTAGGTACTGGTAAATTTGGATATGAAAACATAATTGATGGTGTTTGAGTCTGTGGAACAAAGAGAAATTGTGTACTTATCAGCTGTGCCAGATTCTGGCAAACATTTACAGAGCC
This sequence comes from Lepisosteus platostomus, assembly GCF_059453375.1. Classification (NCBI taxonomy): domain Eukaryota; kingdom Metazoa; phylum Chordata; class Actinopteri; order Semionotiformes; family Lepisosteidae; genus Lepisosteus; species Lepisosteus platostomus. The sequence continues at coordinate 39,061,749 of NC_142623.1, forward strand.
AAGGGAATGCTATAATGCCAGGAGTCTTCTAGTTCTTGCCAGAAGGTGATCTGTGTTCCTTGGCCCTGCATGTACCTTTGAGCTATATGGAGGAGAAGGCAACCAAAGAATCATATTGCATGCCCTAAAGTGTGCATTTTTTTTAATCCCCTGGAGGATTTTCACTACTTGAATTGGGACATCTCTGTCTTTTAAAAACTGCAAGGTTCTGTTCTTTTAGCCAGTCAGATTAGAACAGTCCTTCAGCCTGGGAAGGTACTGGATCTGATCTCTCTTCTCTGACTTGATTCCAGTGCAGGATAAGGTTTATTTATGGTGTCTAATGTATTGTGCGATATTAACATATTCTGATTTAAAATGTTATACCTTCATCGGGTTTTGTCTTTTTATTGCTTCTCCATAGTATCTATAAGATGACAACGATGAGTCAACAATAAAGGTTTATTATCCTTGTGCTAAGAAAAGGCTGTCTTATTGAACTCTGTAAAGTTTCATCCTCTTATTTTCCTAGGATGTATCAGATTGTAAAGCTCCTCTACTGTTTCGGGATATTCATCACGTACGCCCTGCAATTTTACGTCCCGGCAGAAATCTTGATTCCCCAGGTGGTATCCAGGTTCCCGGAGAGGTGGGTCCTGGTCATCGATTTCTCCATTCGCACTCTCCTGGTCATGCTGACATGTGAGTAAAGAAACCTACGTATAGACACAGGTAAAGGCTCGTTCCATGCTGAAGAGTAAAGAAAAGAAACATGACGTTTCGGCTGTGGAGCTTTCTTCAGGTGTGAGGGAGAGGGGAAAGTTGTAAATAAATGAAGTTATAGGAAAGAAAAAGTCAGAGTAGACAGACAGAGGAGGTAAGCTGAAGGTAATGATTCTTTTCTGCGCCTTTCAGCATGGAATAAACCTTTGCCTGTTCCTTTGCAGCCTTCACATGCTAACACAACTCCCTGTGTGAACCTTTTCATGCTATACAGTACATAGAGACACAAACAGTGGATGAGCAGTTATCATTCTCTCTTCTGTGACCTCCTCTAATGCACACAGTTATTTTTATATGGTCTTATGCTCTCCAGTGTTTTATAGGGATATCCAGATAGTCCAGAAACATACTGAGTAGAGTAAAATAGTTTGCAAAGGGATTTGGTCACATTTGTAAATGGACCCTACTACTTTATAAACATATCTGAAGGGGATATTAATCTGTGCAGTCTTTTTTCCTCAATGTTGCACTTGCTTAAGTATCCCCAGCTATTGTTAGGGAGTATAATTGGAAAGAATTTGCTTTGATCCACTCTTCAAACGCCACTGTGTTAAACTGCTGCTTTTCAAAGTGCTGTTGACATGCCAAGCTGAATGGTGTTCTGGCATTTTTAGATTAAGACACTCCTACCCTGTGGTATTTATCACTTATTTAAAAAATAGGATTTAAAGTCACAGCAACAATGTTGTGATAATAAAAGAGAAGAGGCGAATATAGAAACACAGAAATGAGGAAAAAATCTGATGTGCAGTTGACAAATGGCCTCCAGTCTGAGTGCACTGCATGGAAAGAATACAGTATCTTAACCTTTTTACAAGGCTTACCCTTGCTGCAGAAGTGAAGCTCATTTTAGTTTGGGCTTCTAGGAACAGTCACAGCCTGTGATGCCCAGTATGCTGTATGCATAATGGAGACACACGGGATGTACTTTATGAGTACCAGACTCGTGCAGCTTTCAGCATTTTGTTTTTTCAGTTGGCTGCCTTGTATGTGCGTCTTTGCTTTAAATGTCAAACACCTATACTGGAGGTCAATGTGTAATACAAGATATGCCGAGTGTTTAGAATGAAACTTTCTCATCATTCATTTACTTAATCCATAAGGGGATCTGAACATGCATCTTCCCTTGTTTTGCACTTTTCTACTGCCTTTTCCTTTTAATGGTTCTTAAGAGTATTGTTTTTATTCGTATCGAGTCTGGCACTGAAATTTTACACGGGCTCATACATTTCCTTTTTCGTCGGAGCAGTTTTTTTTTTTTTGATCGGCTATGAGGTTGAATCAGTTAAATGTACTCTGGGTTTTTATGGAGTCACTAGAGGTTAGATGAAAATCAACCGATGTGATTCCTTATCCAATCTAGCTAGATCTGTATACATTTAAGTGTAAACATGCTATTTCTTGAGTAATTGATAGTGAATATGTCCATTAACAGCCACGCATTTGCACCACTCAGCAGGTATCATTATAATAGCCTTCATGAAATTTGAATTTAAAAGTGCTCTGCTGCCACTGGGGCTTTCAATGCAAGTGGAAGTTTTGATGGGGAATTAAGTAGGCTTTTTTCACCCTCTCCACTGGGTTCCACTGCTGTGAAACACTGAGTCAGTGCCTTTTCAGAGCGATGTCAGAATTTTTCCTTTCTTATTAATCACTTCATTATAAGTGAGAACTAAAACTGGCAAGTGTGCCTGAATGTTAATGAAATGACATTTTTACAAGTTTAGCTGTTTCATAATCCAAGATCAGTTGCAGAACTTGTCCATAGACCGTTACAAACATAAACCAGGGGACACAAGAAGAAACTATGAAAGCGCTTTTAAAACTTGAGAAGAGAAATTATCCATCATCTGGGGGGTTGTAGAAAAAGCCATTCAACAGTAAGAATATGGTTGAAGTCGATACTTTGGCTACCTTAAATAAATGGCTGAATGAGATTCTTGGATCAATGAAGTATTATCTACCAAATAGGATAGATGTGTCGAATGGCTCAAAACTATTAACCCAGACTCTCAGATAAGAAACAAATGTGCACAATTAATAACAACATAGTCATGACTTATTACACGTACACAGTTCGTTACAGCATTATAGTTGATGCCTATATCGTGCTATAAGTGTCTTTTTTTTTCATTTTAGTGCGTGTGATTTGTTCTCAATTCACTATATTCATTAAAGGAACTGTAATACTAGAAAGTCAGGGCAATTCAGATGGCCACCTTAACTCAACGTCTGACCAAGTTAGTTTTCTGAGAGTTCGGCCTCCAAAAACCATCAGTTACACTCCAAATTAATTGTCAGCACAATGTTTTGCAAAGAACAAGTTTAGTCTCGCATGGATCCAAGTATAAAAACATTGACACAGTACAAAAACTTCACTTCAGAAGCAAATATCAGCCATAATAAACCCACTCATGTATACATCTTGCCACCAAAACATGAAAACCGAAACAGCGGCTAGAGCTTAGCAGGATTTTTACAGAGCTTAGTGAGTCATACTTCTGATCATTCAATAGGGTAGCCTTGCTGAATCCATTTGTCTATAAAAAAACTGGAAATAATCCGACAGATCAGCTGTGGGTGTTCAGGGTTTCTCAAGGCCAGGGTTTTGGACCTGCTCATAGCTGTCTATGTTTTTTTTCTTCTGGCTGTTGCAGTGCTTATAACATTCGAGTGGTTTGCTGTATAAAATAATTTATTTCCATTGCTTCTGTAATGCACTATAAAGAATTAGTGTTCAAAGGCGTTTTGCAAAGTGAATTAGTTGGTAGCCCACGACAGGCAGCAGGCTCCTGCAGGAACTCGTAGCTTTCAGAGAGAGGGCAGGTGTTTGAAACTGCTGATGAGGACCATGCATGAATGTAGCTGAGGTTTGCTATCTTTGCAAGCTTATTAAAGGAACAATCATTGTTTTTAGTTGGGGTAGAAAGCCCAACCTGTGGTGTTCATACTATTGATTGCAGAGCCAAAGACATTTTGTCAAGTGTGGATGCTGCACATTGGTGGTGGTGGAGGGGAGTCCCCATTACCTGTAAAGCGCTTTGAGTGGAGTGTCCAGAAAAGAGCTATATAAATGTAAGCTATTATTATTATTATTATTATTATTATTATTATTATTATTATTATTATTATTATTATTATTAATTAAGTGAAGCAGTCAGCATTCTCAGAATGGGAGCCTGCACTACTTTCTTCCCTCATTAGGGGGAGCCATTCTCTGCCTGTCTCAGTGGTGGGTAGGCTGGAGCAACTCTGTCATGCTACTTCATTGTTAACATTGAATGCCTCTTTTATTATTTTCTTCTTCAAAGAGTATAAATATTGAAATGGTAAATAACAGAACCCAGAAGGGAACCTGAATTTTTAATTACTGATTGTAGATTGTGTTTTTGTTTTCTTAACATAAAATGGCTTTTCTTGTTCTCATGGCAAATATTTTATTCAGGAACCAGATCCAATGTTTTTTCATACATCAGTAGATACCATACATGTGTTATAGTTAAATTATATTTGCCATAGATATAGTGTAAAATTAACAAACTTGTATATTTTTTAGAGAGCGTAATCAAATGTAGAATGATATTAAAGGTTTTGTTGATTACAGAATTGAGTTTTGAAAATGGGTGTTTTGCACTTTGATATTTTGATATAAAAAAAAATACTCAGGACTATTGACTTGCAGATACGTTGTCAACAGAAGGAGTATTTGTTTTTCCAGTATGTGATTTCACATTAGATAACTCGTGCCCCAGATTCTGCACATGAACAAGCAGGATATAGGCAGTAGCATCCCTGTTAAAGATTACACAGCCTTTAAGACCTTTAGCTGCTATATGCAGTGGATTTTCTATTATTAATCAGCATTCTAAAATAGCTTCTGTACTAATAGTGGATGATTTGTTATTTTTTATTGTTTTTTCCTGATAGTACTAGTTGTATAGTTTATCAGAACAACAACTTCGAAAACTTCAGTGTTGGGAAAAGTTACTCTTAACAGAAATCCAGCATTACTATTACAACTTGTCGGGAATCTATTCTTAGAATTAACACCAGGTTGGGGGAAATACTGTATTTGAAGTGTAATCTGTTACAATGATCTATCTATATAGTGTGTAATCACTATATAAGGAAAGAAGTTACCTCGTAAAAGCAATGTCTTTCAATTTATTAACAGTGTAAAAAAGTTATTCCTTACATAAATTAGTTGTAATGCATACTTTTTAAACTTTTTAAAATAATATTTCCACAGCACTGAAAATACATATTCCTTGCCAAAGTGCAGAATGTGCTTAATTTTTTCACTAAAACCTCCTTTTGCAGTTTTATATTTTCAACCGTTTAAAAATGAGAAAAACTAAAACGCATTTCATCTGTTCCACATCTGTACCAACTCACTAAATTAGTGCCACTTACTGTTACTACCATCTTAATCTGTTCATTTTAATCTGTTATTAATCTGTCTTTTTCTTTTCTCTGAAGTAAACAATATTATAGGAAAGTTTTTTTGTTCTGCAATATTTAAGAGAACATTTCTGGGGGTTCCAAGTAGATCAACTGCAGTAAAATGAGGTTCAAATATACTGTGTATATTTAGGCCTATAACTAAGATAAGTAGGTAATAAGGTCTAAACTATTTGTTGAAAAATAGTTGCCAATAAAACAAAATCCTAAGGACAGCATTTAATTTATTTAATCTCATTGGCTTGCCTGTAAGACATTTATACCTCAATGGGGATATCCTTAGGGAGTGCTGTTGGCTGTGAATCTTGCAAGTACCAAGATTTCTCCTTTCATTGTAGTTGTGGAGGTAAGATCATTGACTTATCAAGTAATACCTGTGGCTTAGTATTTTTGCCCACAGTGTGTGTGAGGTTGTTTGGAATGTCTGTTAACAACTTGTTAGGGGTCTTGCTTTTCCAGTGCTTCAGATAGTAATTTGTTATGAAGCAGAAGTGTAAATTCTTTTAATGTGATTTAACCAACCCAAAGCTGGTGAGAAGGCTGAGAGGACTGTTTTTTAAACATGAAGTTCTTTTCTGTATGCAGGTAAAATAAGAGGATTATACTTAAAAGATTAGGCTGTGGAGGGGATATGATTATTTACTGAGTAACTGTTAAACGCCGTGGATACAGTGGTATTTTTAGTTTCAGTTTTTATTAGCATTAAGAGTGTCTTCTATCATTTTGTATGCTGCAAAAAGTCAAAATCTGCAACAGTATGACGGGGAGGGGGATTTCTAAATGTAAGTCAGTGAATTGAGGTACAATGAAATAAAAATCAACCAATAAAACAAGACTAATGTATTTAAAAGTTTTTCTTAACTTCAAAATAGTGCCATAATTCTCTCACTTTAAGATGATATGCTTGTTGATTTATTTCTCTCCCATTATTTGCTCTAGTTCACTCAAGTACTATATTTGTATTTATCTATTCAGGTTAATTTGATGCAAACCATGTTACCTTTAGCTTAACACGCACGACAGCGAAACCTTCAAGATCCCAGGTTGTTAGGTTCTTAGTGTACATAACCGATCATAAAGGTTGTACTCGGCACTCCCCAGACCCCAGAGTACAGAAACAATTACAATTTCAAATATATGAAATGTGAGGAGTCTATAAATATTCTGAGGCAATTCTTCCAACAATGTAGACAGAAGTGAATGTGACTTTTCTAGTGACTAATGGATTCAAGATAAAAATATCTGAAGGGCCTTCAATTTCCCAGGATGAATTCTCAGACTTTTCAGAGCAGAGTTGATAGGTGATTGTTGGTGGAAGCTCATTTTTTTTCTTTAGCATATATACTATATAGACTGTGCCTATGTATTAGTAAAACGTGGTAAATGTTAAAGTATTAATTTGCACGAATCATTCCTTTCTCTAAAATGAAATACTGGGGGAGTGGGATAAGCAATGTATGAAATCGTACAAGAGTGACTACAAATTTCTAAAGTAAAACTGCTATATACCTTGCTTTAATCACTGTAAGAGAAGTTCACATTAGTTTGAATTTAGTTGTATTCCTTTCATAAAGGAGACCTTTCCGATAGCAAGACAGTGACCTCATCTAATCATTTCCTAGTGGTGCCTTGATCTTAGATTGCAGATGATTTCGTTGTGAATTCTTAACGAGGCACACTCTCCAGTATTTTAATATGGCAAGCCATCATATTAAAGAGCAATCACCAGACCAGCCTCAGTGCATGAATCAGCCAAATAGCTATATTAGTGCTACAAGAAAGCCTTGAACGTAGAGATGAACTTCAGAGTAAATTTGCTTTCTTTTCTTTTAATCCCCCACCCTCCATTTTTTAGAATCAATGAGTGAACTAACCTCAGTCTGTTCTTTGTTGTCAGCAATGATGCATTACTTTAAAACAAGAATGTCCCGCTCTAATAATCATCGGGTTCAGCATTAGAGCAGTTTATTCTTGCTAATGTTTCTCAACTCTCCAGCCTACATCCAAATCGCTTTTCAATACAAGAACATTTTTTTTCTCCATTTTTGAAGTCGTACTGTATGTATGCTACGTGACGGGATTCTTCACATTCACATTCTTCTCTGTCAAATCACAGAGCAAGGATACCAAGAAACTTACTGCCTTATACTGTTGTATTTGTTTAGTTTTTGAAAGCAACATGCATTGAGCCATCATAGCTTAAGGGGAAAAAAGAAGGGGATTTGTCTTCAAACACATTTCTAATTTGTTTTCACAGCCATGAAAATAAAGGATTAATTCAGGGAATGTTGTCAAGCAGTACATTAAAGAAAGTTCGTCAAAGTTCTTTTTATTTTTAAATAGCTAGTTGTGTAGAGGCAGTAATAAAAACCCAACTACTGTACATGGCAGAATACAGAGACCTGAAAACAATGGCTGTCCTTTTGTATTTAAATTTGATGAGAGAGAAAAATGTATCTTTACTGTGGGGAAAAAAAACTTTGTATTAGTAAATGTAATTGGAAATGCCTCTAAGTATGCGGTTTTGTAAAATTGACTTTTTTAGTTCCATACAAGACTCTGCTTTCATCTTCTGAACAAGTTTCTATTGTTTGACTTACAGCAAATGGAAAATGGAACATATGGAAAGCAATAATCTTTATACAAAATGTACAAATAATTCAGATCCAGTTTTCAGTGCATTAGCAAGAAGGCTGCATACATGTGACCTTCAGAATTCTGACAGATTAGTTAAAAAAAACATTAAAGATGCTGCAGAATGTAAGGTCTTCAATTAAACTGGAAAGGGGCAAGCATGCTATCCTATCATGATCTCCAGAATTCTGCTGAGACCTGCAGCTCAGTGCAAGAAGTCAGTCAGCCCGAAAGAAAAGACACTTTGATATGGAAAACCAGCATAGATTATTAATGCAAATGCAAATTACTGTTGCAGAGATCCGTTTTCCGTTATTGGCTTCTGAAAGCCATAAGAGGGCAATTAGGAATCATGTGGCTGTTTATTTTTCGCAACATTGACAGTTATCAAATTGCTTACAAGAGAGAGTGGCAACACCCATGGTACCTTCGGCAAGTCATGATAATCAGTCTCAAATGTAGGTTAGAAACAGGACTGCGTTTCAGCAACACACTGAGCTAAACTGCCAGTATATTTATTAGCTGATTAGAATAGTTGCATTCTGTGCTGGAACTGAAGTGTAATGTGTGTGAACTGTATATTTATAAGATCACTTTATTGGTCATATACAATTTCTTGTACTAGAAATTTCTTTTCGCAGACCCCAACTTGCCAGTTAACATACCACTACATCTTTGGACTGTGCAAGGAGATCGGAGCACTTGTAGGAGACCCACATTAACATTGGGACTTTTAATATTCAAAGCATAATTAAGTCTTTTTAGTAAGAACATAAGAAAGTTAACCAGTGAGAGGAGGCCTTCAGACCTGTGTAGTCTATTTGGTTGTTTTTAATCGATCCAGGGATCTCATCCAGCTCTTCCTCGAAAGAACCACATGAATGAGCACCACGGCTGGGTAGCTTGTTTCATATTCCCACAATCCTTTTGAGTAAGCAGTTGTTGCCTTACTAGAGTAATTAAGAAGATACTCTAGTAAGGTATTAAAATAATTTAATCTTGACGCAATCACAGCATGTATTGAAATTTCAGCATCCAGAACAGTGTTACTCATGTAGAAGAAAGATGACGCACCTTGCAGTTCAAATGAATAATGCAAAGTAACACCAAGATTCTAACTTTCATGAAAAGTTTGTTTACTGCCCCATCAGTGACACCGAAGTCCCTGCCTTTGCAAAGTTGATGTTGCGATTCTATGAATGTAACATCAGTCTAGTTTAGTTAGAAAGATCTTCTGCATTCTTTGTATCTTCCTATCAGACAGACAGCTGTAAAGTACAGAAAGAGCAACAGTTGTATCTGATCTGGCCTGCAAGTACATATGAGTGTCATCGGTATAGTGGTGAAACTCTGGTTTATGACGGCAAATTATGATTATCTGAAGTTTGCCTGACAGCTCCTTCCATTCTTGTTTTCCTTTTGCTTGCAATGCCTTTACTGACAGAGCCCTTTACAGCCAAAATAAACTAATTCTGCGCACTGCTGTTCATTAATTAGATTTTTGTTTTGAGAACACTTCTCCAGAGTGCTTTAAAATCAATCTGCATGTAATCACATATCCATTTGCATTAGTAGCAGGAATAAAGTTTTCATTTTGATGTTTAACATGCTTCCAATGGGACTTGGGTTTGCATGCATAAGATCCTTGAATATCAAGTAGAGACTCAATATTAACATTGCCCTCTCTTTTTTGTTAAAGCAGGAATTTCCATTACTGACGCAAATGAAAAGGTGTGTGTGTGTGTATATAGATATTACTATAACCTTAGAAAATGATTTTCAGAGACACCTTTTCTCGTCTTAAAGTAATTTAATTGAGTGGAGACGTTATTTGTTCCAAGCAAAACATTAAAAGAGGTAACATAAATTTGCTTTAAAGTGTTTAGATATTGCATAGTGGATGTCACAGAAACAGAATCCCGTGTCACTGAGATAGCAGATGGGTTGCTCTAGCCTGGATGAACCATTGAAAATTCTTTAGTTCACTGTGGAATGAAGAAAGCAAATGTAATAGGATGTTATAAGTAATTATAAGTATAATTTTATATAACACTTTTACAAACAATCTCAGAATAGTTATAATAAGTACTAAAGAGACTAATTTATGCAGGGACTCTTTTCTTGTATCTATTTTATTTGATTCACAACTAGAGGATCTAAATCAGGGGTATCCAGTACTCGTTCTGGAGGGCCAGTTGTAGGTTGTTAATTAGTGTGAAGCAGCAGTACCTGAAGAGCAGAGAGAAGCTGTTAAATTGGTCCAGTAAAGGCAGTAACCAGCTGGTTTAGTTAATTAAAACCTGAGTTGGAAAGAAAATCCACAGAGTCAACAGCTTTGTTTTATCCTAAATAACTTCTTGACCTTGGATCACGGAATTGAGCTCTGAAATGATAACTTATCATTGAGATATACAGAACCAGGTGAACTGGACATGTTTGCACAGGCTCAATAAACCACTTCTGTCTCAAAGATAAGGATAATTCAGTGTACAGTATGTTTTATCAACTCTTTCCATAGCGTTTTTTAAAAGAAAAATCAAAACATTTCCCGAAACTGGCAAGACAACTGGAAATTCTGATAATGAGCTCACCCTTTATGATGACCTAGCTGAACATTTGTGGTGACAGATGATTAATGAAGTCTTCTGGTAAAATATTTTGATCACTCTATTCTCACTGGCTAGTATTCTTGTTAAAATTGTTTGGATGTAACAGATCTAAAGCTGTTCTTGCCTTGTGTTAGCAATAAAAAATGTTGATAAAAACAGTGTTAAGAAAATAAAGCTTGTAGAGACTTTTCTGATTGCTTTAAACAACTGATTGTTTTTATTTAGACTTTTGAAGGTTATGCTTTGTGCAACCTTATTTAATTGCATATTGCAGGATACTTTTAATCTCTATATGCTAACCTGGGTAAATCCATAACCTACTGCACTATATCTAGGTACTGTACTTTTTCTAACGTCTCCACTCTTTCGTGAATGTGAAATGGCACAGAGAGCAATGGTTGTTGTTGACCTGTCCGTATTAACCAGAGATGGTACAGAAAGTTATTACTGAATGGGACGGAACAGTTTTGCTCTTGAACAGTAGACTGAGTATTTGCTTGAAAGATTTACCCCAGTTTATATGCTGGACTTTATCATTATTGATTAGGTTTTCATCCTAGGCTGCAGATGACCTGGCCTGTATTCAGATTTACAGGATGCAGCGTTCTTCTGCTCTGGTTAAAATCTGCAAGAATGGTAGCTATGTTAGCATCCCCTGTTGTCTCTTCATCCATCCATATTCTGACTGCTTCATCCGGTTGAGGATCACAGGGGAACCGGAGTCTATCTTGGGAAGGTGCAAGGCAGGATACTCCTTGGATGGGACGCCAGTCCATCACAGGGCACATATACAGTAGATAGACACGCACACACTCACACAAGGGCCAGTCGTCCCAGAAGCCCATTGAATTACTAATATGTCTTTGGACTTTGGGAAGAAACCAGAGCACTCCAGGTCTGGAATTGAACCCAGGGCCAAAGGCAGCAACAGAACTGCTGCCCCAAGCTCTTTGTATAAATGTAAAATATGGACCATGTCTGGCATCATTATGATCAATGTTAAATTAGTGTCACAACTACAATATTAAGTTTCAAACCTTAGGGGTCATAATTAATCAAACTCGTCAGAATTTTAAAAAAGCCAGAATGCTTAATGTGTTTTGTTATTGTATTCATTCTGACTGTTTGCTTTTTGAAAATTATGCTGAATCAACATTTTAATTACCACTCAAAGTGAAGGAAAATGGCTAATCTCTTGGTGAGCCAAGAATCTCCTGGAAACCTGTATAGAATAAATCTAGTGGATATTCCTGAGACAGGCATGTCTGTCAAATTGATTTTTAAATCAACAAAATTAAGGCTGATTCATCAGAAGAGACTCAAATATCCTTTCTAGTCTGTCTAGGAAGCAGACCTCCTTCGGGCTGAATTTGAATAGCTCTGTAATAGTTGTAGAAGTCACAGTAGCATTGGTATTCATTTCCTTTTTAAACACATCTCTGGCATCCATCTGTCTAGAGAGACAATGGTTTTGCACATATATTAGAAATATCTGAAGTTTCCTATAGAAAACCTTTTTGAAATTACTATAAGATAAGCATTCATGGCAGAATTGCATTATGATGGTCTGTAATAATATAGTCAAATATATCATCAACAAGATGAAAGGGAAATAGATTTAAGTGAATGTTTCTCTTAAGTGTTTGCTAAAGAGAAAATAGGAAATTTGCCGTACATTAAGGAACCACAAAGGTCTTTTTGGTTTCTAGAAACTTTAAGATACATTTCCGGGACCTGTAGGTATTCTACCGATTACACTTAAAGAAATGAGAGGTGTTATTTATAGACTAAATAAAACTCTTTCAACAGTCACTCAGGATGAGGGAAGTACCCATTGAGTGGAAAATTGCTAATGTAGCAGCCAACCAGAAAAGGGTTCCAAAGGAGAAAAAAACAAGTATAGACAAATAAGTCTTGCTTCCATTACATGTAAGGTTATGGAAACAATCAATTGAACTAACGTAGAGAATAATCTGTAGGGCAGTAAGAATTTAATTGAAACATAGATTTCCAAGTAAAGAGTCTTTATTAGGACTGCTACTTCTCCTTGTCCTTGTTTGCATCAGTGATGTATGTACTGGTAAAGTTAAGTGTTCTTATTTGTGGATCAGAAATTGAAGGGAGATTAGCAAACTGTCGAATCTGCAAAGAATTAACTAAAAAGAACTATGAAACAAACTCAATGAGTTACATCATTTTCCTCTTTTAGTAAAGCAGTAGAAGTCAAACAAAATTTGGGGAAATATAGTGTATAAAGTGTAGAAATAGTGTAGAAATTGAGCGAAAAAAATAAATCAACAAAGCTATGTTGTGAAATTTGAAACCGTGACTTATTTCAAGAAAACACTGGATGTAATTCTCAAATCAATTAGCTACTGTCAGCCAAATGAGCAATGAGTTAGATTTGCTGATTGTCCTTCTCTTGTTTGCAACATCACTCACATTCTTTGAAATGTAACATAAACTGTAACTCCACAAATTATTTTTTAGGGATCTAAGTAATTGAAAAGATACTTAATATTTTTGTTCATAACATTGGTGTGTTTGTTACACAATTAGTGTTAATAAATTAACAATAGTGAATGTATGCTAAAAAAACAGTGCTTGTCCTTTAGGTACTGAAAAGCACGACGGATTGAGAGCGTTGCTCCCTGTTCATGTGTCAATCTGAAATATTTCTTGAATATTTCTTAAAATATTTTCTGTCAACAATATTTAAACATTAGTTGTTTAGATATCCAACTGTGCCAATTATACTACAAATGCCATTTACATTAGTCTGAAGTTTCAACTCTGTATTCAGGAACTACTACATACTGTATACCTATTTATATGTGGAAAAATACTTTAGTCCTTTTGAGACTTCCCTTTGAGAATAACAAGAATCAAATCTGTTCTAGTTACCTGGAATGTTAGTGAGGAGAATTTATTGGACATGATGCAGTTAGACATTTTGAGTTTCTTAGGGGCCTTTTTAAAACCTGAAATGTATTTAATCTCTTCATACCTGATCTGTTTTAATTCATGAGGTCTTGTGTGAAAAGGCCTTTGGGAATGTGCAAGAAATGTACAGTACCTTGTTCTTAGAAAATGTTTATCTCTATTTCCAAAGAATTTATTTAAAACTCCATTTGTACTTACAGTACTGATGATAAAAATTAATATTTTGTCACGTTTCAGTCAAGGGTCGGTGTTTCCTGCAAATTTAAAATTAAACTATTTCATTTAGAGAATATACTTAATTAAGAGTCAGAGGGCACAACGTAATCCAAGCCAAGCACAGGAAGCACTGCTTCACACAGAGGGTTGCCAGGCGATGAAACTGGCTCCCCAGCCATGTTGTTAAAGTTAATACTCTGGCATTTTTCAAGCTGAAAAGCTGAATGAGATGTCTGGATCAATCAACAACTAACTACCAAATGGAATGGATGCGTTAAATAGCCTCCTCTGATTTGTAATCTTTATGTTCTTAATAAAAGTACAGGATAGCAAGACATAAAGATAAAGTAGCTGGAATCCTCACAGTGAGGGGGGTTCTGTCATGTATTTTTGAGCCTACTGTGCAAAGTTCCCTAGACACAACATTTGGCTGTGTTGATTGACATTTACGCAGTGTTGTATCTACTTTCCTGATGAGCCCAGGAGAGCTGCTGTTTGAGTTGTGCTAATTTTGTATGCACATGAACGGTAGGCAATTATGATCTCAATCAAAATAAAACAGGATTTTTTGTTCTACTTGGTGTTACTTTGAAATAAGTCAGTTTTATATTGGAGTTTGAAACTGATCATGAAGTCTTTATAAGTGCAGCATACTGTATGGCTCCAGATAAAAAGAACATCGAATGGCTGTAAAAGAGGGGATGCAGTCTCAGCTCCAACAACATAGCTGGAGAGCTCGTTCAATACTCCCACAACCCTTCCTGTAAAGCCTTACATTCTCAGTTTTAAAGGCACTTCTACATAGATTCCCATTGTGATCTCTGGTTTGTATGGCCCTGCGTATACTGAAATAGTTCATAGGTTTAATTTGGGGACTTTGACCCTTTTGAATTCTTGAGTCAGGTCCCATAGCAGTCTTCTCTGTTATTCTGTCGGTGTAGAACTTTCTTTTAAGGCTGGGATTGTATCTAGTTGCTCTTATCTGAACTGATCTTTTTTGTAATGTGGTGACCACAGTTGTACAAAGTACACAAAAGTCTTCCGAGTGTATTGTACAATTTTAACTCGTTTAACAGCGGTTGGATGTGTGTTACAATCAACACTATGACCTTTTCAGTAGTCTCTCAGGTCAGTCACCCTTTTATGGTTATACAATGACTAAATTAAAAGCCATCTTGACACAAAAAGCTCTGTTTCAAGACAAACAGTTTCAAGTTTTTTTAGTGAATACTATAATTTGCAATTCAATAAAACTGAAACACTTTTCCTTTTCTTCCAGTTTCCCATGGTACCTATGTCGGGTATTTTAATATATGCATTTCAGATGTTTCCATGACAGACACTGTATGTTATAAAGATTAACCAACAAATGCATTAAGTCTTCTTCCAGATTGACCTGCCATACAATATTGAACATTGATGTTCAGCACATTTTGACTGCTATGCCTTCAGTGATGTTAAGCAGTGGCACGAAAGGCAATCATATGACCTTCAACAGTACCAGTAATTGAGGGCTGTTTTCCTTTATAATTGTGGTTTTCCCAATAATCCTCACACTACCGGGATGGGGGTGTTTGGAAATCAATGGTGATCTCTACTTGTCTGTCACGAATCTTGGGAAAACGCTGAATCTCTGTAGCCTAGATGGGTATGGCGTGTGTGATTTTTGTGTTTGTTGAAGCAACTAGAAAATTCACAACTGCCTTGAACACTGTCCCATCAGGACCTGTTAAAGAAAATGCAGACCCAGAGGAAGTTGTTAACACTTGTATTTGCTTGGAAGCAAGAATTTAACTTTTTGATTCACTGCTTTTACATTTTTAATATCACTCACTGAATGTATTAAGGCTTTATAAACAAAATTATTTCTCACCATTTCTCTTCCTCTTCAATATTTTTATTTTCAGTTTATTTGAGTTCTTTTGATGGAGTGTGAAACTTTAAACAGATTTCTAATGATTTTTTTTTACTTTTGTTATATTGTACAATATATGTTGAAAATATGTTTAAATACTTCTTAATTTTGTCATTGGTAATGTTACTAAGATAAAGAGAAAAATTACAGAAGCTATGTTTGTCAGAGTGTGGGCTCGACGTCATTGATAGATTCTGAGCCCTATACTATAATTTGTGGCAGAGTCTGTCAGACATTTCAAAAATGATCCCTTTCTGACAAGCGGTATTTAGAGGCTAAAAGTGCTGGTAAGTGACGAGTGCCATCAAGTAACTGACAGGTGTCATTTTTGGAGTGTTAATCCTTAAATGCAGTGAGTATATTGAATCTTTTACACGGTCATTATACTTTACAGTTGCAAGAAAAAGTTTGTGAACCCTTTGGAATTACCTGGATTTCTGCATTAATTACTCATAGAAATGTGGTCTGATCTTCAACTAAGTCACAATAATAGACAAACACAATCCGCTTAAACTAATAACACACAAACTTCTTCATGTCAGTACTGAACATATCATTTGAACATTCACAGTCTAGGTTGGAAAAACTATTATAACAAAAGTGTGTTAACAAAAGATTAATTAATTTAATTCCCAGATAATTGAACTAAAATTCCATTGTGCTGTCCACTGAGGTAAAAGTTTAAAGGGCATTTCACCTTCCCAACGTAGTCTGAGATTATCTAATGATTGACAGTCACCTGCAGCTATGGTAAGAAAGACTGCTAATTAAAAGAAAGACTGGATGTGTGAAATCCTTAATTAATCTTTGAGATTCTTAAGCATTGTTCTCTTGCGTTCTGAGTGAGGTTAGTTTTAAGGACATCTGAAAAGAACCATCTGACCACTTACAGTAGAAATGTCAGCTATTGAAAACAAGAATACACTTGTTTTGCACTGTATATCAAGTACATCATTCATGCTGGCATTTGTTGATTGCCAGATAACCCACTTTAGGAAGATAAACCCCTGCAGATTATACAAGTGTGAACTGGGTTGGTTTTCATTCTTGCTTTTCTTTTCAGTCACTGAGAAAATGCAACTTCATTTTTTCAGAAAGGATAAAAAGCTGATAGAAATACTGAAGCCATTTAGTAATTCCTTGTGGAATAGGTGCTTCTGAAATGTGATGCATCTTTTTGGCTCTCTAGCTAACAGCTTAGAAGAACAAAGAATATATGTTCCGTGTGTTTCCTGTGAGAAGGAAGATTTGATTGGGACTGGTTTTCTTTTTAGCTTGGAAGAGAAGAAAACAGAAAGCCTATAATACATAGGCAGTAAAAAGCCTAAGGATCTGTGGATCTAAAACTCTATGAAGAACTGGTTGATATTGGTTTTGCTTTGATACATTTGGTATGCAGCAGTTTTATAATTAATAATTTAGATGTCCCTGGTGTATTTTAAAAGTATATTTTTGTGTATTCACTTACAGTAGGCATTCTACATCCAAATACAGAGTTAAATTATATTAGTGATTTGTATAATCTCTACAGCAAGTCATTGGAAATGAATAATTGCAAAAGTATCTTATGGTTTTCTGTTATAATCATCTCAGCAGTTTCTTCATTGCAGTAACAAACATTATTTGTCCACATCTTGTTGAAGTAAAGTCTTAGAAAGGTCTTAAATTAGCGGCTTAGAGCATTGGTCTTTGGCAGTTGGTCTAAGAGATGACATAAGTACCTTCTAAAACCGAAAAAGATCAGACCAAGAAATAAACAGCAGACTGACAGACAGCACTAGGTTAGTATTTTAATAAATGATTTCCTTCCTCTTTTGTTGAATGCATAGTGATATTCCTCTTGCAGTCGGCTATTATAGACTACAATGTCAAATTTTGCTTGAGTGTATCTATTATGTATTAGGGATGATTTAAAAGATGTGCAGCAAAGTGTTTTAAGTAAGAAGTAAGATATACCAAAGTAATGGGCAGACAATCTTCTATTATGTCCTCCAAAGATAAGATACAAGTATATCCATAGAGATATGTTAAACTTTAGAGTAGTTTTCTTTAAAGCCTAGTGAATGGGAAGATAGCAGTGGTGTATCAGTTATTTATATTTTTTTATTGTCAGATTACTTTTTAAAGGAGGTTGTATGATGTTCAAAAAAAATAAGAGTGTAACACTTTATCTAGTATAAATTGAGTTCTTGCAGACCTGTTTTGTGAAATCAGCTGACACAGACCACTTCATTTTGCTTTCAGCTTGTCACAGGCAGAAAACATCAGAGCTGTTTACTGAGTTCTTTTGTGCAAACCAAGGCCTGTCAGAGGTCATTAGTATTTTCCAAGTACTACAATTTAAGAACTCCCCATTGATTTTTGAAATGCTCAATAAGTATAAATTCACTACAGATTCCTGACTTCCATGGTTATTGGAAGTCAGTTCACCCTCTAAAGGTGAGCTGTGCTGCTCGCATCACACATGAAACACACACTGACCTCCGATAGATGTTTTAGAAGTTGAATGCTTTGCAAACTGCTGGCTAACTTCCAGGCAATAACTTTTAGTCCTCTGCGGACTTATTTTTAAACGTATAAGCAAAATCGAACAATGCCGCGCTCCATATGCGTTTTATGTTGTCACAAATATTCATAAAAGGTGAAAACTATTAACGAGTGTTGTATGATATATGTGAGAAACATAACCCCTGTTTTCATGGTAAAAGATCTCTTTTCCCTCTTTTTCATGGTAAAAGACCTAATCTGCTGTATCTGGTTAAATCTGAATTATAGTCTAAAATGTGTGTCTCTAAAAAAGCACCATTAATTTCAGCCATGATTTTTTTTAACACATCTTAACCCCAGTAGGTCATCTGTGCATTTTATTGCCAAATTTTTTTTTGTTCTGAAATAATGAGAAAAACATTTCCCAAGGTTAAAAGTTTCAGGTCAAGCAACATTTTAACAACTGAAATCTTGAATAATTTTGTCAGGCACAGTCTTAGGGAAAATCAGTTCTTCTGCCATTGTTGTCTCTTAGGAACCTAAATGAATATATTTGGGTTACTACAGCACACAAGGAAAATATACATTACATAAAAGAACAGAATATCAACTGATATTGTTCTGGTGCTACCTTAAAGATTTCAGTGAAACAGGAAAAAATATTAATCTTTAACTTGAGTTTATTTTTGCCTTTTACATGTAACAGATGAATAATTGTCTTTACTTTACCACTATGTGAAGGTGTATACATAAGAAGCTTGTGATTTGGCATGCTGCGTGCCTAGAAAAAGAAAAAGCATGAGAGTCATGGGACAAAGGAACATCAAGTAAAGAAGTGCTGATGAGACGTTATTTTCTTTGCAATATCCCTCTGTTTAAATGAACTCAAAATTGTGGAGGGGCACAAGCGTCTGTCTTTGTTTAATTCTATCGAAGTCTGTCCTTTCCTTTTTGAGTGCTTCATACTTCTGCATGCCTACAGTGCAAGCTGGGGGTGAACTACAGGCAGTTTGATTTATTCTCACTTGGAGAGGAGAATCTTATACTGCCTCTGCAATAGGTTTCTGTGCAGAAGAGTTGTGACGCTTAAGGTGTGACGCTTGTGTGTCCGATAGTGCTTGACTTTGATTGGTAGTTTCAATTAATAGAGGTTCAGCTGTGAAATGTCACACTACTCGCATTTTTATTAGTAATAATCTTTTCTTCCCTCAACTGATCTATCCTGGGCACTTCTGAGTGTTACATGAGGTCAAGCTCCATTGCCCATGCAGCAGTGCACAATTGGCAAAGGCAGAGCTGGAATTAGTTAGCTAGGGTTGTCTTGAAACACCAACTCCTACACCTTCCCAGGCAGCCTGTGTGTGCTTGTAGGGGCCTCACTGAGGGACAAACAGGCTCTGCTACTGCCTCTGATCCTTCTGTATATCCTTGTCAAGCGTACAGCATTGTAGCTTCAGGGTTTGGGCAGGTTGGAGGAGCCCGTCTCTACCTCCTCATGCTCCTTTAGCGGTTGAAGTGAAGAAAACAGTTGGCAACTTTAGTGTTTCAAGTTGTGCAAATTGGATAGAAACGCAAGATGAAATAATTGCTGTCAACATTATCGTATGCTTGCCCGTCTGTAAGAGATAGTGAGAACAGTTCCACTGATCCGGAGCAGCTATCGGAGCTGTGGTTGGATACAGCTATCGGGCGGTTCCTGCAGAGTCATGTGATGCACTTTAGGAATTGTGAGACTGGCGTTTTGGCTGCATGATATTGTAAATAACTGCCAGTTCATTACTGCCAACACGTCACCTCTTTAGGTTTGCTAGTTGTAGCGCAATGAAACCATAACTTATTTTAATGTTAAAAAATGCAATTAAATATTTTCGAGAATTGCATGAATGACCAAGTGCTTTCTACCGAAGGTGTAAAAAACAAGCATTCTGCATTCAAGTAGTGATTTTCATAATTGTCTAAACATGTATAAAAAGTCCCCTATCAGCTTGTGCCACCTGTCCCTTTGTAACTTGCTGGTGTGCGAGACAAGCTGAGTCACTGAAGCTGCGTGATAAATCTGTTTGCAATCTAAGAGATGTGTGTTAAACCTCTGCACAAGAAGGCTGCCAGCTATAGACATGGCAAGACATGTT
Source organism: Lepisosteus platostomus (assembly GCF_059453375.1). NCBI lineage: Eukaryota > Metazoa > Chordata > Actinopteri > Semionotiformes > Lepisosteidae > Lepisosteus > Lepisosteus platostomus. The sequence continues at coordinate 39,081,908 of NC_142623.1, forward strand.
TGCTTTCTAGCAGGTCTTTTTTTTTAAAGGAAAAGTTATGTATTGAAGTTTACAATACTTTTAATGATCCAAATCGAATAAATAGGGATCTTCTTTTTTGCAATTTAGTAATTTATTTTTTTATGCACCATCCAAGCTCATATCAGCAGTTCCCACAAAGAGAGAATGAAGTAACGCAAGCTGCCCTGACCCACCAAATGATCCACTCAATCATCTTTTCTGTTTTCATGTTCTTAACAAGTTACAGCTTGTTTAAAACTAAGCTGCACCAAACTAATCTAAAACTATAATGCATGAGCACATCGCCTATTTTATACAGTATGCCAAACACAGGCTCCCTTTGGATTTCAGAAGAAAATTCAAAATACTGGAATTCACTGTATGGGGGTTTTGAATCATTTGTCTCTTGACTTCATTACTGAACTGTTACCTTCCTATATAAGCTCTATGTCGTCTACACTCTTTGGACTCTAGGGTTCTTTTAGTTCCTATAACGGGACTTCACCCTGCTTTCTGCAAACAACAGACCTGTGCTTTATATTTTGTTGCTTCAAGAATCAAGAACCTTGAAGTAGATATTAGATCTTGCAAATTAATCAGCACTCTCAAATCCTGCCTTAAAACCTCACTTTTAAAACACTGGCTTTTGAGTTTATCTAATGCATTTGGTTAATTTATGTATGCATACAGTATGTTTATGCCTCAATCTGTTTTTTTGTAAACTTCAATAAGAGCACTGCATGAGATAAGGATTATTTTTATTTTCAGAGTGCTCTACAAATACGTGCAGGAGGTTCAGGGCTGATTGGAGGACAGGCATGTTTCTCGCTAATATCTCCTGCTGTTCTACAGATGCCTAGTAAGTAGGAGGGATCCCTGTTTAACTGGCAGCCATAGAGCCCCAGCTGGGTGATCCAAATCCTACCCCTGGCAGTGCTGAGCCAGTTGCACACTGCTGTTTGGGGAATCCCAGTCGTAGCTGACTAGTGACATGATCCGGGCTCAGACTCGCCAAGTCTGCATCGTTGTGCTTAAAACGCACATGGACTGAGCACCTTTACTGATTCAGATATACAGAACCCCCACCCCCTTTCTGTAAGACGTTTTGACTTTTGTATTTTTATAAGTTGGTGTCTAATTATGCTTTAAATACTCCCAGTCCTTAAAAGGAATGTACAGCTCTTTAAACCTCCCTATGTTTAAAGGGCTTTTCAGTTAAACTCATTCAGTTGAAGTTTACATTCGCAGTAGACTTTAAATATTTGTTTTCAGACAAATATGTAGGGTTTTTCCTACAGTACTTTCGAGTGTATTATCATTATTCGTTTTATATGTGTTTCCATAGCACAACCTTGGTGATACTTGATTAATATATTAAATGGAGCTTTTTGCCTTAGTTACTTATATCTCTTCCTCTTGCTGTATTACATTCAGCATTTAATTTCAACCCAACTTCAACCAATTGTCTTTTTGACGTACTCATATGGTGATTAGCTTTTAGAAATGTGAAATAATAATTCCTTAATTTTTTTTAGTGGTTTTCTAGACACTCTACATGAAGCTCTTTACAGGTAATGTGGACTCAGGGACCACATCCAATGTCTAGCCCCCTCCTTCGTAGGTCATACACTATGTAAGAGCTGGATCTCCCCTTCATTGGTAATATTGTTGTGACTCTGTTTATACAGTGTATACAGTATCTCATTTTCATCTTCTAAGCATATCACTGCAAGGCAGATCTGTCTTCTCAGCTCTGGCAAAATTCTGTTTTCCAGCAGGTTGAATGGGAAAAAATATCTTGTGAGCAAAATAAACTTCCTAGAGAATCAAATGCTGCACAGATCAACAGTTCTTGGTATGGACATTTGTTGTACGTTTGTGGTTATTTATTGCAGGAATGTGGCAAAAGCCAAAATGAGGTACAAAAAATGCTTAAGCTGAGGTTCCGGCTTTTCTATCAAAATAGGACTTTTTTGATCTCACCATGAGTGTGAATTAATGAGACGTGGTTTGTACTTTCTTTTTTTCCTGCACAGAGGAAGCCAATCTTAGAGAATAAACAGAACATCAGAATCTTGCCAGATTGTTTTGTAGCAGCTGGGCAAGGCCTACTGAGGCCGCAGTGAACACAACCAATTTCTTCCCCACTGTTCTTTCGGACACATTTATTTGCCTGTTTCATCTGTCATCTCATTGGCAAGACCTTTGGCAGGGTGCATTATGTTTTGAGCTCACCTAGGTTTCCATCCATACACACGTTGCTTAGTTACCATTCCCATTTTCTGTGCTCCCCTCAGCCTCTGCCATTTTCCTCTGTCTGGGATGAACGTTGGGCTTTTAAGATGCAACTCATGCAAAACACCGCCCTTCATATTGCCCTCATGTTGTTTGAGTTCTCTGTGTTGCTTTGAAAAATAGCTAACTACATTTTCCTCCACTATTTATGGAGTTATTTCTGCTTGTGATTAATGAAACTATTGCATAAATAACAAAAGATGAGAATACTCTGGATTCTGAGTTGTTTCTTATCTGAATTAAACATCGGGTAAATAACATGCATAGGAAGGAAGATACAGATGATGAAGGAAGTGGTTTAATTTGAACAGAGGCTTGGTGATAATGGACGAGCAGCAGGACAAGGTAGAATTATCCACATTCTACAGTATTATCATCATGGTAAGATTTCAGAACTTGAATATTTCCATTTGCCATGGGTTTAGGAATTTTTTTGTAAACGAGCAGACTAGTCATAACAATGCAGTGGCCACAAGAGGTCCTTTTAGAGACGGGACTGTAGGGCATCACATTGTCATTGTATCTCCCAAAGCTTGGACAGCTTTTGGTTTCTCTGCTGTCCCTTAAGCATAACCTTGGATCTGTTTGTTTTGTTCTCAAACATACAGCTTCTGAATGCAGTTGATTTCTTTAAATGTGAAATGCTTCCTTTTGAGGTATTTGGCTGGCCTAGAATTGTTTTTTTCCTCCCCACCTAGTTATAATATAACTAGATTCTGTTAAACAGGGGTCATAGATGTTGGGGTGCAGGATCTTGCAGGTTTTCAACATCTCCTTAATTCATTAAACAACTTAAGGCTGCAGAGAAGGGATAAATGTGTTCTGTTGCACCACAGCTGAACCTGATAAAGAGATGCTTATGTCCAGAAAACATGGACCCTGAGGACATGGGTTTTAAGTTTTGAGTTTTATATCAGGTGTGGCCAACCCACGTCCTGGACAATTGCTATCCAGCAGGTCTTACCCTTAAATTATCATCAGTAAAGACTTGAAAAACATGCAAGTTTCAGTAAACTTAGTAAACTAGTTAACTCTGATCCTTGAGAGCTAGAGATGTGTTGATATTTTCATTTAAATTGGTTTCTAAACTGCATCATTAATTACCTACTCTGTCATCGATTTCACAGATTACCTGCTTAAGTGCTCAAACTTCCAAGTCTTCCAAGTGTTTAAAAATCCATCCTTTATGCTTAACCTACTGTATAAGACCTGCTAGATTGTGGGTCACCCCTGTCCTATGTTATTACCTCAAATGCCTGTCTCGACTCCTTCTGTGTCCTTCTTTACAGTTCAGTAGAATGAATATCCCTAAAGGCTGTATACACTAATGACTTTCAGGCCATGTTGACCTGCTCCACAGTGCTCATAACCCTAAAAACAGTACTTCATATTTCAGGGATTTAATGAGCTAATTAGTTCCATCATCATCCACCTCAAGGGCAGGCAAAGCAAAAACAAAAAGGAGATCTAAAGTAATTTTTAATCATGTTTAATGTTTCTTTATTAGCACTATACAATTTCTTGCATTAGGAAGTATGAAGTTATTATTTTGGTCCCAGATGTAAACCTTGTAGTCAAACAGGCAGTCATCTTCGTTTGTTTGAGTAGCTTTCTCTAATTATATTCTCAGTAGCAGAAAAGAAGTGGAGAGGACAGCATATCAAGCCTTGTGTGGTCAGCAAGTGGTTTTCTTTCAAAATTGTTTAAAGTCAATGCCACTGACTATTTATCTTCATAATATACCTTTCAGCAACTGTGCAGTGCACAATGACCTGTATGAAGTGGTATTACAGTGTCATCAGTTCACTAAAAGGACAGCCCTGCTCAAATTTAGTAGACTAGGAGTAAACACTAGAGATTGATAGAAGTCACAGCCATAAAGAAACTCTGTAGAAGAAGGGGAACTTGCAAAGAAAAGGGCTGGTAAAAGAGGCCATGAGGAATTAGATATTACAAGCATGTTAATTGAAAGTAAAAGGATAAATGATTGCTGTAAAGAAACTATATGAGCCAAAAGGACCAGGATATTAGTATAGCAGCTTTTTTCTCTTTTCTGTGGTCTGTCATTCATTTGCCTCTTTTACACTCCGTTTTTTTTCCGGTATGCTGTACGCAGTCTACCGCAAGTTACCGGTAAATACCGCGAGTTACCGGTAAATACCGCTAGTTACCGTAAATTCTCCTATAATACGACAAGCAAAATAATAGTATCCGGAATTTCCGCAAGGTGGAGCTAATAAAGCTCAACCTCTCATGTTTGAGCTGTCGCCATCGGTCTGTTTTATAGAGACAAGCCTAATAACACTTAAGTCTGGTTATAAAATATGTAATTACAATTCAGTGTTTCTGGTTTTATTTATGCATCCTTCAGCAACTATGGAAGAACACGGGCATTTCTAGGCACCATTAACATGTTCCTAAGTCATCTACAACTGTATTTACTCAAAACATACAACCTTGATAGCCTTATTTATTTAAACCGTGCAATCACCTCTCCCATGCTCTTTTGTTGATAAGCTGTCGTTCTGTAAGTCAATCAAGCTTTCCCCGAAATGTGCATTGTATTTTTTCTATTGTGTCGGCTGTCAAGAAGGATATACTGTAGGAAGTATACCTCATCCTGAGAGTAAGTGCCAAGCCCCCTGTTAACGTGACTCATCTGGAAAACTGCCACTGCTTCACCCCATAAAAAGAGATTTGAACAGACTTTACTTTCCCTCCTTTCAACGGCACAACGCCTTCATGCTGGGTGTTATCTGGCAGTAGGATGCCCTGAGTATTCGCTAACAGCAGTGACCTTTTGCAAATCCTGTTTGTGCTGCTGGGTGCAATAAACTCTTTTTCCACTTCCAGTATTTTTACTTTTTTACATGTTACTGCCAAAAGATTGCATTCCACCTTAAAAAAATGTTACACTGTAAGCTTGTCTATAAGACAAGATGTCTGGAAAAAATGCAGGTTGACTTTCTTATCATAGACTAAATTTTAATTTTTTGGTCAGTTGCATTACTATTGTCATCTATATCATATACTGTATATATATTGTATATGTCTTTGTACTTGTCAATTTTCATTTTTTTTAAATTCAGTGTAGCTTCTGTCGTATAGATAGAACGCAGTATTCATAATGTGAATAAATATTCATATAACCACTACTTCACCTTTCCAGAAGCTGGTAGTACAGCTTACTGAAGTTATTGTAGTTGTGCACTGTAGTAAAATATGTGCCAGAAAATCTGTTTACATACACAAAAATGCAGAGAGGTGGTGGAAGACTAGACACCCTGCAGTGATGTTTGTGGGTAACAAATTCAAAGGGATTATCTATGTGTGTGAACACATCAGTCTTCTCATACTGTGTCTGTCAGCATGGGGTAGTTCTATCCATGGTAAGGCCTCATCATGTAAATGTGGTTGTTCATTTAATTGGAGACAGGATTTTCTTCTTTTCTGCTTTAATCACATATTAGCCTGTACTGCTCCCTCAGAGACTAGTAAGGATATGAATCCCCTAATTTGGGTTGCAAATTAAAAAGAGAAGCAGGTTGCCATGGGTGCCCAGCCCAGTGTGAGCCATATGAAAAGACACACAATTCTGTTACATAGTGTTTACTATGTAAATGCGACAATTTTGCTGGGTTTAAATCATGTTTAGCTTTTGCTTCAGATCCTACATGGTATTTTCAAAGTCGGGTTTTCAGCACAAAGTCGTTAGATGGAGAACATAACCAAATTGGTTATGCTGACTTAAAATGTATTTTCTCATTCATTTCCTTGCACAGCTGGTAGGTCTCTAAGATTCATGCGAGGCATGTTATACATCAGATACAACTGGGCAACAGGAAAATAATGTGTTTTGGATGGGGTTTTGTTTTATAAACGTGCTTTTTTCATTTTTACTACTAGCAGAAGCATAAAAGTGACTTCGGAGACTACAACAAACAAATGTGTGTTATCTGCCCCTTGTTTACTTCCTCAGTGTTCTTTGTGACCTTTAGTTCAGTGACATAGAAGTCAGTGCATTACAAGATGTTTACTTATTCTGACTGGTAAAGATCCTATTTTGCTCCGTTTGATGTACATCAGATCTGACTTTTGCTTTATCCCTTGATTGATGCTGCCCGTTCACACATGTTAATTATTGCACTGCACGTTGGTACCATCCTTTACAATTAAGCCATTGGTTTTGACTTGTATTAAGGTATGTAATGTATGTGAGTGCATCTTCATATACAGTAATACTATATCTTCCACTAGACTATGACCAGCATACAGACGTTATGTTGGAGGGGCACTGTCAGTGTTAATTACCAAATTAGTTCAACTTTGACAGTATTAATAGGCTGTAATTTTTTTATTTTTTTGTTAAGAATTCATGCAAGTCTGCTTTTTATAATGTATTTTTATTGATGCATGTGTTAGCAATCAGAGATCTTTTTGACTACTTGACTTATGGGGAATTTAAAAGGGAATCTCTGTCAATTGTCGTCATTTTCAGTTAATTTTGTCCTGGAAAAGGCTTTTGTCAACCTAGGTAAAACTGTGCATTATCTCCATCAAAAAGAGGTCATAGGTGTCTCCTTGAATTTGAAATGCATGATCCCTTGCATCTTTTAAGAGGGTCACATGTGTCCTTTTCTACTGCTGACCATCACGTATTAGCTGCATTGATTAGAATGGGTTAGCCTTGGCATTTGAACAGGAGTAGCAACAACATATTTTGACACTACCACGCTATATCTGGATTTGGAAATGATTGCAGACATATCACACTCAAACATTACATGCAAATATATACAGTATACTGTATAAATTAGAGGTTCTGCTTTATGAATGTGCATTTATTCTATAGTTGCTGTGACCATGTAATTCAATTCTATTCCATTGTTTTAATTAGCAGTCTTGTATAACATGAGCTAAATGGATACACCATTTTCTGCATCTATGTTATCAAAATATCCACCATTATTATCTGAAATGTGTATATGACTGCTCCTGTAGACTTTCTTTTAATGTAAGAATATTCAGTTAAGTCTTTGCATTGAAAAGGGAATTGCAGTGATTCAAAACTGATTGAAAATGAGAGATCTTTGCATTACTACTGTACACAAATCAATCCTTCTCGTTGTCTTCTACCTTATTGAAACCATTGAAAATCACCCCGGTCAAGGTTGTCCACTATGCAAATTCATAATTAACAACAGTAATGCAATGTATATTTACAGGTGATTTGACGTGTATATATGAACTTATTTGGCATTATACTCATCTCACAGATTTCAGTGTTGAAGTGTTTATTCGCTATAAATTTACATTAAAGGTACTAAATGGCTACTTCTCGCAATGATGAGTTTGTTTATCATGACCCAGAGCTGAGTGCAAAAGTCCTCTCAGAATGATCACAATAAATTTCTGAATTATGTTCCTTGGTAATGTATTCCTTACCTTGCAAAGTCATTGTCAAAAGAAATGATGGAAATGACTTATGATCAATCATTTTTTTTCCGTGAAGTTTGCTTTGTAACAACCTCAGTGACCTGTTTTCCAATTGTGTTGATTCAGAAATTATTTGGTAAACCCTTGCTTATTAAAATTTGCCATTGCTGTACTGCAGTTCACTCCAGTTCTACTTCTTTAATCCCTGACCTCCATTTATTATATGCCCGTTCAATTTAAATGTGACTTTCATTCAATTAAATCATTAGACCTCTTTTTAATGAATCCTTTGGGAAAGTTCACAATGCTTGTTGAAAGCCTCAACGCTGGCCTTTGTGTAATACCTAATTAATATATGCTAAACCAATTTGTTTTGTTTGACAAATATTTCTATTTCTATTTCTTGTTTGTCTTCTTAATACAGGAAAGCCTTAGCAATTATTCTGGGTGAGGGAAAAAAATAGAGCAACCCTGACTGGAAGCCTGAATTGTGACTGAGTACCCGGCACTGACATTACCACATTTCATGGACTGTAGATGCTCTATGTTTTGCTTCTCTTTTCTGCCTTGACTTGTGCTTCATTCAAAGACTTGACATCTGACATGTTGAAAAAGCTGTGGTGGAAACAAATCTTCAAAGAAGACTTGCCTTTTTCTTGCTCTTGTTGTTAGGCTAAACAGTCACTGTGGATACCCAGCTCTGCGGTTTGTTCTAAGCTGCCCTAACTTGAATCATTTTATCCATTAATATCCCTGCTTGTAGTGGAAGTACTTAATTTTCCCTTACCAAAAGCACTGAAGTAAAATATTTTCCAATCCCCGTTTTCAGAGCATATGAGATTGTGTATTGTGTGGGTGGTACAGAATTAGCTTCACTAGCTTGACTGCAGACTCCTGAAAGAGCCAAGGTCCAGGCTGAGGGGGTGTACAATCAGTTCTGCAAAGGAGTCTCTTTTGAAGTTGTTAAAGACTTGAATTTCCGATTGGAACTGGAGGTCCTGATACTAGCCAGATGACAAAGCTTTTTTTTAGAAAAACAAATCAAACAAAATGTAACAAAATGTGCTCTCACTTTGCTCCTGGACACCATTAAAACTTAGGTTGACTTTTTAATGTATGTGTGATTGAAAGTGAACAGGATGGCATGTGAGCAACTGTGCACCCCAGCATAGCATTTCTGAGTGGACACGCACATATTGGAGGGTTGAGGCAAAATAGAAAATTCCTGTAGGCTTTGGCTGTGGCTACAAAGGCAATCCTACTGTAACAAATTGAAGGGCAGCCACATCCATCTACAAAGTATTGTGTCTCTAGCTTTTTAATCATTCTTTATCACAAAACACACAGCCTAAACACAGAGTCACTCAGAGTCTACAGGGGAATTGTGCAGGATGTTAGAGCATTTTTTCTTTTGATTATATTAAGTAGAAAAGCTCTCAAAGGACCTAGATTTTTCCTCTTTTTTTGTCTCTACTTTTATGGATTGACTTGCTTAAGAATAAAATTTTTTTTTTTACTGTAGAAATATACTATGCAAAAATCTTAAATTTTGTAACAAAGTATATTTATAAAGTTTTATGGATAAAATATGGAATTAATAGCAATTAAAGATGATCTAAAGACAGAACATCTCCAGTCTAGAAATAAAACATCTGGCTTCTCGAATGTGTTCGTATACTGTAAAGCTGGTGTAGGGCTGCATTGCCCTAAACTGTATCTAGAAAAGGACTTTTGAGTGGCAGATAGTCTTTGCTAAGTAGGCAGTTCTATAGGATCAATTCGTTTTGTATCGATGTCTATATCCAAAGAACTTACCAATCAAAGATTAGAGTGGGCGTAAATCATGGACTATCATAATAATTACAGAAAACAATTCCAGTCTGATTTATTAGGTCTATTACCTTTTTTTCAAAATGGAGCTTTCAAGGGATTGAATCCTTTAAGGTTCGAGTATACGGTTATTGGATTTTTGCATTTATGTATGTATTAGTTGGATTTTTGGCTGCGATTCGGGAATAAAAGCTCTTGATGAACTGCTTCTCAACAGGTAGAGGATGTGACTGCAAATTTGGTATACTAAATAAAAATGAAGCATCAGAAGAGGAATTTGTCTGAAATCAGTATTAAACAATGACTTGTAAAATAATTTAAGAATTGTGCCGTTTTAACATTTCTTGTCTTGCATCCTTTGTTGGTTCTTTTGTACTACTGTAGTATAGAGGACTTCTCCTTATTATCCATAATTCAGAAACTGAGAAAATATTGCAGAAAGTGCGATGGATATGCTGGTCAGTGGAATCTTTCCTTTGCAGACAGTAAGAAAGATGCCAGAAAGTGAAACAGAACTGACATACAGTAGATAAGAGAGATAATTAATGAAAGGCAGGAGAATGTCCAGAATGTTTTAGCAGACATCCTTCTTTGTAGAGGTTTCCTTCTGGTCTGCTGGAAAGGATTCCTGTGTATGTAAAGTTCTGCCTTTTAGTTACTTGTGAAAAGTTAGCTTGTATATAGTACATTCTATAAATTAAAATCCAATAACGTGCTGCCTTTTCAAGAACATCCTAATCGACAACAAAACCTAATCAAATGTTTTTAATTTGTTCAATAATGAGTTTCTCTTAATATCTGTGCTTGTTCTTTGTGTGAAGTCTATATGTATTATTGATTGTTTCTAAGTTTTTTCACCAAGACACCAAATCAGATTCTTGTACTGTACATGCAACATATTACTTCTGATGATGAGCTTCTGATTTACTTCAAAATCAGCAATGATTATCCTCCTTTGTGCTACAGTGACATTCAGGATCCATTTGCTGACTACAGCTCTCCTGATGTCCAAAGTTTCCAAATTGAGCCTCAGTCAGTTTTGGGGCTGTAGTGAGGACTCAAGGCTATAGCTGGGAGGTTGCTGATATGTTATTGCAACCTTTCTGAAGGTCAGGATTGGATGATGTGCTCGTGTTCAAAGCAATTACTGTGGTTTTGTGGTTTCATGTTTTTGAAAAGATGAGGTTCTGCTCTTGCTGAGGAGCCAGCAGTTTAATTGTAATTGGTGCCCTTTCTCCTTAAGGTTTCTTATTTACATACATATGTTATTCTTTAAAGCATATTTCAAAATTTAAAAGTGGAATAGAAAGTACTTGATATTGATAAAACCCTAATTAAAAGAAAATAATAACATGCTTCAGTTGTGCTTTAAGGCCTTTGCTTGACATTTTAATTATTTTTCTCATTTAGAACTTGAAATGTACTTTACATGTGTTGTAACATCAGATAGATGGCATGAATTTATTCATCTAGCCACAATCAAAGTATATAAAGAAGACATTGGAGTGCATTTCTATGTGAAGTGCTTTTTAATAACAAAGCTTCGCTTTCACTATTTTCCAGCTGAGCAGAGTCAGATGTTATGTGCTTATCAGCTCTAATTTTAACAAAGGTCTTTCCCATTCTTCACAGCTCTTGCCTCTTGGGTTACTATTTAAAGAGAGATAGATTCATATAACATAATAGTACCAGTAGGTATAACACGAATTTGATAAAAACTTAAACATGGCTTGTTCAGTTTGGCACTATCATTACTAATATATTTATGGGCAAGTCACAAATATTGTAGATTTTACATATAAGCTCTCCTCTGACCTGTAACTTCCAACATTCCTTACAGTTTTGGCGTTTCCTCAAAGTAGGTTGTAGTGGAATTCTGATGATGTTAATTAAGTAGTTCCATTGCATTTTCATTTATTGTAATTCTCTTCTTGGTTCTCTACCTCATACTCCTGTGCACCATAATGAAATGAACAGCGTCTGTCATTAAGTGTGCAAGTGTTCTGCAGCCATCATATTAAAGCAGTTTAATATGGTCTACTGCACTTAAAATAATGTCAGGTAGATTTGTTTTGGAATGTGCCCTATTCTTTTTTTTTCCCCTGCTTAAACTGAAAGTTGCACTGGTTTAAACCACAAGTGATTGTGTCATGAAACTTTCCAGTGTATACAGTAAGTCTTTAATCAAACATTCATCTTCGTAATGGTGTGATCGTATTTGCATTCAAAATTTCCACTTTAAGGGGATTATGAGGCACTGTGGTTAACTAAGTGTCCTTGCGTAACATCACTGTGGTGGAACTGGGGTTAGTACTGTATCCCTGTTATTATGTTATGTTATTTTTCTAACTTTTCACCGTATGTGTAATATACATTCATTTTTCTTACCACATTTACAATTGGTCTGATTGATAGTTACCATAATATCACTCTATATTTTACCGTACTTTTTCTGTAGTTTCAGAGTGTTATAATTGGTTATGTAAATGTTCACAGGAGTGTCTAAAAATACAAATAGATCATCAAAAGAGTGAGATACCTGTATTTTTTCAGTTTTCCTACTTGACAAATCTTCTCAGTTATCTCCTTGCTCAGTAATGTGCAAGAAATCAAGCCAGTGAATGTTATGAATAAAAATGTACGCTTGAATGACATTGCTTGGAAGGTTTTTAAAAAACATAACACATCAATTCAGTTGAATGAATAAAGATGTGATTAAAATACATTGTACATTTTATTATTTGCTTATCGCGTTCAGAGATATTTATACTGATGTTTATTCAGACCTGATCTCTCTTTCTGCACAGTAGTTCTTTTTGGATGGTTAAAAGAATGAGCATATCAAAATGAAAGCTTCAGTTGTCTGAATGACATCACCCATTTGGGAGAATATTCATCTTGTGTTGAAGAGCCTTTTAATATGATTCACATTGAAAAGAAAATTCTTACTACAACAATGTGTTACATGATACTGTGGCAAAGCTAATTGGTTAAAACCATACGCTAATTATGTTGGTTGTTACTTTCAGTCCATATCCTGAAGAACCCATTCAATTCATCATAATATGTAGCACAGAGAAAAAGTTTATTAATCCCTTAGGGTTTTCCAAATTCTAGTATATTTTAGTCCTAAAACAGAATGAAATGTTTTGGGAAGACATAATAAAAGATGAATATAACTTAAATGTATAACACAAAGACAAAAGACATATTTGTATTTTAAAAAATGATGCAAAAAGTAAATATCCTCATGTGAATGTAGACCTCTAGATTCCTTAACTAGTCACAGCTCACTTGAGCAGTAGTGACTCAACTAGACATTTCCTCTATTTATTAGTCCCTGATATTGACTTTCAGGAACTTTGACCAATTTGTCCTTAAAGAACTGCTTCAAGTTGACTTTTGAGGGGTTCCTTGCATAAAGATCTCACTTCTGATCCTTCTATGACATTTCTAGGTCTGAATACTATTTAACTTTATTCAAGCAATCAAAAATACTTAGTTTATTCTTTTTATTGAGCCATTCTGTCGTAGATGTGCTTGTATGTTTTGAATTATTGACTTGCTGTATGACCCACTTTTGGCTCTGCTTGAACAGACGAATGGATGACCTGACATTGTCCTTCAGAATTTGCTGATGCAATGCTGAATTCATGGTTCTGTCACTGATGTCAAGCCAGCTGGGTCATGATACAGCAAAGTAGCCCCAATCCATAATTCTCCTGCCTCCATGCTTGAAGGTTGGGATAAGGCTCTTCTCTTGGAAGGCAGTGTTTATGTTTTGTCACTCATAATGTTTCTCCCTGGGGCCAAACAAAACTTTACATTTTGACTCATCAGGTTCTGTCCGTCTATCATGGTGCTCTTTGGAGAACTTGAAACAGGCAACAATGTTCTTTTAATAGAGCATTGGTTCTTCTTGCCTGTCCTCTAATGAAAACCAATTGCTTACCATCTTTTCCTGATTGTTGAAGCATGAGCACTAACATTAGCTAAAGCAATAGATGTTGAAATATCCTTAGATGTTACTCTGGGGTTCTTGTTACTACATGGATGATATATTGTCATGATGACTGGATGATCTTGTCAGGATGACTTAACCATTTTTTTCCAATTTGTAGACTGTTTGATTGTGGATGTGGAGCCCCCAAATGGTTCTGTGACTCTCTGCAGACAGCATCAACTACTTTGTCTGAGGTCCTCTGATACTCTTTTGATGTTGTGTGATGTCTTTCTGCCTAACCTGTACGGTGAACACCTAATTTTTACAAATGTTCTGATCATTATATAGTGCAGAGTTGGTCTAAACCAGTCGTTGTTTATTTGTTATCTAATTATTTAACCTTCTGATTCGAACAACCCCCTTCATTAAGAAAACGGTTAACTTATTATTTCACATATACAGATTCTAAATTATTGATTTTTCTGCGTCATCCACCATTGCATCTAAATAAATATTGAATCAGTGAATAGAAAACCCCTGATTATATGGAGGGCTCACAAACCTTTTCTTGGCGCTAAAATTGTTGGGGTTTTTTTAAGTTTGGGTTATAAAGTGGTTTTTTTTAAATAAAAATATAAATTTTCTTTTGTGTCCTGTCTTCAGGCACGGTGTTAATTTGAGTAATTTGTGAGTTGGGTGTGTATTGTCTTTTGTTTTTGTTGTTTTTTTACACTGGTAGAGATACTTGGACTTTTTTTCCCCCTTAGGGTATACAGAACCTTGTGTATCTGGATTCAGAATGTCTGCCGTGCATTGTCATGACAGATGAGTGAAAAGGAATATCACGCTCCAGTCACTGAGGGCTTTTGCCTTTGTAAAGTCCCACTGAGAAAGGGCATGAGTTTTTTTCTTTCTCTACATTTTAAATGTAGTCTGTTTTTCTCTGGTTTTATATTCCTCACAGGCTTACACTGTAGATAACTCTGCCTGCTGACATTACATAAGAATCACAACAATTGGCTGATGGCTATGAAAAAAGGTTTGGCTCTCAGTCGGTTGTGCTTTGAGCAAATGGAAAAGGCACTAGATTGAACAACCCCCTTTATTTATCCACGGGTGAGATCTTATGAAGCTAAATGTCCTGCTGATGCATCTCCAGTGCTGCTCTAGAAAAATGGCAACTGTAAACACTGTTCTCGAGATATCAGTTAGCGCCTAATCAACCACACAGTGATGATCCTGATTTTGAATGTTATTCTAGTTTTTCGACATGTTCATTTTGTTGTTAATTTTAAGAAAACTTTTATCATCTCTTGCCAGTAAATGTCCACTTACACTGCTGTTAAAAAGACACCCCCCTGTATGAATAATAACCGGTGAGTTAAGTAATGAAAAGACCCCAGTCAGAGCAGAATTAATTATAATTTAATAATTGCTTACACTTATATTGCGCTTTTCTGGACACTCCACTCAAAGTGCTTTACAGGTAATGGGGACTCCAACACCACCAATGTGCAGCCCCACCTGGATGATGCGACAGCAGCCATAGTGCGCCAGAACGCTTCCCACACATCAGCTATCAGTGGGGAAGAGAGCAGAGTAATTAAGCCAATTCATAGAGGGGGATTATTAGGAGGCCATGATTGGTAAGGGCCAATGGGAAATGTGGCCAGGACGCCGGGGTTACACCCCTACTCTTTTCAAGAAACGCCCTGGGATTTTTAATGACCACAGAGAGTCAGGACCTCGGTTTTACGTCTCATCCGAAGGAGGGCACCTGTTTACAGTATAGTGTCCCCGTCACTATACTGGGGCATTAGGACCCACAAGGACCGCAGGGTGAGCGCCCCCTGCTGGCCCCACTAACACCTCTTCCAGCAGCAACCTTAGTTTTTCCCAGGAGGTCTCCCATCCAGGTACTGGCCAGGCTCACACCTGCTTGGCTTCACTGGGGCTGCCAGTTGTGAGTTGCAGGGTGATATGGCTGCTGTCTTCAGAAGCAGAAGTATGAAATAAAAAAAGCACAGGAGTAACCCTTGTGGTTTCTGAATTACCTGATAATGAGAACCAAAACCAGTGAGGTAAAAAATAGATTTTTTACAACATTTATTGATGTATGGAAATGATATCTTTGTGTAAAATGTGTAATTTCTGTTATGCCGGGATGAGCTGCCACAGAAGATACATTGTGCGTACATTTTGTACATGTGACAAGAATAATAGCCTTGAAAGCTCTTTTCTCTCTCCCTGCATACATCTTTGTTTTACATCCTGTTTGCCCTTGAGCACCTTGAATTGCATAAAACATATCATTTAGTAGAACAAACATGTCTGTACTTTATATTAAAAGTCATATATTTATATTAAGTTGTATGTTAAGTCTTTCCAAAAAATACATTTGCCTAGCCCTTTGGCAGGGGAAGAGCCTCAATATGATTTACTCCTCTTCTTATAATGTGCCAAACAACACGGAACTAAAAACTAAAGTACTGAATAGGAACCACACTGTATGTTATATGCGATTTTTACTATTTCACATTGACGTACACAGATTATATTTGATTTATATCTTACTGAAGCAACAGAGGCGGTCACGTCAACATTTTAGTTTTGTTTGGGCTGTTGTGATGTTATCAGTTTTGAGCCGTGGATTGAACGGGACTGATGATGCCCCAGTAAACTTATTTTTCTTTCCACTTTCTGTTGTCTGGTATACTATATTTCCTGGAAATGTGTTGTCCTGGCACTACTCAGGCCTCTGCTTCACTGCCAGATTTTCTTAGGTTCAACTCCCAGGGCTCCCATCACTTTTTCATTACCTGTCCTGGTTCTCCTGGTTACACAGACAGTGCTGACCCTCTCCACTACAGAGGGCCATATGGCTCCTTTGGTGGCGAAGCTCATGTTGGCTGAGGTATCTCTAAAGAGCTCTCTTTCACACTGAGTAACCTGTGCCATAAGGACGCTCAGCAGATAAGCTTTGCAGTTTGCTTTTGTGTCTCCTTATCTTTGCCGTTCCCCGGTCATTTTTAGTTACACTTTGAATCATGTCATTTGCACAGTTCTGCTGTTGATTCCCAATTTTCCTTCACCTCTAGGCTGTAAAAGCAGCTCATATATACTCTTATGCTCATGGTGACTCTTATCGTCATATCTGTGGTTCCTAAGCTAGGCGTGCTGAATTATATATTTTGCATAGTTATGAAGCTGGAATGGGGTGTGGTGCAAAATATTTGGGTTTTGCAGCATGCCTATCCTGGCATCACCCTATGTATCATTATCCAAATCTAAACCACACATTCATGTACGTGTATGTGCATACAGTATGTCTGAACATGATATATATTTCTAGAAGCATTTGATGTTTTTAGTACATCTTTGCAACTCTTTATGCATTTTTCTATGTTGTCTTTCTGTACTTTCTGTAAGAAGATTTAGAAAATGTAATTTGTCATCCCTGAATACAAGGGATACCACATGATTTATTTGCTTCTGTTGATGTGTTACACAGTTATGCCGAAAGAATCCAGGACTGTTATCATGTACCTGAACATGTTTATTCCTATTTTTTAAAGATATACGGCAGTAGAGAAGAACAGAAAACAGACTGATGACAGGGCTTGAAATAAATGCTAAATAGGGTTCTTAGGTAAATTAGTGCATTGTACATTTTGTTAGCCTTTGTATTGTTTCACCACATTGTCTAAAAGGTGAAAGTGATGCAGCTACATAAACAACAATCCTTTCTGATGAACTTGACTTTATTAAAATGCTTCAGAGAACCCAAACATACTATGCCATATGGTCTGTTTGTATCCATTAAACATTACTGCATCCCTTGAATCACGATTCTATACAGATGATAAGTTATTGTTGGTAAATTAATATCGGTAAAGTGCTTGTTTCTCTGATTGATGGTTTAAGTGTTTAATGTCTCTTAAATTATTACAGTGCACTTGTTGATTTTAATAACCTTAAAACATCAAATTATCGACATTTGATATTTAGTTTTTTTCAAGAAAATTTGTTTAGTGACACTTCATGATTCTACAGTGATTAGAGCAGTGGTATTCTAAATGTCTCCCTTTAACAACCACAACAGGTGTTAAATACCACATTATGAAATAAAGCATTAGAATAGAAAGGAGCTGTCAGTTTCCAAAGGTTATCTCCTCTCAATCATTGTTTCCTTATGCAGAATCTGTGAGCCATGCTGAAAAAAAAATATTGACAACATTTCAAATAAAAAAAAGTAACATTTCTAAGTAGGCCAAGTAAAATAATATTTATGTATATTTTCTTATACTGTTATTAATATGATTTTACTTTCTTTTTACTTATACAAACTGACTACTGATGTTGAAATATTAATTTATCTCTGTATATTATGTGGAAATTGGGTTGGGTTACAGCTCTTATCTTAAGACGTTAAGGAATTAGCATCTTTAGGCATTGTTAATGATATTTTAATGTTTATGTTGAATGGACAGAAAATTTTATTAATTTTGGATTACGTACATACAACTCTCCTGAATGGCTAAAAGTTTGAATGACAAGTTATAATACAACCTTATTAAGGAACCAACCCCCATTAATAGGTCAAACATAGTTCAGAAGATTCTTGACTAACAATGTGTTTTCTCATAGAGTTTGAGAAAGCATAAATACTACTTCCAAAAAACCACATATGATTTATTTACTCCTTTAAATAAACATTCATATGGATTACAGTGAAAATAAAAAGAAATAATGATGGGCGTATTATAGCTTAAACTTCAACTCAAATGAATTTATGTAGAATCGGGTCTTAATTTTTTAATTAAATATCTTTCCACAGTTTCTCAGCTTCTAGAAGAGTTGATTGGCTTTGGATTCATATTTTTCTTACTTTTCTGGCTAATCTGCTGTCTGTGATAGATATCATGCACAGCCAGATGGCATATTATTAATATGGCAGAGTGGAAATAGAGAAAATGATGTCTTGTTATACCTTCCCTTCAGGCCTCCTAGCTCGCAGTTGACTTTTACTTTATTTGGTTAACCTGAATTGGTCTTATATGTGAATAAGTCAAAAGATTTTCTCCTGTTACCGTGCAGAAAGATATTACTTTCTTGTCAATGTCCGGCGTTTCATTTGAATTACTGGGAACTGTTCAGCCATGACTTGAAAATCTGTGCGCCTTGTTGAAAAGCAAATACCCGAGACTTTTACCCCAATTGTTGCTACTTATTCTATACTGCTGTTCATAATTGTATACCCTGTAATTAATTTAAGTGACCATGTCACAATAGTCTACAGTTGTCTTCATTCTGAATTTTAATTAGGTAAATTTAACTATGATGATCTTAAATGACATGTATAAATATAGAGCAGCAAAAGCATAGCAGCCATTGGCATTTTCCTTTTTGTGTTTTCTAAGAGAAGAGACAATTCACAGTCTCCAGCTGCATAGGCCTTGTGTGTGGTTAGAATGTGTTAAAAAATGGGACAGATATCAAGTCCTACTTGTTATCTCTAGCAAAAGCATATGGCACCACCAGTAGCTTAGATGCTTCCCTAGAAATGGCCAACTAAACACCAACAATACCAAGTATTACAGTATATATACTTATACAGTATAATTATATACTTTATTGACTTTTTTGAAACACATCGCCTTTAATCATGCCTCCATTTGTCCATTGCTTCAGAGAAGTCATAATATTTGCATTTATTTTTTTGTAATAAATCTTTCTTCCAGATATGTACTGTATGTAGTCATAGATTATATATATACTGTATGTATTTGCACCTGGGATGGCTTTTATATAAGAGATAAGCTTCGGTTTTCCAGATTTCATTATTACTTATTTGTGATAATGATGCTTTTTATAATGCAATAATGTGTCACGAAATTCTAAGTCAATTACAAAATTGCAATTACAGTTTTGTAAGTGCACTTGCTTTCAATTTTTGTGCTGTTGTGCATTTTGTGTTTAGTTTTGTCTGTAAGGCAGTTGATCTGCCTGGATATTTAAAAAATAGCAATTTTATAAAAATGTTTTCCCAGTGCCTGTCATTGATTCATTATCTTACATCTTGTATAACATAGAAAGAAAATAATGTGCACCTAGAACTAGGTAATCAGAGCATTGAGGGGGCAGTATTGGCTTTAACAAAAATAAGTAATTTGAGCTGATTAGTACTCTCCTCACAAGGTAAATACAGTTTGTTGTTGAAAATACATGAAGGCCACATCCTTCATTCAGCCTACATAATTACATGTCATGAGAACAGAGTGAATGGAAGCTCTGTAGCTTTTGAGAACAGTGTATTAAAGGTATCTGACGTATATTGTTCCTACTAGTTTTTAGTTAATCCACACAAACAAGCTAACTGAGAGGCTGTCCATTTTAACACAGAATTAATCTTGTTTTGTAAATGGCAATTATTCATTATCGTGTCCTTGTGGTCAATATTACTTTCTTATTACCTAACAGCAATATGTTTTTTGCAACAGGGAAATAATAGGGTAAGGAATAATGATGGTAGTTCAGGAAGATAACCTGATGACTCTGATATTTTAGGTCAGACATGTTGGGCAAAGGTATACTGTATAGGGTAGCCAATGGAACAACAAGGCACACCCAATTGTAAAGCTTTAATTTCAAATAATCAGATGATATCCTCTGTGTAGGTGGAAAAGTCACACAGTTTAACCCTGATCTCCAGAGAAAAGGAACATCATATCCTCATTTGTTTACACTGTTAACTTGTGTTATATTAATACTGCTTGTGCCTTTCTTCTCCAGCGCCTGTTTGTACTGAGAGCTGCTACAGTCAGCATAGACATAAATAGATATCTGTCTTAAGAACTTTGTCTAAAAATGTAGACTTGATTCCAAGGCCCTAAGATGCACAGCTAGACATTGTCCAGAGAGAATGCCCAGGCAAAGATCCTAATAAAGCACTTCTGAGCATTACTAAATAACACTCTTCTTCAATATGGGAAACCTAATAGCCCAGATGTTGAGTACTAGTGTGTGCTAATATCCATATATAAATGTAACTGAACATGGATATTGGTTTAATATGATTTAAAATAATGATTCCTTATTAAGTGACTTGAGACTTTAATAGTGATCAATAAATGTAGTACTTGTGATTAAATAGAATGAAGTAATCACAAGGAACGCAGATGTTCTGATTTTCTAACAATGATACTGAGAATAACAAGAGGAATAATTAATTTCTGCAATGCGTTTGCTGAAGTTTAATTCGCCTTCACCTACTCTCACACAGGTAAAATTGTATTTGATGTGTCTTTTTAAAATGGGCTGGCATTGAAGTAAAGTGTATACATGTATCTAAATGTGCCCCAAGCTCCTGAACTCTCAAGCTGCAAATCAGCTGCCTCAGAGCCATCTTTACCATCAAAGGTTCCTGCTGTCTCTGATAGCATGGCTCTTGCTGAGATACGATGCTTGGCATTTCAGCACTGTTTGTTATAATGATGGTGATGATATTGGTGCTTTGCAGCCTCAGATAAAGCACGTTTTGAAATGAGGAAACCAGATTTTTTTTTTGTGTCATTTGATGAAGCTGGGAAATGGAACACAAGTTAGTATTGTGCACAGTTTCTGTTATGATTTTTGTATTTTGCAACTGCTGTTTACAGCCAGGAAAACATACTGATAATGCAAAGAAAATCAACACGCAATAATACAACAGTCTTTTCATACTACAGCATGCACCTGAAGGAACGTTACAAAATCATAGTATAGTCAGAAATGTTTGCAGCAATGATAGAAAATATGGACTCTAGAGTTATTTCTACCACTCATTTATTAAGTTCCTTACTTGATTTAATGACTTTCATTTTACCAGGAGACGTAGATCAAAAGAAAATAATAAAATTCACTACAATCTTCTTTCTCATATTTGAAAGTGCCACTCTGAATATGTAACACGGTCAGCATACAGGCTAATTAAAGAAGGGGAGAAGGGTGAAAGTCATTACTTTTTCTTAGTCCAAAAACACGGGTACCGCAGAAAACTATCCTTTCATCTCTTGCAAACCAATGTATATTTAATCATAGTCACTTTCGCCTTTAGCTTCTACATGAGTCTGTTCAATCTAACTTGAAGGGGAAAGTAGGGCCAAATTATTATCATTATTACATTACTCAAATGCTTATTTTATTAAGGCAAACATTCCTTTGATCATTTGGTCCAAAAAAAGAAATACAGTTGTCTGTATTTCTTAAATGTTAAAACAAAGTTATCTGAAAAAAGTAAGCTGCTTTAAAGTTTAATTTTGGTTGTAGTTATCTCTAAAAGTTGTTTTGGACTCCTTATTTATTATATTTAAGAGTATTGTAAGAAATAGTAAATATGTAACTTGCTAATTTGTTCACTTTCGTATTGTTTATATTTAGGGTCTTAAATGTAATTCAAACTTTCTCATATTGTGAAAGTGTGGCACATTTCACAATTTTTTTTCAGATATCTTTACATAACCATAAAACCTTTATGTTGTGCCTTTAAAAGCAATCATATCAAAACACTTTACAGTGCATTTATACATTTTGTTGTGCTTAGTAGCTGTATCTTGAAAGCTGTGCTATGTATTGTTTCCTCACTGTGGTAGAAGTCTCTTTGATTTTTCATAGCTCAGTACTGCAGGTTTAAAGTCGGTTCTCAAATCGGTGTCAAAGCTGTTAGAGTGTGACCATTCAGAACTCCTCAGCCAAGATTAACATTGCTCTTGGTTCAGGCTTAATGGTTTTGATGGGGGTGGGATGTTTTCAATGGACCATTTTTTAAATTGCCTTGCTCTATTTTTCTTTCTGTTCCCTTTGTAAATTTAATAATCCTTTTGTCAAGCACAGCAAACTCCCCACACCTGAGCATTATTTATTATATTTATATGTATTTAAAGCACAGTCATTGTGTGGTCAGAACCAATTTTTGTAGCCATTCAGTCATTCAAAACTGTAATAATGGTAGGAATCTGACAGTAATCAATCAGACGGGGTTACTATAAAATTTCATTGTAGTCCGTGTTTTTTATTAAAACAGTTTACAAAGAAACTGTTTCACAAGGATATTTCTAATGGTTCAGGGATATTGTGTATACCAAACTAAGGCTGTTGTTCACATTCTGTCTATATGTTGTATTATTCAGCTTCAGTGTTCATATTTTTAAATGTGAATATAAAATGCTATTTTTCCCATGGTTAGGGCAAGTAAATGGCCTGCTGATCAATAAATAACACTTCAAATTATGAGTGTCTGTTTATTAAGTATGTAGATTTCTGATCATTTTGCTTTTCTACATGGAAAATTCTTATACATGCTTAAACAATTTTCATTTTCTAATAATAGAAGTCTTCACTTGGCTATGAAATATTTTTGTGTCATGGGTAAGACTTGATGATCCATATGTAGCAAATCATTCATATGGTCTTTTTTGTAAGTTGATGGTACAGTGTTCCTTAATAACTTTATATCGGTTAAAGAAAAAAAAAACATCTGCAGAAAAAATAAGAATGAACCAACAGGGTGCTGGTTTCCTGAGTAGAGACTGGTGGGAACCTTTGAAATACCAAAAGAAGTTAGTTGACGAAGAAAAAAAATCAGTGACTTTCAGAATAAAAGACAGGAATGTTCCAGTGTCTAGCTTAGCACTCAATGTATTTTAATTCTGTTATTTTTTCTTTTAACAGTCCTTTCACTCATTGAGAACTGGTCCAGGAGTCCTTATTGGCCAAAAGTCATATTTAAATACAAGTTCCTTGGTTTTAGGTAAAAGACATGATCAGTCCAACACAAGAGGGCATAGTTTAAAAAGGGAAAAGGGTTCTGCTTATAAATACCATAACTGTTCTGTGATGTAAAGCAAAGGACCAGGTTTTCACTGTATAAGAAACATTTTATACTTGTATGTCCGTGACATCTATTGTATACTGTAACATTTCAATAATGCTTAGCCTACAGATGTCCTATTTGAAAATAATCTCTTTATAGAAACTAGTTATTTTTATTTTGTCTCTATTATTTTGTATTAATTCAAGTTCTGCTTCAAATTGGTCTAAAAACTGGTATATATTGAAAAGTTAATTCCAGTGTGTACTCGTTAAACATGAACAGGTGTCTCAATTTCTCAGACAAATTCGTGACCTTGGTGAAAATACCGTACAGTCTCCGTTTTGTCTTAAACTAATGGTCTCGCCACGCATGAGAGCACAAGTTCAAGTGAATTGTGATAGAAAACAGCCCTTCCTGCTCACTAGTCACTGTAATGACTAATGTAATGTGAACTACGAGCGAATAAGTACAGGTTGTGCATCAGACGTTTCACCACATAAATGTTCCAACATGATCTGCATGCTGAGTTAACAAGTAAGTTGTATTTGTTGGCAAAACCATCTCACAGTCTGAAGTGATTTTTCTATTGAATTGCAAGTGATGTATTCATAAGGCTGTTTCATGTCACCCAAAGATTTGCTACGTTGGTCTGAATCGCAGAATATGGCGCTGAGCATATCTGGAAATTGTGTCTATTTTGTAATGGAAATTGGAGGTTTTACATGTTACTGTGTACATTTTACTTTCATTGTGGTTTGAAATGCGTGCATCAATGCTGATTCTTTCTAATCACTGAAATATAAAAATAGCATTGCAGTTCACCTTTAAATACTTGCATGTGCCAACAGTCCACCAGGAGCCGAAGAGAAATTTAAAATCTAATTTTAAAATGTATTTATGGCACAGTCATTTTGTGTGTTTCTAGACATTGGTTCAAGTGCTTAGAGGCTCTTGAACCTATTTCTGTAAGAATTTCATTTATTTTATTGAAACTGTTCCTCATACCACATTTTTATTGCTTGATTATGCCCTTTCCTTTTTTGATTGAAAGCCCAAAATTAAATCATAATAGCATATACAAGGCAGAATTTCTATTGCTACAAGAAGCACTTAAGATAAGTTTCCAGGGTTTGATGTTATTCTTCAGATTGATTCTAAGAAAACAGCTCACGTTATTCATCAGCTGCTCACAAAAAAACATCCCAAGACGGGGGTACTACACAATAATTACAGCCCAATACACATTACCTGTTACTTCAAAGGTTATGGAAAAACAAGAAACTGTATTAACGGGGTAAATGAGATTGTTTGTTTAGATTTTCAGGGAGCTTTGACTAAAGTTTCTCATAAAAGGTTAAATTATAATCAGCATGATAAGGCATGAATTTAGATTGAGAACTAGTTAATGGATAGAAAACAGAGTTCAATTAAGGGGCAAATGCTCATACAGATTTCATTTAATTAGGGGAGTACCTCAATGATCTGTGTTAGAACTACCACTCATCCTAGTTAATATCAATGGACAGAATCCTGCTATAGTTCGTAAACTACTGTAGTTCAGTTTGCAGATACCAAAATAGGAGGATTAGCCACCTCTGAATGCTACAAAGGAAACTAAAGATGAAAAAGAACAAAGCAAACACCTGCCACATAATATTTAGTGTAGATGAGTGTTACATACAGATGACAAAAGCATCCATTCTAAATGAAAGATGGAAAAGCTTAAATAAGCTGCTTTGAAAAACAGTGAAATTGTCATACAGAATCACTGACATTTTCTATACAGCATAGGGAAGCAATAAACATGCAGGTTACAGTATATGTAAGTTAGGTTATATAGTCAAGCGTGTAAAATGTAAATCAAGAGATGTTCATTTTCATTTAGAATAGTATAATGCTCTAGCAAAACTAAATTACATACAATTTTGATCAACAAGATGCAAAATAAACATTGGTACTTTGGAATCAGTCCGGTATAGAGTGACCAGATGAGTCTTGGGCCTACAGGAATGGGCTTGTACCGTGAACTTTGAATGGCTGCATCTGTAATTAAAAATCAACACTAGCACATGAATTTGAGGACACAAGCAGAAACTACAGGGCAGTGCCAGTAAGACTGATAACAGGAGGCAGTTTTTACAAAGGGTTGTGGGATGCAGGAACTAACTATCCCTTAGTGTTGACACTGATACCCTGTCTTTACGACTGAGGTAATGACTGTTTACCATCTTTGGGTGAGCCAAATGATCTTCTCCAGTTTGTAACTTTTCTTATGTTTTCTTCCATGCAGTGTCCAATACTGATGTATTCTGTCACTGTCTTTAGTTTTACACTGCCCCATGTGTTAATTAGCTCTCCTGTGTTCTTCAAGAGGCACACATACTGTCCATGAAAAAGTCAAACTTGCACTAGATGGAAATGGAACCATTTAAACAGGTGAAAACAGTCTCAGACGGCAACATTCATTCCCCGGTGCATACTGTTCACTGTGAACTTAATGGAACTGTGCCAGTCCCAAACTTTTTCTAGCTATTGATTGATGGACTGAATAACCTGTGATTGTTCTTGAGGATTATTTAACTGTGCCATTTGAAGCTGGGATTGCTCAAAGATGTTATGGGCCCAACACTGTGCTTCCATGGCAACCCACGCTCACAAACTGTGCTTCTCTCTGCATTTGATTTACCTCAAAACAAAAAGAAACTACCCTGGAATGCTCCTTTCAAGCAGCTTGCTTTCGTCCCTGAGACTATTTTAATGACTCCCAGCTTTATTAAAGGAAGTCGGAGGCCTTTGCTTTGATGAGGTGACAACCATGTCTTGTAGCTTTGTGCAGCTTCGTTCCCATCTTTGTGATTGCTGTATTCGACACCTGATATTGATCAATGTGGCAAGGAGATCATCCCCGAGAGACTTGGGGGGACAACCGCAGATCCCAATCACTTCTCCCAGTTTCTCAGAGCTGCATTGCTCTGTTATCAAACAAGCCCTGAGGGCCACAGAGATAAAGCCAAATACAGGGTCTCTATAATCCATTAAACTGCTCTGCAGAACATGATCAATCAAGTCATTTCCAATATCAAACTTTGAAACTTCCACGTTCCTCAAATAAATCATTATCCTCTGAAAATCATTTTCACTCTGCTATTGTACTGTATGATTGTATGACTTTTTATTTCCAGATGTGGCTTAATTACATTGTTTTCAATAGCACACAAAGAAGGTGAATTGCAGATGTGTATAAATACATATGCGGTGGTACAGTGTAGTCAAAGATTGGAATGACTCGATAAAGTAGTCGATGAAGGCTGAATACCTATCATTTTAAAATACCTGGCAGTGAGTGTAAAGTATGTACAGCAAATACTAATGTCATCTCCTGGCTGAGAGATGTTTATTCAAGCACCATGTGGCTCTGCTTTAAACTGAAGGATAAGTATGAGAAAAGCAGTTTTCTGCAATGTTCTCCAGCAAGAGTAGATACATTTCTGCTCTCTTTCATGGCCTTTGAGCTCACTAAAAGTATATTTTCTATGTGATTATAAGTACTGCTAAGGACAGTAAGGTGCTCAAGATAATCTGAAGGTCATGATTATTCTAGACTTTTCCATTCTACCAATGCAAGGTGAGTTATTTAGTTATATACAGTATATAAACATACTAATGTTTATGTATTGACAAGATGTTATCTGGAATGCCATATGTAAACACTCAAAAGCTGACGTAAAATTCAATTGTAAAAAGCTTTTTTGCTGAGCGTCTAAAGGGAACTGATTGTAAGCAAGTATTAATGAAATATTATGTTTCATGATTATATTTAGAAACATGTTTTGCTTTTAAATTTAATTGGATCCGTAGCATTGTAGTTTGCTTTGATCTGTTCTTTTAGGAACAGTACTGTCAGAAACAGAGGATGAAAAACAATCTTTTGCAGGTATTTTTGAAAAACTAATGATCGACAAAAGAAAACTTGATGGTTGTAGTTGATAGTTACAGTTTAAGAACATTCTCAGACTAGGTTAATAAAAGTAAAAAGAGGTATAAAAGTAAAAACAGTAATGTACAAAATACAAGACTTGTACAAGTTTATACATTTCACTGCATTTCAGACAATGGTCCCTGTACTTCAACAGACTCAGAAATGCAAGTTGTGCATTGATATTTGTTGTTTACTGCTCTGTACTTTTGTGCTTTTTTCATTTGTATTTTCTACCAACTCTACAAACTTATATCAGCTCAGTTGATTGAGACTTTTTGGTGCAACATGTTAGGGGTCATGCTTCACTGCATCCCTTTAACTAAGACAAAAGTTATCCTTAAAAGGAAAGAAAAGATGAAATCCTAAAAAAATCCTAAAAAGTGAATGTTTAACCAGTGTCACTTGGTGTTATTTAGGGATAAATTCAGTTAATCACAGATTAATAAAGCCTTCATACTCCAGGAGACCGGCTTAGTGCTGTCTCTACAGCTGTCATATAATTGAGGCAGAATAATATTTTAACACTACAGCTATTAAACCACAGGAGGCAGAAACAGACGAAGGGATTTCCTATGTTCACTCTTGTCGGGAGTATCCTGTAGTGCAAAAGAAACTACAGGTGATGGGTTCTCATTAAGCGACTTCAGACTGTTACTTCCAATTTTCATCTGTTTTGAATGACAAAATAAGCGACTCCTACCGGTTCACAGGATTATCTACTTAACCCTTTTGTATGCAGAGCTCATTATGATAAATATTATTGTTGTTATTGCTGAATTACTTCTTATTTTTTTATGTAATCACATACAGCATTACAGTGGGTATGTATTTACACATAGTCATCAAAGTAGAAGAAAATAACTTTGTACAGATCTTGACTCGGTCGAAGGAAATGACAACAAGAAATGAGGCACACAACAGTGTCCTTTTAGAAAGAAAAAATTTTTTTCGGTAACCCTGTGACGTTAATTCTGTGAGTTGAGAAATGAAATGACAACTGTACAATGGGATGGATTTGGAGGATTGCTGTGCTGTATGTTCCATTCATTCTTTGCAGATTATTCCCCATGCGGTATCAAACATGTTTTCATCTGCTTAAACAAACTGAATCGGGCTTTTTAGTAGGTCACAAGTAGAGGTTCATTCCATGCTGCAAAGTGAAAAGAAGCAGGAAAAAACACAATGTTTTAACTGTGGAACCTTCTTCAGGTTTTTTTTTCCCCTCACTGAATCGTTCACTTGCTGTGAACATTAAAAACAGATCATTTCTCCTTCTTTCTTTTCCCTCCCAAGATGCCTGCCTGCTGGCTCTTTCACAAAGGACTCTGCTGCTTTCTCTATTGTTGGCTTTTAAATTTTTATGTTTACATTTTGTGCGTTTGAGGTAAAAAAAAAACCCACAGGTGTCTGTTTCTGATGTGCTCTTTGGTTTATTAGTGTCACACAAAGCAGTACTGGATGTGAAAGGAATAGCCTGCTCTTTTCTGTGGCCTTTTCACTTGACTGAATTCTGTTGTCCTGTGATGAGGTATTTAAGCTTCCCTCTGTAAATAAAGAGCTGATTTTTTTGGTTAGTGGTTTTATTTCACGAGGTCTGGGCAGAGAGAAAAAAACAGAGTCAATTTACAATGAACAGCAGGATGCCTTTTATCACCTCAGCAGATAATTAATTCACACCCCACTTTCCAGACTATTAATCTCTAGGAAGTGTTCTCCACCCGCTTAGTCATTCTTCTGCAGTGTCAAACATCAGAACAACATGGGCTCACACAAAATAAAAATGAGGCTTAATTGACTGGCACAACAGAGTGTCCCCAACCACAAGCAGTGGGCAGACTTTCCCTTTCAACAAGCTGTTGAGGAAAAGGGGAAAATATCGGGCAATTGTTCTAAGTGGTAAATGTGATCTGCCAATTTTCTTTTTTATTTCTGTATTTTTTATTTATTATAATAATTATTTTATTAGGAATTGTTTTAATATTTAATTTTTTACATGTTCTACCTTGCAAGGCTTCTTATACTGGAAATGTTGCTTTTTGAGCACCAAAGCGATAGAAAGGAGGCTTTTCAGCTGTCCAGCTCCTTTGGTTGGTAGTAGGAAATTGATCAGAGGATTTCATCCATCCATTTCTGGAAGGGAGTCAAATTAAAGTGCTTGAGCAGCTTGCTCTAAATGACCACAACCCTTTGTGTAGAACTGCTTCCGGTTCTCAGTCTTAAATGCACTTCACCTTCGAATCCACTTGTGGTTTGGGTTTAACTATTGACCCTGAGGAAGTCAGTTGGGTTGACTTTGTCCATACCTTTTGAAGATACGAACTTCAACTGATTACGGTCCTTAACATGTTGGGTGTGATAACAACTCAGATTGCTTTCATACCATGCACGTGCAGTTTTAACTGCACGCTGATGTTTCGACATAACAATGTCATTTGTATGTTATTTCCTGGGGTTTGTATAACCCTCTGTGTGTTTGTCTTCTTCTTAGGTGCCTTAGCCATCCTGATTCCAGAACTGGATCTGGTGATTTCGCTTGTGGGCTCCATCAGCAGCAGCTTCCTAGCTCTGATCTTCCCCCCGATGCTGGAGATCATAACGTTCCACAGGGAAGGGCTGTCCTACTGGGTTATAACCAAGAACGTCGCCATCAGCATCATCGGCTTCATAGGCTTCGTAGCTGGGACCTACGTCTCCATCCAGCAGATAGTCATTCGGAGCGCCGAAAGACATGCTCACAATGGCACCATGTCCTTTAATCTTTAGTGCCAAGACCAGCTATCAAGTCTGCTTTCATTTACAATTTCATAGCTACTGTTCTTTTCATTTTATTGTGTTCTGTTGTTTTGTTGGTGCTATATTTCCTTTTGTTTTCTTTTTATACATGACGTATAACAGTTGATTTAGTGCCAATGGCTGGAAGATCACTTTGCCAGCCCCATCTTGCCCATTGTGGACCCTTTTGAGTGTATGCCACCAGACTTAGGTTAGTGCAGCAGTTACATCCCTCATAATTATTGTCCTAAATGGAAAACAAAATAAAAAAAACAGTTGTGATTAAGATGTATTTATGTATCATAAGGGGAATTAACCTTAATCTTCAAACCACTACTGCACTTGTGGAAGAAAATATTTAAAGGTAACTGTTTGCCAGAAATCATTGAAGGTTTGGATGTAATCGAGTCTTTTGGATTCTGCACTGTGGAAAGTTTACACATCTAGTCATATTCTTTGTTTCATAATTATTACTTCTTCATTAACAGTCTGTTTCATCAGTTTGTCCAAATCAAAATGATCAGAAATCATCAATGTAACAATGCTGAAATGATACTGAATCTGCTTTGCACAAAATATCTATATATTAAAACATGATGTGACATAAAAGTGTAAACATTTTTGACAAATTGCCAGCTTTTATAGACCATTTTAAGTTAAATAGCATGACAATGAATTAAGAAAATTCAGTATAGGTTAAAGAATGTACTTTTGCACGGATTTTTTATTATAATTTAAAATTGATTTTGTTACATTTGTTATAATTGATTTATTAGTTATATTTTTCTATTCAAGAAGCATGTAGCATGACTGTTGTCAGTAAACTATGAAACGATAAATTCATAGCCCTAAACTTATATACTGTAGTTAGTGGAAGGATCCTTAGACAAAATTTAGATCAGATCAATGACTAAATATTTACAGTCGCTTGGTTTCTGTAATTTGTTAGTTTTGTATTTTTCTCTACAGTGATAATTTTTATTCATTTTAAATAAAGATTTTTACTTTTCTTTTTTTATAATTTTCTAAGTTGTGAACATAGGAGTACCATGTAAAAATACATAATAAGTTGAAGAGTCTGCCACAGTTTGCTTCACTCACGGAAATGTACAGTCTCCCTAAGATACTGTATACTGGTTATGACCCTTATACAGTAGAATGTTCTTTAGGAACA
The DNA here is from genome assembly GCF_059453375.1 of Lepisosteus platostomus. Lineage (NCBI taxonomy): Eukaryota > Metazoa > Chordata > Actinopteri > Semionotiformes > Lepisosteidae > Lepisosteus > Lepisosteus platostomus. Next base: position 39,113,187 of record NC_142623.1, read on the forward strand.
TTGAGTATTTCATCTCCTAAGAAGATGATCACTGTGTAAAGAATCTAGTGTAAAGTAAAACATAATCACAGTCAGGTTTGTAATAGCAATTTTTACTTTGACTTGTATTTACATTATCATGATTAAATGAGTACAAACTGTTTTTCATGATGGAAGTGTCTACCCAAAATAATTTTCTAATATTACAATATTAGACGTCACGCAGAAACATTGCAATGCTTATGACTAGTAACTTTGATTCAGTATAAAAAATCAGAATAAAAGTATTATTCTCAATGGAATACAAGAAGTATTCTTTGTATACTGGTTAGTATACAAGCATTTAAATTAGCAAATACTTGTATACAAACCAGAAATCATACAATCACACAATAAACATAATCAACAGGATACAATACCATAACTGCACTAATATGATCTATTTTCACATACTGTATTCCATTTATTTACTCCTGGAGCAGTTTCAGCAAGGCTTTTTATGTTATTTTATTACCATAATGCAATGTCAGAAGACTAGTTCAAAAACAGGTCTGACTTTTATTTTACTCTGAAAAGTTGAAACTTGAAAATTCTTGGAAATGAAGACTGTTCCTTCAGGAAATCAGTCCTTCAGGGCATGAAGTTATTTCCTTCAGGAAAGAAAAGACATGCTGATTAGAGGTTGTGTGTTTTTGGGCATTCGCAGAACCTTCCTGCCCACTATAAACCAGTTTTGCCTCATTACCTCACCTGTGCATCATTAGGGAATAGTATAGCTGAACAGTAACTTGACTAAAGAATGTTGTATCCAGTTCAGATTTGGTGTGCTTTTGGATGTTGTAAATACTTGTGTGGTAACATTACGGCACATCTATTGTATTTGATTCTGCTTGAAAAAACATTTTAATGTAGTCTGTGAGGTAGTTTCATTTGGATATGCTTTATGGGGCTGTTTGACATTTTTTGTTAAAATTGAAGCACTTGAACTTGCTGCTTTTGAAATTTTGTTTTTTGCATTTTTTTTCTAAACCTTATAGGTGATCCATCACCAAGATATTTAACAACAATGTAATGGGTACATTTTCAAACACTATCTGTTGTGGTTGTAGGGAGCTGGGATTGATTTATCCTAAAAAAAGAAAGTGGAATGTTGTTGTTATTTTACAATATACAGTATATTTCAGCACTTTATAAAATCATTCAAGTTTTGGTTTCCATCATTGTTCACAATAAACACCTTTTCAACAGCTTCAGCTGTACTAACTACTGATCAGTTGTGTTCTTATTGTGTATGAGCATTACTTTTTCTGTCTGCTCTTATTTGATAATAAAGCACCACAAAATGTGCATGATTTTTACAGGCTCTGTATAAATTGTCCAGCTACTTATCTTTGGAATTCTTGGTGCCTTCTTCTGGTGGGAAAGCAAAATGAAGTTGTGCATTTTACCTTGAACTGTTGCTTACCTGTTCCTGGGTGTCATTGATTTTTGTCTTTTGTGAAACAATACCACAATCCAATAATAGGTTTATTTGACTCTTTCTCCAAAGTCAGCAATTAGTGGGGCTTTGAAATGAGTTGCAATCAAAGCGGCTTCAATGCTGATCCTCCTCCCTCCTTCTTCCCAGGACCCCCCTGCAAGCCAATGAAATGCTAATTGCTTTTTTAACACTTTAATTGACCACGTAATCTGCCCCTGGGGTCCCACTCTTTGAATCTAAATCCTCTTGACTCCTGTCATATCAGACCCTGGCAGGCACGAAGGCAATGAAAGAATTTAATGAAGACTGGAAGAATGCACCAATTGCATGCTGCTACAATCAATTCTGTAAGTTAGTCCTTTCAGGACACCTTACTTTCTGAACGCTGAATATATGTATTCATTTATGATTTAGTCATAGGAATGCATTTTATTTCTAGTGTAATTGTACATGTACTTAGAAACCCATTCATTGATTTTGTTAAACTGGCTTGTTCACATTTTCAAAAGCAAAATCCAAAGTATGTTAAAAGTGTTCACCTGCAAAGCACAATCTGCATGAAGTCTTTGATTGGTATAATTCAGGGTGGCCCAATGTCTTGTCCTGGAGGTTAGGTGTGTCTGTAGGTTTCCTAGATCCCTCTAAAGCAGCTACGCCTGAAGAGCTGGGAGAAGCTGTCAGCCTGTCCAATTGAGGGGTGCATTGCCACGACAACCTCCAGGCCCAGAGTTGAACCTCCCAGATGTGAATTGCAAAAGTTGGAAACAAGATCCATTCCCTTTCTGTTGCAACACAGCTAGCAGATAGAGAAAGCCGCATCTTTCCGACAGGCGGAGGGATCCCAATGTGAGTGCCAAGAGCTGAGAGACATAGCCGAAGCAGACTGGGGCAGGCAAGCCAGGCGGAGATAGCCGAACGGGACAGGTGATGGCAGACGGGCTGATCTGAGACTGAAGCAGAGCACAGCTGTCAGGGCTGAGCAGGACTGAGTGGCTACGCCACCATGCTGGGGCAGGAGGCAGGAGATGTGGATCTTGCCTAATGATCCAGACTAGGCTGCACAGACAACTACTCAGGCAGACATCTGGCTGGATGTCCTTCTAGGAAGTGGGTTTTTTGTGCCGCAGGTACTGCCCTGGTCAGAAGGTAACTCAATGACAGAGCACCTGATCAGTGGCATAACCAGGGTCTCGATATCTTAGACTAATAGATTAATCAATTAATTGGAGGCAGGTGGTAGCAACACGTGGCCTGAGTAATTATGTCCTTACAGCCCCAGGAGGTGTTTGACTTCTCACGTGAATGTGGCTCCTCGTGAGAATGCACAGGGATTATACTAAAGAGCTCTATTTCGGTGGACATTGAGGGCTAGCTCACCCAGTCGCAACACTTTCACTTCAACTCTAACAGTTGTTTGCGTGATGTCTATAGGAATATACTTACTGCATCCATAGAGCAGGCTGCTGTATAACATTATCAACCCAAATTAGGTTTTATTGGTAAAACTAATTTCTCAGTGGTTACAGGGCTGGTCATTTGTGCATATATGCTCCCCAGTGTGTGAGTTACCTTGACATTTTTATATATTTTACTTTATGATTCTAAGAGAGAGACAGATCTGACCTTGTAATATGGGTTTTTGTCTGAAATATTTGTATACTTCAAAATAATTTCACTGCCTCTTTAGTAAGCTGTCTCACATTAATCCTTAAAGTAAATTTGAGTAGAGTTCTTTAGTATAGTTCTACAGTCAGTTCCTCATGACCCTGGTGTCAGTTGGTTTTGTCCCAACAGAGATCTTGATCATTTGATTTCCAGTGAAAACAATATATGATTTTTTTTTATTTGAATGAATGCCTACAGAACTGCAGCCCATGATTAAATAATCATGAACAACCTTCCATAAGGGCCGGACTCCATCATATTGTCTTGGGCTCTTTAAAAACTTTGAAGTGTTAAACTGGTCGAATTACTGACTAGTTTGATGCAGTCATGAAGTGCAGTGCTGGAAGACAAACCCTCAGACAGTGACCCTCCAGTTCTGGTGATCTGCACCACTGGTGTAAACCTAACAAATATGGGAAAAATAATGTGCTAGATTCAGAACACGTGTGCCATTGTTTTTTTAACTTGCATACAAATAAGAGGAGGTTGGACTTAGTTGATCATTAATAAAAATAAAAACAGTTTGTTTGGCAGCATGGTTAGCTTTGTTCATAAGAATCCAGACATAGGCTATTAAACACTGGGACTCAGTCCACAATTTGAAGTATGTACGTTTGATAAGGTACATTTTATCATGTCTTGTGAAATATGTATAAACTTAGAGCTGGGTAAAAGGCTGATAGAAAAGAGCACGTTGTGCAGTTGAAGGGCAAATGGATAATTGGCTGCAGAAATTATGGTTCTTACTATATTCTTGTTTCCAGACCCTTCCATAATACTTTCAGACATAAATGGATATAAACATCATTTTGCATAACAGACTATGAAGTCAAGCGCACTGTGAAGAAAGGTTCATGCCCTTTAGCTGTAAAAGGCATGCCTTTATCAGTGTATGTTAACACCCTATCCTTCACGGTATGTTCACATTTCACATTTATTTTCACGTCCTGTTTCACTATCATCCTTAGCAGGAGGAGACAAGTGGAATTTAACACTTAACAATATATACATGAATAAGATCTGTACAGCCAATACTTGCTCTGAGGTTTATTTTTTAAATGACGGGTTGTATTTTCTTTTCTTTATGGGCTATCATTCAGGGATGTAACCAGGGAAAAACAAAACATTGTATTGACTTTTTTTCTCTGTGGGAATAACAGTTAGTGATTCAGTTGCTAGGAGAAACCACTCACATTGACTGTGATCTCAGCTGCGTTTACACAGAGCTTTATATCAACCCCACCTCAGGATGACATTGACCAGTGATGATTAAATCTTCCCACAAATCTTCATATAGTCTTCCAGAGTCACCACAAGTCTACTGACCATCACTGAATGTGTGTGCAGAATATTTGAAATCTTTTTTGATGTTGGAAAAAAAGGATCAGTGCTATGTGTCTCATACAATTTTTGCAAAGCAGAATAAAGCTAAATTTGTATTTATATACATGCCTATTTGTATTCTTCTATTAAAGAGTTCATCCAATTTTTATGTACCATATTATTCTTTAGTACCTTTATAGCAACATATACTGTACATACAGAGTTCATAAAATTTGTCCAGACTTGCAAAGAGTACCTGTTTATTCCAAAAACATATTTTCTGGGGTTGACAAAACTTTTGTAGACTTTTAATGTTCTGGCAGTAATCCTTCATACCAGGATACATACTGTATAGTGAAACAATAAATAAATATATAATATATATTACTGCCAAAGATTTAGAGCTTTTAAAGTTTTTGCTCAGTCAAGTTTTTCAATGGCTTGGTACGAGTCAATGGTGTTTAATCCCTTCAAAACACTGGCATACAGATAATTCTACTCAATTTATGGATTTACTAAGATGTCAGCATTTCTTCTACATTTGAGAATTACTGTACAGCTCTTGAAGTCAAGGGTAAAGCAGGTTTTGATAGTTCACAGGTGGATACGCCTCAAGGCAGCTTAACTGTTTGCTAATTGCGACCCGTCGTCGGCGATCATCATTGGCATTCTCAATGAAAAACCGTTTGGGGGCTGCGTGGACTGTGAGTAAAGCCGAAATGAAGAGACCGCACAGCAGTTCTGTTTTAGGATTTAGGATGTTATTTTTATGTATCCTTTTAGAGCGGTTGGGTCAATGAGCAGAGATGTCATCAAATAATCCCTTTGCAGCTTGATTGACGGAATGGCTGCAAGCACTCGGTATGAAACTAGAAATCGCAGTGAGTGAAGGCGTGGGGGAAGGGGAGGGCCAGGGGGATTAATTTACAAAGGAATTAGAAGACAATGGGATGGTCAGACGTCTTTCAGGGAAGCTTATACCGGAAAGAAATTTCATTAACAAACTGAGCACATGTGGCGAGGGAGGGTCACGTTTTCACCAATTTGCAGCACAGCGGAGTCTGAAAAGATATTCAGCTTTTCTGTATGCTGGCCAAGGATGGGGAAAGGTGCGGGTTGATTAAATGCACCGAGGCTTTGTAAAGCAATAAGGGAGAGAGTCGTTTAGGAATACAGATCGATGTTGGGGCTCCTGAGTGGCTCCACTCTTAACAGATCTAAAAGTTGCAAATTCGTGCCTTGATCACGGCCCAACCAGCTGTACCTGTGATTCCCCACGTGGAGGCACACAATGGGCTCTGTGCTACCTGGAGTATGAATGGGATTAGTGTATCCTTCACCTTTGTAACTTCCTGGGCACATTCAGGCTTATGGTGATGGTAATGGACACACCACCCCGTCAGTCAGTTTAGTATCTACTGGATGTTGCTGCAGAGCTTATAACATAACCTTTAACACGGGGTCTGTCTGCCTTTCCTTGTGCTCCCCATGTGGATGAACAAACAGCTGGTGATTCCTAAATGGTTGAATATAATAAAAAACTGCCAATTCTATATGCAGATTTTGAAAATCATGCTGATCCTTGCCCCACAGATGAATATACCAAATATTTATTCAGTGGAGGAAAAATAATGTATTTTGCAATATTATATAATACATTAAATATAAATGTATTAAACTGGTCATGTTGATTTTGATGGTTAAGTGAAAAGTAACAAGGATAAAGTGGAGGACTCTCAACTGAAGATGTGTAAAGATACAAAAACAACAGCAGCACTAATACTAATAATAGAAATTATGCCTTATGTTTCTTGTGCTTATACAGGGAAGACTTATGTCCACAAGTTTGCATTTGGCTAAGTGGTTCAGGTAAAAGACTTGTTTCTGTGCATTCCTAGTTCTGGCCCTGTTGCTGACTTACTGTATATCATCCTGAGGACGTTACTTAACCTCCTTGTGCTGCTCTTTTGGGTGAAACTGATGTAATGATGTACAGTAAGTGTCTCTAGCATTCATTCATCCATAGCTTATCCCCTAGTCTCTCTTAGTCATGTTGGATAAAATAATCTGCTAAATGATTTTAGGAAAATGTACACCTTCAGACATGACTGCCCATTTTATCTGAAAGCAAACTATCAGGATTTGGTGAGTTGTTGTCTTTCTTGGAAAGGCAACAGCTATGTTATAACAATTTACTGCTGAAATAACAAAGAGGGACCTTATGTGTAACCAAATGACAATGTTTTGTCCACTAGTACAGTATTCTTTAGCAGTTTTCTCTTCAGATGTTACAGTTTGAACAAACCAAGATATATAAAGCATAGATTTTCTGGGAGTCCAGAATTATGGCTGTACACCTGTGAGAAAAGCACAAAGAAAAATGTAACCTTATCTTTCCTGATTATAGAATTTTGAACAATAGTGGCATCTTCAGTAGTAAAACAAATAAATGACCATTCTCAAATGTAGCGATGTGACTTGCCAAAAACAAAGGTGTGCAAATGGAAATGGGAGAACCTTAGGCTAATTAGGAATTAGGAAATTAGTAATTATAGCTCAATGACAGCTTTCAAAAGAATTTCAAAGGGTGTTAAATAGGGTGTCTATCAGATCTTCCACAATGGCTACTTAAACCACTGGGGCACTTCCCAAAGGTGTTTCCAGAAGAAGAGCACCATCAGTAGAATCAGAACCTTAGCAGAACTAAGGCACATACTCACTAAATTAATCTATAAAATACATGTATAGTCAATGAGCAACAGAAGCTTTGTTCTTCCCACACAAATAGCATGCAATTGTCACATACTGACGTGTTTATTGTACTTATGTAGTGATTAACTAGATTATATAAGGATAGAGGATATTTTTATAGGATATAAATAATATATACATGAAAAGTACTGCAATAAGAAAAAAAAAGCATAAAAATAAATGCTTTCTCCAGCGTTCCTTCACTAGTTCCACGTTTAATAATAACTTTAAAGAAATGTATTTCATCAAGAAGAAAATTCTGATGAAGGCTCAAAAAGCTTAAGGCCCTTGTCTCATTTTGCCTGTAATCTCCCTGAAATATTTGAAACTTGTGAGATAAATTATGTATTTGTAATGAATCGATAACAGCATGTCATGGAGCCCAACAAAGTTCAATTTCATCAAAGGATGATGCAGAATACCTGAGCTGTTCAAAAACCACAAGATGCGGTAATGTCGGTTCTTATTGCATTTCATTTAAATGGTCTTAATCTCCAAAGTACTGTATGCCTAAATATAGATCGTATGAGAATCTAGTTCTGACCTATAACTAGTTCTACCAAATGAGCGTATAGGGTATAGTTTGCAGTGTATAGTTTCAAGCTGCTCAGTTTTGTGTGTCAGCTCTGGTTGCAAAATAAAAAACTGGATATCTTTTAAAAAATGAAAAGAACGTGTTTACACCTTCCTAAAAATATTTAAGAACATATTTTTTAAGGAGGAGGAAATGAACATTTCAGATTAATGCTAGAAATAGTGGTAGCTACAAATATAAAGTAAAACTAAAGCATGACAATTCAGTGCAAATGTCTCTCACTTTTCACAAGAATTTGAAACACGTAGGGACTCTTTACGAACACAATTTCATCACCGATTGCAAAACACATAAGTGTGCTTTGTTTGAAATACAATCGAAAGCACTGCATCTTCTTTGTATGAGATCACAATAATACCATAGCCCACAAATTCTCTCAGGACACATCATTTACTAGATTATATGTTGAAACGTATCCAGACGTCATCATTGCTTTCTCTTATGTAGGGTATCACAGGGTCACATTCCCATAGCGTTAAGCAAATCATCATAAAGCCCATTGGATTTAATAAGACAAAGAACAGTATAATACTTCCTGGCCAGACCCCTGAAACCCCAGAGTTATGAAGACAAGAGGGCTTTGGCAAACCACAAAGAAGAATGGGAATTTAATAAGGTTTCAAAGGTTTATTTTTATTGAAATAGAAAATGGACAGTGTAGTGTATCAAGATTGGCCATTGTCACTAAAACACCATTCCACTGCAAAAACAAATTGGCTCTAACTGATGTTCATTCTCTAAACCGACATTGGCTCTGAAAACTGATGTTAATTCATACATTTCTGTTTGCCCTGGTTATCTCATTTGTTTCCAATGTCTGACAAACATATGTATTGGACAACTCTGGCAGCCTGAAATTAAAAAAAAACTTTTGATGTAGACATTCAACCCACCCATTTGTACAGTATATGTATTTGGGGAGTGTTTTTTGTTTTCTTATTTTTAGATACAGCACAGTGGTATAGGAAACTATCTTTGGAAACATGCTGTATCACACTTATCCATGTGAAATTAATTTTTGTACATTCTATGCCGATTTTTCAGAAATAAAATCTTCAAGGCCTTTGAAAAGAAGAACAGCAATGTGAATCATTTTCTCCAACACCGAAAGAATTAGGCATATGGAACCGACTCAAGGATTTAAATTATATAATTTCTTGCATGCTGCTACCTGATAATCTCACTATACTAGATACAGAGGAGTCAATTCTGAAGCCTCTGTGAGATGAACAGTCCAGACCCAGTTCGCAAGCCTTCTAGGCTAAAATAATTGGAAGTTTTGAAGGGAAGAGAGGAAGTACAGAATTTGTGCTGATGGAACCATTACTTTCAAAGCACCAGTCAAATGAAAATACTGCCCTGGATCTTTTTCACTATGTAGGAATATTCACTAGCTTATGTTGCATTTAAAAGAACCAAAGGACTTTTATGTTGTTCAGTTGGAACATTATAAAAACCTCCTTTGCAAAGCTTTGAAAATTGTTAAGGAACCATGAAAATGAAGCATGTCTCATTAAATGTTTTGCAGATTTGGCATTTCCCTTTGGCCTGTTATAAACTCAGTATGATCAGTAGATATTGCATAAACTGGTGAAGGTAGTGTACTGATCTTCAATAGGGGACCCTCAGGGTTCCATTAGAGTTATGAGACAAAATCTGCAGAGTATCTTATACTAGTTGAAGGAACAATTCTGAGTTATAAGGAGGGCTTCTAGTAGCTGTATGCAAAGTTCCCATCTACTCAGGAAATCCTATTTTTATAAAGTGATTACTGGACAGAAGAAGTTGCTGCCCAATAGAATTCAAGAAAAACCAAAAATATAGTTCCCTTTTCATCAGCTTGTATTACCTATGCACCCATTTTCTAAAATATTTGCATTCCAGAGACATGATGCAAATTAAATCATTTAAAATACCTCATAATTTTCTTTTGGTCTGGACTCCCTCACAGGTTCCAGTTCAGTAACAGGTCAGAATCAAACAAGCTGCTTTGAGCCTTATTACTGTATATCGTGATGCTGTCAGTGATACTGCGGAATGTCATCTTCTAGATGATTAGCTGGGAAGGTGGAATACAGGCCACTCACATCCATTTTATTGAAGGCAGGTGCTTGCTCTCTTATCACCAGCTCCTGTGGCGACCTGAAGTCAAATTGAGCCAAGTGGATCTGGTCCTGAATCAAAGTGACAGAATAAGGTCAAACTAGGCGAGAGCATGTTTTAAGAAAAAAATAAGTTCTGTATATATTAATGAATATCTAATAGTTGATTTGGTTACCGGTTACTTTTTGACATATTACAGGGAAAGATACAGATGTCTGAATCCATACTCCAATATTTTGCCCATAGGCAATATTTTACAGAATAGAGTGACATTCCGGTTTCTTTTGTAGCCTGAGGAAAAATCTGCCTTATTCCCACAGCAGACCAAAGAGTATTCAATACTGATAATAATAATGAAATCCTAATAGTCTCCCAACAGAAAACGCAATATTCAAATCAAGCTGTATTCTTGATCTGGGTAAATCTTGTGGACAGTGGTGGGTCTCCAGGTGAGATCACAAGCAAAAATTCAAAAGCATGTCATACCTTTTTCTTGCTAATCCACAACTGATCTAGCCATTTTAATTTCTTTTTGAAACCCACATATGCAATAAGATTTCTAGGCTAGGTTAAAGGAAATGGAGCCCTCTGGGTTTATTTAAAATACAGTTTATGTGAAGGACAACTTTTAAATAATACTAAAATGCATGTGTAGTGTTGTATGACTTGATCTAACCCTTGATGCAGTCTTTTTGTTCAGAGGTATTTGGAATCGCCAGTTGTATTTTATTATTTATTCACCTCCTCTGAAGTCACGTTTTTTTCACTTGTGGCCAACAGAGTCGCACTCATGTCAAACCTGGATGGCGAGTCCTCTGGCACCACTTCTCCAGCTGTGTGAAATATTGGTTACTAGGAAATCAATCCCAAAAGTTCAGATACTTCTGAAGGAAGATGTGCTTCCTTCAACGTTTTGGAAGCATGAATTGTTCAGAAGCCCTTGACACTCTTTTTGAAGAAATAGACCGGAAAACTACATTGTTGCTGCTTTGCACGTGCAAGTGCAAATCTCTCCCTGTTTGTTCATGTACTGTACGAATGGGGGTCATGTGTAAACCCACCGTTCTGTCTCTCCATTTGGGAAATTTAATTATCAGACTCATTACGAGTAAAACAGCACTCAGAACATTGCATGTGCTTTTCTCAAGGCGCATGTCCCTTTATCTCTTTCTGTTTAGCACAATTAGCAATTAAGTAGCTGCCGTTTTCACAAATTGTTTTACATTTGTATGATTGGGAAATATTTGTTGAATGTCTAATTACCTTTTTTGCAGTTAATAGGTTTGGAATGTAATGAAGCAATTAATGGGGAAAATGTTAGGAAACCTATTAAGCAAACCATGACATCCAATGAGTCTAATGGGTTTAGAAGGGATTTTAAGGAAATATTTTGATCAACATTCTCTTGAAACATTACAGGAACATACATGTTTTTTGGAGATAGGATGCAATGGGTACATAAGAGAGCTTATCTGTTATTTCTGAATCCATCGAGTCTTTGTTCTGTGGACATACATGTTGATTATGATTATGTTGACCAAATTGCTTAAGAAATTAATGAGATATTGATAATACAATGTTAATAAAAGAGATATGTAGATAAGAGTAAAAATTAAAATGCAGTATGTCCATACAGAGAAAGATTAAAACTATGATCAAGTCCAGTTAGCATTATCATTTAAAATTCAGAATTTCTCTTTAAGGTACTAATCCTTTAGAAAAAAGCAGATTCTGTGTCTGTTACTAGAGCACAGAGCACAAAACTATCTTATGTCTTTCATTTAACCAGCCACACATCGTCCCTAGATGAAGTGCGTTCTAAAGGGATCAAAGTGGACTTTTTCAAAATTGATTTTCAGTGTTTTAAATTCATTTTGTGTCTTGATGGATATAAATGAATACATTGTACATTGTTTGTGAAGTACACTTGCTGCAAATGAGAAATGTCTTGCAACAGATGTGTCGTTGTTTTGAAGCCTTTAAGTAGGTAATCCTTCACCTTACTCAGACTATTGTGTATTTGTTGTCCGTTGGGCATATTTCAATACAGTCTTGAAGATTTTTGCTGATGATATAGATGCTATTTATCAGTCATGTGTGTATTAAATTAATTTCTGGAGAATACATCTACATAACGGCCTTGTTATGCAGTGCTTTCACACATAAATTAAGATGTATGTACTGATAGTAAATTCAGGTGGTTTCCTTACTTTCAAGGTCTCCAGTGGTGTGATGTTCTTCTATTAGTCTTTTTAATTCATGAATGTTGATGGATGTTGAAATTGTGAGATTGAAAGTGAGCAATGGAGTATCACTTACCAAAAGCCCATGCACGTGTCTCAGAGGAAAAAAAAAAAGAATGTGCACAAATAAATTCAGTTTATATAATCAATGTATTTTTCCAATCATGCCAGAGCTATTAAAAAAAGATTTAATTTAATAACTGATCGAGCCAGATCGATCAAGAATATATTATAAAAAAACAACACCTTAAATATAAATTCCAGTATTTGCACATTTCTTATAGACCCCACGGTAGAAATCTAGCCTAGAGTGATTACTTCTGAACTGACTCGAGTGTATTGAAATAGACACCTGCTGTATGTATGTCAGAAATAACTGTTGTACGTAACACCTATAGCCAATGGAAATATCTTCTATGATTCCAATACAATTGGTAATGGTCACTCATAAGTTCAAGTTCAAGTTCAAGTTTATTGTCATTATACTCATATACAGGTATATGGTATAATGAAATGCTATTTAGCTAGCTCTCGGACATAAGTAGTACAAAGAAAAAAAAACAACAACAATACAATTGTATAACAAAAGAAAGACAGAGACAACAGGCAGTGTGCAAAAAACAACAACAGGCAATGTGCAAAACAGCAAAAAGGTAACAGGTTATGTGCAAAAACATGCATCCACAGAATGAAATAAAGGGATAAAAATTATGGGGAGTGAACTTTTGACATGTATGGTAGAGGTAGATTTTCAATGCGTGTTTGGGTTTTTGGTAAGAAAGAAAGAAGGCACTGTGAGGTTCAGATCATAGGTGAGAAGTGAGGTGAGACTGGAAGTTTAATAGTTTGATAGTGCGGGGATAAACATCTGTTCATGGTAATAGCATCCTGTAGGTGACCAAGGCTGACTCCAGATTGTAAAATGTGCTGTAACAGTGTAGGGGATGCACCTTCCATGTTCTCTGAAAATGTTTTTGTCACAAATTAAACTCATCTCATTGCACTTCACTATGCTGTAACTCCTTGCATCTCTATGCCATTTAAAATAAGTGTAAAAATATTTTTTTTTGTTATACAGTATGAAGCTAATATTCCTGGATCCAAATCCTTAATTCCTCCTGATTTGCTGTTATTTTTTAATATTATTTTTTTTCTTTTCTCTTAATTCTAAGGATCAGCGGATAAGTTGTGATGACCCATTCCTACTGTGAAAAATGCATGCCATTCGGTGCTTTTCATTTCAAAGAAGACATTTACGCAGCATAAAAGTTCAGTCAAATTTACAGTGAAGGTACTCTCCATTCACTAGCATTTACCAGTTTTCTGTGACTATTTCTATGAAGAATTTTGGATTTATATTCCTTTATTAATCTCCTCTGTTTGCTGGTTTGCCCTCTTTTTTTGTCTCTTTACAGTAATCTCCTATTCTACTGTACTATCCCGGGAATTCCTTTCCATCTGGGTTAAAGAATACAATGGAAACTTCAAAGAGTGTAGCTTTTGCAGAAGCAAAAATATGATGTCTAAGATTTCAAATCTTCATGCAAAGAATACATTAATACAACTGAGAAAAATAAGGAATACTTATCTAGAATCAAGTTTTAAAAAATCCCTGGTGTTGTGTTCTCCATAACTACAGCAATAGAAATAGCCGTGGATTTTGGGAATGAAGCCAAGACTTTCAGCTTGTAGAAACCTTTACTTTCACACCGAGGAATTAAAATCAGTGAAAACTTTGTATATATTTTTGCTCTAACCATATTACAAACCACCTACTCAATTTAATGAGTTCACATTCTTTTCTTATTATGGTTATTTTCATCTCTGAATTCAATCATTTCATTGTCTTTTATTTAAAGTTCTGTTGCTTTTCAGTTTTTGGTTTTGCTATGACCATGTATTACAAAATCAGATTCTGGTATGGCACACTGAACCTAGACAGATGTTTGTGTGATGTATCTCAAGTATTATATTACTCAGATTATAGTGAACAAAAGAGGTTTTTTTTATAAGCTGAATTGTGATAAGCTGTGCTGTGATGACAAGTTTCTTTTTTTTACCAACACTAAGAGCATCAAGGCTGTCTTTTACCAAAAGAAATAATTTGTTTTTCATGGTGCTATACAATATTATTTAAAAAATCTATTTATAAATACAAATACAGGGCTCTTGTGTATACAGTGAACATGAAACATACTTAAATAAAGAGCATTTACTTTGTGTTAATTTTATGTTCTATTAAGGTAGTCATTGATGATAAACTGAGCGTTTCAATCTCAGCAATTTCAGAAATTCTGATTTCTTTTTGTAGTCTAACAAAAAGGCAACAGGAATGCAAATGTTGTTTTTTAGTTTAAATCTCTTAATATGCTCAATCTGTGTTTGCACTCAAGCTGCACTTGTTTAAATTATGTATAATGGCTTAGCAAATTAGACTTATCTTAATCATCTCACTTGGACTGTTTTAAAGGGAGTATCATGTGATGAATAATCTAACAGGGACGTTGGGTTACATTTAAAATTAACACACAGCTACCAAACATACTGTACAGTACATCAGTTTATTAACCATGTGGGAACAGGCAAGTTACTTACTGAGAATGATAACATTCATTTTTTATGTTGACATCAGCAGCAAAGCACAAGAGTATACGTTGCTGGTGACCTCAGTGAAGTTTACAATGGGAAAGAATTCAAATAAAGCTATAGAAGCCAAAACGGGCTTTCTCAGATAGTTCATTGATTAATTATTGTTCTGGAGCTATCCTTACAAAATCTATATCCATATATATAATATGGATATGTTTAAAACATTGTTCATTGTAGAATGTGAAAATTAAATGATTTAATATTTCATGCATCATTTCTACTTAGTGGATGAAAAATTTAAGACCCATCTTGAATTCTTTGTGTTTCTCTATTCCATTTTGTGATTAATTGTATCCTAATAGAAATAAATAATCTAACTTTGATCATCCTGACAAAGCTAGCACCCATAGCAATGATTTAACACAATGAGAAGCTTAATCTCCACTCCAACATACTGTATGTCTAAAGCAAGTCTTCATGGCTAGTCAGCATGCAGAGTCCACTTTTCCAAGTGCCTTTGAATAAATCAAGCAGAATGACAATCCTTTAATAATAATTAAAATGTTCTTTTTCAATGTTAGCTTCATACTTGGTATCTTCTGTGCCCGATTCTTCTGTGCCTGAAATTTACCTTAGATTTATTTAAATGTCTAACCCATATCTTAATTAACATAACTAGAGGGAATAAGGCAATACTAAGCCAAATCCTGTGCTGTTACTGTATACACAATGTTACTTCAGACTGGTAGATCTGGGAATTGTTGAGGATGCATCCTTGCTAATTCAGACCCATTTTAAGATGACTATATTCAGAGACAGCAACATACTGTGCTAATGTGTATGCAGGGTACACGTGTTACCAAGAATATGGATATTCCCTGGGCTTCTAACAGTCTTAAAAATAAAGAGCTCATGTTTTATTTCTTGATTGCTATTTTCCACTTCACATTACCATCTAAGAAAATCAATTTAAAGTCGCTTGAACATATCCAATGAACCTCTGGTTTAAATTGTAAAGCTAAATTTCAAACCAAGCTTTTGAAATAAATTATAAGAGCTTGCTACATTGTTTCCTCTAATTTGTAACGGCCTGTGTGCGCATAAATTTCAAGTTGTGCAATTTTTCCCTAGTGACATGTGTGCACAAAATTGAGTGTATGTAAAATTGTAAACCTGAAATTATTTTTTGTTAATTTAGTAATTCTCGTAGCTACTAAATTGCAGCTGCACTATTCCACCAAAATAAGTTTTATACACAGTAGAAGTTTTAGTCCTAAATTTAAAGTACAGTATAAGGCATGGCGCTTTAAAAAGTCAAGTTTCCAAACGTCGTCCCACCTCTTTCCACTAGAAACTTCTCCTGGAACTTTCGTATCACGACAATACAGTCATATAACGCCAATTTTTGAATCAATTTGTTGCAACGGAACATATATCAAATTATAACTTTTCGCAGTAGCAATTGCTACCATTTCCTCAAGCCATTCCACCTTAAATTAACTTGGCAATTATTTTGCGCTTAACGCCCTTCAACTCTTTCGACACGAGTGAATCATTTTTTTAAAATGTGAAAACAATTAGTCTACGTTTCTACGATATCAGGGTTCAACGATGCACACTGTGCAAACCGGAAAAGGAAAAGGCTGTTGGTTGTGAAGCACTTAGAGATCCGAAAGACCGGGTCAGCGATTCGAGTGTCAAGCGAGCATGAGCAGTGAGGTACGAGACTACGAGATCATAGATATTGATTATCGAGTAGCAATAATAATGCACACAGCCAAGTTGGGCCTCTCGCTGCCAGAGTCTCCTGTGGTCAGTTTAGCATTTTAAAATTGAAGACCGTGTTTGTTTTATTATAATATTTTTTTAATGATTTTTTTTTGTGTGCAGTTCAATTTCCTATGTGCGCAGATTTCATAACCGCACAGATTAGAGGGAACATTGGCTACAAACTTGATTACCTGTTTTGTTATATTAAAATGGGCCCCTATCCTCTGAAGTGCCAAAACATTGCTGAGTGTATTATGATTTGTAGCTGTATCGTGCACTACAAGGTTAAAAATAGGAAAAAATAAAAAATTCAAAACAGAAAAGAGTTCCACTTAAATGCATAGATCTGAAGTGTAATTTTAACAGGTACTATATGTGCTATTACATACAGATTAAGACTGTTAAAAACATATATCAAATAGAGTAATCTTTATGTAACTATTTCCAAGTTATTATTTGGGTCATTATCTTAAAAACATAAGAAATGTTACAAATGTCAGCAGGCCATGTAACCTATTTGGTTGCTAGTAGCGAATTGATTATAGGAACTCATCCAGCTGTTTCTTGATGGAAGCCAGGTTATCTGCTTCAACACCATGGGTCTGGGTATTTTGTTCCAATCTTGCACAATCCATCCATTCATCATCAGAATTATGCCTCCTGTTGTCTTTTCTGGACCGATTCACAATCAGCAATATTGTGGTTTTTTTTTTAACCTCCAGTGCATTGTCCAATTTAAACATAACATTCCATGGTGTGAAATCTGAAATCACTTTGTAATCCAAAAAAAAATGGATGGTATCTTTCCAAGTGCTTTCACTTGATGGTGATAATGTGATAGTAAATCACATTTACTCTTCTGATTTCTGTAAATGTTCTTTTCAACCTAGTTATAAACATGTAAGCGATTGTTACTGCTGCTAAAGAAACAAAAACAGTTACAGTTACTCTGTTTTAAAGAACTTCACACAGGTAATGGTTTATAGAATTCTCTGAGCCCAAGGTGTTTTCCAACCAAAATCAGAATCCTTGATATTTCCTTCAAGCCATGAGGAAAGAGGTTTTATATCATACACAGAACGTGAACACACGACATCCATGAATTCTATCAGTTCCATCAAAACTCAACAGTGATGCTTGTTTTAATGTCATGGACTATTGAAAAGTGTTTTTCGTAGCCCTCCGGGACAGATAGCATCAATTTACACTTCCCATGTAAGAATCTGCACTCTAATTCACAGATTAGGGAGGCCTCACATGATTTCCTTCACTTCAGCTGGCATCCCATCAGTATCATCTGCATCTTGGGTGACACAAATAGAACTTGACAAGTGCAAGAAGCAAATGTACAGTGCTCATCCCAATTACAATGCTTTTATCTCTCTCAAGTCAACAGGGACATTGGCTCACCATTTGCTTCTCGAAATGCTTTTGGAAGACTTAGGGTCAGAGCAGGTTGGGTCAGTTTTTATCTTGAACTAAATATGAGGCTCCATCTCACTTCTGCTGTACAATTATCTGTGTTATCTAAGGCAGGGTCTTAAAATTTACTGCTGACTGACCATGAAGTTTGAGGATTGGGGCCACCAGGTAACCCTGGCAAATCTAGATTATTTCCTTGTTGCTTATTGATATGGCTGTTTCCTGAAGCTTGCCTCATTTCCAAGGGCTTTAGTAACTGTTTCTGTGACCACACAGTGCGGCACATCACAGGTTTGCTTTCTAATATGGTGAAGCGTATCTTGCTTTGCTTGGCTTATGATAAATGACAGTTGTGCCCCAGGCAGTTTAGATCTGCTGGTGATGTGTCTAAATCATCTACCCATTTTCAACAAGACTTAAATAGCAAGCTTTTGCACTGGTTTCTTGGAGCCCTCAATACTATATTTAGAAGGACTAGAAGTCAGTTTCAAACTTTACCGGTAAACATTCGCTGAGGTTTTTGCAAGGTGATAAATTTGATTAAATTAGTAAATACGCGTTTGCATTGTCCTTTTTATGTGTTTACTGTTTTTTGTCTTGTATATATTACACTTTAACTAGGTTTTTAAACTGAAACACTGAACAGTGCAAGAATTTTAGAAATTATCCAACTACAAAGACTGTAAGAAAATGGATGGTTGGCACCAACCAACATTCTCAACAGGTCTAATGCAGTGTGACTTTACAAATTGTGCGAATGTGGACTGAAAATATCTTCTAGAGCATCTTTTACAGGGGTCTCCTACCCTTGTTTCTGGAGAGCTCCAGTCCAGCAGGTTAAGTTACCATTTTCTAAAGATATGGAACAATATCACTGAGGTCAAATAAACAGGTTAATAATTTAAATAATTTAGATATTTAATTAAGATCATTTAAAATAGTAATTTAGAAATTATTTAGGATTGAAATGCAGGTATTTTCAGCCATCAAGGACTTTAGCTCTCTGAATTGAACAGATGACCTGATTTGTTTATCAGTAGTTCCAGAAATTAGCAGGTTTTAGAAAGAGACCAGACTAACTAGATTGGGCCTCTTCAGGGCCAGGGTCGGAGTCTCCTGTTTTACTCACCTTAAAACAGATAATAATTTATTTACAGTGTTTCAAAATTAACTTGATAAGAATAGTTTATTCTTGCTTAAGGTATATCATACAGCATTTAGTTCTGTGATTTACCAATCATTATGAAATATGAAGTGTTATAGTTCATGTTTGTTTCCATCATCAGTTATCACAATTATATTAATCGTCACATTATTGGAAGGAACGTGAAATGTAGGTAACAGTACTAATAAATAATTTACTTAAAATAATTGATTTCAAGCCACCTGGAAAAACTGGCTTTAAACTGAGCATAAAAATAACTTTTCACTTGTAACTATAACAAATTCACAAAGTTTGTTCAGGAAAATTACAAGATCTTTATTGTAGAGATATATTTTTCTTAACAGACATGGCAGTTAGTTACGCAGACCTTTTGCCATCAACATTGTTGATCAAGAAGGGGCCTATTGTGAAAGATAAAAACCTATGTGTGTGCCTTCGCGCTATTGGAAACAATACAAGCTGTATGTCTCCGACACACGCTTTGCGTCACGTTGATGTGTTGTGGAATTCTGTCCCTGGGCAGTCGCATTGTTCCAGTCCGTCTCATAACAGTCACGGTCTCATCTCACAAGAAAGTTCCTGTTAAGTGAGCAGCATGAGGACATGTGTTCTGCTGGAATGTTGTCACATCAGGTTGAACCCACAGGAGATCCCAGGAGCTCATCAATGTAACGTTGTGCAGTCAGGTTGTCATCAGTCATCTGTTGCAGCTTGGCATTTCGGATGCAGTGGAAAAGTGATCACAAAGGTGGAGCATGATGATCGACTGTAGTCTATCAATGATGGGCTTGGTTGGCTGTAATAACATCTTTCCCGATTAGAAACCTCTGTCTGTCAACACCCCAGACCACAAATGGGCTCTGGCGGGTTGATTTTTACTGGGCTTGACTTCGGACATGTAAAATAACCGTATCACTCGTGTCCAATGAACCCTCTCACTTATAAAGTAATTTAAATTACTCAAAGTAACTTTATCATTACCTATATCCACATGCTTTATTTTTGCACTATAAGCCATACACGCATTAATAGGGTGTGATGGTGATGCAGTGGCCTTGCAGTGCTGGGGTCCTGGGTTCAGTTCTGGACCTGGGGTGCCTCCTGCTTGGAGTTTGGATGTTCTCCCAGTGTTTGTGTTGGTTTCCTTTGGGTGCTTCTTTGTCCTCTCATAATTGGTTAACTGGGCTCTGCGAAACTTGGCGCTGGTGTGTCTCTGTCTGCGATGGACTGGCATCTTGTTCAGGCTGTATCTTGCCTTGCATAGGCTCTGGCCCTGCCGCAACTGTGTAGTTAAAGTGGTTAAAAATTGATGAATGGACAGGCAAAAATAAAGGGATGTTTCTTTTCATATTCAGAGTATGTTAGACCTTCAAGAAGCCTCCTTTAATCCAGCTGATTCCCCTTTTATTAAACCAGGCAACTACACATAAGAGGCTCAGGTGTCATTTACCTGTGTTTACTTGCAGAGAAGTAATTTGGAATTTGTTTTGGTGAGTAGCTTAATAGGCTAATAATAATAATAATAAACCGTTCAGTAGTTTATGGTAATTCCATGCAGTATGAAAATCCTGTCTGGACAGATTTGGTTTTTGCATAATTACAGACCTAATAATTAGTATATATGTTGGAGTGTTTTAGTGTCTGCATGATTTTACATGCATGCACTATTAAAATGAACATACACTTCACAAACCATGCAAAAGAAAAAGGAATGTAAGTGCAAAGGGTCTGATATTTTATATTGGCTATACACTGTATATTGGTTATACTTTATATACAGTAGCTATTATAATTTGATTGAGTGCCTCTTTGTGGTTTTGGTAGTGGAAAGGCAATAATAATTGTGCTGCTTATTTATTCAACTACTGTATATATATACAGCTGCATGAATATATTACTAACCAGTGAGAAAGAATTTACATAAGTACAGTATTCCCTTTTGGTAAGAGGGTATGTATAACCACACATTTTACAGACAAAAATACAACTTTATTGTTATTCACAGTGGACATTCTTTATTATGACTTAATCCATGTGTGCTCCTTTATAAGACAAAAAACTCACATACAAAATATATTTGATGTTCAGTACCATATACTGTATAGTGTCTTCATACATAATGTATATTAGCGAGTGCAAGTGATCTTGTGGGAAAAAGTACATTACTATATCTGCATATTATATGAATAATTCCCCCATCATATCTGTAACAATATTTTATTTAGGTAAAGTGTGCTACTGTATACTGCAGGTTCGAAAAAATAATAGATATAAATTACTTTAATTATTTTAGTAATTTACTTTTATATAATATACTTTTGAATCTATAACAACAGAACAGTCCGTTAAACATGTAGCTCATATTAGAGAGATTTATAGCCCTTCTCACTTTTGATGTACTTCAACAAGGTGTGCAGTTGCTTTTTAGTCAAGTGCTCTAGAGGCAATATTGATGGAAGCAACCCTCCCACAAAATAATCCTGTAAGGAATGTTCTTTTGATTGAACTGCTATGAAGCACAACTAATTAATTTAGTGAAGCAGCCTCCATTACTCATACGGTATACTTTGTATACTGACAGAGCCTGCACCCAGGAGAAAACAGCAGAACTCAGTTACGTCTTTTGAAGACTTTTAAGTCCATTATAGTTTTTCATTCTAGTTATTAAAGTTAGGTGTTTATAGTTCTCATTTATTTAATTAAATGTATTTACTCTCACAGTTGTGATTTGAAGCATTCAGCTTTTATTTCGTTTCAAAACAGCACTGAATTTGATTTGCCTTAGAAACACATGTGTAGTATGGGGAGGTGGGTGCCTGCAATTTACTATGCTAAATCTAATGCATTAATTCCATAAAGAGCTTAGAGTATGTATGGCTTTACCCTTACAAATCTGAGGTGCTAAGCCGTAAATCGGAAATGAATTATATCCCTCTTATATCGTGTTTCTCTGTTCTGTCTCCCTGTATATGAAATGTTAACCCAGGAGTATGCAGAAACGTGGCCCAAGCATGTGTTGCAGAGTGGTAAGATAAAGATTTTGAAGGGATTTAGCTTTCAAAAGAAAAGTAAATCACATCAGAATCCCCATTATCTGCCCTTAAACTTCACTAACTTAGGAGGGGGGAGCATTCAAGGTTTTTTAAGATCCTTTAGCTAGCAATGAAGGCCATTATATTTGAAAATGAGCAATAACGTGCAGACGTTTGAAGCTAATTTTAGAGCTGCAGTCCTTTTGAGCTTTTAAACTGTCTTTGGATTTATCAAATCTTTTCTGAAGTATAAAAAATATACTGTACAGGCGATGCCAAGAGAAAATTAGCATCATTTTCATATTAATGGAGTTGATGAGAGTGGAAATAATGTATCTTATGTATGATCTACAACCTAAAATATATTGTGTTGCCAAATGCAGAAGACATTCATACCACTCTGTGTGGTGTACTCTTGTGTGCTGTTTCTTTGGAAATTAGGTTATAAATAGTCACACAGGCAGTTTATTTTCACACACTGCAATTCAAGCTACTACAAAGTGGTTAATGATTGTAAAACAGCACCGATAAACCATGTTTATATGCAAAATTTAACATGAGACTGTAGCTTTAATAAATACTTCAAGACTTCACTTTTCAAACTCTCAGTGACCAGTTCCAAAAATAAAATCTTGTTCTTTTTCCATAATACATTGATATACTTTACACCAACAGCCAACACAAACAAGAGACAATTGGATATACCCGTTGAAGACATCAATACCGCATTCTTATATACATTCATTGTATTTATTACATGATCCGGCTTGCTCTTTCTGAGCTCTGATTGCCTTACATCTGTGGTTTATATTTAGCACAATGCTTTCTTTGTCACAGTGTCCTGGTTAAGCTCTTTCTTTCAACAAGGCAGTCTAAAAATGGCTAGTACAATCCGTCTGTATTCCTTTCTAAAATTATGGTTTAGAACCCCATAAACCACAGCATTCAAGCAGCTGTTGAAGTAGGCCATGAAGTAGCTAGCAGTGAACAGCCATTCGGGAATGGCAAGGCCTAGACTGGGGTTCACAGCCACTGCAAGCCCAATGAAGTTCAATGGGGCCCAGCACACAGCAAAAAGTACGAACACCACAAACATGGTGAGGAAGTTACGAAAGTCGTGCGGCTTGATTTTGGGCCTGTTGTCGGGCTTGACTCTTCTCCGGACTTGAATAACCAGGATCCATATCCGGAGGTAGCAGTAAGTCACAATGCTGATGGGGAGGATGAAATGGACAACCACTACCGTGATGGTGTAGAAGGAGCTGACCGACTGCGCAAAAGTACAGGAATACACCCGAGGGTCATATTGCAGGGACTCCACAAACCAGTTTGGGACAATGGCAAGAATAGTGAGGACCCACACGAGGATGACGTAGCAGATGGTGTTCTTGTTGGAGAAGAGCTTGTCATACTTAAGGCTGTGGCAGATATAGCAGTAGCGATTGATGGCAATGCCCGTAATGTTGAAAATGGATCCAATCACGCTCAGTCCCATGAGGAAGCCGCTGATCTGGCAGTGAATGTAGCCCAGGCTCCAACCGTCATGGAAGATAGCCGTCAGAACCAGCGGGTAGGGGTAGATGGCCACCACGAGGTCTGCTACAGCCAGGCTAACAACAAAGGCATTTCCTGTAAAGAAAATAAAGAAACATTAGGGGATCCTGCACTCTTCGTTGCTCACGAAGAAACCCAAGACATGTCTGACATCAGTGCTTGGGCAGGAATCCAAACCACTTGAATTTTCCGAAGCATATGGTTAATCTCTTTGTGCTTTATTTTACCTTTGATCTACACATTTAATCAAGAGGGAAAGGGGAGATTAAAAGCACAGAGGATGCTAGACGGAGCTGCATTACGTGGAGAAAAGTCTGTGAACTCTTTGTAAAATAGTGATCTCTGGAATTACATATGTACACCCAGACATACATTTATATACACACATGAATATAATCAAAATATTATCAGACACAAATGTAGAAATTTCTGATTATCCTCAAAAACACAGTAGACTTCTCTCAATGGCTATACGGTATATCATGCTACAGTAAGGAAAGGCACTGCAATTAACAGGATGTTTCAGAAGGGCAATGAAGAGGAAGCAACCAGCTTCTTTCTATTCAGAATTCCACACATAGAAAAGCTTTATAACTGAGCATGACCTGTGTTTCCTAATAATTGTGCTTTGACCTGTCCCTCACTTGAGTGATTTCAATGTTAAAAGGTGGAATTGTATTTTTTCATTAAAATTAACCAGCCTTTTGCAACATCATGAACAAGTGAACAAGTGTGTTTTTAAGAACTTCTAAAACTTCCATTAAGGATTCTCTGCAGTCTTGTAACAGAAAGGACAACACTGTATTTTTAAATGATTAATCTGAATTGGGTTGCAGCTGTATGGAAGCCATGAGGGAAAACATCTGTCTGTAAGTAACACAACTACATTCAGATGCCGAAACTATTTATGTTTATGGGAGTTCCCTGTCTTGAGCTAATATTCCATTTCCAAATTCTAAATCTATAAATGCTGTTTTTTTTATCTGAAGGCATTTTTATTCTGCTTGGAAGAGATATTCACAAGGTAAAAACTAAACAGTGAAGGGAACAGCATGGTCAACACCTACAGTATAGCTCCAACAGTCATAAACTGAAAGAGTTCAAAGACTGATTGACAGAGTCATGACTGCACACTGAACTTCTGTATTTGTGTATTCTCTTAAAACATGTTTTGCTGCAAAGGCTCTACATATTCACAATGACATCAAATGCCAGATTGCATTTCCTAAAATACATCTGTACATGTTAAATGAGCATATGTGTTTGCATGCTGCATGAATATCAGAGCTACTTACTTGTTGGAGGCACATTTACTCAGACATAACTTAAAAAGTTTTATGTCTGAAATGAGCTACATTGAGCATGTCAGGATTGCTATTATGAATGACAGCCAGACAAATACAGCTTGCAAAGTCAGTGCAAATTTGCAGCAATCATTGAATCATTCATTATTAAGGATTTATCCAGAGCCTGATTTGAAGGAAATGTAATCATTTAATCATTCTCACTCATCTCCCTGCAACACCTAAGGGTTCACTAGAGGGAATCTACTAATGTTGCTTTTTAATTTTATTATGGACAAGTGTGGCAATTGTCATTATATCAGAAAGATTTTTATCAATTTACATGTATAGAATATTTATATAAAATCATAGAAACACTCTGAGGTATTCTAGGCTTCAAGTGGACATCCATTAAATACAATAAAATAACTTTTAATTCTTCTTAAGCTTTACAAATGTATTGGACCTCTTTGGCTATGCTCTAGTCAGTGAGTCTATAATGTAAGTTCAGTTCCTTGCAAAAGTATTCACCCCATTCCAATTTTGTTGAATTATATATAATGTACTGTACATACATTTTCAAGTGAATATTCTTAATCCAGCCTTTAATGCTCACGTAGGACATGTGTGAAACACGGGTGAAAGAAGTTACATTTCAGCAGAAACTGCAAAGAAACATCCACACCAAAATGTGTTCATTGCACAACTATTCAATACACTGCAGATGTTCCGTATTCCCTTCTTTGGCTAGAGTGCAAGAAATTAGTAAATAAGATCCAGGCATAACAAAACTGAGTTTCTAATAAAAGCATTCAGTGATTCATGGTAGTTTATTAATTTAGTCCCTGGAACTAGGAAGATTGGATTTAACCTGAGATGTTCCTATCACTCACTGTACATTCTGGGCACTTCTGAATAATTCCTTTATTTTTAAATTGCAGATTTAAATAGAACTGCTTTTTACAGGACTTACAAAACATCATGTTCTAGAAAATGCCATCAACGTCTGACATTTATCTTGTAAAATTGCTCTTATTAAGGAAGAGGGTCTACAACAAAAAAAAAAAAGGTTTTTGTTGTCCAAAACTCCACATACTGTCCATGCCCTAGTCAAACCCCCCAGTCCTATACTTTTGTATTCAGCTGTTAAGCTCCTGTCAGTTGGTTTAATGAATCAGTCTTGTAATTTGGCACTGGTCGAAACTTCTCTCTGTTGTTTGGTTTCTCAGTGGATTTCTGTGTGCCCTGCAGTCTTGCAATGACTTATCTCGGGTTATGAAAAACAAAAAATATATAAACAAACAGTTTAAAAAAAAACCTTTTTACATAAACATCACATAAAGACCATTGTTCTTGTCAGCAGCAGCCATGTTGCCCCATTTTCACATTGCATGTATGCTACTGCCAAAAACGAATCAAATTCAAGATTAAGAAAATTCAAGGCTTTGGATATATTATTCTCTGGTGCTACATAGACCTCTCGCTACACAATTTTACAAAAAGATTTATATAAGACAAACTTACATTTTTAATGTAATATTCTTCATACATATTTACCTTTTCATATGCCATAGGTTTCTGCACAGTCTGATGCAATTTGCTTTCATCTTCTGTTCACACATTACTGGATCTTGTCAATGATCAGCTCTACACTAAGTGTTTGGAAAAGTGAAATGTTGATCCCAATACATTTGTTTCATTACTTCCTGTTGATATTGCTTATCATTCTAAGTCATGCTGAAAGTGTATTATTCATGAGTGCAGGAACACTATTTAGTTCCTTAAGGTCCTACATTTAGAATCACACTTCAATACTTGCATTGAGCCAAGATGGTTTATGTTCCAGTTTCCAACAATGGGTACAGACACTAATTAGGTAGAAGCGAGCGGTGGTGTGCCAGGGGGATCTGTTTTTGGTTTGTTGCTTTTCTTGATCAATATCGACGATTTAGTTACTGTTATAGCTAGAAAACTAATTAACATTTTTGTTAGTATATTCATTTGTATATTTCAATACTGATACATGCAAACAGATCCAAACAGGAAGTAGGAATATAGATTATGCACATTGTATGGATGATTCTGAGCTGCAAGAAACTATGCATAAAAGGGATGTGTACATTTCTGCAGATCTTAGAGCTTTCAGTTTCCCTTCAGGATCAATAAAGTCTTATATATCTATCTCTATCTTTTATGTGCTCATCAAGACTATGTGGGGAGGCAATAAAAAGCCAACATAATGCTTGGGTATACAGCAAAAAGTGTGAAATTTAAATCAAGTGAAGTTATAGTCAGGTTTTACAGTGCTGAAACTTTACCAAAAGTGTTGTGGGTATTAAGAACAGGTGGTGGAAGTATGAACTCCAGGCTCTTTTAAGAAACAGCTGGATGGAATTTAGATTTAGTTAGCTACTAAATTAGCTCGAATGGCCTCCCTCTTGTTTGCAATTTTTTTAATGATCCTACACGTTCGGTAATCTTTACATCCATCTTCCGGCAGTGTGAGTGTGATGTGAGTGTGATGGCAGGCCAAAAGTCTTTATTTTATGGGTAAACCTGTACAACTAGATAAATTGTCTATTTGCCAGATACATGAGCTGAAGGGAACGGCATCACAAATGTGTTGCTTCTTTAAAAGCACATTAGGTTTTTTTAAGATCTCTCACCTGATTCAAATATATATATCTTAACAATACATTATCATTCAGCACAAAGTATATCAGTCACAGGGCATTCCCTCAATCTCTCATTTATTATACTTTTATTAAATGAGACATTTTTTCAGAGATACAATTATATTAGTAACCTAGGATATAAACTGAATAATAATAAACAATGTTATTCATTTTTTTCAAACTTTTGAATAGTATTGTACAGTATGTGTGAACTGTAGAAATTAGAACAAGGACTACCATAGTTCAAGTCAAAGTAGACAGTAAAAATAGATTTTTTCTCCCCTTCTCCAATGCATTTTCCCTGCTTCAGAATATGTTCTTGTCTCCATGGTTTCACAATACATTGTACAACCTGTAATTTTACACTTATATATTTAGATTTCATTACAATAACTCGTACACTGCTTGATAGAAGGAAGTTTTAGAGAAGGTGGGGAAAAAAAATCTAAAGCCTTTTCTTGCTACTAGTGCTTAAGCGTTTCAGAAGATGACATGAGTATTGTTGACAGAATGTCATTCAGAATGAACTAATTACCACTGACAAGGCAGTAGAGGTCTTATGTTTGCAGTTCAAAACATTTTCAAACACATAGCTGAATGACACTACTGACAGAATTTAAGTAACCTAATAGCCACACTAAATACAAATTCCTTTTCAGCTTAGGTCCTAAACATTTACCAATTCAAATCAGCACATGTACAGTTC
Organism: Lepisosteus platostomus; assembly: GCF_059453375.1. Lineage (NCBI taxonomy): Eukaryota > Metazoa > Chordata > Actinopteri > Semionotiformes > Lepisosteidae > Lepisosteus > Lepisosteus platostomus. The sequence continues at coordinate 39,141,522 of NC_142623.1, forward strand.
ATTTTCACAAAAACTGGCACAGTACAGCTCGATTTACCCATAAGGTTGATGGCTTTTCAATTTTACGGTATGGTGCTTCATGCGATTTTAAATTAAGCTCTGTAATTTCTCATGACGCTATTCATCTTGTTTACCCTTTATCAGCCGAACCAGTGAAGACTAATCCTAAGAGAAATTTGTCTTCTTTGAATGTCCTTTGAAGTCCGTCTTTGCTCACATCTTTCCAAATTAAGAGAGAAAAAAAGATTTATTAATTTGAAAAGCTCTTGAAAGAGCTCCTTTACTACAGTTTGGAGCTCTTCAAAGGTCAAGGATATTATTCTTTAAAAGAACCACATTTCAGTTATCTTTCTAGGAACTAATACTGTACCATTAAAGGGCTACAGCACATAAAAGGAGGGTGACTTGTATTATTTTGAGGGGGAAAGGTAAAAGCTCAACAACAACTATCTCAGTCTTTCTAAATCTGTTGTGTAACTGTGTGAAATGTCTTATAATTTTCTCCTAACTTTTTTATTTAATAGTTACATTTACTGTAAAAGTGATGTCAAATATATATTTCCCTGTTTGCTGTCAAGTCTAACCCAAACTCTTCCAGCAACTCTCCCTATTATCATCCTATTGTATATCAACAGACCAGTGAAATATAATCTTGTAACCAAAAAATAATTTTGATTTTTATTTATTTTTAACTTTACTTTTGGAGATTACCATGGCACATTATTAGGTGAAGGATGTATTCATTTAGTTGTTTTATTATTATTCACTACAATCATTTTGTTTGCTGGGTTTGTTACTGGCACGTAACAATATTTTGTATTACAAAAAGACAGCAGAAAGGGAACAAGAAAATCTCTCTCCTGCATGGAAGACTATTCAATAGAAGAATATACATGGCAGCAATGAAATGCTGACACAAATAGGCAACTATCTCTTTTGCTGTTATTTTGTTTGCTTTTATTTAACGTCAACATGTCAGTTGCTTTTCATGGAACTCTAAACCTGCAAAGAGATGTTGGTATTTCCAGTTATACAACACAAAAGAGTTACATTACTCATGTCCTCCAGTGAGGGGTTCCTTCGGGTTTTAGGGGTGCCTTTAAATAGCACCTGATTGGCTGCTTATCCACTTACTTAATTCATTTAAGTCATTAAAATCTGAGATAGAATGAAAAGCAGAATGCAGCATGTGAGCACTAGAGTTGCCTACCACTGCTACAGCTAAACTTCAAAGGTTTTTAGCTGGGAATTGAACAAAGTCTGATCTTCTTCTATTTCTTGATAGTGCAGATCAACTACTTTAAAGTACAATTCAAGAAAGAGCTAGTTTGAGCATAGCCTGATGTAAACATATTACATTAAAATATAATATCTAATCTAAATGTTTACATTTGAATATTCAAGTCAAACAGACTACACTAAAAAAGAACTAAAGTGTGCTTTGAATGAAATTTAAATTCACATGGTTAGGTCCTTTTCCGGGTAATAACGGATAAGTTCGCAGTGTTGTGTAACTTCTCACAACAACAAAATAAAAAAGCACTGATATTCAGTTCAATTTAAACTATTTTATCTTTCCTTTACTAATCAGATGACTGCTAATTTTCTTCTAGAAAATATACTGAGCATCAATCAAAACCTATCATGTATAACTGCAATAAATTCACAGTTGTTTTCAGGAAAATTCCAAAATTGGTAATGGGTGCCCTGACATTCTGTGGAATGGACATGACATAGTAATTAACAAGTCATTAAAAAGATTAATCTATTGGGGGTCCAATACAGTCACAGGCTAGTAGCATAGAAGCACTGCTAGAAGCAATACAAGCTGTTCATCTGTAAGTTGAGCTTTAAATGCAGATATTGTCTTGTGAAATTCTGTCCCTTTTCTCTCATAATACCTAGGCAACCATGTGAGTGTTCTCTGATCTCTCTGCCCTAGATGGCACAGAGATCTCTGATCTTCCCACAGATGATCAACAGGGCCAAAATCTGGAATGTACAATAGGACATCTACAGCTGAACTGTCACAATCTCCTTTTACAAGAAAGCCTGATCAGTGTACAGTAGCCCCCATGCTGTCAATGTGCTATAAATCACTTTAAGTGGAGTGCTGTTAAGTCCAAACATCTTGTCCAATCAATCACACTGGAATCTCACCATTAATTAATCTGTTGTACACAGCCATTGGCATATTGGTCTGCACCACACTCATTGACATCCATTTGGGTGGTCCACACAGAAACTTTATTCATCGCTAAAGATCACTGCTGGTGATCTCTCTGTTGAAGATCCTCTCCTGATGAGTCCACCTAAGGTGTAGCTCCAACATAGCAATTGCTACCTTGTTCAGGAGCGTACTGTACAGTATATTGATTCCTTTCTGTTTTTCTGTCTTTCTTGATTTTCAAGTGTAATCACCTTAGCACCAATGAGGTGATTAGTCTTTCCGCAATGGTCAATGTCACTTGAGTGTACTGTATTACAGTCTTTCATGAGTGATCAATTAATCAAAATGACACCAAAAACTTTTAATCGATATCCAAGCACTACATGATTTCGTTTTTCTAAAAAGACACAAGTATTATTAGAGTGATGTGTTTTTTGCTGCTCAGCACACATATATTAAGAGAATAAATCAGGGACAGAATGATTAAGATTTGTATTGTAAAGCATCTCACAGCAATTTAATATTTCAATCAGGAACTGTGAGGTTTCAAACAGCAGATTAACAGAACTTGCAAAAAGGTGTGTTGCAGTTCCTTTCCTTCTTTATCTCTACGTAAACCAAAGTGTTGGAGAAGTGTGGTATTTGTCACCTTTGCTTTCTCATAAATGCCAGGCAGTCCAGTGGGTCCAATCTGTTTCAATCTTCAGCCTTTCTGGCAGCTCACTTCATGGCAACATGTGAAGTGACTGAACTTCCTCGAGCTCTGTCCTTCTAAGGAAGCATAAAGCCAAACTCCTGCTGCACGTCGTCAAATCGAAATCTCTCAATCAAAGAGTGGAGAAACGGCTGTGACAGCTACTGTATACTGTCTTTAACCAACAGTACTTTTCATAGTAGTTTGACGTATCATGGCAGAATGGTGTAGAAGCTGAGAGCCCATTTTTTGGAGACATCAATTAGGAATATTGAATTTATTCTGGATTAATTTAGAACGGCATTGAGGCTCTAGCATACAATACCCGTTCATTCCTGGTTCATTTGGGGTGACTTTTTAAATTATAGATACTTCAATTATATTTACATTTTGGATAATTAAGACAAAAACATTGAAAAAGCTATGATTATATGTTGTGTAACTATGTGTAATATACTAGACTATTTTATGATTTTATTTAGTAATCTTTGCATTATACCAACTTTTTGGATTAATATATAATATTATATAATTGGCCTTGAAATGAATCAAGCAATTATTCTGCGTTGCACTGTTCTCGGTTATTTTCTTTACTCAGAAAAAAAATATATATGAATTGCATTCTAAACATGGGAGCTTACAAGCAAAAGGGTAAGTATCGTGTCATTAACTGTCATGTCAAACTGAGGAAATGTATCAAGAAATCAATAGATTCTAAGTAAAAATGTTACATTCCTTAAACGAGCAAAAACTATTCGCAAAAACGAGAATCTCTTAATTCCAATCATCACAGAAATACATTTTTCTTCTGAAAAGAGTCTGTCCGATCTACGCATCAGTTTTAAGCAAAGGCAGTCTCACTGACAGTTCTCTTGCTTTAAGGCATCACGCAGTCTAATTTGACAGCATGGCAGAAAACACGAAAAAGAAATGAATCTCATCGCACAAACAACTGCATGGTCTCAAAATGTCATTCCGATAGTCTGCATTTAGTATCGCTAGAAGATGCTCTCAGAAATGGACAGTCACAATAAACTAATTGATGGGTTTAATACTGCTGTCAAAAATTTACCCTCCTGTCTCCCAAAATAAGTAAAAAAATAAACATAAACATATGAACAGTATTTTTAAAATATGGAAGAATTGAAATTGTTTACAAGCACATCTACATACACTGTTGACTTAATGGTCTGCATGTCTCCGGCAGTCGATACAGTAAACGTAAAGGTAAAGGTGGAAATATTTCATAGCTCAACAAATAAAAAAAAAATACCTGCTTTCCTGAGTTTCTTGTTTCTGAAGACGGAGATGATCACCAACAGGTTGCCTAAAATATCGACCACGATAGTGGTGATGAGGACGGTGGCAAGCAAAGTGACTACCCAAGGAAACCGGAGCTCGTCCGCGTCCTCACCTCCCCATGAAAGGTTTTTCATTAGAGGCTGACTTCCCCCATCCATCCTCTCCTCATCCTTGTAGGCACTGGGCAGTTAATTCTGGCGACATTCAGTGTCCCGTACGCTGGTTCAGTCTATGAGAGTATTTTCAACACTTTGTATTGCACAGGATGATGATTTCGATGATCATAATAACCATACTGTCACGTTACCATTTACCCCCTAGCAAATTGAAAAAAAAAACGTTAAAAAAATCCTAAAACATACAGTTAAAAGCATTCTCTGGTTTTGTCAACAGGTGTCCTGATTTAACTAGCCAATGGACCCAGTTTTCCTAGTTTACGTCCGAGTTTAAAGCATTACAGTCTATTACATATTAAAAGAAGTTTTGGCTTAGATTCAAAATCTTTAACTCCTTGTTGATTTAACAACATAACTGATTTCCTGTGCTGTTGCCTCCACAGTTACTGTACATTCATTGCATATATCTGTCGTATAAATATCTTAGAATGAGTACAGTTTCATTGAAGCAACACAACTTCATCAGTTTGTACATGCTATTCGACAAGTAAAAACGACCGGAAAATTTAATATATAAAACTGTTCGGATACGTTTTGTTCTGCAGAGTTAAAACTCTTCAAATGCGCCAAATAAACTTTCTTCCTTTGATGCTTTTTTTTCTTCCCCTTTTTTTAGAAATGCCTGGCAGCGTGTGTCATTGTTTTGTACTTTTCCTTCTGCAAGAGCCGAAATAAAAACGGTTTGCTTTCTAGCGTGCTGTAACCATTGAATTCTCCGAAGCTTATTCTTTTTTTTTTTCATTCATCGCTTATCTCCAGCCCGTCCATTCATTGTTTTAATCAGTTTGCTTAACGGTCCGCCTCTCTCTGGACAGCATCCAAGTATTATACTTAGTTTGCCTAGCTGCTTAAGGGTCACAACAACGACCCATTTTGCTTTGCATCATTCATTTTGCACATTAGGTTTTCACTTCTTTGTATTCAAAACTTAAGATGTTAACACACTAAAATGCAGTGTAGTTTTCCTTCAAAAAGCGGTTTTCCTTTTTCCCTTTTTGTCCGATCGATTGCAGTTATTCTTTCCCTTCTGTAATCCCAATATCCGTGCCACCCATTCTCTCATCGGTGATTCTTTCCTCCCTCAAATGCTAACGTCTGACTATTGTACTTTCAAGCTAACCCATTCGCGGATGTGCCTTCCTGCCCACCTTAATCATCAGCGGTCCTTGTGATCATGAGCTGCTGTGTGCTACGTTCATTTGAGCGGTCCCTATATATACAGTATGGGCTCTGGCCGTAAACCTATTGACCATTACTTTAACCCTTTCACCTCCAAGCTTTTTAAATTAAATACGCTACATTTAAAAAAGGAATTCGTTTTAATTTTGGTATTATTATTATTATTATTATTATTATTATTATTATTATTATTATTATTATTATTAGTAGTAGTAGTAGTAGTAGTAGTAGTAGCACTAGTAGTATTGCAGGTGTTATACGGATTGTCTTGTCGTCCCAGGAGTGCATCTACAGTAGTCTGAAAAATACATTGATCAAGAAGCATAAAGACATATGAAATTATTCAAATGCATTCTGCAATTACTTTCTAACTTTGTTATGTTTTACACTAGTACTCACTTTAGACAATCCTATAACATTTTGTAAAAACCTAACCTAAACCTAAACGTTTAACCTAAATAAATATAATGTATTATATATATATAGACATAGTACATTATTTATATATTGAAAAACATACTTTGAGAGACAGAGAGATTCAGCATCTCTTTTATCTGGTGTACTGAACTGTTCATTGTTTCCACAAACAAATCATGAATTCACATCCCAGAGTTGACACATGCAACCCCTAGCATCCATTTTTGGCTGGTTTACTGCCTTTCAATTGCCTTTGTGTTTGATTTAAGGAGAACAAGCCTGGTAAATTATTCTAGAACCGATTCTGTGAAGAAGGCAGACCCTCTTTTCAGTTCTTTGATATGTATTTTCTCAATCAAATAATCAGACGTTCACTGTTGATCTTTTACGTCTGCTGTTATTAATTATATTTTTATTTGGGTCTTGGAGGTTTTTTACATCATCAGTAATGGCCTGGCTCATTCCTCTCCACCAGGGTTTGCTATCAGCCTTCAACATGGTAATGACTGTATATCAAACTTTTTCTTCTCTTCTTAAATAATGTCTTGTATCTTGACAAACCTAAACACTGACAGCCCTCGAAAAACATTGAATAGCACAATATCCCCATGTTAGTTTTTACAGCATGCAGGAAAAGACTATATACTGCAGATACTGCCTGTATAATCCTTCACAATGGAAGTCATGAAGTCTCTTCCCGGTGTGTGGATTACAGGATACACCAAAGGTTTTCTATTCAGGTTTTCAAGTGATTTGATAAAATCATAATAAGGGAACTACAAATTACAATCGTATACTGTTGAGGGGTTTTTCCCACATAAGCATTATTTTGATAGTCAAATCAAATGAGCATTCAATGAGCAGCATAAGTAAAACCCCAAACTAATTATTCTTCAAAGTCCTCAGGAGGAAACAGTCCAGTAAACATGTTTAAACTTATTTGGCTTTATTGGATAGGACACCGTAGGGCTGTACCTTTTTTAAAACGTTTGCTTGACTCTCTCTGTTGGCTTGCAACTTCTGTTCATAAAACTCCCCAGCCTGACATACTGCTGTCACCCCTCCTCTGCTTGTTCTCATCTCCAGTCTCTTGTCTTTCCTTGTATCCTTTCGTCCATGCTCTTCCTTTCTCCCGTGGTGGCTGACTAGTCATAACTTCCCCTCAATTCAATGTCTCCGTCCTTCATTTCCTGCATATAAGGTGGTGTCAGAACCACTTTCAGGTGCCTCCTTAAAACATGTGTGCCTGTAAGTCACAGTCCTTCTTCACAGGACTGTTTGACTATACAGTATCATATTCTTAATTTACTGCTTCATTTCCTTGTGTAATACCTTCCTGTAACCTCCTTTTAAAGCGCAATTGAAATAATTAAACTTTAATTATTGCACTGTATTGATGTTAATTAGACAATCACACCCTTTGTAGAGCTGTCCTCGTACGTTGATTTTAATAAAGGTTTCTGTCAAGTAAATGAAGAAAATCCCCATCATAATATTATTTCTTTCTAATGCCAAAGGATAGGTGCTTGAGATAATCTTGCATTACATCTAGGCTAATAGCTTAAGTAGATTTCCATAATTATCAGAGTAATTTAAGTTCAAGCGGAAATAAATTGATCACTTTTATATTCACCACCTTAAGTGTTTTTTTTATAGCTCTTGTGGATTTTTGCTTACAAAAGGACCCACTTAGATGATCAAGATTCAAAGCCTCTGTACACTCCCCAGTGAAATGGTACAAGACAGGTCAGCATCTCTTGAATTAAAATGTATTTTTCGTTTGCATTTATTGAAACATCAGTACACACAAACAAAATTAAATGCCGTGTAGATTAATAAAGTCTGTCTTAAAATGACGTTTGACAGATGGAATACCTGCAGAAAAAGTCTCCAGAATTAAATTGGATTTAAGACTGAATAAGTCTTGTGTGTTCTTGGTGGTGTTATCATCCACACAGATGGTTGTCAAAATATGCCTCGATCTTTATTGAGAGAAACGTTTATTTCAGTCTGTCTGCTTATTTTATCATTCTATTAATTGTCTGATGCAACAATAGCTCATCAATAACTTCAGTCATTGGTTTTGACAAACCTTATATCAAAGATGAAGAAATCACTGTCTTTTCTTAATTGAAATGAAAGTATAATCAAATAAATATCTGGAATAACAATAGTATTGATGGACAGTAAGTGTCTTCAGTCATAATGGATGCAAAGGACATTACATTATTAACAGTAAGAAGTGGTCAATTTTGGCTGTGAAATTGCAGTACTTTGTGTTGTATAATTTATCCCCTAAAACCCTTTCTTTCTTCAGTGACACGAGAACCTATGTATATTAGTGCTCTGATTGTTTGAAATTAATTAAACGCTAAGAAGCCGCTTTCTGTCTTTAATGATGCTTTTTCAAACTGTGTCTAGTACCTTTCATAATATGTTCCCCACTGAGTGGAAAACAAATGGTATTAATGATGCAGAACCAGTTAAAGGCTCTGATTTTCTACTCCATAACTGCTGCCGTCTTCAAATAAACCCTTTTGTGATTTCTATTTTCTGAGATGCTGGCATGGTATTGCTTTCTTGTGGAATTTTCCTCTAGCAGAACTGCTTATAAAGCAACACTTAATATTTGTCTTTTTCTGCAATGTAGTATAGATCAGCTGTTTTACAGCCTAAACATGTAGCCTAGTTGCTGACAGGTCTATCAAACAGATATGAGCAGGTTGGCATCAATGAGATTCTCATACTTGTGTCAACTGCAAGCTCACATACTGGACTGCTGGCTCAGACTACATAATACACGGTTTGTTTTTATGCAAGCAGAGAAAACAAAATAAAGTTTCATGTATTTGAAATCACTGAATAATGACTGGAAATGCTACTGTTATTCTCACCAAGATGATTGTGATGTTTTTGGAGTGATATCAGTGATAGGGCAATATGGGGTGGTTTGGTGAGAAAATATGACTTATTAAGTGTATTAAGATTTTGTAATTTGTCACCTCAAGGGCTAACACCAGCATATTGTAAAGCTGAAATGTATGTTTACTATCTGAAAATCTAAGTCTATTTATTTTCCATCATGCTGTGTTATAATTACACAGGAGTCACCTGCTGCCTAGTGAACTTTCATTGGTCCCATTGGATGCTGTCACTTATTAATAATTTCTTTGAAATCAGAAGTTCACAAAATCAATAATGACCCAATCATCCACAACAAAATCATATGTTACCAGGGAATAATTCAGCCTTTGATAGTTTGGTAAATGACAAGCTATTATTTTGATGGATCTACTGTTTACATGTGAGAGAACAGAATGCCCTCAACACAGAATTGGTGGCCACCATATTGTTTTAGAAAAATACGGATTGCTTTATTTAAAATTACTTAAGAATGGATACCAAGGATGTGAGGAGTAGTTGCATCCCAAAGCAGTGTCTGTCCATTTAGTTATTCTGAGATATTGTAGACGATTGTATTTTTTTCAATTCTGGTCTTGACACTGGACAGTAAAAGGCTCAAGATAGAGTTGTTAAAAGTTACTATGGCAATATGGCTTGTTAGCAGGAGAGAAATGGTTTCATACCATTCACAAGTGATTTTCACTTGTTTTTTCAGAAAAATCTCTTAATCTCTGTTAAATCTGACTCTTTTAAATTACAATGACTGAACCTTCAGGTTGACCACCTGAAGTATGAGAGAGACATCCAACCTGGTAAGTAACCAAGTAACATTTTTCTTTGGGATGATAGGAAAACTTTGTTGCCTTGATATGTGTGTGTTTCATTCTAGACTACCTGATGGCTCATATACAGTAAGACTACAGTAGCTGAACATACAGTTACAATAAATGTTTTTTTTAGTTTGGACCTTGAAATGGAAACTGCAATTAAATGTTAACTTAGGAAGGGCAGCTTCTGCTTTAATACTGAGTTCACTCAAGCAGAAAATGCAGAAAGACAGTAAATTCCAAAACTAAATACTATGAGATGCATTTTAATTTATGTGGGTATTTCAAATCGTATGTCCTATCAGGCTGTCAGACCAGATGCGTAAAAAGCCATTTGGCGGTAATCTCTGTAGAGAAAGAATCATTTTGGTGACGTCAAAGCAGGCATTAAGGATAGCACCGAAATAATAGGGGCCTGGCACAAAACACATTCTCTTATTCAGTACATCTGCATATCGTTAAAATACCAGGGAACATTCTTATTGTTTATAGTTCCCAACTTGTTCTTCAGCACCTTGTCCCTGTTGATCTTAGAACAACAACTTTCAAATGAGTATTTTGAATAAATATGACCTAATTCATTGCATTTCATCCTTCTTCAGATAATGATATGGATTTAATAAGCAGAATTTATAAAGAGTAAGTAAGAGAATGAAAATAAGCAAATGAAATGATCAAGCTGTTAAACTGGGATACAACAGGGCTCTATAATGAAACACATCTCTAATTACATAACACTGGTTGGAAAAACAGTTTATGCACCAGATATAATGGCCTGACATTGAGATTGAACATTAAATTGTGTTTGATACAATGGGTTGGGACATTGCCATGGGAAAAGCAGTTATCTGATCTGATGACAAGGTAGTGTCCTGTTGTGCAGGCAGTAATACAGGCAAAGCAGAAATCTGTATTGTGATAGAGATCACACCTAAGACTTTATGTGGTGCTGATAATGATCCCAGGAGGCTTCCATAAACGTATGATTAAACTCGTCCTCAGAGGCAAAATGGCTTTTCCCCCTGTGTTTCTCACTCAATCCCAGATTGTGTTGTCCACATAGGGTCTAAAAAAAAGAACTGTTCCGTTACACAAACGAAAGAACATAAATAGAATTATAGTTTGTTGTAGGATAAATTACATTTGCAGTGCTAATAAACTAATAACATGCACAAGCAGAAACAATTTCATGGTTCTCCTCGACGAAGAATGATTTTAAAATGGAAAAGCAATTGTGGACATCCAGCATTTATTATCCAATTAGTTGTCATTTAAATAGGAAAAGCAAGTGTCAGAAAGTTAGACCATGTAAAATTTGAAAGGCAGCAAGAATAAGTATAACTAAAACTATAATTTGTAACTGCAAAAAAATATTTTTGAGAAGCAGAGTACAACAGAAACACCACAATCAATATCTTACATGGAGCTGGAAAAAGACTATGAAAACTGTTTTACTAATGGCAAATCTGTAAAGCTCCAGGTCTTGGGATTTAATAAATTTGGACCCTTTTGTAAGAGAAAAGTACAGATGTGCTTGGATTTAAGGGATATCAATATAGATATATTGATATGTTATATAGATACATTGATCATGAAGTCTGCTGAACTGTACTTTAGCCTAGCCTGTTGTTCTTTGGCAATGTCTTATTTGTGTGTCCATAAATCTGAACTAGAAGGATCAAAGTTCAGATGAGAAGGACAAGCCTACAATGAAAACGATTGCACTTTAACTAGTACATAGATGCATTCCACAAGATGTTGGAGCTAAATAAAATCGTGTTCCACTGAAGAAAGCAAATTCAGTAAGAGCATGGATTCACACTGGTGGCAAAAATTATGCTTTGTTGCTAAAGGTTTATTAGATATTGTTTCATTTAAGTCCGAAATAGGCTAAAGTGCACAACAAGGTCAACATCAGTGCTAAAGAAGATGAGGGTCAAAGTTCTTCGTCGTCAAAATCACATATTAATTTATGTTCCTACACTCCAAAAAATCGAGACCAATTGCACATGGTAGAAGTGTTTCTCTGAATCAGAAATACTGCAGTAGAAGTAAACGAGTAATATTTTTTAAGTAATAATAAAATAGAGTTATTTTATTACTTGATGTAGCCAACACGTGATGGTTCTTAATTGACTAATTGAACCAAGTGTTACAGATGTTTTAAGAATCAAACATTTGCTGAAGCACATGCCAGCACAACCACTAACTGCAGGAGCAAAGGGGGACTGTATTTGCATTAGGTGCTTGTGAATGCTTGTGCTCATCACTGATCGGTTAAAGACGTACATAATTTATGTTTTTCTTTATTCCAGTGGAAAAGCATCTTTATTCCAGAAGTTGGAACAGCAAGACTTTAAGGCTTGTACCACAGGCTGGCAAAGAACCAGGAAGTGTGTTTCATTTGTCAATATAAAAATTCCTGAAACACTGAAAAAGCTACTTTTGGTTCGACATCTTTTAGCTCTTCTGTCAGGGACACAAAAAGCTTTGTTCACAGTCCCGGCAGGAACGTTAAAAGCACAAGATCTTCACGAGTTGCGGAGGCACATGAAAGAAACATAACATCTCTTGGTTTTCCAAAAGAAATGGTGACCCAGTTACTCCCTTTCTAGAGACTTCGAATCATTCCTAGAACATGTTCTTGTTAAAGATGTATTCTACCATTGTTTTAGTTTCACGGTCTTTTGGCACTTTAAGGTTATCATTTTGCCTGAAACAAAAACACACAAGCAAAGCAAAAATGTTCTTGTTATAGGGAAAGGCAAAGTATTAACTATGTATGGAAAATAGTGTACAGCTTTTCCCCTTCCTTTGCAAGAGCTGAGTTTTCAAATGATACGAAATAGTTCTCTTAAATGTGAAACAAAAATATGAAAAATACAATTTCAGATTGTATTTGGATTTAAGCCCATGTTAAATAAAAATGTAATAAGATGGTAATTACCATATTGGAATTTTGCTTTTTACTGTTTGATTTGATAGAGTGATTCAGAATCAGTGTAGTGAAGGGAGTGAGTCCACCTTGGACAGAGTTTCTATAACTCTATGTGATGAACAATTACTTTTTTTCTCTGAGTCAGTGACTCAGAGTCTATTGGTGTTTGTGGTACTAGGTTGTTGCCTTTGTTTTAAAATGTTTTTTTTTTACAATTAATAATTATCTGTGTTGTTTCCTCTCAAAACCAAGACAAAAGCCTCTGAAAGTATGAAAGTATGAAGATATATTAATGCTTAATAGAATGGGGTACATTTCTATAGGGAAAATGTAGAATAATTTATGACTATTATATTTTGAGTAAAAACATTAGCAGATTATCGGTTAGTACTGTTTAGCAAAATAATACCAAATTCAAAGGTGTAAAGCAAATCATCTTCTCATTCTAAAAATCTCAATACAATATATAATTGCATGTATGAATATTTTCAATATTATTTTTATTAGCGTTAAAGAATTGACAAAAGTCAATTAGGCAGTTTATAAAAGTTAACTTAATTCCTCCAAGCTTTCAGATTTATTTGTAAAGCATAATATTTTTGTAATCAGTGTTAAAAAGTAAGATTTTGTAATCGTATCGTATCTATTAGAATCTACATTTTTCTGAAGTGCAAAGTTATTTTGTCGCCCTCTGGTGGACTCTATTATAAAGTGCAAGTTGCTCACTTTAAGTTCTGTAATTCTTTTGGATGGAAATGACCAATGTTTTGTTTCCTTTTTGGCCGTGGTTTGATTCTGTCTTTTGGACTAAATAAATTATCATTAATCCCCAGAATAAACTCCAATAAAATTCATATAAATACATTTTTACTTATTTATATATATTTATATTATTTATATAAAAAAGTCTTATTTTTTTAACAAAAGCCACTGAATTCTTCTGTGTAATAAAATAAAACAAGTTTATTCATTATTTTTAACAAAAAATGATACAATTCTCTCACAGAGAAACAACTTTTTTTCTTAAAATATGGGTAACCCCATTTTAAGATACAAATACATTTTAAACAAGTTTCGTTCAGAACAACTCACTGGACAACTGCGTACATCTTTAACAATGGCTTTATGTAGTTTCTTTACACTGTAGAACACAGAAAAAAACGGCAAATCACTATCACCTGCAGTTACAGACATTTACCTCCTAGAGCTGTTAAGAAAATCATTAATTTGCCCCCAACACCCCTGTCTAAACTGAATTCCACCCTCAAAGCAGCAAGCCTTTCAGATAAAACCCAAATATACTTATGTATATCCTTTCATACATGCAATAAATTATAAATCTAGCATTCCCAATTCCACAACGGTAAGGACTGACCGTATCTATTTAACAAAGTTGACCATTTATCCTACTGCACATTTACAGGCCGTGAAAAGAACAGTTTTCATGGCTTAGGAAGGATACACAATTGTACGTGGTCTGTTATACTAACACTGAAGAATGGGACTGCTGAGAATTGGGCCAAGTGAATGGTGGGACATATTGTTTTAGCATAGTCTTTATTATGCCCATTGTGAAAATCTGTTTTGTGTTTGTTGTTGGTTTGGGGGATTTTGCTTTGTCGGTCATTTGATTGATGCTAACGAAAGTGCATCAATCGGGCAGTGTAGTGGCTGGGTGATACAGTGGATCTGTGCCCATGGCTGGAAGGTTGCCGGTTGCAATAAAGTGATCTTATCTTAGGTGAATACCTGTTTGGCAGTGTAGGCCTTTCTCAGAGGGCATCTGCATGCGCAAAATTCAAATGTCCTTTCACTCAGTGCGTTAAATGATCATCAGACATTCTTGTTCATTTTGCCCACGGTTTCACATCAATTGATACATGTGAAACAGTCTATAAAAACTAATATTCCAGTCTTAAATAACCACAGAAACCCAATTTTCATGCCATTTCCAAAATACTTTTACACCTTTTTTTGCATTCACAGCCAGCTCCTCACTGAGAGTTCTGTTCACTTGGCTTTATGTAGTGTTTCTTTACACAAGTCCATCTGAATTTTAGCAGCAAAAGAAATTCTACACTTTTAAAAACAATGGACTAAGGACCCATGGCAGTCAGAAAACATTTGATCACTGCTGCAACGTTTGGAGAGGTTTTCTTAAGAGGTGCCAGCCTCTGTTCTTCGTTTTACATGCAATTCTTCTCTCAAAAGGACTGTATATCTACCATGTTTAGAAATATAATGTAGAAACAGACAGTTTATATATTTCTTTTACAAATGACGTAACAATACTTTTAATATATTTTAATCAAATGAGTTTGCCTTGATCATTTTTTGTTATAGTCCTAGTCTAAATTACTAAGTACTGTATTCATATACATCAAAAAGGCAATGCACGTTATGGTTTTCAGTAACCGAACTGAATCATACTGTATATTGGAGGAATGAAACTGTAGTTATTGTGTCTCACTTCAGCAAACGTTGGCCTCACATTAGCCTATGCCTGTAATGGATTAATGGATGATCCTATATGCAGTCTGAAGTGGGGGTGGTGGTCTGAAGCTAAACAAGAACTATTTGTTTGGTCCAATATGTGCCAGTGCTTCTTTGTGCGATGGTAGGCAGTTGCCATATTGCATAAGATTCCAGAAACTTTCTATTCCTTTAGTGGCCTGTGGGAAAGATGTGAAAGATTTTACCAATGTGAAAGATCCTGAGATGTGTGAAAATGGAGCCCAGATCAGGCAGGCATGATAAAATATATCAGGCTCCGGTTTTGTTTTTTATTTTGAGGTGGGGGGGGGGGGGGTTACTTTTCTTTTCTTTTGGACTGTATCAAAAACCAGCTAAACAAACCAAAAGAAAAATCATAAAACATAATGAGCTGCACAAAAAACAAATCTTACCCCTAATGTATTACCAAGTCTTGAGACACAATTTAATTTCCAAGAAATAAAGAAGGATATTCAGTAAACAGTTTTGGCTTTAAGTGTAACAAAGTAAATATAGCCGTTATGTCAGTCATACTGTGGCTTCTTGGGGCGATGCAATATATCAGCATTTCTACAATTCACATCAACAGGATACAAGACAACATAAATAAAATACAACTGTCTGAGACAATATAGAAATAAGTGCATAATATAAATGTACTGTACTGCAGAGGGAAGAAGTTGTGTTTTTTTTCTATAGTCTGGTATACCCTCAATCATATTTTTCTCACTAAATTAGGCATAAAATTGAGTGCTGTCTTTCTCTCTCACCTTCTTGAATGGCTGTTTTGCAACTTGATTAGGAAAATCACGGAAATGATGAGGAATTAAGAGTAAAGGACACTGTTTTTCTTTGCTTGTTCGTTTTCCCTCGCTTGCCTTATAACGGTCAATGGCAGAACTTGCATTGTTTGAAGAGAAAAAGCAGCGCTCAGCCGAGAAAGTGCAGCAATGCGCTGTCATAGAGAAGCCAGCTGCAAGTGGAGCAGCAGAAACGTCGGCAAAGCAAAGACAGACATCTTACGTAAGGAGACATGTACAAACAAATCTGTGGAATCGCCGAAAGGCAGCTGTCTGTCTGTGGGTGTGGGCCAGTTCAGACAGGGCCCTCAACCTCCCTCAGCTAACTCCCAATTTTTGTTAGAGTCCGTTAAATCGAAGGGACATCTGTATAATCCTCCAGGGACATGCTGATTGCAAGAGTAATACTTTGTTACTGACGTGCTTTACAGCCATGGCACTGATGGTTCTAGCAGCCAGTGAGCAGCTCCTTGGCCCGCCGATTCAGCCGAGACTGTGAGTTAAAACAGTCTCGCCGTTTCCAAAAAGCCATGTTTATTTACCTTGTCCTCGAAGCAAAATTCCACTCAGTTCTGAAATGCGTCAGGTGGCACGAAGACAGCATGTTCTTGCCAGCTGCTGAACATGCCCTGGAAAGGGTGTTAAACGAGCAGATCACGAGCCTGTGACTGTTCAGTGGGACGTTAAAACATGACCTCCTCACAGCTCCCGTAGTCACTCTCTACCATGTCGGATCCCTCGTACGTCCTGGGGGTGCGCAGAGGAGCCCCTGTGTGTGGCAGGGTATTGCAGTCTGCGTAGGAGGGCTGTGCCACACTGAGGCGCATGTTCAGTCTGCGGTAACCATTCCCAGACACGTTCTCGAGACCTTGCACGTGCTCCGTAGGGTAGTAGCTGATGGCAGTGTATTCATTCAGACACTGGGGGGCCGGAAGGGGCAACCCGTCAGGCCCGAGAAAGTCATCCAGGTTCTGGTTGCTGTAGCAAGGGGGCAGGGGGGCCCGTCGGTCATAGCGCTCGAGGGGGAAGGGGAAGCCCCCGAAACGAGCTGCCCTTCTGGGGTCCATGGAGGGCACCGCAGGGTAGGAGTCTTCCACTATGTCGAACTGAGGAAACTCCCTGGCTGATGGGGGGCAGTAGTAGTCGTTGTCTCCAGGATAAACTGCGAAGGAAAAGAGAGCTGATACGGTCGTTTTCTAAACATAGAAAGTAAGAAATCGTTGCTATACATGTTTGATTTACTGCCAATAGCACATTTATAAATATAAGTTTTCCACCCCAATTATACCAAGGACAATAATAGCTTTATAATAAGAATCGCATTTAAAAAATACTATTTAAGACATTCAAATATTTTCCTTTTGCCCACTACCTGGGAAAACAAAAGATAAGGAATTATTCTACCATCTGTAATGTATCTTTTACAAACACTATGTGTTTTGCATTGACATGGTCGCAAACAGGTTTGAGATTCTTCTTCTTTTGACTATCTTGGACTCCTGTTCAAAAAAAGCGTTCATTAGTATATACAGGAAATGTGAAAAAAATCTAATGTTGGATGTTTTACTTCTGAATTGTATGTGTATGTTTTCACGATTTTATGCCTCAAGCGTGAAGGTCATATATTGTTGTACAAGTTTAAACTCTAACTTTGTCTACCAAGTCCCAAGGACTTTTTCATTTTCTCACATAAATTAAATGGCATGGGGGAAAACCTAGAAACATGCAGGAATTAGTAACGGTGTGAGCTCACCATCATAGTCCAGCTCCCAGTTGTTTTTCAGGACGGATTCGTTATCAGAGCTGGAAGGAGGGGGTGGGGGGAGGTTTGGAGCCACACTGCAGACCACAGCCCCTCTCACTTTCTGATTCGGACCCCCGCCAACTGTGCTGAATTCATTTTGGCCACGGGTCTTCAGCGGGTTGTCTTGGTCAAGGTTATTGTGGGGCTCAGCCATTATGTTCATTTCAATCGGAGGCACCTCCTGGGTATCTCCCACTAGGCTCTTGGCCACTTTCGGGTGGAAGTAACCGTTTGAATTCTGCGTGCTTATGGGCTTGTGCTTCCTCCTCTGGAGGTAGCGCTTGCGTAGGAAGATGAAAGCTCCAACCAGCAGGAGGACCCCCAACAAGGCAGCACAGATTTCAATAATTTCTCTCACTCCCAGTCTGTCGGATATCACTGGCAGGGAATTCACACATTCGTGCCTTGGCGGCTCGCCTGCAGATACCTTACATTCAAAACCTGCCTCGCACGGATTTGGAGAGCACACATCTATGTGACTTTCACACCTGTAAATAAACCAACAAATAAAGATGGTTGGTTTGGTGTCTTTTAGTATCTACATCTTAGATTTTGTGCAGTATGACAGTTTTTAAGAAGTGAATAAAATTACATTTCTAAAGCAATTCTGAAATGAGCCTCTTCATGTGACATTTTCAAAATCATTTTTCTTTCACTGCACGTGGAATCCACCGTTATTCAAGACATTCATGTTGATGTAGACTAAAATAGCTGGCAAAAAATAAAATAATCACTACAGAGCCTCTAAAACCAGGACAATTAACCTCCCAGAAAAAGGATTTATACTGTTGTTATGTGTCTGACCATCTCAAGTTTCAGGATAATTAAGTTAAATAAAAAGAGTGAAATTATGAGTTATAATACAGTAATTACTAAACTCTGTTCCTATAGCTATGCAAACAAATTAGAAAATATTTTTCTCTATGTAAAATGACCAGTCGCTATCCTTCTTTTGTAAGTAAAACATTTGAAAATCCAGCTAAAAAAGAACTGCTGGTACTTGGTAGCAAAAGCAAACTCTCCAATTAACCCAACAAGAAGTGTCAACTTCTGACAATTTAGAAGTGACACTCAAATAAAACAAGCATATTAACAGTATCAATTTAATATGGAAAAGGCGGAATTATAAATAAACACTGGGGTGCAAAAAAAAAACTACTTTCTCCTGATAAGTGCACTTTCTCAAATGAAATAAAATGTTACCCTTTCATCTATATAAATGCCTTTTAAAATGCATTTTCAAAGGTTAAACGAGTTGCACTGGTGAGACAACACCATCTCTGCACAGCATCCTACAGCATAATTAAGCAGAATTGGGGATTGTTTTTAAATCCAAACTTATACGTGTCCCACCTGCTTCCTGTGTTTTGCTCTGGGCAGTGGCAGATGTAACCTTGACCTTCCGCCACACAGACACCTCCATTTGCGCATGGCTGAGACTGACAGGGATCATTATCTGCCTCGCAACGAGAGCCAAAGTACTGTGGAGGGCAGCTACACTGGAACTCTTGAAACACAAACAAAAAAAGAGACAAAACATCAAAGCAGTGTGTCTTCCATATTTGACTTTAAAATGCTGTTTACACTTGGTATGAGTCACAGTTTGCCATCTTTTCCCAGTTGATTAACATTTCCTTATACCTGAGGCACGGCTTTGAATTCTCACTTAATAGCAGCATTAATGACCCTAGAGAACAATTTCGTTTTTCTAGAGACTACAGAAAGGAGTTACATGGGAAGTAGTTTTCTTAGAAGCATTTGAATGGTTTGTCAAAGCAGTACATAATCCAATCTGGTTACATTATAAATCTGTTATACCACGAAAAGGTGGAAACAAACAATCTTTTCAGTTTTAACTTAAAAATAGGACTGTTAAATGTATTCTAGCTCACCCCACCTTCCAGTTGTGCTACAAGTGACTTTGTTCTTACGATAATACGGTTAGGATTGGTATATATTCATTATTATATTTTTGCTGGACTCAAAAAAACACAAATTTGCAACTAAGATAGTTGTTTCAGTAGAGCATGACACCTGTGGCTGTGGGCTGTATTACCCTGTATTAAAAGTTAAAAGTTGTCAAGTAATAGCTGGTTTAGTTATGTGCTTGTGTGCGTGGATTAACAGTAAACTGAAAGTGGCCTCAAATGACTTAATTAAGTTGCAGCAGGAGAGATATAACTTTTTAGCCTTTGACCAAAAAGATGTTATGGGCACTCACGTTTACTGAAAAATATCCTATTACTTAAATGTATTTATGTGTCAGTGCTGTGATATTAGTTCTAAAAAGTGAAGAACATATTTTAAATTGCTAACCACAGACAGTTTTTGGACAGTTATAATAAGCAGATTAACACAGCCTCTTTAGATGTACATGCCAGTATATAATTACAGCATTTTGCAAGCAACAGCAGCAAAAATATAGATGTTGAAAAGTAAAAAGTATAGTATAGTATGATATAGTACAGTTAGCCATTCAAAAATGGGAATGTGTCCTATGTAAGGTGATGGAAAGGGTTAAAAGCATCTTGGAGCTAATAGCTTCTCTATTAGTAGAGAAAGTGCTTGAGGAGTAACAGAAGTTGTCAAAGAGGATTTGCGGAGCTGAAATTGTGCTGGATTTAAAAATAATGCTCAAGGACTAGTGGGGAGTGGATATCTGGGGTTGTAAATAAGCTGTCTTTGTTCGGTGATATCTTTGCCTTAATGCCTTATCGCACAAACATGTTAACTACTCCCTTGGGGCGGTATCACTCCTCAGGAAATGCTTCCTCATCTGTGCTTGTTTTTGTGTAACTGCTTGACTAGTTAAATGGGAAAGTCCCGGCTTGTACTTTGAATTGACTACGGCTTTTGTGAGTGAGCAATTCCTGTACGCATGCATAATTAACTCACTGCGCCTTTCTCACAAACAAACCTGACCGAAAGTGTGGATTTTCTACAGAGGACATACTAACAGTTAAACGTCCAGGTATACTCATCTCACTGTCTCACCTCCATTAGATTGAGTCATGCAGGTTCCTCCATTCTGACACGGTTCAAAGGAACAGCTTTCTGTCGGGGAGCAGCACTGATAGATTCCAGTCACCCTTCTTACTCCGCCCATGAGTGCATCACCTCCCACACCTGTCCTTATGGCTTCTCCGTTGAGCTCCAGGGCGTCCAGGCAGCCCTTGAACCCCCGGGCAGGTGTGTCCACTGGGGCGGGCAGGACTGGCCCACCGAAGACCAGTGGGCTCTTGCCCCGGAGCAGGCTGCAGGGCTCAGTCAGCGTGATGGCTGAGGAGTGCAGCTTGTCCAGAGTTACCCGCAGCACAGTGCTGTTCACCTCCAGAAGGACCTGGTGCCAGCGGCCATCTGAAATGGGGACATTCCTCACACCCAGAACTCCGGGAAGGCCATTCCCACAGCTGTACTTAAATTTGAGCTCCTTGTCAACAATCTGCAGGAACAAATATATATAAATATATTTTTGTGTGTGTGTGGATTTAATATATATGCTTTAAGAAAGAAATGAGTGGATACAAAGTATATGTGTATACATGTACATAACATATACACCGTAGATCCATGGACAACTATTAATTGATTGAACGGCAAAGGTGGTGCTATTTAAATGATTCAGATCTGTACTTTGTATCAGTCCTGAGGTAGGCCTTTGAGATAAGTTTCCTTCAATCCTTTTTCAATACCCACCACAGAGCCACAGTCAACCTTAATCTAACCCAGCGGACAATGGTCGCAAGGCAGAAAACATCCTAGATGAGGTGTCAGTCCATAACAGGGCTCACTCCTGTGATGATTCAGGGACACCTAACAACCTAGACAGCAGGCCATTGCTATTGTAAGTGCCCTGCGACTGTGTTAAGCTTTAAAAATAGATGTTAAGAAGCAAGTATAAAACTAAAAGAAAATTGACATCATTTTTTAGTGCTATCTGTTTGGTGAAATTGAAGGTTTACTCAACATTCTGGTCCTTTTGAACTGGACTTGACTTGAACCTGTTGCATCAGACTGACTGTTTCTGTTTAAAATGGACGTTCAGGCAGACGTTACTAATGCAGTTTCACTGACAGAATAAGCAGAAGAGATCAACACCATGTCATTACACACTTGTCAGACTAGTATGTGATTTCAGGTAATTGCTGTTTCAAGTCTTTGTGTTTAAATAATAATAAAATTTTTGTTTTTGCTTTGACATGCTCCCAGGCTTATCCTAGATGATGTTTTTGCAACACATGTGCTTAAACTTACAAATGAAATACCAATACACTAGAATAATTAATTACTAACAATTATCTTAAGATAATATATGATAAACAATTACTATTAAAGTACAGCTTTTTCAGCTATTGTGTAGGACATAATATTCCATTTGATTAAAGAATACATGTTCTGACCTCATAGACAAATATGTATTCAAATCATGCTATTAATGATTTCATTTTTTAACAATGTTATGTTTTTGTTAAAAATAGTCCATTATAATTATTATTAAAATAACATTTTTACATCAACCAAATAGATTTATTTAAGATATGAGTCTATAAAATAATTTGTATTTATATTGGAACATGACTTATAGTGTTTACTTTTCAGATTTTGATTTTAAAGTAAATTTTTGCCAATGACTGTATTTCTATTTCTACTTATATTTCATGAGTATGTGGAAATTTCAATATATATATATATTGCTATAAAAGCCTTCTGAGAATTATGTAAGGGAAGGAAAAGCAGGGGGGACACAGGAATGTGGCAGGTTGCATTTGCATGCTCTCTCCATGTTCAGGAAGATTAATTAAGTGCTTTCCTCCCACCTTCCAAAGACATTCTGATTGGGTTTGACTAGTTTTCCGAAATAAGGTATTCCCTCTGTGCCCCGTTAGATGGGTATCCCGTTCAGGGGTGTCCTCAGACACAGTCTGAGCCCTGTGATTTACTCTGTTGTGACCCTCATCAAGACAACAGCTTTAACGACAAGGCATGGCTGGGAAATTAAGCTGCAGGGACATACTGATGTGTTTTGATCTGCAGTTGACTTACTGATCTCGTAAAGATTTGTCTTAGAACATCCTCTACAGAAAGAAGGGAGCCATCTGATGTACATACAGTGCATCTGCTTTAAATGGTATGAACATGAAATTGGCAGACATCCCCTCCTGCAAATATTTAATACTTATTACTTAAGAGTGCAAGTGTTCCATGTTATCCTCACATTACTCCACTTCATTATTTGTAAGCAATATGGGCTGAACATGTAAAATATTAGATTTGAAAACTGTTAACATTTTTGGCATTGTGAAAATTTTGGGGATTTAGGGCATTTTTATCTCACGAGTTGATAAGGAAAACAATTTCCAAAGGCCTACTATGGCATTATGGAAATACAAATATATTGGCCACAGATAACCTTAGCTAAGTGGATATGATGCCAGCTGTTAGTGCCATTAAAAGGAAATGGATTGTTTTGTTTTATCCTTTACATAATGACCAAAGATTCCATCTGTTTAGAAAAGGACAAGCTCCACAGAGACGTATATTATATAAGAGTTATACATCTGTCACTCCCTGAGATGTAAATTGTAGTGTAAATATCTCTCATTGTTATGGAACACATCTTCTTCAGCATCCATGTTCCCCGTTAATGACTAGATTTCAGATGGTACCTTTTATAAATAGTGTATTATAGGATTTCTTCATAGATACAGCACTTTCTTGCATTCTTTGCTTCTGTTCCTGGGACAATTATGTTCTTTGACATACTAAGGAATGTGCCCAGTCTCCATGTCACAGATAACCTTCATGGAGGCAGGAAGAAGCCCACACAGTAAATCAGCCCTCTTCAGAGTTCATTGTAATGTACATGACTTAACGGGAGATTGTAAGGGACAATGAAACAATCATTTCAAGAGCTATTTTGTAAAATGTATTTTTTATCCACATAGTTAAGGACACTAAGAGAACAAGAAACATATTGTCAAGTGTTCAGAAATACATGTCCTGCTTAAGAATTTCCTTTAAAATGTTTTTAAAAGGGTCAATCAGTTTGAACACGAAAGACCTTAACGCACAGCCTGCAAAAGTCAAGGATTTTGCTTTGAATGCCTTGTATTTGATTAGTTTGACATTTCCCAAGTACACAGATTCTGAAATACTAAAACTAGTTTTTCTAACCGCAAACTACAAAAAAGTGTAACTATACTAAACTTTCACCAGACGTAAAATCACAGAGAAAGAATAGATTAACAAAATTGAAAATAAATTCCTGCTCTTAAGACTGCTTCTTCCCCATTTTTGGTAGTTTATGATCTTTTCTAAAATGTACGAACATCTTATATAGAGTATATCTTATTCTTGAGTAATACAGTATGTCATCTACTGCAAACCAAATGAATTTGAGCTTGTTCCTTTATCCTGACATATCCCTAAAATAACTTATTGTTAAATCTGATGACCATGCATTGCCATTACTATTTGTTCTAACAAATAAAAAAACATTAATTGATTTTCATAATTAAAGGAATAATATCATGATAATAGAAGTATCTATAGGCAAACAGTATGATTACCAGTACTGATTACCAATATGTTGATGAGCAATAATTCCTCTTATCAAGCATTTTACACACATCATGAATAACCTTGCAATCCTTCCAAATATATCCACACCAAGCAATATTGTATCCTTTTCCAAATCTAGAACAGATAAAAACAATGCTGCACCTCTTTCATAGCATCAATAGTTTAAATACAAAATAAATACAGCAGCCCTTTTGGAAAAGGAACAGCAGTATTTACTGCTGTTTTCTGTGTTGGAGAAAGCATCTTCTAAAAATGAGGAAAGCTTGTTGAAGCAGGGACAATAATTGTTTGCCCTCAGGCTTAGGCAGCTGATATACAGTATAATTGTCGTGTAATATAAGCTCAGGTGGCAGTTTCTCTTATTAAGGATATACAACACCCACACACATTTACACATTCTGATGCACAGTACTGTATATCTATAAAATCAGGTGTGAAGAGGGCTTCACAGCCAAAGAGTTTTTTTTTGTCTTTTCAGGTGGAATTATACTCCATTTGTTCTTTTGCAGCTTGCATACTGACAGCTCTCCACTCTGACCTATATGTCTAATATATTTGTGTGTACTGAGTGTATACTGAGCATACCGTCACACTTGGACAACACCCCTTCTTTGGCCGCCTCAGCGAGGTGTTGTGAATTGGGGTGTCTCGGACGGTGGCCATTCTTTGATACCATACCACTGATACTGTACCAGATATCGCTGGCAGTGAAACACCACAGTTGTCAGAGAAAGGAAACCCTGACATGCTCTCCCATTCTAAGATAAGACTACAGTACACAGAAGTGCTTAAGCACACTAATGACAAATGGCAAACTGAATCTAATGAACAAAAACCTACTATACTGATGCCTTTGAAGTTTCTGTTGAAAGACCAGGCACTTAAACCAAATAGACTCTAACCACATCTTTTCTTTTCTACATTGAAAAAAGATGATATGAATCAATATTACCTATTAGTTACTACCTGCAAATGACACCTCCCACCATAGATTTGCACAGCTGCATACAGTACCTTGCTAACAAAAGCCTGTTCATCTTTTCAAGAGAGCATGAACTCAGGATCATTGTATTGTGAAAGCACATGCATTTCATCAGCTGAAAGTAGTTCATGCGTACTTACCGAGATTAATTTGTGACTGAAATATTGGAAGTCACTTTACCCTGATTTAAGAAACTCCTCAGTGAAACATTTTACACAACACTACATACATAAACAAACAATTATGTGCTCTTACTCATCTACTGAGCATGATATTACATGCTAAACTTATAAGTATCCAGTTTTCAGGTTTTCCAACAAAAACAAGTTTTTTTCCTTGTTTAAATTGCAGGTTACTATGGTTTTCTATCTAAAGCTGTCAGAGTATTTAGGTGTGGTGAAAAGATGAAACAACCTAAGTTAAAATTTCACAAGAAAAGCATGAGTAGTTTTAAGTGGGTAGTGGCTTTATGGGATGCCCACACACTGAGAACATGATAGAAACTTTGTAGATGTCATGTCAGATTATAAAATAAAATCCCAAGGATCAAACTATGGGAAAATCTTATCCAACTTCAAGCCTGGAACAAGATGATTCACAAAAGTGTTTAACCTGAATGCATAGGAAAGAAGAATTTGTGGAGAAAAAATGTATTCAATCACAAGATAAATAAGAAAAAGTGATGATTAATGCAGCAGACAGGTTATAAGAAATTGATGTTAACACAGTTGTGGTGCAAAAAAATGTTGTATTTGTACACTGTTTTTTTTTTAACTTGGAAAAGAAGAAAGGTGGAATAGTGGATTAAAAGGTGCATAGTGATTTTGATTTTTATAACCCTGACGAAGAAAACATGATAAAATTATGTCATTAAGGTGATTACTTTATGTCATTAATTCATCAGTTTCCTCTTCGGGATCAATAAAGTCTTATCTATCTATCAATCAGTTTTCAACTATGTCATTGAGGGCAGTCTGTCTTTGGTAAAGGAAATTAAATGAGGAAAAGAATTGTTTCATGTTATTTATAAAATTATTTGTTAGTATTATTTTAGACACGGAACATCAGAAAGAAACATCAAGAAATCAATGATCAATGATCAAGATAAATGATTAAGAAAGATTATTACCTCCAATGATCCTACATGCGTTCCATTGGTTGTCATGACAAGCCCGTGCTGCTGATAGGTTTTGATACGAAGAGTCAGCTTCAGCTTACTATTCTCAGCGTCCTCGTGGTAATGGTATTTAAGGAAGCTGTTTCCATTGAACATAATTGCTGATTCTGAGACACAGAACATGAAACATCATTTGATTTGTTATTTTTTTACATAGAGAAACATGAATGTGCAACTTAAACAATGCTAGAAGCCACCCTGGAAATAACACTACTGTACTTGACATTAACTAGTACAATTACGATCAATGGTTTAATGGACTCTAGGAGTTGTAACAGTGGCAACGTCACCTTTGAAACAAGTCTATCAAGTCATTACGATTTATACTATTATATCTGGTACTATGAGCTTAATGTTTTACATTCTGCACTCTGATTCCTTTCTATATGTAGCATTTAACTGTTTTGTGCCTTTTTCTATATTAGTATCTGGAATGTGACCTCATCTCCACTTAGGGTAATTGCTCAGTCACAGAGTATCTTAATTTACTACTTCAGGATACAAAAGTCCCTGGAAATATTCAAGTGCTATGATCGTTACTTGTACTCCTACAACAACAAGTTATAAATCATGATTTCAAAATTTTAGTAACGATGTGTGATAATAAACAATGAATAATAAACACTTTGCTAACACCCAAAGATGCTGATAGAAACACAAAATCCCCACTCAATTTTACATATAACATTAAACAATAAGTCAAAGTCAAAAGACCTTTACGTCTATTATTTGCCTTTTCCTGTATTTGTAGTTGGAACTACCAAATTGTGGCAGCTGATATTGTGAAAACATTTTTTTTAAAGTACAGTACACATGCTCCCTTTCCTCAATATGTCTATCATCCTGCAGGTAAACTGGGATTGCACAAAAAAAAAATTCCCATACCATTACATGAGCACACTATCTCCCATGAGTGCTGAGGGGTTATGAAGCTTGTGCTTTCTGTCGTGTAGGTCGAGTTGGTCTCCTTAGACATGCGGACAGTGGACTTACAATCTCGTGATGGGCACCCAGGTTCCATGCAAGAACCATGATTGACCTCCATTATACTGATACCGAGAGAATCCTTAATGCCTGGGACTATACTCGAGAGCTTCTCTCTGGACAAGGGTGACAAGCTACCATGCTGTCTCCAGACCAGGAGCACGTCCAGGAATTCAGAGTTTTGATCATGCTGGAGACTGGCAACGTGGATCCTCTTGCTTTGAATGTTGAACATGTCCCCCAGAAAGTGCTGCAGGTTCCACCAGTGGTCTCTAATAAACGCCTCTGGCGTCATCTGATCGAGGCGGAGTGTGATCCCCTGATCCAGGACCTGCTGAGTGGCACCCCAGACATGAACTTGAACTGCAGTCCGGGTAGTGAACTTCCCATCAGAGATGGTCACATTCAGTATGTACTGTCCCGGTTCCAAGACATCTTTTACTGTGATTTTTCCATTCGCAGTGTCGACCTCAAAGCGCTTCTTGATTGCCGATTCTGAAATCAATTTATAGGAGAGGACATCATGGAGATCTCGGTCAGCTGCGTGGATGTTTCCAATAACACTGCCCACAAATACCTTGTCCACTGTGGTTATAAAGACCTCCAGCGGCACAGCAGAGGGAGGGTATTTGCTCTGTTCAGTGACGCTAAGTTTTATCAAACATGTAGAGGAAAGTGGAGGGTAGCCACTGTCTGTCACCTGCGGAGGTACAAGGAAAATCGAGTTACAATTGAAACTCACATATACGTTTATATGCATAACTGAAGGATTAACTGAGTTAATTTTCGTTGTTTACATAAACAATAAGGCGGTAATTTTTAGTTCTAATTGTGAGGTATGACATAACAAAGGTAGAAAAGCCAAAACAGTACTAACTTTACTGAAAACAAAAGAAAGTAAGTCATATGCTAATATGTCCACTCCGGTGTTAGAAATAGTAAAAGACTGTGTAAGTATGAGTTCTTCCTTGTTGACAGTTAAAATATTTTTGATTACAGATAGTGATTGCTTTTGGAAAACACACATCTCCAAAAGAAATTGAAAAAATACTTTTTTGTTTTCCTACCTAGCACTTAAAACACCATTTCCACCCTAATTTATCCTTCTGAGAATTCTGCTTATTTATTCATTGATTCTCCAGGATCCAGGCTATCATGCATGAGAAGTGCAGAGAATGAATCACAGTGTGGCTTTTAATAAATTGCTAGTTTTTGACATGTGATAAGCACGCCATTTACTTGGCATTCACATGCACCTTTTGAAGTTTGCAATGGTTAATTCTAGAAAACATTCTTTAGATTGTGGAATTTATGCAAGTGTTTTTAGAAATATTTTCATGGGAATTTCAATATAGAATTGGAATATAATATTCAGTATAATAAATTGAATTAAATATTGATATAAATCTTAATGACATATTATCTTTAGAAGGCACAAAAGATAGAGATTAATGACAACTCAGTATAATTTACTTATTAAAATGAACTCTTATCTAAAACATTCAATATAACCATGAGAAATAAATACAGTACTTTCTATTTGATTCAGCTGATTTACAGTTTTTAATGTAATGAAGTGGAAGAGTGGAAAAAAAGGTTTCTCTTCCCATGCCACTTTCTTACCTGAACTTCCAGGAGGTACATCTCTCGAAGTTTCTTCCTCAGGATACTAGCAGTTGAGACCCGTCCACCTTGGTCAACTTGAAAATGCTTTCCTTCATTCCCAGACACAATTCGGAAGGAGAATGGAGGCCCGTTTTGCTGTGTGTCTCTGTCAGTCACCACTAGTTGCAAAATGCTGCTGCCAACTGGATCACCTTCCTGCCAATTAACAGTTAAGTACTTTAGTAAAAAATTGCAAATGTAACGTTCAACCCTTTTCTCCTCAAGCACATTCTAGGGTCTGATAAGTTCTGCCACTTATTTTTGTGAAATTACAGTGTTGTTCTGTTGTAATCACTAATTAATTTTTTGGCTGACACTTTTATTTGAAGCAACCTATATTTGTACCCATTTATACAGCTGGGCATTTTATGGGAATAATTCATGTGGAAAAAAAACAACCTAAATGAAACAACAGCAGAGTCAGCATACTGTAACCTTTCATTTAGCCCAGTACCATGACCACAACTCCTCACTGCTGACCATAGCTAAACATTAACTTTTATATGTCACTTGTGGGATGATTGTAAAGAGACCCCCCTTTTCTGTAATATTTTGTAATTACCTAATAGGTTATATGCTGATAACTTTCTGTTGTGTTTCTGTTCAGTTTTACACTTGCCCAGGAAGCTCCTGTTCACTGAATCTGAAGAAAAACACCTACAAAACCTAAATTCAATGCCTGACCTACATACTGTACTACTGCTTTCCTTTGCTTTGGAGAGAAAAATATGCTTTACACGTCTCAAGTGTTTTTTACAAGTCACTGTCTGTGTCATAAGAGAAATATGAAAATGCCTCGGTATATGCTAAATGACATTTCTTTGAAAAAGGAAAATAAATGGATGTCTGACAATGTCTGCAATTGCTTTTTGGGGTAATATAGGAAACCTGAGCAGTTTCACGAACTGCATGTTGATTAGAACCCATTTTTCTTTTTCAAGTTAAAATGATGATAATGCTTACACCTTGTGTCGCTTATTGTAACCACTATATTTACAAGACATACTGTAAGCACAGAGTCTAAAAAGGAAACCAAAACTTGAATAATTCATTAACCACTTAACATTTCAGTTTAAGACCCAATAATGTTTCCTAGTAAAATAAATCAAAGAAAAGGTTTAAATAATTAAAACACTCAACCCATAATTCAGAAGAAAAATACTAAGAACAGTTTCCTTAGGCAACGTTTTCCCCAATCAATTCTATTTCTACTATTCGGACTCAGTGATTAAACCGTTTTGCTGATTCTTCCAACTGAATCAATACAGTTGAAAGCTGAGTTTGAGAATTGTGAATGGAACAAAAAGCAGCAGAGGCCTGTTAATTGCAACACAGTCTTGACAAACACCCTTGAAATGCATAATGAATTACGCTAGAGGTAAATGTGGTCTTTCAAAGGCTTGCTCTTAAAACATCAGAGAAATCCACCTAATGAAAAAAACTGTAGATCTCTGAGCTTAGCGGCTAAATGCTAAATAAGAACACTAAGATGAAATAGGAACCATACTACATCACAAGGTTTCTTCAGGCTATTTCATACTAATCCTTGCAGTATGCCTTTAAACTATGAATGTACACATACTTCTGACATTCTGACAGTATAAGCCTGTGTCCACCAAATGGATAACTCTTTGTTACCTGAATAGCCAGGCTGTGGTTGAGTTGGGAGAACACAGGAGGATTGTCATTGACATCAGAGACCTTCACGGTCACCTGGACAGCACTAGACAGTGGAGGTTCTCCACTGTCTGCAGCAAGAACTGTCAGAGAATAATGGGTGATCTGTAGGGAAAAAATAAAACCAAAAACAAATCTGTCAGCGTGCAACTGCAGTTTGTTAGGTCTGTGTTCCAAATTGATAAAATTAGAAACTGGGTTTTAAATTGTTTTAAGCCCCACTGAAGCCTGATTACATACATTTAACTTACCTGCAATGTATTTTGTAAAATCTAAAAGATTATATGCTCTTAATATTTAAATTGACCATTAACATTTTAAAAAGTCTTCATTTTCATACTAGACACTAGAGGTTAAAGAAGTGTGTCATTATGCGGGGGTGTGTTCAGTGTGCAAGCGGAGCCCTGGATAGGGACAGTGGAGGAAAAGTTTAGCCTGACCCGGTGGAAGATATACAGCCGGACAAGTGAAAAAAAAAAGAAAAGAAAATGGAAGAAGAAACGACGGCCTAACGCTCGCGTTACAATCGCCTCCGGGACTGGCCCTGGAAGGTTCTCCCCTTGTGGGGGCCTGCGCCTCCCTCCGGGGAGGCGCTCAGTGTGTCTTAAAGGGCTGTGGCTCGTCATTAATTAGCCGGGACAGCTGTGGTTGTTACGGCTACGTGTCGCCCTTAATCCAGGGCTCGCCTCCACACAGAACACCCCTCCGTGTAATGCCACAGAAGATTTGAAGCAAGAAAGTAGGACAGTAGGACATTGCACAGTAGAATACGTGTCCTTCTACACAGCACAAGACATATAAGAGGGGTAAAATGGCTGAGTGGTGGGGATCCTCAGTGTTTCTTGACCTCACCTCCTCCCGATCCAGGTGCCGGATGACCCGGATCTCCCCGCTGGCTGGGTCCATGCTGAACTGCTGCCATGGATCGCCGCTAACGATTGAGTATTGGATGCGGTTGTTCAGGGGCCCATCAAGGTCATCAGCTGAAACCTTGAAGAAGAGCACAGAATTGCCAGCTGAGTGAACAAAGAGAACGAGTCTAATTCTCATGACATCTTGCTACTATAGTCCAAGTATTGTTGTTGTTTAAAATATTTTTTATATTTTAGAAAAGGTCTTGCACTATAGCTTTGTACCAGAAATACGTTTGACCTGTTCTATCAGCAGTTTGTAACACAAAATGTGAAGTTACAGGGATGCTAAAGTGCAAAACAAATATAATGGCAGGAATCAGTGATATTATCTTTCTCTGAACTAATGTGCTTGAAACAGTGTTTTTCTTTAATTCATCTAACAACTAAAAATGCTGTATGCAAAACAAAAAAATGACAGAGCATTTCATTAGCGGGGTTCTGAACTGGAGGTGGTTGTTTGAATGGAAGTTTCTAGCCAGCTAGTACAGTTAACCGGGTCCGTTTGTGTGCCTCTGTTCTCTTTAAAGTTCTGCAATGCTGGAGTCTACACTCAAGCACTGGACACTTCATCACTTGAAGAACATAAATTTAATTTACAACAACTGACATGTTATCTAAACCAAAACCTGTTATGTTATAATTATTTTTGGGTTAATACAAATGCACAAACCTTTAGACATCAATTTTATGACTTGGTTCCTATTATTTATTTTCATTACATTATTATTGCTATTTGCTTACCAAAGACTGAGTTTAATTTTTTGTGAAGCACAAAAAGCATACCTGGGTAACAGTTTCTCCCAGTGCAATATCTTCAGGTACCTCGGCACTATAATCACCATGGCTGAAGATTGGCGGGTTGTCATTGATATCAGTGATATTAATGATCACCGTGGTGATATCACTGAGAGAGGAAGACTTTCCTCTCATACCTTCAACCGAGAGGTAATATTCCTGGCATTGTTCAAAGTCCAGGGATCCATTCACATACAAATCACCTACGACAAAGCACAAATTATTAAAGGTACACCGTGAAATCGACTTGCTTGTGCATGGAAATAACAACTTCACTATAATTCAGAAGTAAATTAAAAAGAAACTCTGCTTTAGGATCTGACAAAGATTAATTCAAAATGGAAATTTGTATTATTAGTTTCATTGTATAAAAGCACTACTTTATTTGACCATATCATTTGACTAAATGCATCCAAATATTTATCCAAATATTTTTTTGGTTTTTTCCTTTTTTTGGAAATGTGACACACAGTTGGCTTATTATGGATTTGTTTCAGAAGTAGGAAGCAGAATACACTGGCAAAGGCCAGCTTTATATTCTTATATTATATTCTCAGGTTGGAATATGATGATAGGATGAATCATGCCCATAGCAGGTACACTCCTAAATACTCTTTAGTTCTGGATACAACTGATCCCTTGTTTAGCCAATACAGTACATATTTGATTATGCAATGTCAAAGTGGCCAACTATAATTAGCAACATAAAGGAATTACAAAATTATTACTATTGTATTCATGCAACATACTTTCTCCATATACAAATTATTAAACGATTGCATCTCAAGAGGTTTAACATCAAAGAAGGCTGCTATAGTTCTTGCACAGATTTCCCATGGCATTCATATACTTTAGTGTTAAAGTAATTTGAATGAAAATCACATTCTGTCACTCCCAGATTTATTAACTAAACACCTTCTCAAATGTTGTTGAGTCATCTGGCATTATGTTGTTAAATACTGCAGACAAATACAACAGAACGGGCAAGAAAAAAGACACCACTAAATTCTAGGTGTGTGTAATAAGGGTATTGTTTGATACCCTTACTGGTGTTTTTTTCAGTTGCTGAGATCACTATGTATAGTGGTCTGTGTATGGTTCTGGGCTGCCAGCCAGTCTCAAATCTACACTTCGTTAAAATAAAACAATGTTGTACATAAAAAAACAAAACCTATTCATTCCTCCATGCAACATTCCAGGTTTTAAGAAGTAAAAAGTGGCAGAGATAGCAAGAATTTTTTTAAACAATGTTTTTTTTATTTCAATGTTAATTACAGATGTTTCCAAGATTAATGTACTTTTTGTTTTAGTTTAGTAATATTAGTCATATCCGTCCTTTGACTATTATACAGTATATACAGATATTTCCCCATTGAAGAAATTTTACACTTTAAACTATCCAGAAGGAAACTAACTTATTTTTCTTTCTAAAACCACTTCAAAAAAACTCTCTTAAAAAATGTCTCGGCCTTTGATCAAAAAGATCCAACTACTCATTTTAATCCTGTTAATGTATATTCATGTAACAGGAGCTGTTGGAGCTTTCATGCTTGTGCTCCAGTTTACATTTTTCTAAAGTAAGTAAAGACTTCTGCAAGTAAAAAAGATGACAAACAGTACAGTTGCTGTTTCCAATTTAAAAACAAGTTGTGTCAGGCTGTAACCATATCCGTCACTGCTGTGGAAAGCCTTCAAATTTGTTAAATTGAAAATAATTTAAAACAATTGCAACTACAACATAGAGCAGCATTCTATAAGCTTCTTAATGTCATCCTGACACATCAAGGTGCTATATGAAATAAAGTGTGTTATTTAACCTGAGGTCTAATCCCAGCCCAAGCCCACCCCCAACACATGCTTTGAACTCTGACAAATAAAGTATTATCATGAAAACATTATGTATTTGCTATGTCTTTATAGTTGTGTACAACTATGAGTGTTATTACTAAGAATCATATATCACCTCTATAAAGGTGTCATGCTGGCTATATTATACCATGAACAGATAAAATATGATCAAAGCAATCTTCCTCAAGTAGCTAAAACTACTCTTATGTTACTCATACAGGTGGGTACTATGCCGATGTCAAAGTGTGACAAGTACGGGAAGGAAAAGAGATTCGGCTGTGCTTTCTTTACGTAGCTCACTTTATTTCTAGTGCTAATACTAACATTGCTGCTACTGCCACAACTACTTACTTTACTACCACCACCAACAACAGCAATGCATTCGTATTCCCAGCAGGATCTGAAATTAGACTTTGCATTTTGCTGTACCAAACATTTAACTCTTTCAAAGTAAACTGTTCAACTCTTCAGCTCAATTCAGAACCCTCCCAGAAGAAAAGATCAAAGCCAGATTTGAAAACAGAACCCTCAAGAGACGTGGGACTTCTATAAGGTAGAATAAAAAGCCAATAAGTTAAATACGCACTGATGCAATAGGTACAATCACAATGAATACATTTGTTCATTTATTTCATTTTCTAGTAATACTTTCAAGTCTCTACATGTTATGTAGTGATTTTAAAATGTTTATATAAGGAAGAGGGCAATGATGCACTGATTATTTGATTCACTCCTAAATAAAGCTCTTTGTAATGCACAGTATAATACTGCCTCTCATAAAACAGAAGAAGTATTGTTAATAAAAGAGCTACACAATTGAAAAACAGGTCACGGATGTATGATTGTTGGACCCCGAACAGACAAACCACATAAACTGATTGTGGGCATAGCTCATTTTAAACTTTTTTAAATTTAAAAGCTTTAACCACTGAGTGAATAGATCTGTCCTACATTGTTCAGGTGTACACAGGGCAATGGAATAACCATCTCTTATGGGTCTTATTCAGGGTCCTGAACTAGACACTACAAGGTTCAAACAATTAAAATGAATAATTTCTAGTTGTCTCAAAAACATTCGTTCCTTCTGAGACCATATTTAGTTCCACTCTGTATTTCATGGTAAATGTGTAATTGAAGCCTTCAGGAAAAGTCTGAACTGGTACTTCAAGGAACTGCTGAAATATTACAGATCATCTGCTGGTATATTCTTATAAAAACACTACACTGGGGTATGTCAACTGCAAGTTATTCTTAGTTCTATCTATTTTAATTGCTAATTCCAAGTAACCTTTGTTTCAGTCCAAACTGTCAAAAACTGTTTTTTCACATGAGGTTATAGTCAGCCAATAAGAATGAATAATATCACTCAGAGACCCAGCAGGTCAGTTGTTATTATGACTCACAACTGTGCCCAAAAATTATCCTTTAACTTTAAGAAAAAGTTTCAAGTTAGGTTCGACAAACTGAATAATACCTAATATGTTTACAAAAAACTATGTGCAAAATTAATTCAATTTTAGGAACTCTTCTCAAAACTGTACAAGTGGACATAGTGTAATTGATTGGAAACTGGAAATCAGGAAACCAGCTTAACAGAAATGTAACCACCCAAGGGTAAACTATTTGGGAATTTAAAATAGAATAGTTCACTTTGTGGGTGATGTGGGTTATTGGATACAACTAATAAAAAGGGTTTCACTCTTCCACTAATGCAATTCCACTAAAAGTTTAATTTTCAGAATATATTGTGGAAAAGTGAGCTTTTAATTTAAAAAAAAACACCATTTAGTTAGAGGCAAGTGGTTTTAATTGGAAAATAGTCAAAATAAATTAAAGCTGAGTTTTGACCAGCCTTACCAGTTTTTGAATCCATGGAGAATTTCCCGCGCTCATTGCCTGAAATGATGCTATAAACAATGTCTGCGTTCTGATCTCCATCTTTTGCCAGCGCTGAGACACTCAGCACTTCTGTGCCAATTGCAGTGGATTCTGGGATCTCAGCGACATACTCGGTATTCAGAAAGACAGGTATGTAATCACTTAAGTCCACCACGTTGACGGTGACCGTGGCAACAGAAAACAGATGGCGGGGCAGTCCCCGGTCGGTTGCTTGGACCTTCATCTCAAATGGGGATTTTGATTCGTCAGTCAGAGGTGCTTCAAGACGGATGATCCCTGAGAATTCATCCAGTGAAAAGTACTGGCTATCAGAGTCGATGAGAGAGTAAACCACCTCCGAATTGATGCCTGAAAGATAAAAGTAAAATGGTAAAGCAGAAAAATGTGGTTTGTAGCTTCCAGAAGAAATGTCAAAAAATACAAAAATGAACTTTCAACACATGCGCTCTTTAAGGACATAAGAAGCTAAGTAGAAACCTAATGTCTATACTGTCCATTAGGAAGCTTACAAAGAAGTGGTTGTTCATTCTTTGTTGATCACTTGCTGCTGTTATCTTAAGGATCTTATCCAGCCATTTCCTGAAGGGTACCAGTGAATCAGCTTCAACGACGTCTGTGTAAAGATTTTCTTCCCCATTTCAGTTTGAAATGCACTCCTTCTCCGTTTCCATTTGGCCCATGGTGAGCCCTTATCTAGGGTTGGTTTTGGCCGTTCCTTTCAGAATTGTAAATCCTTGTACTATATCTTCCCTGCAGTGCCACTATACAGTACAATTGCATGTATGTGAAAACAGAAAACAACCCTTATTCCCTATAGTCTATGAATGAGGATCACAAAGTTGGTAAGATCATGTTGTATTTCTGCCACTGACTGCAGAATATCATTAACTCATTCTGTAATGTTTTAGTACATGTTAACATAAAGAATTATGACTAATTCCAGTTCTGTTCACACACACATCAATGCGTTGCATTTGGCAATAATATTAGAAAGTTTAAACTTGCAAAGAAGATATAACTACATGCTCATCTTTCCCTTAACCTGTATTTCATCCATCCATTTTCTTACTGCTTCCTCCAAGTTAGGGTCATAGGGGAACTGGAGCCTATCCTGGCAAGCAACGGGCCCAAGGTCAGATACACAAAAATGCACAAACTCAGACCTAGGGCCAATTTTCCTATCAGTATGGTTTTGGAGTGTGGGAGGAAACAGCAGCATCCAGATGAAACCCATGTGAATGTGAGAACATGTAAACTCCACACAGACAGCACCCCAGGTCCAATGTTGAGCCCATGGCCCCCAGTGCTGCGAGGCAGCACAGCTGACCACTGCACCGCTGTTCATGAAATGTATTAATTCATAGGCAGCATATGATTATCTCCTCTGCGTGGTAATTTATGGCATTAAGGTAATAATGCCTATCATTTTAATTACAGGAGCAGGAAGCATACAATTGTAAATAAGTGACTGTGCATTACTGCGTTCTAGTTATGTGCTTTGAAATGAGTATTTCATGAAATACTAATTTCATGTATGAGAAAGTAGGCAGTTTGTGTACACTCTGTAAATATCTGGTAACATCAAGGTTAAATGGTTTCCTAACCTGTAACTTCTTTTTGAAACTGTGCACATGTAAATCTTGCAATTTGCTCTTGAGTGAACACTAAAATATACTGCACTCCTTAGAGAAGAAAATACCTAAGCCAGCTGTGCCACACAAAGCAATTTCTGTGCTATTTAATGTTGTTCGTAGGGAAAAGCATAACAACATTTAGTGAAATCAGAAGAAATTAAAAAGAGGGAAAATGAAAGTTCCAACAAGTTGCAGCACAATTGTAGGTGCAGCCACACTCCGCCTAAATAATGTTCCTTCATGAAACACTTGTTTTTTATGATGATACAGAAAACACCTACGCATGAGCCACCAGCAGAAAGCAGAATTATTTAAATATTTCAGAAGCAGTGAACAGATTTTTGAGATGATATTAGATTGCTAGACCAGCCCATTTCCTGACTTTGTACTTTAGACTACTGAATGAGACTGTGAGCGCATCTGTGGTTTGAAAAAGACATTTGTGAAAAGTAAAAAAAAAGCAGCAGCTTCATTTTAACATAAAATATGTTTTAGAACCACAAGTATGAAAACATTTGCCACTTAAAAAATAAGTGATTATGTTTGCATAATTAGAACCAAACTTTGCAATCCAAAGAAATAGAATGTGGTATAAGAGATTTTTTGGAAAAATCATACCAAAAGAATTTGCCGACTTAAGAATTTGTTCCCTTTCATTGAAGAGGATGTGTGATAGGAAAAAACACGTTGGCAGTGCTCTTCATTATATAATGCAAAGCACAATGCCAGTGTTATCAGCCTAGTGCTCACTTTACTTGGAACACAAACAAAAAGGACTGTTTTAAGCTGAAGTGAACAAGGACTCACCAGTGTCTGGGTCTTTAGCATAGACAACGGCGATGGGGGTTTTCACTGTCGTGTTATCAAAAACAGTTACGACATAGTGATCGCTGGAGAATCTGGGGGCGTTGTCATTCATATCCTGGATCATCAACATGATATCAGCCTGGCAAGACCGTCCACCCCCATCCGTGGCTTTTACCACCAAATCATACTCCATCTGCTGCTCGCGATCCAGAACGGCTAACGTGAATAGCTCTCCTGCAACACACATGAACAGATGTCATCCAAAATATTTCAAGCGAGTCCGCATTATTAAAGTCATGCTCCCTTATTTTGTTCAATGGCTAAACAAAAACTATTTGGAATTTAACACTTTTCATCAAATTACTTAATGCATTAGAGGTCTCAAAGCCTGAATGAACCAGTGTTCAATGCATATAAAAGCTATAGGTACAAGTACAGTTTAAAAACAATATATAACAATAAATTAAGCATGGGGGGGTTGCCTTGCTTCTGTTTGTGTCTATACAGTATGTCATGGGATTTTTAATGAGTTCATAACCTGGTACTAGCCAGGCCCAATTCTCAGAAGATAGGTCTGGTTCATACTGGAATGGGAGACCTCTAAAAAAATCAGGTTGCTGCTAAATGTGATGTTGGTGGAACAGTAGGTAGCAGTAGGAGCAAGTGGGGCCTCTTGAGTCCAACAGCTACAACATGTCATTCAGGGGAACGCTGATCTGTACCACTCTGACCACTCTGGGGCACGTTGTGATACAAAAATACCACACAAGTGTCAGAACTATCCTGATAACTATTATCACTTTAAAAGTGATGATCCACCAGTGGGTCTTGAGAGATTACTTATGCTTCCCAGCAGGACATATCTGCATAGCTATTGTTCTAGAAAAATACAGCAGGTTCTGTATATATTCGACACTGTAGTATCTAAAAATAAGTAACTTGGAATTAAGGCTCCAAAGTACGGTATGATGATTCATTTGAATTGCCGCTATTTCCAATGTTTTGTAGGAATGCAAATAAAGGGGTGCTGATGAAATTAATAGATGTGAGTAATCAATCACCTTCTCTTAAACATTTACCCCAAAGTTTCATGAATTCATGCTGTTAAACACAACAATAAATCACGTGTTTCATACCAAATGCCATCACACACTATTTTTATTGTTGTTGTTTTATTGTTATCTGACTGGACAGAAAAAAAAGGTTAAAGTTGAGAAATGATTGGTTAAAACTGTTCCTGCCGAATGATGGAAACATTTAAGACCAAACAGATCGTTTCAAAGTGCAGGCGGTATAGGCCATGGCCTCTTCAAAGAACTTGGTCAGCGGCACAGTGATGATTCAGTGCAATTTATCCATCTGCCATTTTCTAACTTATTTAGCCAATACAGGATCTCAGGGGGGCAAGAGCCTATCTCTGCAAATGAGGGGCCAAGGGCAGGATGCACCTCTCTGGACGAGATGCTTGTCCATCACAATGCACACACAGACACAAGGCTTGAGAACAGCTTCTACACTAGGGCAGTGTGCATCCTTAGCAGCTACAGTAACTGCGCAGTGCCTCAGAACGCAATGCACCTCTGTACTCTGCTCTTTTCACTTGGACTACTGTTTTATTCACTTCCACATGATTGTTTTCTGCAATGTATTAATTGTTCTGGTTATTACTATTTAATATCTAACATTTTGTACTGTACTGTCTACATTGTGTGGTGGTGTCTGTTGTACTGTGCTTGTCCTGAAAGATCAGCGTAAATAAGAATTCCAAAGTACAAGTACACATGGCACTTAACTCCTCTGTGCTACAAATATGCACAAACTGATACCAGGGCCCATTTTCCCACAAGCTAATTAACCTACCTGCATGTCTTTGGGCTGTGGGAGGAAACCAGAGCACCTGGAGGAAACCCACACAAGCACAGGGAGAACATACAGACTTCACACAGATCTCAGGAATTTAACCCAGGGCTGGAGCAGTAATGTTAACCCCTGTGCCACTGTGTTGCCCTCAATGCAATTTAATGTTTCTTAAAATACATGTAACAATTTTATTTAAAATAATGTTTTGATTCTATTCAGAAAAGTTTGTACTCAGCTGGCATTGCACTTTCTCACAAGCACTGATAATGTAGTCCAACAATTAACATGTTTAAACATGTCAAAAATTAGCTAATCGGTTGTGCAACTCATCATTCTGGCGCTCATTACTAAAAAAAAACAGAACTAACTGCAAGTGGGATTTAGCAACACAGATTCATTTTTCGTGCATTGGTGTGGTCACTTTTAGCCTTAACAGAAATACTACAATAAATGGCAGATAGTGTGCAATATTATTAATATAAGCAATTTAAACAATTATTCTCCTAATTGTACTCAAAGCAAAACATTAAGATACCCTGTTAATCTATTGTTCTAATGATTGAACAAGTTTAAAAATAAAATAACCCTAGCATACATGTGGGGGTCCATAGTTTTGGACAACATATAAAGTTGTGAAAGGGAGATATGATCTACAATAATAAAGCATGATTGATGAGACAGGAAATACTTGTGAATCAAAATGTGAAAACAAGAAGAGAAATCCAAAACATAAAGACCTTTCTCAGCAGGATACAGCTTTCATTGTGTTAGCATTATCTGAGCACTCCAACACAAATTTGCAGGAAGACAGATGCTATCTTATCACTTTTCGGAGAATGGAAGGCGGTACATAGCAACTCTAAATGAAAGCCTTGTCTCACCGGTCAGGGGGTCGAGATGGAACTTTTCTGCGCTGGGACCGTGAAGAGTAAAAACAACTTGTCCATTGGTACCAAGGTCTGGATCCTTCGCTGAAACTTTTAGTATGAAGAGTCTTGATGGAGAATTCTCTGGTACGACCTCAGTATACAACAGCTACAGCAGAGTAGAGTGAACAAAGAACTTACTAAAAACAAATACCTCAGCCACCTTATATTAAGCCTTTCAGAAATCACAAATATTCAAAAAAATATGATAATTTAGTTTAATAATCATTTCCCTTTTGTACAATAACACAGTGTATTGAAATGATTAAAGAAATGTCTCTTTCCCAGTTTAACAAAATAAACCAATGCAAAGTCAGTGCAGTTTTAGGATTAGAATCATTTAAGGGAGAGAAAAAGCAAAAACAGCAATTTACTTTGAAGAGAGAACTTGAAGTGGGTGAGCTCCTTATCCCCCCCATAAAGACAGAACATACTGTGCAGTAGTTAACAAGTTGTTTAAAACAAAGCAAATATCAGAGACTGAAACAATGAGTTTTTTGTTCCAGTTCCAATATTTATTTTTCTGTGTTGTGTAATGTGCTAAAATTGATGTGTTAATGGAGTGAGAATATCCTGTTTGGAATTAACTGGCATGACTACTACATGATTAATTGCCTGTTTACAAAGCTCATATTGTTCTAATCAGTAAATCAGTTCTAATATATATTTGATGTATAAATAGATTCATTGAGACTACATAAACTACAAAGTGACATTTACAAAACCTAAATTGTTATTAAACATATAAAAGGGACATGGTATGGTACTACTTTAATACTTTTAAATATATATATTTGTATTTTAAGCAACTTTGTTTATATCCAAATGCAAATTACAGAACTTTTGCAAAGAACTGTAATGAAATTACATGACTTTAAATATATTAATATAATATATTATTATATTAATAATAATCTCACCAAATAAAAAATAATTGAAAGCAGAATTATTAAAAACATTTAATCCATTAATCTGGATGTGAGCAGTCATATTTTAGAACATGCATTGGATGGAGATGTGGGTTACCTGTTCACACTGAGGGCTGTTGTCATTGATATCAAGAACATGAATCTCTACTGTAGAAAAGGCCTGAAACCTTCCATCCGTTGCTGTGATCTTCAGTGTATATTTTTCTTTCACTTCTCTGTCAACTGTGTCCTTTAGCTTCACCTTCCATTCTTGTCCATTTTGCTCCATAGAAAACTGTCCCAGGGGGTCCCCATCTGGACACAAACAGAGAGGACCAATTGGGATTCATTAGGAGTTTCTGAATTCACTTTCAGAATATTGAGCACAGCATGTCGTCTCCTGGGCTTCATGGTGGCACACTGGTTAGCATTGCAGCCTCCTACTACTGGGGCCTTGGGTTTAATTCCTGGGGTGCTATCTGTGTGAAATTGTACGTTTTCTCCGTGTTCATATGGGTTTGCACTGGGTGCTCTGGTTTCCTCCAACAGACATGCAGGTATGTTAATTTAATTCTGTAAAACCTGGCGGGAGTGAATGTGTGTGTGTTTCTATCTGTGTGTGCCCTGTGATGGACTGACATCCCATCCAGGGTGTATCCTGCCTTGTACCCGTTGTTTGCCAGGATAGGCTCTGGTTTCCAGCGACCCTATACTGGATAATAAGGGTTAGAAAATTATTATGTTATACAGTGCATACAGTAGTTTATATCCTCTTTAAAATAACCTAAACAAATATACTGTATGTTAACTAATTAAAATGATACCATCTTGATAAATATATTCTAGGTATAACGATTATTCGCTTTTAAGTGTTAATGAAGATGTCAATCAATGAGAAGATTAAACATGGGGAACAGATTTTTATTCTGAGAAATACATCTCACAGTCTGAAAACTAAATGGAGAGGTTAGGTTTTACCTCAGTTATTCCAACTTTAAGCACAGGGGCAGAGCTGTTTTATGTAAGAACTGTGATTTATACTCTACTTGACTCTGACTGCTCTGTGTCATGTCAATTTGCAATGATCTTTAGGTTAACCAGTAGGGCCTCTATTACATTTCCCAACAAAACATCACAAAAATTATTTCACTCGTTTTAGTAGTGTTTCTTAATATTAATGATGTTAAGGTCCAGTTGTTG
Organism: Lepisosteus platostomus; assembly: GCF_059453375.1. Lineage (NCBI taxonomy): Eukaryota > Metazoa > Chordata > Actinopteri > Semionotiformes > Lepisosteidae > Lepisosteus > Lepisosteus platostomus. The sequence continues at coordinate 39,185,084 of NC_142623.1, forward strand.
GCCATTTTAAACTGTTATGGACCTCTTTCCTGTACATTTTAACCTATTTTGGTAAATGTGCTACCATAAAACTCATAAAAATTGTTACCATTAGATCTTAGTGCATAACATATGAACATGTGATTTGCACAGAACTTCATTAATCAGTTAAGTTGCTGATATATGCACTTTGCATATGAACCAAATTAATTAGTAAAGTATACCTGAAAAAATGCTGGTATGTTCCCTATAACTTTCCAATATGATGACTTGATTAATAAATCCAGGGTTGAGGCCAATGACAGTTATTCTTTTCTTGTATTTTCTTTTTAGTTTTTTGCTTATTGCCTCTTGTTTTTGATTTTTCATAAATCTAAAGAAAATATCAAAAAGGAAACTTACCTGTTATGTAACATGTAACCTGTCTGTTGGCCTCTGATACATCTGCATCTGTAGTGCTCACTGTAGTAATGTCTTCCCCAGGAGGGCTGTTTTCAACAACAGATCCTTGGTACACCTCTTCGGTGAACACTGGCGGGCTGTCATTCTCATCCGTAATGGTCACATTCACCAGGGCCGAAGAGGACAGTTTGACCTTCCCTCCATGATCCGTGGCAACAACATGGAACACGTAGAAACCGTCGGTTTCACAGTCAGTTTCTTTCAAGGTGGTGATCCACCCACTTTCATTATCAATCATAAAGACATCGTTGATGCTGTCAGATTCAGACTCCAGCCTATAGGAAACTTGTCCGTTTGTGTCAGTGTCCGGATCAATGGCCGTCACCTGAATGACAGTGGTTCCAGCAGGCATATTTTCTGTGAGAAAAGCTCTGTAAGGGTCAGCTTCAAACACAGGACTGTTATCATTTACATCCTGGACCTGGATACTCACAGACACTATTGAAGCAACATCAGTTCCATTATGATTACATTGTGCCATGACGTCAATTTGGTACCAATTGGTTTTCTCGTGGTCAATACTCTTCTGCACTAGAAGTGTCCCACTATCACTGTCCACAGCAAAGACTCTTTCTTTATTACTTTCCACAGTGTTGCCTTCCACCAAACTATATATTAGAGGGATATCAGCATCTGCCTTTATTGTCCCAACCTCTGAACCAACAGGTATATCTTCTGATGCTGAAAAGGTGTAAAGAGGCTCAGAAAACTGTGGCAAAGTCACTTCAGAGGGAACAACATTAAGTTGGACAGGCACACTGGAGTTGTAGTAAGGAGAACCCCCATCTCGAGCTTTGACTTTGAAATTAAAAATCTTATTTTCCAGGCCAACGAGGCTTTCTTTGACACTGATAACTCCAGTGAAAGGATTAATTTCAATAATATCCTCAGTGACTTCCTCTGCTTCATCAACAGTGTAAGTGACATCGGCGTTCTTGCCTTCATCTGCATCATAAGCCATAATCTGAATGACAGGAGAGCCTTTGCTCAAAGAGGACTGAATTGAGACCTGATATTCTGAGGCTTTGAACTGGGGAGCATTGTCATTCTCATCAGTCAGTATGATTTTAACAGTACAAAAGGCAACTTTTCCTCCTCCATCTTTGGCCATAACCTTGATAGCAATGACTCTCTGGGTTGGGTTTTCCCTGTCGAGGGCCTGAGTTGTCACTATCTGACCATTCTTGTCTATTGAAAATTTTTCATCAGCCAGTTTGTTAATAATTGTGTAGTCAACACTACCGTAAGGCCCATCATCAGGGTCTATAGCAGCTAGTCTAATAACCTGCGTCCCAGCTTCAGCATTCTCAGCTAGCTCAGCTTCATACATATTTTGCTCAAAGTGTGGGCTGTGCTTGTTAATATTCATCATGTTGATGTTAACTGGTGCTGTTCTTTTGAATACGCCATCTGACACAGCAATTGTGAGGTTGTAAAAAGGATCTAAGCTTCTCTTGCAAACATTGGAAAATGAGATAATACCTGAGGAATGATTGATGGCGAAATGCCGGTCATTGTTGCCTGATAGTATCATGTACTCTAGATTGTCGGCATTTATGCTATCAGGATCAGAAGCTTGGACCTTGATTACGATATGGCCACACATAGCCATTTCATTTAGAGCAGCATCATATTGGGCTTGGTTAAATGCTGGGGGGTTATCATTGACATCCGAAACGTTTACAACAATGAAAGCTTCACTGCTCAGTGGAGGCACTCCATTATCTATAGCCCTGATTTTTAAATGAAATTGTTGAGTGGTTTCATAATCCAGTTCATGTGTTGTTACTACAAGCCCAGTAAGAGCATCAACACTGAAGAAAGTGTTATCATTTTGACCTGTCTCCACTATTTGATATAATATTGCTTTATTCTTTCCTGAGTCCTTATCGGTGGCAGAAACCTGTATTACTGAAGTGCCAATAGGTGATCCCTCTGACACATGAGCTGTGTAAGTCTTCTGCTGGAACACTGGAGGGTTATCATTAATATCTTCAATTTCAATATCAACTGTAGCTTCAGAGTAAGTCCCTGTCACTGAATCTGTGGCCCTAACGGTAAAAGTGTGTTTAGTTTGGGCCTCGTAATCCAAAAAGTCGGTGACACTTAGAACACCAGTTTTAAAGTCAATATGAAAGTTTTTTGAAGCATTTTCTTCTACTAGATTGTAAATCAGACGATAACCTTCAGGATTCCTAGCTTGTACATGCAAGATTGTTGTGAAAGGGGAAATGTTTTCAGGAATATTCAATAGGTAATGAAGCCTCTGAAATATTGGATTGGACCTGTTTCTCACTTGAACAATAAGCTCTGCTTCAGATGTCAAGCTTGGGTCACCCACATCACTCGCTATTACTGTGAGAACATACTTATTCATAGATTCAAAGTCAAGGGATCGCTGAAGGGATACATCCCCAAGATAAGGATCAATTCTGAAGAGGTCAAAATCATCTTGAAGAGAGAACATGACAGCTCCATTTTCTCCAAGATCTTTGTCTGTTGCCGTGACCTGAAACAGCACATCCCCTGGATCTGCATCATCCTGGACAGTTACAGCATAAGGTAAGTTTAAGAACTCTGGTGCGTTATCATTGATATCATCTACATACACCTTCACATAGGTGAGGGCTCTCCTGGGAGGATCTCTGGCATCCCTGACCTCAACAGCCACATCATATACGTCTTGCCTCTCCCTATCGAAGGGAATGCCTGTTGTTTCCAGAACCCCAGAAGTTGGGATGACTGAAAACATCCCATCTGAGTTTGAAACTGAGTAGATCAAAGGCTCATTCAAATAGCTCCCAGAGGCTCTCACTACAAGCAAAGTTTTAACAGATGTACTGTTCTCAGAAACAGTGGCCACGTAGAACTTGCTCTGAAACACAAGACCATGCCCTGTAATGCTGGTGAAGTTGACTTTAATAAGAGCTGTGTCTTTGTACAGTCCATCAGAGGCTTTTACAAAAAGCTGATAGTTCTGTCTGAGGTTGGAAGCATTATTCACTGTGATGAGGCCACTGCTAGGATGAATAGCGAAAGCATTGTTAACATTCCCTTCATTGATGCTGTATATAACATCTGAATCGGCATCGCTTGCCGACACTTTTATAACTTCCATCCCTTGAAAAGCAGGTAATATGAGAGAAGATTCATATTGTTGTTTCAAAAATTTGGGGGGACAGTCATTAATGTCAAGGACACGCACCGTCACCTTCGATGGTTTAGATGCATAAAGTGGAGGTTCCCCAGAGTCATGGACTTGCACACTGAATTGAAATTCTGAAGTAACTTCAAAATCCACACTGGATGTCAGGAAGAGAGTCCCCATGCTGGGTTCAATTCTGAAGACCTTCTGCACTTCTGGCTCAAGGATTTGATAAACCAAAAGAGCATTTGAATCCTTGTCAGCATCAGTGGCTTGAATGACTAAAGGTGTGTTTAACTCACCCATCACCATGCTGTTCTCGTGAGCAGACTCACTGATCTGACCTATGAACTCTTCCCGGAGAAAATAGGGTGCGTTGTCATTCTCATCAATCACATACACAAAAACAATCGTGTCAGAAAAGGTCCCGGACAGTGTGGAACCTCTGATTTCAAGCTGATAAGAAGAATTTTTCTCAAAATCCAAAGCTTTTTGGGTGGAAAGCACTCCTGAGAAACTGTTTATCTGAAAAGTCCCATTGGGGTCTCCATCTTTAATTTGATATCGTACACCTGAGGGGCTGGATGCTGACACTGTAGTCACTGGCGATCCCACAGGTGCTGCTTCACTAATTTCTGCAAAATACTCATTGATGAGGAATCTGGGTGGGGTTTCGACAGAAAGGTTGATGTGAATGACTACAGTGCTGACGTCACTGCGTTGTGGAAAGCCCTGGTCGGTGGCTCCCACTGTGATTTGGTAGTTTTCTTGTGGAAGGTTATCTAAGGGCTTTGCCACTGTGATTCTTCCAGTCTTTGGGTCAATAGCAAAAGCACCATCAGTGTTTCCTAGAAAGCAAAAGAAAACATGATGTATTTAAAAAAATATATAATTCTATTTTACTTCATTCTGCAGATATATCCATGTCTTTATGTTAAGTCAGTATAAACAATTTAAGAACTTACAAGAATAAATTGATACCACCCATATTTTAAAGCATAAAAACAAAATTCTAAAACATATACTAGAAAGACTTCGAAAAAAGCCCAAGCAAAGCCGAATTAACAGGTCAGACTCAAAAACTGAATCCTTCTGAAGGACATTTCAATTGACTTACGTTAAGCAAAATTGTATTACTTTATAATACCTATAAGCTTTTCACCTTTGTTTAAACAAATACAAAAAAGTAGAAGAGATTAATGCTTTAGCTCTCACACTGATGCAGGCTGACTATTTGCCATCATCCAATCGGATGAACGACACTTTCATTGATGAAACAGATATAATCCTATTATATCTGACTAATCTTCGTGTTCACCTAAATGAATACAGTTTGCAAGGAAAGCAAATTGTGTTTTTTTTAAAAATAGGTTATTTAATGCAGATGTCCATCTCCCAACGAAAGAATGTAACAATCCAAATGGCTATCATATTCCTATTATATTTGCCCCAAGAGTCCTCAAATTTCTTACTGCATCAATCAAAACAATTCAGTTATTCTTAATGTATTAACCATACATTGGTATGATATATGCCCAGTTAAGCAAATAATTAGTTTAATTAGGTAATTAAGGGTTCAGGTGGAAAGACAAAACAGAAACCTTCTGTTGCTGCAGGACTGGAGTAGTGCACCATACCTTTAACATATAAAATGTTCTCCTATTATTCATTATTAAAGAACGAACATCTAATACAGATAAATAACTCACCACCTGTATTTTAAGGCATGAAAAATAAAAATCTAAGACATACTAGAAAAAAACTCAAACATAATCAGTTTTTTAGGTCTAAAAACTGCGTCATCAAAACTGCATTAGATGTCTGAGTGTCATTTCAGCATATTGTATGCTGAGTGCTGTCCTTGGGTTAATTCTTTAAAACTACAATCAAATGTTTCATTGCAGCAATTATGATTGTCTTTCCAGTTAAAGAGCTTGACTATCTCTCAAAGAATCCTCTCAAATAATACTTAGGTGTAAAGAAAAAACAAACTGTACAGCAGGAATAATGATTTGTTAACGTTCACACTGCATCTACCGGAGAGAAACGTGTAGATGATTTCTGCATTGCTCCCTTTGTCTTTATCCAGAGCTTTGACTTGTAACACCTCTGTCCCAGCTGTAGCCATGTTGAGGACACGTCCTTCGTATCGTGAGCTCATGAAGGCAGGAGCATGGTCATTGCAATCTTCCACATGAACAACCACTTTCACAAAGTTCCGCTTCACTGGGATCTCCTGATCTCTCACCTGAAGGAGCAATGAAAAACGAGCTTTGTTGCAATTAACCTGCAGCACCAATCCAGTCAGGCCTAAAGACTTTTCTTTAGTATGAGTATCACAAATATGGTCGCAGGAAATAGCTAATACAACTAAGGTGAATGTAAAATTAGCCTTTCCCAATCGTGGCCTCGTAATAATCCCCATCTTTAAATTGGCTTCATCATTCTGTTCTCCTCCCCACTGATAGCTGGTGTGTGGAGAGAATACTGGGGCACTATGGCTGCCGTCACATCCAGGATGCTGCACATCGGATGCTGCGGTGGTGGAGGGGAGTCCCCATTACTGTAAAGTGCTTTGAGTGGAGTGCCCAGAAAAGCACTATATAAGTGATAACTGATTATTATTAAAAGGTTAATGATGTTATAGTATGGATGGCCATATGTTTTTAATGGTTTATTTATTTTTTAACCACACAATTAATGGTAAAGCATTTAATTGCTTTTTTAAATTTAAGTCCTCTCTGTTAATACTTTCGAGATGTGAGAATTCTTTACAATATCAAAAAAGGCTGCAGGTCCAAAGGCCGACCTACCATCACAGTGAGAGTGTGAACAGGCAGAGTCTCAAAGTCCAGCTTCTCCGTCAGAACAAGAGCCCCGCTGTTGGGGTTCAGGCTGAAGAAATTGACACTGGCTGGGGTCATGCTGCTCTGAATGGTGTAGACCAAGCTGCTGCTCCCATCCTTATCTTGTGCACTGAGCTGCAGGATCTCTTTCCAAGGGGCAGTGTCTTCTGGAACCTTCACCTCATACTGGCTCTTGAGAAATTCAGGTCTGTGCTTGTTGATGTCCACCACACGGATGTAAGCCTGGCAGCAGAACGAAATGAATAAGCAGGGTAATTTCTTTGCAGTCTACAACTCTAACCCTCCACAGCAGGCCTCCAATGTGGCCAACTGAGAACCGTCTTTTCTCTTAACACAGTAACTACAGTTAATGGGGGGAGTAAACAGAAAATAAATTAGGACACAAAAAAAGAGTGTCATGCACAATCAACCATTAAAATCATTATCAACCAATAAAATATTAGTTTTGATCCAATGGATGTAATGCTGAAATTGTCCATAAGAACTGACTTTTGCATATCCTTGAATGCTTGACTTTTTAAATAGCCCTAGTTCTTTTGGGACAACTTGGTGGACACATGCTGAGCATTTCTGTCTTACAGTTTTAGAGTCCTGGATCTGATTTTCAGTCTGGGCACGCCTTTCTATGTGACGTTCACACAGGGCTTCTCCAGGTACCTCAGTTTTGTCCATCGTCTCAAAAACACAGAACCTAGTAGTGTCACATCTCACAGTTTTAGTATACAGAATGTACTTTGTTATCATGTAATATGCAATTAAAAGAGTTTCATTAGAGATAGTATTCCCAGTGTTATTTAGTATATGTGATATACTGTATAAATTAAAACATAAAAATATGTCACATCACATCACTTTCAGTAACCACTTTTCCAATTAAGAGTCACAGTGACCTGGAGCCTATCCCAGCAAGCAACAGGCGCAAGGCAGGAAACACACTGGATGGGACACCAGTTCGTCACAGGACACAACAGACACACACACACACACACACACACACACACACACACACACACACACACACACACACACACACACACACACATGTCAGGGACAATTTTCATTAATTTACCAGTGTGTCTCTGGACTGTGGGAGGAAACCAGAGCACCCAGAGTAAACCCATTGTGAACACGGGGAAAACATACAATCTCCATAAAGATAGCACTCCAAGAAATGAACCCAGGGCCCCAATGCTGTGGACAAGCAATGTTAATCGCTGTGCTGCCCATAAATATATATGTAATCTAAATACAGTGGCTATCAAGTGTATTATTTAAATGCTGTCATATACAACATACAGGATTCGGAACTTACACAAATGTTTGATTTACCATAAAAATATTTTTTGTTCATGTCATACAAGCCATGTAACACAAAATTAATTCAAATAAAAGAAAACACAATTGATTATCTTCTTGGGATATGAAATCTGGCTTTTTCTAGATGGAAGAGCATAAGGCGCTGAAAGCATGTATAGTATGCTGATCTGTATCCTTGCTTATTTTCTGAAGCTGGCACAAACCAAACTTCCAACGAACTCCAGGCATTTAACCATTTGTATGTGCTCTGTTTATCGGTGTCTGAAGTACGGTTTAATAAAATCACTGACAAAAATGCAGGCCATGAGATTACAGGATTTTCAGTTACATGGTTTGTTTTCTTATTTAAAAAATTGTCATAAATGTACATGTCCCTGAATGCGTGCACACAAAGACATACAACCGCAGGTGTACAAATGAGGTGTTGTTACCTGTGTTTTGATAGATTGGGTTCCATCTGTGACTCTCACAGTCAGGTTGTAGTTTGACCTCTTTCCCGCATCCAATGGTCTGGCAATAACAATGCTCCCGCTGTTTTTCTCTATGTCAAACTCCTTCTCGCTGTCACCACCTACAAAACATGGATTGTGTTGAAAGCCGTGGCCCTTATGACAGATTTCTCACTTCCCCTGAGCTCTTGCAGCCACTGGCAGCACAGCTGTCAGCAGGCAATTCGCAAGTCTCAGCGGCTCGGGATGTAGCGAGACCCACAAGAATGCTCGGCGCACGCTTTGTGAAGTTGGAGAAGTAACACGAAATATTTTGACAACCAAAGAAAAGGAATTAAGAAAATAAAAGCAGGAAAGGGGATAGTTACAAAAGGGGACTTTCTTCTACCTTTGCTGGTTATGCTTTTGAGATTTTTAAATCGTTTCTGCTTTATGAACGCTTGTTTACTAAAGTACTACAAACTAAATTGTTTACCTTCACTTGCTGGAAGGTTTTCTTAACGGCTCAAATACCAGAGAGCACTTGACAGGGACGAGAAGGGCTTGAAACCAGTCTCACAAATTACAGTATATTCACAGTTCTAACTCGCTTGAATCCGAGCAAGAAAGTCAAGGGGAAAGGACACCAGAACTGGAGGCTTAAACCCCAGAGACTGAATTTCTTGAAAATTGGGTCAAGGAAACTACTGAAATACTATTAAAATATCAGCTTAGGTTACAGAAAAAAGGCCGAGATTTCTATAACTACTGCATGGCACATAAATAGGTTGCGAAACTCCTTTCTTGTTACTAATTTGAACCTAATTAGCGTCAAAGCGCTCCCTGTCCTATGTGAGAATCTGAGGCATGTCATCTGAACAGAATGTGATTTACTGTACATGAACAGGTATCCTATGTAGTAGTACTGTTTGTATAATCAAATCTGTATTACTTCTGCCTTTATTGAATGTAAGATTGCCCACCTGTATCTGCACTAAAGCACAAGGCACAAATAAGCTGTCAATACCAATTCAATGAAGCATCCTTCATTACTACTTGCCCTACATATGTTAATGAAATATACAAGGTCACAGCAAAACGACTCCCAGCTTGAAAATAAGCCACATGAACACACAATAGTTTGAGAGGAAACATTTGGCCGCACAGTCATTCGAACAGACGTTGCTCCCTATGGGGCTGATGTCGTGCTTGCTCCCCCAGATGGTGTTTATTAAGAAATACAGCTCTCGAAGACTCAGCAGTTTAGCTTTAAAGGGCCCTTGTTACTGACTGCTATGGCGAAACCAAACTGGGATATATAAACTAAAGACAAATCAGAAACTGATTTTTTTTTAAATGTAAGGTAAAAGTGGAAATATTTCTGATCGCCTTGTGACGAAAGTAACACTGAAATTACTTGTAGTAGTTTCTCATCAAATCACAGAATTTGATCTTCTTCGTTACTGAAGCAGGATACACATTACTTATTGAAATGACAGACTATTGCAGGTTACTATAGGTATTGACGACAAACAAAAAACCCTCCCTTCCCAGCATACTTTGTCTCTCTTCCCCCAACCCCATCTCAGCCCTTTCAGCAGCTCCTTCCACTTAGCTGGGGGGTGGAGGGATTCCAATGGTCAAGGTATGGTCAACCTTCCTACAGCCAAACAGGTTAAAGTCAAGCTATTATCTCCATTGCTCAAACATACAGTTGCTCAATGCTTAGGTTGTGCCAAAGCCTCTTCAATCTCAGATTAGAAAACTTGCAGAGAAGTCTTTAAACACTACAGCTCAAAGAATACATGTACAAAACCATCTACTTCTTTTTTTCAGCAAATTCTTGTCTGTGCTTATCAGAGTTATGTTTACTAGCCAATTAGTAATTAGTCAATTACATTTTAAAGACACATAAGCATTTAAAAAAAAAACTGGAACATGGAATAAGTTTATATAAGCAAAAGTGTACTGCAGTACCAATAATTTAAATTACTTTAAAAAGGAGATCAAGAACACTATAAATTATGATGTATTTTCATTAAACAGATAATACTTTTATTTAAATATGTATTTAGGCTACATTTCTGTTTTTCAGATAGAAGAATGTTTTTTTTTTCGTTTGTGAAATATTAACTGTAATATTTACAAAGGCAGTATTCCTCCCGTCTAGTTCCTAGACAAATGGATTTGTGCTATTTAGACACTTCAGTACACAGTAGTGACAAACCTGGACCCTTCACGACTTTCCACATTCACACAAAATTCCTGGTGCTAACCAGGGGTTACAACAAACAACAGAACAACAGCAGGGAGAGTTCCTGAGCTGCAGCACTCAATGGACAATTGAGAGTTTAGTTTGAGGGCGATGGTGATTGCACCAGTAAATCTCTCCCCCACCCTGTTGTTTGACAAGCACCGGCAGATCATTAAATAACCAACCACAAACACCACCCAAGTTTCAAGCATTAAGTGAACGATGGCAGTTCCATCAACACAGGGCCCCCTGTGTACCATGCTGGCTTATCAGATCATACATGTTGAGGCTCTCATTTGACAGAAGTCATACCCTCTGGCTGAAAAGGCATCTCAGGCATTAATCCAGCAGGCCCTTGTAGTTTGCAAACCTTTCTACATTTAGAAGGTGGAGATTGATTTGCATTTCCTAATGAAAAAATGTATGTTCTTGTTCAGAATGAGAATGGCAAGATAAAGTTGATCAATTTATTTTGCTTTTTTTCTTGGCCATGTCTCAGCCTTTTGGAAAAAAGTGAATTATTGCAAAAAATGTCTTTTTTAAATAGAGAGCTACAATTTTGAAAAATAAACATGGTATCTCTATATACCTGTATGAAGTATATCAATTCAGGAAATGTTGGTTAATTGGATGAAATATATAAAATCATACTTACAAATCTAAGCATCTCTTCTTACGCTATCTTAGAAATCTTATTCTCTCTTAGAATATTTAATATATGTCCTTCAAATGTATTTTTCACAAAAAGTAAAACAGTATAATTACTGCTGGAGCCACACATTGGTAAACATATCAGTGTCTTTTTTCAAAAGAGAGAAGGAGAACAATCTCATTAATTATTAGTAAAATTGTTAATAATAACATCATTTTGTTATTTGTTATTTTTTGCAGGGCTTGCTGGATGTCAGTCAAAGCAGAAGCACAAGTATTTTATCTCACTACAGAAGTAGAGAATATTCTAACAAAGGCCTTCCTTACCTATAATGTTGAACCAAAGCAGGCTTTGTGTGATTTCTGTGCTGATTATTCCGACCATATGAGTTACAGGGTCTGTCTCCATGACAGCAAAATTAAAGTGAGGCTCATCAAAAGCCAGCATCTCAGAGGTAGGGGCAGGTTTGGGAATCCATTCAACATCAAGTCGAGATGTAGAGCTCCTATTAGGACTTCCACTGTCCGTTGCTTTGATCTGAAGCAGCAAAAGATAAAAAGAAAAAGCATATATATTTATAACACATTTGTCAGCAAGAGGCAGAGGAATGTAATGAGTGAACAGGCTACATCAGGCTCATGATGGCGACAGTGGGAAATTAAGCATAATTTACTGACATATTCACCTCACATTTAGGCCACACTAAGAAAAGGATCCTGCTTGGAATGGCCTTACATTGCCCAGTGCATTATATATCCTTGGATTGATAAGATTCTAATAGCAAAGTCTGATTTTTGTGGCACATTTTACAGATCGTAACAAATGCTTAAGGATTACACCAAAATAATATTCACAGTTTTCTGAATAATTTACATTTATCTAAAATAAAATTTCCATGTTTCATCAATTTCCCTTCCCTTATCTATCTATGTCTGTGAAGATGTTTGGTTTTCCTCTGTTTTTGCTTATTCCACTTGACAGTCTAAGGGAAAAGAAGAGAAGACCCTGTAAAAACACGCTGGCAATGAGTGAAAACAACTGTACCGTGAGGATGCTGTAATCTCCCGAGCCAAAGATGCTCTCAGAGGACACAATCCCAGTGATGGGATCAATGGAAAATGTATTGTCTCCATCTTCCTTAAGACTATAGGTGACCCGGGCATTGGGCCCATCGTCGTCATCGTGAGCAATCATTCTATACACTTCCTGCGGTTCTCTCACGTCCTGGCGCTCTGGCAGCCTTACATAAAACAGTTTGTGGGCAAAGCGGGGGCTGTTGTCATTCACATCCAGCACTTGAATGATAACAGTGGCCGTGGAGCGCAGGGGAGGCTTGCCATTGTCTGAGACTGTGACCTGCAAGAGAACATGGCCGATTTAACAGGGCATACCTGCAAGTAATCATTCTCCACTCTCCACTCCTGTTAGGCTTTTGCTTTGACAGGTTTACCTTTGTGTTCATGACCATTCAAATGGTTAAAAAAAAAATTTGAACTTTGCCTACACCTAACAGACCAGCTAACACCTGAAGTTCAGCCTTTTGGAATTTCTATGGTATAGCTGAACTTTGACATTGCTTAATATCTGCTGGAACGCAATTGGCAGATATTTACTTCAACCAACCAGGGGCTGAATTTGGGTGGATAGTGTCCGGGGGCTCACAGTGCTACATTTAATATGAGTAAATTTAGTTTATAACAGCTTGTGGTGGAAATGATTACACAACTTGGATAATGTAATATTAATAGTATATTTAAAATCATGTGTTTAAAATCGACCTGTTCACTCACAAGCATCGCTTTGGCAGCTCCAGCTTGACACTCTTATTTTCTTCAATGACATTTCATTTAAAAAGTCCTCCTTTTAGCAACCAATATAAATCACATCATTTTCAGCAAGCCCTGTCTAGTTTGTCAAAAACTTGCTAATTATGCTTCACTGATGTGTAGAAAACCTACTAATGCAAATTGATGTTGAACTACCACTGCAAGGGTCAGTATATCAAAAGAACAGTTTCAGACAAATTCACTGTTGCTGTACTAAGATATTAAATATTTGCGTATGTCATCTATGAATAAATATGTGACCAAAAAAACAACTAATTGAAATGGAACTATATTTATTATAGCACAACTGGAGCAGTTGTGACTTGTATGTGAAAGTCACAGAGCATAATACAAACACATTTGCTGCATAATACTGCAAATTAGGGTTAGATAAAATGTATTAACAGAGTGCATGAACCCCATCATCAGCAAAACAATAATTACATTTCTCTCTCGTCTGGGAAATACCTTGTACCCATGAGCACTGTTAAAACCTTGAGGTTTAGAGGTTAGACAAAAATAAAAATTCATTTTAGTTGAAGGAACACCTTAATATCTGGCTACATGATATGGAAAAATGAAATACCTCCAGCATATTGAAATCTATAATTTTGCAATATTTTCTGCAATATAATTTTCTGTTGATTTTGCATATGCAGCCTTGTCTTTTAAGGAACGTGCAACATTCAGATCATTTGTTTGCACTCGCAAATCATACTTTTAGAACAGGCCCATTAATTAAGGGTTCTGGGGTGTAAAAAGAAGCCTGCAAACTCACCTCAAGGATATGCTCTGCTTTCTGTTCTCGATCCAGCGGTGCAGAAGTGCTGATTACTCCTAAACAGCAGAAAAGAAAAATAGGGAGGAGCTCATCAATTATGAATGAGTTCCTCAGTCTGAGTTAAAGCACCCATCTTTCTACGTGCCTCAACCTATCCATCTAACTTTTACTACATTTTTTTTCCCTACACTACAAAGTGCTGGCAACCTCAAGGTAGAATTCCAGTCTTTGTGCAGGAACAGCTGAGAAAGTCCTCAGCTGACATTTCAAATCAAATTCATATCACAACAGGATTTTGTGCTAAATCAGGAATTAGGGGACAATGGGTTCCGGAACCTCTGTATAAAAACCTAGGGGTCAGAGATAGGTTATTTTAGCAATGGTGAGAATGGAATGATAATATGATACTAGGATGTGCCTGGCTGCCAGTGTGATTATATCCACTAAACACAGAATCCCTCAGCTTTTAGATGTTTGATCCAGACTTATTGTTATCCAATTCTTTGCAAGTGAATTTGACATGAGTCAGAAGACAGATCTAGTATCAAAGCCAACTAATGTACTGCAAGCATAAGTTAAGCCCCTGCTGACACATTTGCAAGACTTGTATTTTCGACAAATTAAATAGCAGCCTTTTCTTGTTTAGATGCTATATTTTAATCTTTTTGAGCAAGATCTGTGATGCTTTATATCGCAAACAGTCGTGTTTATGCTGAAGGAAGCTGAAAGACGAAAGTGTGACAGCTGCATTTTACTTGTGACGCAATAAACTCTTTCAGGCATAATTGCACAGAATAATAGGGGAACTATATAACAGGATTATTTAGACTTTAAAACAATCAAAACAAACTCTCCCAAGTATTTATGACTCCAATTTAACTACAAGCAGGTGCTTTTGTTCACTAAGATTAGAAAGTGTGTTTTATCTTTAAAAGAATTCAACATGCCTGGAACTATAGTTTTGGCTTGTTTTGATCTTTCCTCCATATATATGGATGGAAAAATATAGGGCATTTTTAGAGATTTTCAAATTCTCCTAAGTGCTGCAACCCAACAGCAGAAATATTTCATTCTCTGCTCCTGGGGCTGGGATTATCCTGTGAAAACTAGAACTAACAAGTACAGTATCTGTCAAGATTCTACCTGAAATTGATTTCCCCATGGCATGCCACTCAGATGCAGTTTTAGAGTAAAGTAACATGGGAGATTATAAGAGGCTACAGAAGGTTTTCTGAATTTTAATGCCATTTCATTATCTTTTGGACTCTCTCTTTGATTTTTGAAAGTATAGTAAAATTCTTAAAATTAAAAAAAAACTTGGCTTTCTTGTAGTGCCAGCATGTTCAATAATGGCTTAGAAACACAAACAACTGGAAATAAATCCACAGACCTTTATTTGAGTGTTTTGAATAAAATGTCTACATTCTATTAACAGATTTGCTAATGTTTTGAAAACACTAATTTTAGTATTTCAAGACCATTGTAATGACTTTCACTTCATAAATGATTAAACTTTTTAATTCTTATTATATAAAAGCAAAATTCAAATTCTTGCATAAATTCTGTTCATATCACATGGATGTTATAGAAATAATTTTGACCTTAATTGAGAAAATGCATTTACCTTATTTCAATTATTTAATTAAAGAATTGTTTAATGAAAACATGATTGATTAAATCAGTCCTGATGTTGGAAAATGGGATATTCTGTAGCATTTTTAAATGTCTTTACAGATACTATAATTGTATTTGTAGTTTTTATAGCTTCTCTAGTTTGCACAGCTATGCCTTACTATGTGGTACGATATAATGACTTCAAGAAATCTATTTTATCGTTTGTTTGTAGAATTAAGTTTATTACTAAAAATATAATTTGGATTTAAGAAGTTTTATCTAAATTAAATTAAATGTATAATTGTCCACTGTTTTGGCCACATTAGATGTACTTTGAAACACACCGTTTAGACAGAATTCTGTTCCTTTCCCAGTAGGATGAGTCATTTTCTCTCTTGCTCTGACATGGAGAGAAACCAACCACATTTGCCAGATAAACAGGGATCTTAAAGGACAGAATGACACCAAATAATGAAACTTATGCCAACACTGCATTGTTTCCTCAGAGCATATTCTTTTTTGTCACACAAACATTTCTCATACTTGTTCAACAACTTCTTAGGAATATGATATCCAAGACTTCTTTTTATAGGTGAATTTATTTTTTACATTACTGTAAGATTTTTTAACTTGTCTTGACTTTCCTTTGATGGTCACAGATATAATAGTAAAGTTGAGCACCAATCCCATTCAAAATGTGGAAAAATGCACAAAAAGCCAAGTGTCTAAACTACAATACTCAATTCTAAAACCACAAATCCTCACCTCCTCAATTACTTGGCTTAACTTAAACAACTAGCATAAGTGAAAAATCTTTGTCTATAGCTGACCATGCAAGATTACCCTTGAAGCTTATTGCAACACTAACTTTTTTAAATTACAGGGAATACTGTTAAGTACTCCATGATCTTTACTTTAAATCCAGCCCATGTAATACAAAAGAAATATAATGATCTCAATATTGCAGCTTGGCTACACAACCTTTCATAAATGTTGCAGGCTGTAATTAGATAGAATTAGCAATGTTTACAATAGTGACTTATCTAACATAAAAAAACTGTAAAAACTGTAAAGATCAATTAACTAACTATATGAATATTTGTCTCAATGATTTCAATAACAGCTGAATAGACCTTTTTGAATGATATAATATTTCTCTAAAGTGCAGTTGTTAAATGGTCTTCTCCATGTTATAGTGCTCTTTTCTCTGCACACTCCTTCAGTGTCAGCATGCAGGGTGGGGCTGTTTGAGTAACCCGAAGATTAGGAGTTTGGGATAAACAAGTAGAGGCTTGTGATACAGGTTAATGCTGTTCTAATTTGCTGGTAGTTAAAGGCCAGGCTGAGCAGCCGTCACTAAGCTCAAATGCAGGTGGTGCTTAGAACTCATAAATGGTCATGTACTTTAGATGGATCAGTCCTGACTTCAGTTACCTCATACACACTTGCCAAAGCTTCAAAAGAACTGATCTTCTCACCACTTTTTTTCCCCTGAAATGAGTCACTCTAGAGGACACTTTGTGTGAAACCATGAGGGGGAAACCCTTTCAAAGTATTTGTGTGTGTGCAGACCCATCAGCACACCCTTGGGACTCCATAATTGTTTGCAAGATTACAGAAAAACGAAACAACTGATATTTTGGACAAGCTGTCCACTCCATGAAAAAAGTTAGTCAGAAGCCAGATTACAGTTTGCAAAGAAACAGCAATTTCGGGCCAAAGGCTTGGCCACAAGAATAAGAGTATAACAGTAACTTCTGCTGAAATGCCTTGGATATACAGCCGTACAGTGAGAAGGAAGTCAACTCTACATACAGACACCTAAAGTACCTACATCAGGATCCTGCAATTCAGAATAAGCAAGGAAATTACATTTAGTTGAATCAAACTATGTATAGAAATAATGCTGAGATGATTTTGTTAAAGGAAACAAAATAATGATTTCCTTTCATCTAGACTGTCAGTGATGAGTAGCATTCCGATCACCTTTCAGTTAGGGGGATTGTTTTGGGGTTTATTTTTCAATCTTCTGTTGAGGGACAAATTTACCTGTCTTGGAGCCGATTGTGAAATATGTTCGCTGTGTGTCAAGGATCTGGAAGGTGAGTTTTCCTTCAGAGGCAATGTCAGCATCGCTGGCCTCCACCCGAAGAATGAATTTGTCCTGGGGGGAATTCTCCAGGACAGAACCAAAGTAAACAGGCTGGGAAAACTCAGGAGGGTTGTCGTTAATATCCATCACTTCAATGAAAACCTCAGTCCATGAAACCAGAGGGACAGCTCCCAAGTCTGTCGCATAAACTGTAAGCCAATAGTGAGGGGTAGATTCCCTGTCCAAGATATCTGCAGTTCTTATTATGCCTGTAAATAATAAAAAATAATAATTAAAAAAAAACATTTAGGTCTACCATAGTGTAGTTCTTTGATGTTGCTTATTTAGTTTATTTTATTTACATTTATTTTGAAGCAATTTCAAATCTTACCTAAGCAATGAACATTGCTAGATAAGGGGTAAAGTAATACACTCAAGATTTGGGCATTTTTTAGTCTATTTCAAATAGACTAAAAAGATAATACAATTGAATGGGTCAATTATAATTCAGACTGTTTATAAAGAAAGGACACAAAAATAAAAACATACATGACTTCTGATTTGATTCAGGTGTATGAACATATCATGTACTTATACAATTCATCAATTATTTGTAAAGGTCTAATGGTGAAAAGGGCAATTTAAGCTTCTGACATTGATAATGTGATTAATTATTGTGGGACAAAAAGAGAAAAGAGTAAAAGCCAAAAGGAGTGCTTGGAATTTCTAAGATGAATAAGATACCATATTATAGATTTAAAAACGTATTGCTATCAACTTTATAAAATACCATGGTGTAAATGTTAAAAACAATGCATTTACAATGAAGATGCAAAACAGACCCTGTTAAATGATTTTTAAGTTAAATTCTTTCAAATTGAAAGTTCCTTCAAACATTTCAGATGTTTGTGAAAATAATGGATTAAGCATATCTAAGAAATATAAAGAAAAACTTCTAAAATCTAAAACAAATAAAATTATCCTGGTGAAGATATTGCTCTGAGCCATTTATCCACCACATAGCAATTAGGCATGTCTTGTATTACAGCATGCTGGATGCTGAATTCACGGAATGTGTATCTCTAGGCTAGTTTTAAACCTGTGACCTTTGACTTGATTTGATTGCACTCTTTTTAGTGGATCATCATCGATGTACTTTTCCTGTGATGTTATCAGCTGCACTGTCCATTTCTTTTTAGTGCATGTTTTATTGGCTTACCTGTGTCTTCATCAATACTGAAGACTCCAAGGCCACTTCCTTCCCTGATATAGTATCTCACTACTCCATCTCTTCCACGATCCTTGTCCACAGCTGTCAGAGACATAATAGATGTGCCCACAGGAGTATCCTCTACCACCTCTGCCTTGTAGACAAACGATGAAAAAAGTGGAGCATTCAAGTTTTCATTCACATCCAAAACCTCCACCTCAACAAAACAGGAGGAGGAGAGGGACCGTGGTTGTCCGTGATCCACTGCCCGAATGGTAAGATTGTAAAACTGCCTCTGCTCAAAGTCCATTTCTTTCTCCAAACTCAGTGATCCTATTGAGGATTCTAAGTGAAATGCTCCATTCTCATTGTCCATCAGGTTATAGCTAACCTGTCCTCCTGAGCCAAGATCTGGATCATATATTTCAACCCATAATATTATTGTTCCAATGGGTACATCCTCCGGTACCTGTACTTTGTAAAACTTTGGAACAAATGTAGGAGGGTTATCATTAACATCTTCTAAAATCACCACAATCTCGGCTATCGAAAACAAAGTGGGGTCTACAGTGGCCTGATCTCTGGCTTCAATTTTGAGTTCATATCTTGGAGATACTTCCCTGTCCAAAGGCTTATTCACCCTCACCACACCTGTGTAGTCGTTGATTGCAAATTTATCTGTCTCAGTTATGAGGGAATATTTGATCTTCCCATTAACTTCCAAGTCGACATCTACTGCTTTAACTTGCAAGATGCTCTTTTCAACTCCTGTATTTTCAGGTATGGTTAAAATATACTTTGATTGCTCAAATCGTGGTGGGTTGTCATTAACATCTAAAACATTAACTGCTAAGAACTTCCAGGAAGACCTTTGGGAAATCCCTAAGTCATAGACAGTTATATTAAGAATGTAGAATCCTGTAGTTTCTCTGTCTAATGGAGAAAGCAACTTCACTTCTCCGGATTCCATGTCAATAGTAAAGCATCCATCTTCATTCCCATCAGAGATGACATACACTAACTTGCCATTAAAACCCGTGTCTTCATCAGTTGCTTTAAACTGAAGGATTGTTGAATTAACCGGCATGTCTTCTCTAACATCAATAGAACTTGGAAGACTCCCATCAAATTTAGGAGAATGACGATTAATGATGTGAATGTCTGAAAAGGAGTCTGCTTCTTGAATGGAAGTTTCTGGTTTGATTGATTGAATCAGTTTTTCGGTCAACTTTTTGAAAACTCCAGTGTCCTCACACTTCATACTGCTTTGTATACCTTTGTCTTTCACAACAACATTAACAGTGGTTGGGACAGCATAATTCTCTCCATCAGTTGCAGTTATAGTTAGACTATATGAAGGCAACCGACCAGCAGATGAAATTACAGGAATCCTTTTCTTCAGCAAAATCTTGCCAGATACTGGACTGATTTCAAAAAGTCCCAGTTCATTGCCAGACTCCATCTTATACCTCACTTGCTGCAGCTCATCCAGATCAATTGCAGACATGACACCAATGATTTCTCCAACGGCAAGGTCTTGAGGGATAGTTGCATTGCATCCCACCTTTTCAAACTCTGGTATGTTATCATTGATATTGCTCATGATGAGCGTAACAGCACATTCGGTCACATGACTGTATGGAGCGCCACTGTCTGATGCCCACACCCTAAGATGATACCACCTTTGCATGAGTTCATAATCAAGTTCTTCAGAGGTGGAAATGACACCTGTGAATGGGTCAATTGTAAAAGGAAGTGGACCCTTATTTGCAATGGCATATGTTATAAAGCCATTTTTCTGGGTATCGCCATCAACAGCGGTCACTGTTAAAATGCTATTCCCAATGGGTACGTGTTCAAGGACTGTGCCTTGATAAGAGGGCCTGGCAAATTTTGGAGCGTTATCGTTTTCATCAATGATATCAACAGTGACCTTTGCTTCTGCCTCACCGTGATTTGCCATCACATCAAATTCATAATGAGACTCCTTCTCATAGTCCAGTTGTTCAGTGATTACAATCAGGCCACTCTTGGCGTTAATCCTAAACTTAGTGCTATCTGGGGTCTTTTTTATATGGTAGGTGACATTCAATGGGCTTGGGTTCACCACAACTCGGATGACAGGAGTGTTTGGTGGTGAAAACTCGCTCAGCGTCACACTGTAGATTTTCTTCTCGAATTTCAAGGGAGAAGGCTTTGGAAAGGGAATGTGAACAGCCTTAATCTCAGAAAGCAAAGGTGGGGTATGTTTGTCTTTGGCCTGGATGGAGAGATTGAAACCAAGGGGGTAGTTTAGCCAGTTCAGCTTTTTTGTGGCTACTACCTGGAAGTCCCGGGATCCCGAATGAGAGGGAATGATTTGGAAGTAATGCTGTGGGTCTCCTTTCACAATGGTCAAAGATTCCACCTCTTTTCCGGTGCTCCCCACCTCAACAGCTGCATAAGTTTCTTCGTCATCTCCTTCTGGTGTTGTAATTGTTACTGATTTAATTACAGGGAGCTCGGGATTAACCTTTTTCACGTTGATGACGACCCTTGCGTCATTCCCAAACTTCCTGACTCCAGCAATCTTCTTTGTTCGGTCTTCAGCTAGAACTCTCAGCTCATACTTTGGTGTGTGGTTGTACTGCAGCTTCTTAGCCAGGGTGATTGTTCCTGTGGAAGGATCAATCGCAAAGGGCGAAGACCGACTCGTGAAGGAGTAATAGAACTCTCCGTTACTGCCCAAATCAGCATCAGTCGCACTAACCTTGAGCACGCTGGATCTTAAAGGGGTGTCCTCTTTAACTGTAACATTGTATGAGGCTGGGTAAAAAAGGGGCTTCAGGTCATTAGCATCTAGGACATGGATCACTACCTTAGTCCTGGCCTCATATTCATACATACTCTCAGTGCTCTGAATGGTCAATGTGTAGCTGTCTCTCACTTCTCTGTTAAGTAATGCAGCATTACTGCTACGAGTCCGTATCCTCAAGAAACAAAAGTCACCCACTGTATATTCCTCAGTTTTGAAAAGGCCATCCTCATCTCCAGAGACAAGTTTATATTTTATTTTCCAGAAGGGGTCTGTAACAATAATTCCCATTTTAACATTACTAATAACATAGGTCTTTGGAACGGAGTTCTCACAGATTGTAGCATTGTAAAGATGGTGAGTAAAACGAAAAGGTGTATGGCCTTTTTCTAGACTCCCAAAACAGTGCGGTATCTGTACAACTGCTAGGACAGCAAGCAATTTGCCTGCTGTCATGAAACCCATCTTCAGTGGCTCTTCATGGATCTTCAGCTCTGCAAAAAAAAAAAACAAGCTTTATGCAGTCAATATCTACAGTATATGACAATACTGATCCAACTGATATTTTTTTGTTTGAGTAAAAAAGCATTCATTTATTAGGAATCTGTCCAATGAACCTTAAACAGCCTGTGTAATGCCATTACCTTGCTTTTCTTTAAAAAGATTAACCTGTATCCTTAATAAGGCAGAATATTAATAAGAACAAAAAAAAGACGTTTCCATCCATAATGGATGAGTCTGTGGCATGTGCAACTCATCACCAGCAGGAATTTTTAAACTCTCCCAACCCTGACTCACACAGTTGTCCTAATCCAACAGTGAACCTTGCTACACCCAGAGGCCAAACTTGGGCTTTAACCCTATATGGGTTCCTTAGGACCCCGAAACAGTTTAATCTTGGAACGTGATGAGACATGACAAGGTTTAAAGTCATGTACAAGCACCATGCAATCAAGCTCTCTCAAAGATCACCTCATCACTTGCATTCACTACAGCTCAAAAATGAGCTATAAAGTTGCAGAAGTCACTTAAGCTTACAGACAAAGCATATTATGGTTTCATATTATTTTTCTCTTCATTTCACTTCTTACTCTTTTGGTTTATTTTTTTTTTCCTTGCCAACTTACTTGTTGTCGAAGATTTCTTCTTTACTGATAAGTCTGTCTTTTGGAGATTTAAAAGAGAGTTGCACAATGCTTTAAAACCATGAGGAAACAGTTGTACACAAATACATCCTGTTCATCTTCTTTGGGCTCACCTGAGCCAAGCAAAACCTTTTATTTGACTTAAAAAACTACAAGGAATAACACATAAAGTACTCAACAGGATCAGCATCAATTAAATGCCTGAAAAATATGAGCTGCTTTTCCTTTAACCCCTCCTGCAAGTCAGTGCCAGTCTTGATGTTTTTAAAATACACATCACACTTGTGCTCCAGAAACATTATATCCATGTCATAGAACTTTAACTTTTTTTTTCTCTATTCCTTTAGTAATGGGGACATATTCTGTGTATAGTTCATTGTTTTAATAACCTTAACCCCAGAAACTGAAGAACACAACCTACCCAGGGCAGGTATATCATAGATCCGTGGTAAAGGTATTTTGCCTCTTGTACTAACATGTCCATTCAAAGACAATTAATACATATTTGAAGAAAAGCCTTTGTATAGGCCTCAAACTACAGATACACAGGTGTTGCGCATTCACACAGCTTCTTTTGTTTCGTGTTTTGTTTTATGTATAACCACAGATTACTGTTTATTGTTTCTAAGTTTTTACTCATTTTAGATAATAAAAGAAGATTAGGAATATAACATAAATAATGTATTCTTTTAAACAGGAGGAACTACTTAATTTGTATTCTTTATGATTAGATTGTGTTTATAGTGCAGTTTCTTTTGAAATAAAGATAAAATATTGGTGCTGGAACTTTATGACTGATAGACAAATTATGAGTATAGAGTGGGTAGCTTCCCCCGAAAAAATAAGGTCCTATAGCTATGATCTATTATAATAAATCAGCAATTTTTACAGCATATACTTTTATTATTTGTTTAATCATATATACATATACATATATGTACGTAACATGTATGTATGTAACACAGTTAAAGGTTTAGAAATACAGATATATCTGCCAGTACAAATACCCCATCCCATCCTGCATATGAAAGACACATTTCTTCTTTAATATACAATAGAACAATCTTGAAAAGGATTTCATCATAGAAACACCTTGAGAGGATGAGAGTTCCTGGCATTTGCTATTCCAAGAACCTTTCCATGTGATCACCTTTGTATCAATGCTACTTTGTGTAAGCTAGTGGTAGCTGCAATACAAAATGAACAACAGTTACCTGGGTGACTCATCTAAAAAAAGGAATATAATGTAAACAATCCTTAGAAAGAGAACTAGGAAAACATAAAATACATGTACTTTTAATTTTCTTAGTACCTACACTTATTTTTGATAAATTATAAGAACGTAAATGAGTTATGTCAGGCTCTGAATGATGCCACTGACTGCTTAGGAAACTGCTGAAAACATTTAACATTTACCATTTTAAGTGCATATTTTTGAACATTTTTAACTTTTGCTTGAAGGCATTTCAGTTAGCGGTACTCTGCTGATCTCACCGCCCTTCAAACTGTTCAAAGAGATAATTTAGCAAACAGAACTGAAATAAATTCCTGCGATGAGGGACAAATGCCAAAAATCCCAGCAATAATTAATCAGTGCATTCCTGAATGCATGCACCCGAAAAAAAATATCTCAGATGTAAGTTTTAAAGAGTATTAACTTAAAATTATCTAGTTAATAAAATGCATAACTGCAGAAATGCAGAAAATAGCCCATCTTGTAAAAAGTCCCCAGCTTGAATCATACAGCAAGGATATACAGTATGCAGAGCAGGTGCAAATTAAAGGAAAGTGAATTACAGTTTCTGGTTAAATGCCTACAAGAAGGCATTGCATACGAGGACCTGGTGTTTCTGACTGCACTTTCAGCAAACAGAGACAACAATGATTCAGTGTCCAACAGGACTCTATATCTGTTGCAGGTTCTTACTGATTTGTTTACCAGTGCAGTGTCCAGAATACTGGTAACTCAAATAGTGGTCATTCAAGAAAATAATGGAGAAAGACAAAAATGTTTTTTGAGATCACTGTGTCTTTGAAGCATGTTTTACTCTTAATCTTGTTAACTATATGTTTTAGACATTATTAGTAGTAGTGGCCATTTTGATAGGGGAAGAATAAATACAATCTTCCTGACAACTGAAAACTGAATTTCAATTTCTGTTTCATGAATGAATATATTTGACAGCTGATGTTAACATGTCTTAGTAAGTTGCATCCCAGACTGTTTTTTTACCACTTACACGTGACACTCCAAAGTGAATGCTTTCAGTAGTTGGATTAATCAGTGTAAAGCAAGACCTTTTCAACCACGGAGCATGTTCACTTAGCACTTGACAAAGGCTTTGGAAACCCCTGTTTTCAAAAGTCAACAGAACGTGACAGGTAAACCTGCCTTTCCATTAGCAAATTCCCCTCTGCTGATAATGTATCAATGTGAGACTCTACTTTGGGTCTGTGACACAGGAAAAATTGTGACACAGTCTAGAATTTGACTTCTTCAAACAAATTTACACACTCCTAGTTATTTTGAAATGTAAGGTATAAATTATGCATGTTATGTTTATGCTCCATACAAGTATGAACTGAAAATATTTGCTAGGACTGAACTGTCTCTGTCACTATATTAATAGTATAATTCTATGACTTAAAAGAAAGTTCACTGCAAGAAAATCTAAAAGCAAAATTAAGTTAGCAGAAGAGTAGAGGCCATTCAGCTCCCAGGTTTTTAGTAGCTAATCAATCTAAGGATTTTGGCATGGCTGAGTAGCTTGTTTCAGACTCATTTGTTCCTTAACTCTCACAACCCCGTTGTCAATTTGCACAGTATTTTCAGTTTTCCCATGAGTGTCCAAGGTACTTATTTTGGTTTGCCATAGTTTTTTGACAATACCAATCCATGGATCACCAAGCTTTACCATAATTTCACGATTGTTCTTTACCTTTTGAACATAGCAGATTAAAATAAAGTGTTTTAAGAACGGGTAAGTGAGCTGCACCCCCATTCACTATACGATTCTAGGGCTGACATCCTCCACATACAAGCATTTTGTGCTTGTTGGCTTTTTTTTTTTTGGTGCGTCAAGCTTAACTCATATTTAAATGTATGAAACTCATCACTTTTAGCTTAAAGCATTGATGTTTTTTCATGAAACATTTCAGTGGAAAAAAATAAGATTTAAACAGACCGTAGAAAATTAAAAAATGCCACCTTTTTATTTGAGTTTATATTCCTTTAGCCAAATGATGAAAAGCACACTTAACATCACTTGTAATATTTTCATTTTTCCATTTTTGATGGATCACATTGAAATACTGAGATACACTTACCTAAACCACCCGTTGAAAACTCCTAGTGCTTCTGTAAGATTTCTAAGCCTAAGGTCTTTCAATGACACATTGCGGCTTCCTCTTCCCACAAAATCTGCAGTGGCTCAGACCTGCAGGCACATGTTCAGCCAAGGACCTGCGACGCCACCTCAGATCAGGTTACAGAATCACCTCTCATCTTTTTTGAAGACTTGTTCCTTAGGTTGGGGGGAGGTCTGAAAAGACTCCATGTACTGTTTGTTTTAAGCAACATCTGAAATTCACACACTCCGGCAATCTGCACTAACAACAAGAGACTTCCATTCACAGTGGCTTTTTATTTACAGCAGGACTAGAACTGCAAATTCTGACTATTTCCAGATGAGTGGAAATATTTTGAGCAGCTGCATGAACACACAACAAACAGGAATTTATTTTTTAATATTGGGGTTTACTCTGTGTAGCCATTTTTTAAAAGATGCTAACACCAAGAATCACTAACACCTCAGAATGCTGTTTTCTTTTTTAACTGACAGCAAATGAAAACTATTATGTGTTAATTAATTATAGAAACCCACCCATATATTTGCATATGTCTCAAAAAACCACTTGTATGGTTACAACATGTCTAGAGCTATGAACTGGGTTCTAGCTTGTAAACATTAAATCACACCTTTTCATAGATCAGAAAGATTCATTTCCTGTTTTGTTTCAGTTTGCAAAGAGTGATAACAATGTACATACAATGAAAAATAAAACAAGCACAAAATTGTTGTAAAGAGTTTTTGAACTGGCCACTGACGGATAAGTATAAGCTAAAGCTATAAGCTCCTGATTTGTAAAGAGATTCAAAAAGGTAACAAATCAAAAATAACTATTAAAGAAAACAATAACTATTAAAGCAAGTTATTTTAATAAATCTATTTTGGCATAAAGTGTGGATAATCAAGCCATTTTCAGTCCCTTTTCTGATGACATCAAATGGAACCTAACTGTAAAAGATTTACTGCAAGACATACTAAAGGATTATCGCAACCCACTCAGATCGGTGGTTCGTAATCATCTTTTTGTCTCATCAAGCCCATTCAGTTAATGTTTCTGAACATTTTCAGTTCAACAAGAACCTCAGTTCACTTTGTTAATACAAATGCCAATTTGTCTATTTTTAACTTTTCAATTAGCTTCATATGACAACTCTCCGTATCACCATAGTACCAGGTCCACAACCAGAATGAACGCCAGTATCCTATTAACCATGTGGACTAAGGTCTTAGTCACAGGATTCATGTGTGGCAATAATGGTGCTTACCTGTTTAATAATGTGGAATAACAACCTACAGTACATGCTTCTTTGGCCGATCTATGGCCGTTAAATATTACAGCAGCACCTTGCAATTACAGACATCAAAGTGCTTTCATGTTGGATGCTCAGACAAAAATAGGAACCAATAAACGTAATAAATAATGTAGTCATTAGCTACTACTGAGTCAGAAAGGCATGGTGGAAAAACGCTCTACTTAAATACGGTTAGAATTTTTTTACAGTATGAGTTACACGTGGTCTCAGCTGATAATATGCAGCCCGGCTGTTGCAAGAGACTGATCAACAATTAGATAGCTTTTTCTTTCCGCACACTGTGGCGGCAGGTACAAATTAAGACAATAGCTGGAAAGAGTTGCAAACATGACTTGCATGGTCAAAGACCTGAATTCTACATGCAATGTTCAAATAACTATTTCATTGAGGACGCAAACTCATTGCCTGTGGATATGCAGACAATTAGGAAACCCATGAACCCTCATATTTAATACATAAAATATATTTAATATATAATATGAACCTTCATAAGATAATGCACCACCCATGCTATTGATTTTTTAAAAATGAGTCATTGAGAAAAAGTATTACTTCTGTGCTGGGAATGTCATTTTTTTAACTCAAAACTTAGCAATAGATAACATGAAAGAAATGAATTCCTATATCTAATCAGAAATTCAAACCACTTACTATATATTGCTCAAGATCTAAAGGTTATCTGTAAATGATTCCATGCAATTATACCCTAACCTAAGACAATGTGTCAATCACTACTCTTACTACTGAGTAGTAAGAAAGTCTAAAACTTTCCTTTCATCTCTTAAAATACATAAGCTTCTGCTGTAAAGAAAATACACACAGTTAATGGGAGGATTTCCTCAAATAAAGGTGGACCTCTGAAAACAGCTGTTCTAAACAGAACATTCTAGGTTAAGTAAAATCCAATTAAAATTAAAAATCAAGTGAAATCATTGTCCACTGTAAAATTGTATTTATATCACCAGAAATAAAATTATTTAAATTTCACTTAAACTTAATCACCTTAAGCACTAAGTTATTCAAATGTTTGGGTGTTAAACAGTTACTTACTCCTTTTTATTGATTTTCTGTCACATAGATAAGTTCTGCATTTCGCTTTCTTTTTTAATTTGATTTACTGAAAAAAGTAAGAGGCTTATGAGAAAGAAAAAAAAAGCAGAGGTCATAACTCTGTTTAAAAGGTAAATCTGAAAACAAACTTTCAGGTTTAAATTAAACAGATTTTTACTCGGGGGATTCAGATTAATCAGAAATCATTAGGGTTCCACAAAGTCCAGAGCTGCATGTTCTCAGACATCCAGAGTCAAAAAACTAACCGGCTTCCTGAACTTTTGCCATGATTTTTGAAACTGTCCATTTATGTCTGAAACTTTTCTAGATCATTTGTTTTTTCCTGATTAACTCAACAGAGAGCTTTATGTATCGAAAGGTACACTCACAATTTGATTGTCAAAACATGGTTGTAAAGTGTTATAAAGTGAAGAAACATAGCTTCATCCTTGTTTAAAATGGAGCTGTTTCAAACCTCACATTAATTCTAGGATATCAGTAAAAGAGCAATTGCAAACTTCAGACCACAATAAAAAAAGATGGAATCTAACAGCAAGGAGGCACAGAATGCAAAGCATTTACACCAAGTTACAGAAAGCTGTCCTTGAAAACCTGCAACGGCTACAATAAAGCAATACAGTCAAAAATTGTACTGAATATTTTGGAATATTTGGGTCACTAGGAACTGGAAAAAGAACATAACAAATTAAAAAACACAAGAACCTACCTTCCTAGCTGGGGTTCCTCACAGGCTTTGTTAAACTTTATCCTTGATGCGGTCCTAATAGTGCTCTCCTATCAATGTGCACTGGCACCTTCCGTAGTTCCATACTTTGCTGGTGATCTATGCTGAATGGCAGAGTAGGGCTTGAGGAAGAGTTGTGAGTTTGTGCCGAGAGATCTCAGGAGACACCTCGTCCCCTCAGGAGATTCATCCCCTCCCTCCCTGATCTTCCTGACACACCACTCTCCTCCTTCCCTCAGTCGGCAGGAGCAGAGCTCTCATGCTGAAGGATTTGCATTTGGGTTGAGGCCAGAGAAATGTTCTGTCAGGAGGTGTTGCAACAGGAATTATAATTTACTTTTGTTCACGTCTCTGGTAAGAAGTAAGGAAAAAAGCTAACCAAACCGGACTGCAATGAGTACACACTTCTATGTTCCTTTAATTCCTATAATTAAGCATGAAACTTATAGCTCATTATTAATAGGAAAGAAGATACCATTTTTATACCAGAAAATTCTCTGCAAAGGAGAAATACTCCCATAATCTCATTTTTTTAAACCAAAAGTGTGAAAAGCAATACTATAAGATATATAAATATACTTTTCACTTTTGTTATTTTTCCTTTTTAACATTTCATGATAAATCGAGCCATTAAGGCCTGATCACACACAATGTCACAACAATCTCTCCAAATTTGTCATCTATACATTACTTGAAACAACTTTATCAAACTACAAAACCAACTCTGTTTCTTAATTAAGCAGGGCACATTAGTGGTTACATAACAAATAACATTAATATCTTTATCTTAAGGCCAAATAGTCCTTCAGCTTCTTTGGAAAAAGCTCGTTTCTAACCATCAGGATATACCAGGGGTTTCATTTACATACTGCATTTGAGCCTCTGACAAAAGGTTTAACCAAACTAAAATAATGTAACTAATTAACAGAAACAGAAGGTCGTCACCATTGTAATGGTTCAGATAATCTGGATCAATCCCCAATAAATCAATAAAAAATGTAAGATTGCATATTGGAGCCCTGGAGTGTAAATCCATTCACAACTGTCTTTTCCTTAGCTAGACAGGAAACTGTTTTTTCATGTTGCATACATGAAATGATCAAAACTTGTAATACAGGTGTTTCAAATTTATATTACAAGTCAAACTTATAAAAAGTAAGTAGGGTAAGGTAAAGCTTTTAAATTAGTTCATAGTATTATACTTTACTTAGCCTGTCAATGAGCGAGTGAGCCTGATTCCCAACTGTCATTGAATTTAATGCAAAGAAAATGTTTTCAGGGGTTTGAAAGATTAAATAAATAGGATCCAATGACAAATGTAACCTGTAGTCTTTGCACTACAAACTTGGACTTGAATTTCAAACGTGTGGGTGGCATACGTCCGTGGCTGTGCTCATGAGTTCATGCACGCACATCCCCTCCACGGGTTGATTTCTGTTCTTTCCAGTTAAAACAGAAAAGCTTAACCTGCTGGGCAATTCCAGCCTGTCCTAGGAATGGCTGTGGAAGGTTGTTCACAACGGCCTGATTAAGCAATTCAAACCCTTTGCTGTACCTAACCTTCTGCTGCTGCTTGTTTCTAGGTTGCTGAATCCTTTAGGCAGTGAAGCCTGTGGAAGCCTGTGGAATGAGGCCATGGAAACACAAACCCTTGCCAAGCCAGGAAGTGGAGAAGAAGGACCACATCGTCCCAGTTAAGATGATGTAAGGCACATCCTCTGAAAAAGAATAACCAGCTTCAGGTTCCTTCCATGTTGTTACGTTAATGTGTCTATCACCTACAAGCAAGATTTCCATTATTTAGCAAATCTCCCAGCTATAAACAATTCTTTCACGTCACCCTAGCTGTGCAAGTACAAGACTTTTTGCTAGAGCTTTATCTGTCTCTAATTCACAGACGTACTGTATAAGCATTAAAATCACCTCCTATAGATCTACTATATCTATAGATCTACCTATAGCTTACCTATCAGGAAAAGTGTACTGGGAAGGGAGAAATCACTATACAAAGCGTGCAAACAAAATCTAATGAATCTGTCAAACATGTAGCCAAGAAAGATGTTTGATATACAAAACAGTTTTCAGCTAAAATAAGTAGAATATCTAAAAAGAATTTGGTCTTGAAAATCCATGTTCTATTGCACGTACGTTTTTGGTACTATAAACATAAATGTGTTTATATCCAGAATATCAAAAGTTATTTTTTGAAGAACGAAAATAGGTAAAAGAATACAGTTTTATCACATTCAAAAGGTTCAGTTAGGCCTGTTCCTGTTCCATTTCATGTGTACTTGGAAAGGCTATGGGACATTTTATATGAGAACAGAATCCAGAAGTGAGTTATGGACTTTTGGCCTTTTAGTTTGAAAGAAGGGAGACAAAACCTTACTAAAAAAAAAGAAAATAAGGATGCAAAACCTTACAAAAGTGTAAAGACAGGTGTTAAAGTTTATTCAGCCATAGGCCTATCAACAGAACAAGCCCTTGATCAGCCTGATTGGAACATGACAATAGCTGGTGCCGGTTTCACAATCCTTGAAAGAGTGACTCAATGCCTTTCAGTGCTTTTCACTCAAGAGCAATGCCTTCTCCACCCTCTTAGAAAAAAAGGGTTGTACTGCAGATAAGGGTGCAAGAGAATTTCTCTCTCAGTTCACAAAGTGTGACCCTGATCAATTGAATGTCATCCCTCTTTAATTTTTAGTCATCACAGATGCACCTCTTAGCAGAACTTCTGTTTGCCTTCAGAGGAGACTTGGTTTAAATGGATGGCTTAGTTTAAATGGGCTTTCAACTTTTATAACCATATACAGTAGATGGTAAGGATCATTATCGCACTTTATAACATTCAGTAAATATGAATGAACTTGCTGAAATTGTATGATTAAATTATACCATTAGGACACTTTATGTAGTTATTTTACCAATTTAAATATCTGAATTATTACACTTAAGTATTAACTCATTTCAGATTTGTACCTGAAACTTTATGCCCATTAGGTCTTTTTAAGCATACATTTTAAAATATGTATAAGCATGCAAAATAAAATATTTTTTCATTGGTACCTATAGACATGTCAGGGATTATCTTTTTCGTCCTACTAGGCACTTGGTTCTACAGCAGATGCCAAAACGCTGAAGTGCCAGCTGTCCCTCTTCAGGCAGAAATGACCCAGTTTGTGACCTCCTGTCCCTCCTCAATGGTAATGATTCAACAAGTCAATAGGAAGCAGGAATGTCCCTCATTTTTGTCCTCAGTTTAAATAAATAGGAAACACTCTCTCCAACAAGAACCACTATTATGTCAGAGGCTGATTACTGCCATTTTAAAACTATTCCACATATGACAAGCAATGGTTGTCTGCAATTTTTGTTTAAACCTAAACAAAATCCAGTAGCAGTTAACGTATGACAGAGCTTTCCAGGAAGTAAATGTAATTTTCATGGTAAAGGAAAACTGTGGTAAGTCCCCACATAGGTCTTAATCTTTTCTCTAGGGAGGAGGGGGGAGGTAATTATAGCACAGAGAATGAAAAAATTATATTCTTTTGCAAGTCTGTTGAAAGACTTTTTGAATGTATTAAATGTTGGGCATAACAGTCTCACTATGCAGACAAATTAAGATGGAAAACAAAACAAAACATGGGCTTAAAAGAGTGCAGAACAGTTAAAGAAATTAAATCATTTCGACATTATCCAGGTTTGACACCTGTACAATATTACTTGCAGGTGACAGGAATAATTTGCAATAATTTGCATTTAAATATCCATTGTGTGACATAAAAAATATATATAATGTAGCAAAGAGGAAAGTGCAACAAGATGCCAGGGTGTATGTTAAATGTAAAAGTAAGGGAAACTCCCTTTGAATACTGCGTGCAGTAACTTTTTTGCAGGACATGCCCATAATAAAAAGAGTTAAATATCAAGTGTCTCTAGTTCTGAACAGTGAAAAATACCAAAAGGGCTTCAAACAAGTACTGTGTTTGAATTTCTTACAATGCGCATTATTGGTCAAAAAGGAAAGGAAAAATTCTCAATTAGAACTTAATTTGGATTGCATATAGGAGCCACTGCTTTAGACAAAGAGTGTAGAGAGCACATTATTTCACTCTACTTCAATGTGTGCTGGATAATAACATTGATATTCCCAGGTTAATAAACTATTAATATCCTTACAAACAAGATGCATTGAATAGTTTTTTTCTTCCTGATGTTCAATCGACATGCTTCAATTGTATAAAAAACAGCCTTTTAAGGGATAAAAGAATTATTTTAAACACAGGGAGAGACTTTTTAAGCACACAGAGTCTTAACAATCAACAAACTTTAAAAGACAAGATCATCCACAGGCTGCCTTGAGTTTTCAGCACCTGGCAAGCTTTAAAACAAAATGCATTTTAATTAAATTGGGATATTTGTTTAACAGCTAATTTGTGGGAAATTAAAACTCTTCATTATAGAGCTTCAATGAAGGATAAGAAGGGGTAAATGACAATATAGTTTTGTTTGTCAGGAAATAAATGAGGGGTGGAGTGGAGAATGAGTGATTTCCTACCTTGAAACTCAGCAATAATAATACTGAAGAAAGAAGAAAGATCCGAACTTGTTCATGACAAAACTCCACAGGAAAAACAGTATTTTAAGAAATTGCCCAGATGCAGGGATTGGGTTGGTTTTTACAAAGTTTTTTAACTTTTATAAAGTTATATTGGTTTTATATTTGGTATTATATAAGTAATGTACATTTTTGGTATTTCCTGGTCTTCTGGAAAATACAGATTTTGTATTATTTTATCCTCGAATACCTCACCGCAAGTAAACTTGATTGTGATGTAAATTATAATTGAACTAAAAATAATGACCTTATTTTAAAGACCTGCAGTGCCTCTAGACAACAGTCTAGACAACACTAAGAGACAATGAGTGCTAATGCTTAGACAATTACAAGAACAGCTTTGGAGTGAAAACATTTAACAGTTAATCTTGATGATCAATCAAGAGGCATGGCCTGTGACTGTTTTACAGGACAATAGGTAAATCAGGAGGCGCACTGGTAGTGGAGACACTTCAGGAAAAAGACGCCTTGGCAGTTCAGGAGAAACATGACTAGTGTTATCAGTCACAGTAATGGTGGGCGTTTTCTGTTGCCTGTTGACAGTTTAAATAAGCAAATGAAGTGCTAAAAACACCCCAGAAAGCAACTCTTCTCCCTACCCCTCCTCTCCAGGTGGTAATGCGGGGCCTTTCATTCCAAACAGAAATTAAGACAACCGACAATCTTTCTTTTTCATATTTCAGGTTTCAAAATAGCCAGCTATACCTTGCAATTAAACTTAAATCCTGCTCAACAGTTTGCAAATCAGACCAACTTTCACACTAATTACAACATTCAAAGTTTGACGATCCACTACAAAAAAGTTTTATTTTTTACAACTCCGGATATTTTCCACCTTTATTTTTAATAAATGAAGAATATACGAACCTGTTTTCCATTTGCACATTTAATCATGCTGGATTTGTGTCTTGAAGCTTCTGATAGAAGCTTCACAGTATTGAAAAAGGGAGGTTAATGTCTCTCAAGAGAAAAAACCTGGCACACATAGTCTGTAATGTTAAGAACTAAGATTTGCATAATAACAGACCATGTGTCTATCTGAACTGTTTGAAAACAAATACTGTAACTTTTTTCGAATACTTTTTTCTAATCCACTTAAGATTTACTTTGGCTTGTTAAACAAAAAAAATAACAGTCAAAGGTTCACTTCTCAATTTACAGATGGTTCTACACTATAAGACCATGTTTATTTAACAAACAAATGTAGTGCACCACGGTGTCTGACAACCAGTTTTTAAAAATATTTATCCTTTTTCTTTTAGGATATTGCGGTCTCTAGCCCAACATCAGTGATTTAAACAGCTCTCAAGCGAGTTAAAGCATAGGAAGCCTATATTTGATCTGTTCTTGAGCTACATAGTGGCCTTAATGTCTGCATTTACCACAGCATCAGTATATAGGTTCGCAGTTCATTGAAAAAGACCCAAGGAGAAGTTTAGTGAAATTCAAATGATTCGTTTCTACTAGGTATAATACTTTGGGGAGATCTCTTTCTGCTTAGCAGTAAGGTAAAATACTTTAACATTTAACATTTGCCACACTTTCTATACTCTACAACACGCATGTATCCTAGAGATGTTGTTTTGATTTTTGGCTGCCAACAGCAATGTATTTGTCAGGATACACTTTTGGTTAAGACAGAAAAATAATGAAAACAATCTCAGAAGATTGATACTGTTAATTAACTTAAGCGCCAGAAAAAATATTTATCATTTTTATCTCATAAAACCAGATCAGTCATAAACAAATAGTGAAAGGCAAATATGAAACAATCACTTCCACACAAAACCACCATTTAAAGCACAGGTTGTTAAAGGTAATTTCCATTTCCAGCAAAATGGATATTTTTATACCTGCATTTAAAAAACTGAAGTACTTTCATGGCAGAATTCTCTTTTTCAAAAAATGGGGGTGTGAAAATATAAATGTCTTTTGACAGCTCTGTTTTCTTTTGTATTTAAAGGGTTTCAACAACATCTTAGTGTAATACCCTTCACGTAATTAACTTACTACACCCAAGTCAGCACTATAAACAGAACATTAAAACTCATCATCAGCCACCCCAGACATCCACTTTCTGCAAGAACTTGGTGTTTACTATATACAAAGATACATCTGGGTGGCACAAATACA
The DNA here is from genome assembly GCF_059453375.1 of Lepisosteus platostomus. NCBI lineage: Eukaryota > Metazoa > Chordata > Actinopteri > Semionotiformes > Lepisosteidae > Lepisosteus > Lepisosteus platostomus. Next base: position 39,220,859 of record NC_142623.1, read on the forward strand.
TGAACAAATGCTCTGAAAATATTTGGAAGACTTTTTTAAGAATACTAGGAGATCCAACAAAGAGACAACTGTCCTGAGCTAATTAGTCACAGTACATTATGGAAAGGAAAATATTGCTCAAACTGACATTTTTGAAAATTAAATGATGTGCGTTTGTCTTTAGACATCCATTACTTTAGCAAATCCTGTTTGGCTGACAGGTTATTTATTTTGTCTCTTGCTGTAGAAATAAAAGGAGTAGCAATAAAATAAAATGTATTTTTTTCTTTTTTGTTAGATTTCTGTTACAACATTAAACAACATTTTACTTTCTCATACTCTGTTCATCAACTTTGAGTTCAATGAGCAGACTTCTTGGACGTAAATATTAAGCTTTACAAATATCATTTGTACAAAACAAGAAGACCTAATTGCTGTAATAACTGTGCACACAATAAGTAAACAGATATCACTCAAATCTTTCAAAACAAGTTGTCTCCCTTGGTTTCATTCAGCACCAGCCATAAAATTCTTAATAGTAATTAATGCTCTCAAAAATGAACATTTTTGCAAGTTCCAATGGCAGCTTTGAGTATTCCAATTTTTGTTAAAAGTATTTCTGCAATACTGAATTTAAGAACAAATGCTAAGGAAAAAAGCAATCTACTAGGCAGGCCTTCAGTTCAGTGTATTTTAATTATTACACTAATAATGTATATATCATGACAAGAAGAATAGACACCCATGCCGCAAAACCTTCACAAAGAACAATGGGATAGATTCACAAATCTTGGGCATTCTGTTTCACCCATTTAATGACAGGTAATTATTGTATGATCTCGTCTTAAGGCACGGTAGAGTATCTCACTCAAAAATAAATGAAATGTACGGATGCAGAGGAAAAGCACATAATCCCCACATTATCTACACTTGTACTATCACTCAACACAATATGCCGTTGTTATGCAAAACCCCAATTTATTTTCCCCTCAGTTGCATAAACATGCATTAGATATAAACCGCAGGTGCATTGTATAGTATAGGAAAAGTGTAAGTGTGAGGACGCATCACAAAAGACACTTTTGTATATTGTTCAAAGTTTATCAGTATAGCGCACTCAATGGGAAGCCATTACCATAGTCTACAAGATCCTTTACCCTCGTGAGGCGGGGCGCGTGTGTGGATGAAGACGGGACTGCAAGTTGCTTATGGGTTACTCAGGTGGAGGAACCAGACATTTGTTTTTTCACAAATGGTTTGGGCGGAGCGGTGGCTCTGTGGCTGAGGAGCTGCGACTGTGGCTGGAAGGTTGCCGGTTCGTATCCTGTGGCCGGCAGAGGAATCCTACTCCGTTGGGCCCCTGAGCAAGGCCCTTAACCACAACTGCTCCAGGGGCGCCGTTTAAATGGCTGACCCTGCGCTCTGACCCCCAGCTTCTCTCTCTCTCTATCTCTCTCTCTGTCTGAGTGTCTCATGGTGAGCATGCTGGGTTATGCGAAAAGACAAATTCCTAAATTCAAAATTGTATATGGCTAATAAAGTGATCTTATAAATTGCATTAAAATCATCCAGCATTCTGAATGTCAGCCTTCACTGATAAATCCCATGTAACTATTAAAAAAAGACACCTGCCATTATGTCATTAATATAATTTGTGTTTCCCTTACTGGAGGGCCAAACCTCTGAGGTACTTTACATGGCAAGAGGTACGCTGGGAAGAGCACGTGCTTGCTACAAAATGGCTATAGAAGAAAGGGCAGATGGAGAAGTGGAGGGGTGCTCTGTGCAGGAATTCAGCAGAACACAGCAGACACAGGAAACTTAATCAAAATCCCAGCAGACCTGCTGCTATGTGCATGTACAGGTTTCTGAGGGCATAAGGACACCTCTGCTCTGCCTTGCAACATGGACAGGAAGCCTGTTTAAAACCACGTAAATGTCTATGCAGAAAGGAACAACTGTAAACTCTCATCTGCAAATGCTATTCACATAAAAGTACAAGACAGAGAGTATGCGAAATTAGGTTGTATTTATTCCTTTAAATATGACTGGAATATATCTTCCCAATCATCTCAAATGTCTGAATCTTAAAGATTCATTATGCTGTTTATTCATGGGGGCTGGTTAATGTGTTGAGTTCCCACTGTTGCTGTGCTGAAGATTAAAGATTAGGTTGGACTACAAAAAATCAGTACCAGACAGTAAAAAAAAGTAGTCTTTGGACCTTGTCGACAACTTCAACAATGAAAGATATTCAGGTAATTCGCCAGGAAAATTGGCAGGTGCTGAATATGATACACATACAAGTAACAAGCTCTTTCATTTCTAATTTGGATAAGAAACCATATAAGTTTCTTTTGAACTGATGACATAGATCATGCTACAGTGAAATACACATTCCATTGTCATATATTTTTCAGCAGCATGAAGTATATCTTTTCAGAAGATTAACACACCCAATTTTATATTCTGTTGCTGATACAGAGTAATTCTGCAGGAGCTTTTTATGAATAGCAAAAAAATCTGATTTGATTGGATGCACAATGCAATTCCTACATGCAATGCAAAACCCCCAAAATACATAAACACCTTTATAGAATATTTTAGGCCTGAAGACTGCTTTTAAAAGAAAATGTCACTTTGAATCTTATCACTTTTTAAGAATGATATGCATTCATATGCCGGTGTTTAAAAATCATGGAGCAACATTTTTGATCAACCCGCTTGCTGCATAAATCCCAGTGTAACATTTTTTTTTCATCCTGTCAGGTTCACTCTTGCAGATTATCTACAATCTCATCCATCCTTGATAAGTGAACAGCAATGTACAGCAGCACAAGTTCACACCAAGATTATACCTTAATGTCCCTTTTAATTAGCTGTATTTATCACATCTACAGGCAGGGCTTTAAAGAAGCAGGGAATTTCACATGGTGGTCTCTTTATTAGTTTTGCTCTTTTTATTTTCATTTTTTTAAGTAAGGCGTATATGACTGATACTCACATATGTGTAGTTAACTCCATCAAATGTCATGTTTCTAATGCAAACAGCAAGGTTTCTGAGCAAAGATGCATTTGTACAAAACACAAAAAAGACTCAGAATAATTTTCTGTCTACAATATACTGTTAAGCTCGTATGGATACGTTTGAGGGGATAGCTGAGGGAATATTCTTCATTAATTCCAAGACTGCAAGGAAAGTCTGTATTATAGATGAACAAAAAAACTTTACTTCACATTCTGTGCAAATGATCTCTATGACAGGCACGTAGATTCAGATTTCTTCCTTTTTCTGTCTAGGGGGAAAAGTGTAAAATACATGCCTTATCAAAAAGCTCTTTATGAATGTTCTGTACTCATCTGAATAGTCACGCTTGGCCAGGAAATGTTTACTGATAAGCTTTGAAGGTTCCACAGAGAGAATAACAGCTGGACCCTTGAAGCTAGTCCTGTGGTTATCTAACAGGCAATGGGCCAAGAGGCTGTCCCTTTGGAACAAGAAAAGGTATGAGCTCCGTTGCTTAGCAATGCACCAAGTATCTCTCTGGAACACGTATGAGTCTCAGGACTTGGGAACTTGGATGCAAGTTGAGGCTTGGTTGGGGAGAAACTTAGGAAGTCTGCTCCTTTGGCACGTTATAGCTGATATGCTAAATATATATTGATTAACAAATGTCCAACTGTTTTATTTCAATGCTCAGATAAAACTATTGTTTTGTGGATTTTATCACAAAATGTCTCCAGTTGCTGAGAAAGTTTTGGGCAGAATTCTGTTTAATGTACATCTCTCTTTCTGTAGCAGTTTGTTCTGGACCATGGAAGGGCAGGCACAGAATGTGGTACAATACTCTTAGGTCAAGTCATCATGGATAATGCTGGGTCAAGTGTGGTTGAAATCCAACTTGCAATGCTCCTTGTTAGTGTTTTGTTGCAGCCTGGTCAATGAATTTACAACTGGTTACAGCGGTGGACTGGAACTGAGTGCAGACGCAATGCAGACTGAGGTGTCAATTAGGGTATTATATCACTGGAGATGTCAAGATGGACCAGATTTATGGTGCAAAGGAACAAGTAATAGGTTTATTCCATTCTGAAAAGAGAAGAAAGATTTATGGTGGCCTGGTTATATCAGGGAATCCTGCTTATCAGAGCCCTGTTTCAGAAACAAAGAGCTGGCTCAGAGGAGTTGAACTGGATTTAGTTTCAAGGCAAGGGAGAGATTATTATTCTAAGCTGTTCCAAACAATTAATTCTAGACCTGGTCATGGCCTTACTGCTACAGCAGCATGCCTTTCAAAGATGGGAGGAAACTTGAGCACCAAGAGAAAACCTACTGTATGCAAACAAAAAGAAAAAAGAAAACTCTGGTGCACCAGACCTGACTCAACCCCAGGATCCAACACCGGTATGAAAGCATTGCTAACAGCCATAGCCCCATGACGTTTAATGTGCCAGATGCTTATTCTTGTTAGATTTACTGAAAATATAGCACATACTGTAATATCCTTTTCAAGACGAAATTAAATAAATGCCAGACATTTGCATTGTGAAAAAATGGCAACCGTTATCGTCTAGCTCTTCAGATTGAGCAGTTGAAGCGTACAGTCAAGGTTTGGTTCTCTGAATGCCAAGATAAGATATGTTGCATTATGAAGAAAAGGTGATTGTTTGGAAAGCATTAGTCCAGAGATTTTCAATACCGGAGCTGAGACAGAGAGTCTTTGTATGCAGTAGTATGCACAGCACAGACAAACAAAAAATGAGATTATTTATCTCTGTTGCTGTTCCACTCAGTGGCCATGAACTGGAATTATTTAACAGAAGATGCTGAAACAAGAATTTACCTCTCTATTCAAATTTGGTGAATTATCATCTCCATGCACTTTACAAACATTTCAAATGGAAGTCCGTGAATCAATCTTCACACCTTCAAATGTGCTATTTTTTCAAAGAATAAATTTGAAACTAAAAATCCGTATGCCCAAACCTTTACAGACATACTCACCTATTTATCATGTTTAACTCTCGCACCTTTGTTTTCAATTAAGAGCTATGGAATTACTTCACACATTTTAGAAGTGGGGAAAAAAAATAGGAATAATTCCCATGAGGCAGTGTGTGAGTGTTTTTGTAATTTGTTTTATAAGGAGCAAATGTTTCACTAAACAAAATGTTCTTCTAAAGCTAACTATTTTTATACACATATGTAAACTATTTAAATATTAAAGAACACAGAGTGCCTTACAGTGTACTTGACAGAACAAATATATCATGATATATAAATATATATTATGCTAAATTGATGTTTATCTTTTGTGCAAGACTGAAAAGACTGAAAATATATAGCAAAAGTAACTAATTCTAGAAAATGCAACATTTCTACAAGGTTGATGGAGGGTGTAGTTCTAATCTAATTGGGGGTGAACTGCTTTTTCTGACCCTTTTCAAAACCCCTTCCCCAAAACAGAATCCAAGATTACTCTGGAGCAAGTTTATTCAAGCAACAGCATACCACAAAGTTAATTCACGGAGCGACTATTATTATGTGATATGTGCTTTTTAAAACTGGTTTGCCCCTACAAGTTTTAATATCCATTTGTACAGTTATTTTCCATGTGACCGAGAAACTATTGCTCAATGAAGATGTGGGTGATGCTTAGAAAGAAAAGGAAACTCACAAATGAACTTGAGAAGGGGCCATTGTGTTATTATAAGAGCTGCACTAATAACAGATCTAATGGAATTTAGAGAACTTCCACAAATGTCAGTATCCAGTGATCACAGTGAGAAATGGCTTAATGGCCCAAAAAAGGAATGCATCGCATAAATATATATAATATATAATTTGCCACCTCTAAGCTAACATGTTAACTATAAATATGATAAATAACAATGGAACAAATGATATAGTATTACAAGAAAAACTACATATAAAGAGATATACCCTTATCAGAGAAGATCTGATACTGAAGTTTAACTGACTGTTTTTTAATCTAAGTTAAAACTGAGGAACCCTGTGTTCCCAACACCAATTTGAAACCTAATTCGCCCTTTATAGCTAAAGAAAGAAAATCTCCAAATAAATTTCTGCAACTCAAAGTATATATCTTTTAATTTATATGAAAATTGAGATTCTTATTATTGCCATGGAGAAAGCAGATATATGCATTTTCACGTGTAAGCAAGCATGATATCAGTCTGGACTTCAGTTTGTTGCATTTGCTTAGATAGCGTGTACAGTATACACAAAAATGAACTGTTAGACCACATATTTGTTACAAAAGAAAAATTGCTGAAGGTAGATTACATCTGCTGCTCAACAAAGCCTCATATCCGTTTTCATGCCCAACAAAGAATTTTGACCTTCCTGTTAAATTTAATTAATTTAATGCAGTTGTATATAAAGCTTTTTTTTTAATAAAAAAAGTGTAATCACACCTTTCCACAGATTTTTTTAAGGCTAGCATAAGGAAAAATCCTGTAATTCTTCATTGATGGCAGTATACGGTAAAGGTTGCATATCGATGGTGAAAACACACCAACCTGTTTCTTATAAATGTACTGTCTAATCAACTGCTTGTGATTAATACTTGAACACATTGATTCAAACAGAATTCCACTTTGGTGGATCACTTGTGTACTACATGAAACTTGCTCCCACATGAGTCATTACATCTTCCTTTAGGGATGTGAGTCAGAAAAGAATCAACCGTCAGCTGTGATCCATGTCCTTTATCCCGAGGCCAACGTACCATACTATTTTATCCCTCTGAAAGGAGCTAAAAAACCACCCACTGCTCTGCTAGGAGTTGTGTATAATCACGTACAGTGCAAGTTTGCAGTTTGCTCTTCAAAGACAGTCTTAGCAAAAGATGATTAAAGCGTTAGAGATGCTGAGGACAGTGTAATATTAGAAGGTCCAACTGATTAATAGCAAGCCTAAATAAATACATTAGTGACTGGGTGACAACAAACAAACCACTTGATGCAGAAGCTGTGTGCAAGTTAAAGCACAAAGGTGAACTTGAATATCAAGGGATCTTAGACATTACTGTCTGATCTGTTGCTTCCATTGTAGATGACACTTCTTCATAACACGTTATAAGCACAGTATTTTAGCTGTCATATCTGGACATATAGTGCTACTGTGATTTTTTATGAGTTTATCTGCTTTGAAGATTTTGTGTGCAATCACACTGTTTGCTTCCCAGTCCTAGGCTGTGTCTCCTAAGAGTCTGTTAAAAAGCCTTATGCGAATCCCTGTAATGCAGTTGATCACACTTGGAGAATGAGTTCTCTGATCTGTGTCCTGCAGCAAAGAGCTTCATTAGAGACAATCTTCCCCCTAACAAAAGAGGAGGATTTCAGTAGAAGTGCCTTCAGCAACTGCCCGCATTTAAAAAAGAAAAAAAAAAAACAGTTTAGCGTCGGGGACTAACATTCCACACTTCAGTTTTCTTTTGTGAACACCTCTTTTTGTCATTATAGAGAATCGGAAAATCTTGAGAAAGTATTATCAGCTATGAAGAAGCTACGATGGTTAAGTGAGATTGTATAATCACATCTGGAAGCATGTACCTGTAACAGTTCACTGCAATCCCTGAATGTGCACTGTCAGTGGAACATTACTGATTTAGACAATTCAATCCAATTTATTGCAATGAGGACAGCATGGTGGCACAGTCATTAGCACTGGGGCCCTGGGTTCAATTGCTGGGGTGCTATCTGCATGGAGTTTGTATGTTCTCCCCATGTTTTCGTGGGTTTCCTTTGGATGCATTAGCTTCCTCCCACAGACCAAAGGCATACTGGTAGGTTAACTGGCTTCTAGTAAATAGGCCCTGGTGTGAGTCTATGCCTGTTTGTGTCTGTGTGTTCCATGTGATGGACTGGCATCCTGTCCAAGGTTTTATCCTGCCTTGTGCCCACTGCTTGCCGGGTTAGGCCCTTGCTTCACCACAGTCCAATACCATGTTTTTTTTTTTAAGGTCCTAATTATACTTATGTTTATCTGTCTATATTGGCTCATGATACTTTAAGTAAGGTATCTGTTATAAAATAAAATGAATACTGTATTACCTTAGGGTTAAAATTAATGGTATTGTTAAGGCTGAGGAGTTTAAACTTTTGTTAGAAATATTATTGTTGGGGAAAACTACTTTTAAGAAGTATTACATTTTAAATTTAATACTACAAGTTACTTGTGTAATGATTTACTTCTTAAAATTAAGAAGAGGTTGGAAAAACTAATTTAAAACATCATCAATTACAGTAATCTATGTATAGTAACAAAAAATATTTGTTAACTCCCTAAGTTAGTCTCTATTCTTACATATGTATGTATTTATTACATAAATACATATCTTCATGAAAATCATAGTAAAATATTACGATTTTATTAAATGTAAAGGCCTTATTAAATTTATAATACAAAAACAAAAGATATATTTTGGACTGTTAAACAAAATCATCCAAAAGTAAATATCCGCGTGTAAATATGTACAGTATATGAATCCTTCGATTTGGAAACTGCTGGCACCTCCTTCAGCAGTGATGCATTCAATTAGATATTTCTTGTATTTTTGCCCATTCTTCCTTATAAAACTATTAAAGGTTTGTGACACTTGTGGGTTTCCTTGCATGAACAGCTAGCGTCAGATCCTGCCATAACATTTCAATGGATATCGAATTATTACACTAGTTCTATTATCGGTTCCATAGTCCTTTAAGGTACAGAGTTTTAAAAATGGATAAAATACAAATATTTTGTAAAAATGAAACGGTAGAGCACACAGAAAACTCTTTAGTAACTTCTAACAATTTTATAACAGTTCAACCTCTGCTTCAGATAATTACATGCAGCATTTTATATCTTCAAATGTCTATAATCTGAGCCATCCATTTACTAACTCCTAATATCGGAGGGATTTAACTCAAAGCTCCACAGTTACAATGACCTTTTTAAATTAATAAAATTCATTTTAACTGAGCTTTTCCATCTCACTCAGATGAGCAGTGAAATTAAAAACACCCTGCTAAAGTTTGCGACAAACCTGTCTCTTTCCCATAATTTTCCTTTACATTTTAAAATGTAAAGTTTCCTTGCTGCATCCGTCTTTAATGTATAGTACTAGTCATTTGGCTAGTCAAACCCAAGCCATTATATAGCATACTCAATAAGGCAAGACAGTTTTTGTGAATGGAGAAAACAGCTGTTATATTATCTGCACTTGCCCACCCAGGAACAAATCTGATACTTTCAGCAACATCTGCATCATTGTCATCGCGTGGTCGTCTATGAACCTTTTTGCACTATTGAACAAGTTGAAGGAAAATACATTCTAAAACACTATGAGCTGCAATTATCTTTCTAGTGTGTAACATTAAATTAAACAAAGTAAAACAATTAAAAACAATTTGCCCCCATTTTATTCATTTCATCATAGACACAATGCTGTTTTCAGAATATTAGAAAGGCAGTAAGGGAGTAAGTCAGTGCAGGCTTGTCAGTCCATCTCACTCATTCAGTTGTTAGAAGTTCATTGTTTCAAGGATCTCATTCAGTAGTTTCTTTAAAGATTGTTTTGTGTCTTCTATAAGTGTATCTCAAAAGTTCCCAAATATCATGTAAGCAGGGATAATATGCTGGACTTCATCCTTGTAGTTTTGCAAAGACCCCCTAGCAGAATTGTTTACCACAGTATGGAAAAGCAAATAAAATTAATTTGTTCTTTCACCATAGTTAGTAAAATTTCAAGAGTTATCCAGAGGTAACAAATTGCTTTGATTTATGACACTGGGGGCCTGTTGAGAAGGGGTCTTCTTTCAAGACTCTAAAATGATCACACTGCCCATATTGGATCTTACAAGTCAGTCCACACTTTCAAATCCTGTCTGAAAACTCCCTTTTATACTCTAGCTTTTAATTCAGTTTACTTATTTGTGAACACTCTCTTTTGATTTTTTTGTTCTTGTGCAACCTTTTAAGATAACATACAAGAAATATGTTACACAGTATATTATAAATGTTATTATCAGTGCTACAACTTTCAGATTCCATGCACTGAGAATACTCACTTGCAGCAAAGAGCACTATAAAGTATGTGTGCAGATATCACTTTAACAAAATAATGGATGTCTCTATGTTTGAAGTAAAATTTTAGATTAAAAGATAAACAGCGCCAGTTTGCCAAAAAGAACATCCAGAGTCTCTAAAGCTGACATATGTCTCCAGATGTTATCTCAACATCTTCAAATTTGTAGTACTATCAGTGTATGCATGCAATCAACAGTGATGCATAATACCAGCACTGCATGCTTGAACATGAAGGTACTTTATTGAATAATTTCATTATCAAAGAGGAATACCTTGTTCAGTACAGTACTCTATATTGTACAGGAGATACAAAATTTGTGCAAAACAAACTTTTAGTCATTTTCAAGTCAGAAATGCAGAAATGTTATTTTTTTAAGTAATTATAGTGCTGAATTAAAATATATATATATAACTCCTTTACACTTCTTACCTTTTTATTTTCTTCAGATGCTCCAAACCAGTAAAACAAAATTACTATTTCAAAGATCTGATCAGCTATTACTTGAATAATTGAATGTCCTATTTAACTTTTTTTTCTGTTGAAACATAGCTTGCGGGCAAAATTTGAAAAGCATTTTTACAAACCTGTAAAGCTGTCCTCTAACTCCTGTTACAACAGATGCAAACTGGTGAGGTTACAGAATTAGTTGTGCAAACTTGGATGACTGGCGGTGTACATTAAAGTGAGAGAAAAAAAACAGAAACCAAGACTGAATAATAGTAGTTTAAAGGGCATAGTTCAACTTTATCTTAACTGCATTCTGTTGTTTCATCATAAAATGTCTTAACCTAATACAAGGCAACAAAAATATTTTACTTTAATATTTCCATCTTGTATTTTATTAACTACTGGCTTTCTTGTAAATGCCCCATAACTTAATTACAGAAAAACTATATTTCATATACTGTATTCACCAGCTGCATTTTCTGATGCTGATTCACAATGTTTCTAGTGTCTTAGTTTCTATGAACTTTTTTTCTACATTAGTAATACTAATTAAATTTCTGGCAAAACAGACTAATTGTTCGCTTTACCACACCTCTGCACTTCGCTCATTATAATCAGCCCCACATGAATCCTTATAATGTGCGGTTAATCCACTCTGCAAAGCTACACTCTTCAGCTACACTTACATTAACAGCTGTATATCCTCTGTTCTGATAATTGCTGGTAGAATTCTATACATATGGGACAAAGGCACCCTTGACAAATTTAAGATAGTAGTTGGTAACCGTGAAGAAGTCATGATATGTCAGAGCATTTATCTTTCCATACTTCATGATCAGGATAAGTCTGGACCAATATCCCCATTTTACTTTTCTCCAATTTACAAAGGCCAATGCTAATTGATTGAGTTAAGAGCAATATGCTACAATTTTCACTTAGCTCCCTAGAAAGAAAAATGGTAATGTGAGCATTTGGAAGTGAGGCTTTATCTTAAAATTAATGAATTCCTTGATCTAATATAAAACATTAAAGACAAGAATAAGAGACAAATCTCACAGAGACAATGAAAAAAATAGGACTTAATGTAAAAATGAAACAGAACTTAAACATAAAAAGAAATAAATATTTTCAAAAAACATGCCGAAGACTTGAGTTGAAGAAATGTGAAGCGATTGTGGGATTGAAGATACTGTAAGTCTAAATATCCTATTGCAAATGATTACATTATTATCAATATTTTTAGTTTGTAAGAAGGAGAAAAAGAAAGGCTATTCATCAATTAAACAAACAATTATCTGAGAAAACACTACTTTAAGCCAGATTTGACCTAATGTAAAAAAAGTTCAATTAACTGCTACCGCATTAAACCAAATATCTTAATTAACTATATGTTCTTGGAAATGGTTCAGTTTAATCAAATGAATATTGTTTGCACATTGTATTCCTTTCTTCTTCTGCCATGAACAGGCTGGGTTCAGTGTGGTTATGCCTGTGCACTGTTACACCTTTTTATGGTTGGACCCTAGTTCACCGCAATAGTTTCATGGGTAAACAAACAGAGCTACATTCCTTGTAATCACACTGCCTTCAAGGCATCCTGGTGTTTCACTAGTTAAAACAGAAATGTTCTTGGTCAGAACATTGTGAAGGACACAGTATTTTAGCACACCGATCTCTTTATGTGGCTCACAAATACCATTATTCAACCAATGTTCTTTTAATTTGGCACCCTCCCAGGCACTGTTAGGTAACATACAAAAACTGGTGGTGTCCCACAGCTCATCAAAATACCACCCCTATTCTGACGTCTACTTGCGATGAACCCCAACACCACAATGTGCAATTGCTTTGATGTTTACTACAGCCCACAACTATGCAGGAGTGCCCTTGTTTCAGAAACTCATTGGCAATCCTGCATTGGTATTTTTGAGAAAAATCCAAAAACTAAACTGTCTGAAGCATCACCAAAGAAACACACATTACAAATGGTTCAGCTTGACACAGTGGTTTCTTGTTTCTATTGTTTTTTTTCCTTTATTTCTAGTACTGTGCTAATTCTCTAAGTGAGTAAAAGGTGTTTTGAATTTATATTTAAAGAGCAAATGACAGCCCACTACAGCACAATAAATCACAAATAAAGGCAGCATGTTTCTCTAATTGTATTTAATATTTGAATATTATTTAATATTCTTCTGTATTGTACTGAACTCCCTCTTTAGTTTCTCAACAGAGCTTCCTTTCTCCAAGATAGCTAGGCCGATTACAGAAACAGCAAGTTTAATCTTGTCAAATCTTTGCTTAATCTTTTTGCCAACAGGCAAATTCTGCTCTTTTTTTTCCTGAAAGAGGAATATAATAGCCAGTGGACCTCACAAAAGTAAAGTGTTGAGAATCTAAAATGACACATCAAATCCTTCTTCCCTTTTAAAGAGTCAATGCATAAGTAGGTAAAATGTGAAATTGTACTACTGTAGAAGTATACCCCTTTAAATGTAAAATAACTATCCATTCCCAAGCACAAAAATGAACTGCTCTGCTGTGATCCCGGAAACCTTGAAGTGTGGAGGTGGTATCACCAGTATTTCAAGTTTGCTTCTGCATTACCTTCTCAAAGCTGTGTGATTAACCTCACACTAAAAACAGCTTAGTCCATCTGACACTTATTCGTATCAAGCCAAAATTCCTTGAAAACTACTTACTTCCATTCATAAACTTAATCTTTCTGTGGGGGATAAACCAAACCTTTATAAGGAAACATTACCCCAATCCAAACCTTTCACATGTACTGTACTTTTAGGGACTTGTGCTAAATGCTCAGGTCTATACTCCTTTCCTCACCTTCCATATAAACTGACATGCCTGATACAACCGAGCTATAAATGTTCAAGAAGACAAACTACATGTTGCTAACTTTCTGATGCCTGGGTATATAATGTTGCATCACAGATCTTTAAAGTATTAAGGGAAGTAATAATTTAAATTTAAATACCAGTCATTAATTAGAAATACTTTGCAATTTCATGTAAAGTGAAGTTCACACTGTAGTTTTTGACATTTTCCATTGATCGATTGTTTGCAGATTTATTTTCCTCAGCAGGACATGTGTTAGCACAATGCAACACTGCCTAAATTATTCTCTCAAATCAGATGCATTCATAATAAGGAAATCATCTGCAATAGGATTTTTACACTTATCCCCAATCCCACACTCATTTCACATTCCTGCAACTCAAGTCTTTTGCAAGACTAAGTGTCTCAGACTCCTTTCACACTTGTTGCCTCTACTCTGCCTCAGGGCCACCTTCACTCCAGTGTGAATGGTCCCAGAGTCTTCGGCTTCTCTACCTTGCTGGGCTCTTAACCAGCTAATTGGACGAATTGTTAGCTTAACTGGACCAATTTAAACAAATGTAATTGACAACACCTGCCAGATTGTGTCACTTGAAGAGCAAGGTTATGCTCCACTGCTTTACGTGAACTGAGAGCACGGTACTCCCCCTGGATGAGATGCTAGTTAACTGCAGGTTGGAGTACCTGGGGATTTGGACAAACTCGGCAAAGTACACTGCTCAATGATCTCTTTTCACGTAAAGGACATATACTCATATCTTCCCGACTATAGGTCCAGAGCCTTAAATCATCTCTGCAAATTTACTAATGCCAGAAACCATGCCCATTTCAAGAATCAGATTGCTATTGACAGACCAAACAAAACTACATTTTATGATACATCATGACAGTTCACTAAAAGACAATCAAGAAACAACTGCGCATTTCCTATTAAATCCCCATTTAAAAAGGTTTAGTAGAACAAGAAATAACTGCTATCCGTAAAAGTGGCAAACATCAGAATGGACACAGTCATTTTCTTCTTCAATTGCTGTTGCAAGCATCAGGAATTCTTGCCAAGATATTGGTAAGGCAGTGAAGGACACTTCTAGTTTTCGATTTCAGACTGCCTTAGTGAAGCATTTAACCTCATGCACAACCGATGTACTCCCATCATAAAAAAGTTATTTTATTTTCTTCAAGACAAAGTATTTTCTGAAGAATTCTTTGCTGTGGTTGGGGTGATCAATAATTGCAGAGACAAGCCACTATCTAGGGAGAAAAAGCTGAAGAAACTGTACTTAATGAATACAATATCACACTGAATTAACGCATAACAGAATATGTTATACGTAGGGTATGAAATAATAAAAACCATGTCAAGAATATAAACAGCATATATAAAAATATATCAGCAGCCAAAGCTAGTTTGCAAATGCATGTCACAATGCTAGGAATAATAATTGTCCATTATCTCTTGGCACACCTCAGGGATAAGAGATGGCTTAAGTGAGTCACATTCGTCTCGTGGGTCCAACTGTATTATTCAAAATGTACTTTGCAGTCACATGCAGACTATAATGAGCTAATTGTTGAGCTAATAGCACACAGAGTACACTGAAAATATAAGAGAAATAACATTTGTGACCACCTGGAGATAATGCCAGTTCTTTAGAGAGAGAGAAAAGGCAGTTAGGCAACTTTATATAGACACTTAAAGCTGACAATAAATGACACCACCCAATTAAAAAAAACGTCTCATTAGTGGTTACTGTAAATTATTTTCACTGCTACCTATCATCAACTGCCGCCAACAGACAGGAATCTCATTTAAAATGAAGAATAGGTTCAGTTTTTCTTGGGTAATTAGTAGCCAGGATTTATTTTTCTTGCCAACAAAAATATCAATAGAATAAATAAACACAAACGAGAAACAGCGCCAGTTTAATTTTGTTCCCTATGACTAACAAGATAGACGGGTCTTAATAAACTCATATTAGTGCTGTTGAAATGGAACTTCAATAATTAATCTTTTATGAACATTTATGTTTAGGCGCCTTTCAATCAAACTTTAACGTGGACAATGAACATTGGCAGAGGTGAGATAAGATCACTTTATTGGCCATATACAATTTCTTGCATTAGGAATTTGTCTTTTCCCATACCCCAACTTGTTCTCCATGAGACACACAGACAGAGAGAGAAGCTGGGGGTCAGAGCGCAGGGTCAGCCATTTATACAGCACTTGGGGTTAAGGGCCTTGCTCAGGGGCCCAACAGAGTAGGATTCCTCTGCCGACTGCAGGATACGAACTGGCAACCTTCCGGCCACAGGCACAGATCCTTAGCCACAGAGTTAAATACATAACGAAGAGGTAGACAATTATTTCAGAAAATGAAAGCGTCCAGTTACGCACAACTTCTCGTTATTGTAAAAGTTAATTAAAAATGTGTATATTTTTAACTTTATTTATTGTTTTTGGCTGCTACAAATGAACTCACTGATAATTTGTCTTAAAGTATTTGACTCAACAAAGTGCGAGACCTGTCAATACCTGCCAAAATAATTATTTTGTAGACGAGAACACTAGTTTAAGGACATGCAAACCGCGGTAAACCATTTTGACTCCATCGATTTATAGTTTTTTGAAACAAGAAAGAAGGATTAAGAAAATTGCATATTATACTTAATATACAGTAGTAACAAAACCAGAAAGAGAAACGAAACATTTTGTATAGAACAGTAACAATACTGTAAATAAAACTATTTTTTAACTGTACTTCTTGTATTTGTTGGTAAATATGTTTTTCCAGATGATCTTTAGCAGCGTGACACCTAGTGGTACATTAAAGAATGGGTACAATTATGGGAAGGGCGTGTATTTAAGACAGGCAAGCATGCTGAAATGTACTTAGTAGAAAAGTTAACATTTTAAATAGTCCTATAGCAATAAAATACAGTTCCTTAGCAATGGCGAAAATAAATTAATTCTAATCCTCCCGTGTGATTGTCTAAAGGAATATGTCGTACTGAAGAGTTCACGCTAAATGTCAACTAAAGCTCTCACATAAAGTTACTATTAAAATATAACCTTTTTCATTGTTAAAATGACGCAATATATAAAAAGACTTTTTAGCCTAATAGTTTTAACATCCATTTTTTTCTACCCTTACCAAAAGTAGAAGGTCCTGACAAAGCTACCATCAGTAAACTGAATTTAGTTAACATTCTGCATTTAATTCACATAATACATTTAATTCACATAATTAAGAACAACATTTTGAGCAGTTTTATAACCAAGAAAAAAGAAACCGTGGGTAGTTTCCAAAATAAACAATTTCTGATGAAGAAGCAAAATGATGCATGTAATATAATATTTTGCATTAAAAAGGCATTAAAATGCCTTTTTTCTACTCACATTACAGTACGTTATTTGTCTGCAGTACAGTATACAGTATATCGATACAGTGCGAATTAAATGCCGATTTTTTTTTTCACGACACGAAAGAAAGTCCTGTTCAGTCCTCCTTCCTTTAGAGGTCTCTGTAATGTTAAATCGTGTGGAAAAAAAAACTGAAATAAATCAGGAAGAAATGCAATCGACATTTCAGTGAAGCCAACAAAACAGTTTTCTCTCTGGATATTGTGCAGCAACCTTTGGCTTCGAAACAGTAGAGAATATCCAGTCTCTGTATTTGTTTGATTTAGCCAGATCAAACCTTGAATTTATGCCTGAAAACGTTTCCTGAATTATTTTCCGCCTTTACAATGCACACCAGTCCTTCCTCCTCTTTATTGTTGTGCGTGTTGTGCATTTGTCTTCAGCAGGGAAAATGCGAATACATTTTAAAAAGAAGCTCTTTTAAATCTACCAAGGTGAGTGCGATATGAAACACGGCACCGACACTCGCAACACTTGCAACTGACAAAACCCGCATTGCTACAGTAAATGTGTTTCAAGACAAGCGTGTGACCAACAGTTGTAAGCATAATAGATTCATTTGTTTTTATTTACAGGTTGTATTCGCGTTCCTTTGTTACCTTCGGCGTGGTGCATATTGCTAGATATAAAGTCTTTTCGCCTCTCTCTTCAGGTGATGCGGAGACGGGTCACATAAGAAAGTTCCGGAGAAGACACTAACTGTCCAAATGTTGCAGGTCATCGGTTTCTCCTGGGAGAACTGCGGCCAAGCCAAAGACCCGGCGGTGATGAAGAGTCTGGCGTTGTCGCCGGATCCCATTTCTATTCCTGGGGACCTGAAAGCCAGCGCGGCGGGTTCGACAGCAGTAGCGCTTACCTCTCCGCTGGCCGTGAGTACGGGGGCTGGGGTCTGGGGAAGAGAGAGAGCAAGCATGCTTTCAGAGTATGTGTTACCCATCCAGCATCAAAAACTGAATGAAAAGCATTAATCAGTATCTACCCAAGAATATTAACGTGTCAAATACACTACACCACTAACTGGTGTTAGCAGTGCGCCATATACCATTGCGTCTCCTGTATATATTTATTTAATTTAAAGAATTTAAATACTCTTGTCGATACAATGACTTTCGTTTCTTTTCAGCCAGAGCAAAAACAAAAGGCTTTCACTTATATATGATGTTTCCAAAATGCTTTTCGGACTCCTCTCGTGTTAGTGCAGGTGTCGATGTTACTGGTTGCAAGGTAACGTTTACGTGTATAGTGTGCTGCAAAGTCTCAGTTATTTTATTAGACGGGAATCTCCATAAGGTGAAGGTTAAATTTAAAAGACTATTATATCTAATCTATAAATCACGTAGCTTTAATGCCTGCTCTTTTACAAAGTACTGTTCTTTAGGAGGGATAAATGAGGTAATGTTTGTTTTTACACATTGAGTAAACAACACTGGAAAATAGCCATACATTTTGAATGTGACTATTCACTCTCACACGTAACGCCACTGTGTGTCTTTTTATATATAAGGAACATTAACCTTGGGTTGAGATTGAAGGGACTTTTTAATATCCTCTGAAACTCAAAAACTCTGGAGTGTAATAAGATATTAATGAAACCAAATTATGCTGGGTTAAAGACCTGAACCAGGATTGCCAATCTCACATGCTAGCTGAAAGTGTCTCAGTTCTACTTTTATTTCTTTAAGTCGTAGTGTGCACATTACAAACTAAATCCATTCATGTCAGGATGTTACCTGCATTCTTGCTTTTAAGAATAAATGAATGCTTATAGGGATCTCTCTAAAACGAATTCTGATATCCTATAATTTCATGGTTTCTTCTGTTGTATAAAAGTTAACAGTCAAGAACGTTGGTCATGAATCTTTTATTGCTAGAGCTATAAAATCATAGGCTTTATGTTGTTGGCAGTATACAGTACCCTCTTAGACGATCCATTATATGTTTTATGTAGCCTACTTTACACCTTATAACAAAATTCAAAATCCAGCTTTCGACTACATTGTTTTTACTATTCAAACCTCAAAACCCTGTTATAAGTTAAAATCAGAAACTGTATGGTCATACTGTATGTTATATGAGCAATCTACAGTATTTAGACTTTAATGGCTTCTGATGTAACCCAAGGAAGTCAGGTGATACATTCCGTTTAGGATATCAAGGAACAAAACTGTCAACTAGAAAAATTGCAAACATGCTGCTACAAGGAAGTAAAACTTTTTTTGACTTTTAAAAAGTTCAGTGTTCCATGAACAGTTTAGTTTCATTCTGTATACACTAACACACCACTGGGAAATTCCAGTGGTGAAATTATGGTTTTGTTTGCAGTGCTTGAAGCCCAGAACAGTAAAATAAAAGGTTAGCATGCAATGCATATGAATATAAAAAGGGTGCTAAGAGCTCGATCTCATCCAGCCAAAATACCCACTATGTTTTTTTGAAAGAAGCCAGTGTATCTCCTACAGAACTATGGCTGAGTAGCCTTTCTCAAAACACCCACAATGCTTTGTGTAAAAACAAAATGCTTCGTTTTCTTCGTTTAAAATGCTCTTCCCAGTACTTTACATTTCTGCTCTCTGGATTGTGTTTGAATATTGATTCTGAAAAAAATCCATTGGGTTGACTTTATGACAGTGACTTTTGACGATTTTTTTATAACTGTAAAATAGGTCAAAACATTCTAGAGAAGAAAATATTAGGGGTTTTCTTGTATGTTTTAACTTTTGTCATAACAGTAGACTTCTTACAAGTACTGTGTTGCAATAATTCCCCAGTAGTTGCATTGACACAAGTATATAAATGTGTACGTGTGTAAAATAGCAGTGATAATCCATGACCTGTTCTTTCTAAACCTAGCTCTAAGGAATTGTTTTAATTATTAAGTTGTTAGTGTGTAAAGAACCCACTCCAACAATCATATCCTTAATACTTTAGAACATATGGATTTGTAAAGTCAGATTTGCATTGCCAGATACATAATAAAATTAACAATAATCAATAGAAACAATAATCTAGTAATTGATCCCAGTGACCCTTGTTTTAGGAGCAGGAAATTCTGTATATACAGTTTTGTCTGCTTGTACAGGGTGGAGACTCAAAGAATGTTGACAAATAGTCAAACTTTCATTTTAGTAGATGTAAAACCTATGTGCAAAACATTTTCTTTTTTAGTTTGTTCATTGCATCTTTGTTTTTATGTCAGAAATGCTTTCTGATGAAAGTCTTAGAAGTACCATGGATTATTCTGTTATTCTCTGTGTGATTAAGGTAAAGGTGAAATGTTCCTGACGTTGGCATGCAGTAGGTGTTATACAGCTCTTAGCATGTTGTTGTTGAACAGAAACTGGTAAGTCACAAGTTTCATAAGGTCTCATAGTCACTCTTGATGAGCTGTCAAGCCATTGTCAAGTGACATACTGAAGAATGTTAGTTTCCCTTTCAAGAAAATCGACTGTGGTGATAGCATGTGTAAAAATGCACTTAATCTTCGATTTCCGCTTGGTTAAAAACAAATTAAGACATAATAAGGTGTAATTGAATTAGACTGATTTATTAACTCACCTGTCTGAGGTGTGCTTAAATGACGATATTTATACTTGAGAGCAGATTAGGTGGGTTAGGGGTTGACATCCTCCCAAATTAAGTATGTATTAGAGTAAGAGTTTGAATTTTTAATTCACAGAAGGAAACCGGTAAAAAACACTGCTGTTTTGTGGAAGATTTAAAGTTGCTTGAGTGGGTTTTTTTAAAGAGGCCTAATCTAATCTTATGTTTATATGTTTCTAATTGGTCATGATGTAGTATTTGAGATCACAATTTTATGTTCTGGGAATTTTGAAACAAATTTCTTTTTAATGCATTCCCTTTCCTCATTATTTGCAAAGTATTATTGTATTATTTGAGAAAGTGTTCACGGTAGCTTACAAAAAAACACATTTTCCTAAGTACAGATATTTGTGTCTCTGTCACAGCTTGAATGGAAACAGCACTTAAGGTTTTCTTACGTAAGGTAATGGGCTACTTGAGTTCACATCATGTTCTTATCAGCAGTCACATGAATAAATGTGGAAAATGCAAAAAAGCAAAGAGTTCCAACTGAGAATCACGTGCTCCCCTCCTGTTAAGGGTTATATCAGTAAAATGTGTTGCATTTATATTGTTAGTTTATACCACAAAGTTAAACTTTTTTCTCCTGCTCAGATATAAAACAGAGTCACACTTTTAGGAAGACACTAAAACACCTTCTTAAAACTGTTTCAAAATCTGACATTTAAAAATAATAAGTGTGCTAATGTTGTCGCGTTTGGAATTTGTAGCTTATAGCTAAGGGGCTTTGGATTTGTAGGAGAAAGTGGGTAATGATACAGTACAAGGCCATAATGAATGGCTACAGTTGCTCTGGCAGGAACTCTTGAATGTCACCTAACTTTTTCTCCAATTCAGGATTGTATTCTGCCGCGTGCAAAATTAGTGAAAGACTCAGCGTAAGACTAAGGGACTTTGAGTTCATTTTTGTTGATCTACAAACATAACTCAAAACTCATTGTGCTCTCTTAATATTTACGTTGCCATTGTGGTGTCATTCCTGTTTTTGTCTTTTATGTCTTCTTATTTGTGTGCCATTGATGCACAGAGTCTTGGAATACACTATTTGCTGTATAAAATAACATCATTATCAATGTGTGCGCAAGTGGAGTTGTGTCATACCCAAGTCTTATGGAAAACTGTTCTAACAGAAGCTGAAAATGGATTGGTTGTGTTACATCAGTGTTCATGATTTTTTTTTTTTTCCCCTCAGGTCAATCTGACTGTGGAGAAAGAAGTATATGGGGTTTGGGTGAAGGTACCCTGTGTGGAAGAGATTGGGAGCTGTGATTACACTGATGTCTGTCAACTTTTGGACAAGGCGATTCCCCCAGGCCAGGCCTGTCCAGAGCCCCTGCACACCTATGGCATTCCCTGCCACTGCCCTTTCAAGGCTGTGAGTTCATCACATTGGTCATAAAAGAAGCACGAGCTCTTATAGAGATATTTTTTGAGCCCAGGGCTGTATCAAAACTACATACAGTGGGGTCCCAACGTTCATGAGGGCTTGGTGTAGCCATCTGTCCTGAACAGCCTAAGTCGCATCGCATAATGTAATAAAGTCTATAGTTTGAATGGTTAAAAGGCAAAAGTAACTCTCCCTTCCATGATAATTAAAGTGCTAGTGCACAGGGTTTAAGTTAATGTAAATAACATTGATCAACTAAAAGAAACAACGGCAAGCACAAGCTTATAGTAATCAATTAAAATAAACAACAGGAACCCCTCTTCTGCATCCAGCCAGCACTTTCTCAGCCTGAATCCGTGATTAGCACCCACTATAATAAAATGGGCAAAAACATGGTAGTCGTCTCCAGCCTGTGATTCCCCACACTGCTGACCCAGAGCCTGGAGCGTTCGTTACAATATGAAAACAATCCACAATCCTATTTTTTTTGCGCCTCTAATATGAAAGTTGCAGTTAAGCTATGGCTCGGTTTCCAGCTCTGCCCAAATTTAAATTGGTGAATGTTAAATTTGCAGACGCTGAGAACCTACTGTATATGTAATTTGCTAGTCTTTTTCTGAAATTTTTATAAACTTGTTCTTAAAAAGGCTTTTAAAAATCATATTTTAAAGGAAAATGCAACTTTAAAAATTTGGAAGAGCACAGTTGCACCACAAACTGTCAGCAGTCTTTGTCAACCACAAAATCATGTCACAAGAAATCTTTTGCAACTTATCTACAAATGCGACTTCTCTAAGGATTCCCAGAATATTATTGAATAAAGGCTGATCTTTATGACGGAAGCCTTAAATGTTTTGTGTCAAAAGTAAATATTACTAAGCAGAATTTTGTAATAATATTGTTTTTGTTAAACTTATCTACATGTAAATGTTTAACTGTGTTGTCTCTCATATTATTAATTGTTTTGAGTTTAAGTTTTTAAGATACTTAAAGGTGGCCCAATAGGTTTTTCTACTGACACTGCTTAATCACCTGTATATCTATACTTGCTATGTGTAGTTGGTATCTATACTATATCATATTAAGCCTTGGAAGACTCACTTTCCCAATTCATTTATAGTCTCAGAAAGAAAGATTGTATATGTATATTAAGTAGAGTATATATTGGTGAATTTTATGTTCACATTTTCATTTAGACTTTAGTGAAATTTTCAAATCAAGGAAATATAAGAATAGGATTTTTCAAGTAAGAAATTGTAGAAATGTTATTCTCTTAGAGGTGGCCTGGTCAGCAGGACCGGTCAATGGATTCAATTTATTCAAAGTCAATCAAGCATTTAAAATGATCTGTCATATTTCTAATTCTGAAATTTCAGACTCCTTAAGGTTATTGTCACGAATTTACTTGGTTGATGCTTTTATGCAAGGCATCTCATATCTGTATTCAAATAATCTTTGAAATCTGAGGGAAGCATCTGGTTTAGCACTGTACTATTCTGCCTTCCGGTTACAGGTCCGGAACCCTACCTGTTACACCATAATTGTGCAAATCTGACCTGCATTTCTGAATTTTTCTTTTTTTTTTTTTCCCCAAAAGGGAGACTATACATTGCCAGAGACTGACTTTTACTTGCCCAATGTGGACCTTCCCTACTGGCTGACAAATGGAAATTACAGAGTTGAAGGCGTCCTGGGAAACAGTGGGCTGGAACTTGGCTGTCTGAAAGTGACGTTTTCTGTACACTCCAACTAATGCTCAACGTGCTTTCACAGATTGCCTCGATCTGCAATATTAATGGAGCTGCATGCTTTCTTTAATCTTTACAATTGCAGACAGAAGCTAACACATGTTGCATTGACCAAGCTAAGTATTGCAGGCCAGTAAGAATAACTGAAATAACAGTTCAGTAATGCTTGTGGTCTTTGAGGGCTGAAGTCGTCCTTCAAAGTCTTAAGAAAGAAAGGGCGGCTCAGCAGAGAAATTTGGTTCTGCTGCAGCTGTAATGAAATATTTTGCATCTTTGACAGGTCTGATTGCCAAGATTGTTAACATATGAAACTACAGATGGTGGCTGACAAATTTTCTTAAATGAAAGTTTGAGCTTGATTCTTCTTTCAATACACTCGTTTCCCTTTAAATGCTTAACTGATCATTTTTAAACGTTCAGGTGAAATTTGATTTTAATATTCTGCTTGGTTTACATTTTCAAAGGTTGAAGTATGATAGATAAAAAAAATCTAAACATTAACGGTACGTTCTGTAAATATTTCTGCAGTAGGCTGAGGAAGTGTTTGAGAAATTATATAGCATTTGGAAAGCAGATCATTTTAAATTGTAATGCTTTATCTTTACATTTATACTAATTCCATAAACACATATATGTGTATCATTTTTTGCAGTTTGTTTTGGTTGAAACCTTTAGCTTTTGTTTGTTGCCAAATGTGGCCTTCACTGGACAGACATGCATTTAAAATGGAGCTCAAATACTTGAAGGCTGTTTCGGAAATAATCTGAATAATATATTTATAGGATTAATTTAAAACGCAGATCACAGTTGTGGGGGACTGTTGTTTTAAATGCAGCATTAATAGAGTATTTGTATACAGTATATAACCAATACCTTCCTGAGATGTAACGAAATTCCCAAGTAATATAAAGTAGTAGTAGTAGAAGTTAAAAATACTAACTTAATATGAAAACAAGAATGCTATTCAGAAGAATTTTAAGATTAGGATTAAGGCTGCAACTGTATTTATAACTGTTTATTGTAAAACTGTAACTTTAAAAACATATTTTTATTGATTTATTTTGAGCGTGTGGTTTCATTGCTATTAAATTAAATAGTTTTTTAATTACAAAATAAGATCAGGACCATAATAATGTAACACTGAATCAGAGTTTGTTTTGAAATTTTATCTTAATGTGCACTTTATCAGAATTTATTCTGTGTGAGATAAGTCACTTGTACTATTTTTTTCTGACTTGTTATCTGAATGTTTGCCTTTGATACATAAACAGTTGGCTGATACTAAAATCTCAATGCAATAAAATGTTTCTGTTTAATGCTTCGTGTTGTACTGACTGGCGTCTTATTTCTGGCTGTCATATGTAATCAAGAGTTTGGCTTGGTCTATTTTCACTTAGAAGAAGATTTAGTCTTTGAGTAAAGTTGGGAATTATTGCTTTAACACTGCTTTGAATTCCATTGGGTTGTATGTATATACAATAAAATACATGCTCTTGGGTACCAATGTTTCCAAAATTAATAGCATTCAAAACAGCCACAGGAAGTGTGTGCAAATCTTAACCCTTCTTCAAGCTTCAAGTTTTAAAGCTTTGAAAATGCCTCAATTACACATTAGCACAACCATTTAGTTGGGTCTGTTGTTGGGGACTAACTTGAGACATTTGAATACTGAAAAAATAATAAAATAGTTGATTTAGTGAATGTACTATGGATGGAAAATATATCAAAATGGATTCCGTCATAAAAATAAATTTACTCTGAGAAACTGAATTTGTGATTGTAGCTGTAAGACTTTCCCTCTCCGTTTTTTTATATGCAAAATTTAAAGTTTGATGTATCTGATCATATAGTTGTTCTTGATTTAATTTTGCCAATGTTATAATTCTTATTCTGCTATTGTCATTTAACTCCCAATTGATGCCCAATGTCTGTGGATATTTTATCTTACCAACTCAAATCATTTTTCATGATAAAAACTATTTTGAATCCGGTTTATAGCATTAATAATATACAGTAGTGTGGCCTACACCTATACTATATTAACTTGGTGTAGCTTTTCAGTTTAAAGCTCCTCTTTTTTTCTTTTGTAAAAAAAAACATTTAGTCAAAGTCTTCATTAAGAGTGACTCGCATTCAAGACAATGAAAATATGTGAGGTGGCAGGAGCATAAACTCCAGATATAAGTATTCAACCTCATAGAATAGCTTAAACAATACAACGTAAGGTGCAGATATCAGAACAATTCTGAGATTTATCACAGGCTTTACAGTGAAACAGTCAATATGAGTAAGGTCCAGAAATTATAGCAAGATCTTGGGGTCAAGCTCAAAGTGGACACAGGTTGTACTGAACTGAAATTTCCATACCATTGTGATATTAGGATATATTCACAAGATTGGTAATGTTACTATTATGCTGTATGATAACTGTAGATTTGTTAGGATGTATTAGTGTTTTGATTAAATTGGAGAAATTCTAATCATAGCTGAGTAATGCCACTACAATAAATGTAGTCAGTGAAGTCTTTTTGAAGTAAAACAGAGTAAATGTCCTTATGCTCAGTTGTGTTGCTGCTTCATGCTTTCTTGGGAATCATTAATCTACAGTCATGGTTCTACTTATCCTGACTTAAATTTCACCATAATTTCACTCGCTCACCTCGTGAGCCCCCTGAGGAATGGATAAGATAAAGCATGTTAACAGATCTACTTCTCAAGATTTTGTTTTACTTTGCTTAAGAGGGTGAGAACTGTACTGGGGAAGGTTTTGTGAACGGAACGATGTGTCTCTGGTTTAAAAAAAAACACCTCAACAAAAAAGGTGATCATGTTATCAATGGCAAATAAGAAAATGATAAAAAAAAATCATTCTAGAGAAAATGGGAACCGAGAATAATTAAGTGCTTTGTGTGAACCAATGCGTGACAATAAAAGAATAAAATTGTACGTATACTTGAGATACCCAAGGGTAAACAAGAATCAAGGTATATAAGGAGGTTTGTTGGAGTTCTTAGTATGTTCCCACCAGCATAAGACTGAAAATGACTTCCCTGCGATTCACTGCTGTCCTGAGCATCTTCTGCTGCTTTCTCGCTTTTGGAAACACAGCTCAGGTAGGCCCGAGAATGCTACCAGTAAGTGCTTTACCTGGGAATCAGATGGTGTATATACTGTAAGTGTAACTACATACCATTTCACCAAACTTGAATGAAGTAAAATAAGGAGGTTTTTTTTGTAATTAACTATAACTTTCTGTGTGTCTTTCAATAAAAAAGTAATACCCTGTGAGTGAATAACATTTTTGTTCAGGTTAATTTAGTAAACCTGATTACAGTTTTTGCTCTTTTTTAAAGTTTTATTTTTTTTTTAAGT
Organism: Lepisosteus platostomus; assembly: GCF_059453375.1. Classification (NCBI taxonomy): domain Eukaryota; kingdom Metazoa; phylum Chordata; class Actinopteri; order Semionotiformes; family Lepisosteidae; genus Lepisosteus; species Lepisosteus platostomus. The sequence continues at coordinate 39,247,760 of NC_142623.1, forward strand.
TTAGGGTTAATTCTCAGTGTCCTGTTTTCTCATTAGAGTGGTACACTGATTATATTATGGTCTGGGCTCTGTTGGAATAAAGTCTCCAATGTAAAGCACTTATTCCAAACTTTTATCTACTAGACAAAAAGAATAAGGAAATTACTTTATGTCTGCTTTTTTATTTCTGTTTTCATGTGTTTCTTTTTACTTGTGCACACCCCATCTCGTATATCTTTTCTTTTCTAAATATTGAATGATTCAAACCTAACCTTGGCTTAGGTTTAAACAGTATTTATTAGTTATTGTGCTGTGAAATTGTATTAAAAATTAATTATTCATTTGTTTTCCCACTGTATTTCAGATTGACAAGTCAAATTCATCAAACTGGGCACATTGTGGACCCAAGAATGACCTTGTCATCAAAAATCTTAACTTCCCAAATACCATTTACGTACCTGGATCCGTCACAGTCTCTCTGTTGGGTGAACTGAAGGTGCCAATAGAAGCTCCTCTCCGAGTAAGAAAAAAACTACTTTGCTTTGACTTTGCATTTATCACCGTATAGCAATCATTTATTCGATATAAAGTGGTTACATTCTGGATCCAGTTGTCTATTAACTGTTTAAAGTAATTCAAATAAAAACATGCTTTTTAAATATATTTGCAAGGTTTACCTAAATACTGAATGATTTGAAGGATCACTTACGCTTCTCCAGAGAAAGGCTATTGTGCTTTTTGTGTCTTTCCCCAAAAGGGGGCAGCACTTGAGATATTTCTTGTGCAAAAAAACAGCTTCTACAAGAAAGAAGATAATTAAATAACTTAAACGTGCTGTACTACTCGATTTCCAGCCCTATTAATCTAAGTATTTATTAAACCTTCATAAGTTTTTCACTAGGTACTTCATGGATATGGATATGCATATGTATGCTATATGGACTGCCTAAATTCAACACACATCTTATCCATGACTAATGAGGATATTGGTCTGTATTGTTTGCAAGGGACAACAAAACTGAACAATAGCCCTTGCAAACAGGCAGTGCCCCAGTCTCAGAATTTTAATGCCAGGAGAAAGTTTCCTGAAAGGTGTATTTCCATATATTTTCATAAAAGATTGAAGACCAAGCCAAGGCAATTTGAAGTGATGAATGTAAGTTTTAGCATTTTTACAAAAGCCCCTTGTTGAGCAGGTTAAAATGATTTATATTTCTTGTTCCGTTCTTTCTAGATTGAGGTTCAAGTGAAGAAAAAGGCCGTCTGGTTTTGGATGAAAGTGCCTTGTTTGTTTAAGTATGGCAGTTGTACCTACCGTAACATTTGTGAGAAACTGAATAAGATCTTTCCAGGAAATTCTTGCCCATCCCGAATTGTGTCATATGGAGGGTCCTGTCGCTGCCCCATCAAACCAGTAAGCATAATCGCAATCTCCTGCTGTTTACTTACCTAGAAAGATATACCGTATAAAAACTATTTTCAGTGAAATTGTAAATGTATAACAATGCATTTTTTCCAACTGCTTCAAAAAGTTGAACACGTTTGTCTTTAAAATTGTTGAAGATTTCTTTTTAATGTCGGAAAGAAAAAATTATTTCAGTTTGAGGCAACAAGAGAATCTGGGTGTTCATTTAGTAAAAAGAAAAAAAAGAAAAAGTCCAGCCTGATTATATAAGGGATGCAAGGAGCACAAATATAGCAAATGAAGGAATTACATGTATTGGTTTTTTTTTTCCAGGGTGTGCTGAATGTTCCTCCAACTACCTTTCACATCCCAAAAGTGAGACTTCCTAGCTTTCTAGCTGGTGGCACTTACAAAGTCCAAATCAAAGCTATTAGTGGGAAGAAGGAGATTGTCTGTTTTCAGACTACAGTTTCAATGAAATTAAAATAGTCATGTGGGGGGGGGGTTTGATAATAACATGGAAAACCGTCTGTCTGCATGAATAAATCTATGAGCTAATCAATGAAGCATCATACTGTTTAAATGACACAATGTATAAAAAAATTAAAATGTATGAATAAAAGCAATGTCATTGGCAAGCAACATCAACTGAGGTAGTTTATTAAATGAAAAAAAACCTTTGAGACATTGACTATACATCAAAAACTCTAACTCGGGATTCATATGTGTTGTCATTCTACTGAAACCAAAACTGTGGTCCTGTTGCCTCTGAGAATGTTAAATGTCAAAACAAGTGGCTTTAAACTCTGCATATTATACTGACTGGCAGAATAAAGACAAATGCTTGAGCAAGACAATGTGTTATTAGATTCTTTTACATATTTTCATTATCTCTCGGCAAGAGGATTTAATCATTAAAAAGTTCCTGAAAATACAGTATTCAAAAATCAATGCGTGCATTTTAATTCAGGTTTTCGAAAGGATCCAGGCAAATTGTGGGAGCAAACTAATGTGTTAAACATTATCAGAAAGCTACTTAATCCCAGCAAGAGGCACAAAAACTGTAGACAGGTCTACAAATACACAGGCATATAGTACAGGGGTAATTTAAAGACACCGATCAATATACATTTAGCAGCATGTCTTTGTGAGGTAGCAGGGGAACCCACAAAAACATGAGGAGAGCACAGTCTAGAATTTAAATTTCTTGTTTTAAAATCTCTCCAGTGTACTCTGGAAAATTATAGTACATGTCACTTGCAAACATTTACTGTATGTGGGGTTATTGTTTTGTTGTGTTGCAGTAAGCTTTATATAAGATCATAACACACTTACTGTACATACTGGATTGTCAAAATATGTTAGGCACCCATTCCTGGCACAAAATCCCAAGAATGATGTTATAGAAAAGAATTAATTGAGTAATGACAAGGTGGTTAGTGCCCCTGCATCACAATTCAGAGGTTCTTGTAGCCTTGGGCATATGTGTTTGGAAAATTTGCATGTTCTCATAATTGTGTTATTTTTTGCCAGGTGCTCCTGTTTGTGTAATAGTCTGGATTTTAATCTCAATGAACGTGGTTTTACAATAATGGTTGGAAGGAATTTAAAAAAAAATCTTCTGCATTGCTTCATTCATTAGTTGGTGAGGGCAGATGAACAGAACAGCCTTTGAGAATTAAATAAAATGAGAATGTTGAAGAAAAATCATTTGTAAATAACCCTTTAGCTCAATACAAGTTCATTATGAGCTGGCTGACACTGTACACAAGAAAGACCACACCTTGGAAAGATCCCTAGTGCATCACAGGACTCACACACAAACACACACGGGACAGTTTAAAGACATTAGTCAACAAATGCTGCATTTAGACTGTGAGAAGAAACTGGAACACCTAGAAAAACCCCATGTGGCCACAGGGAGAGTATGCAAACTCTACACAGATGGTATCCCAGGCCTCACTCGAACCCAGGAGTCAAGAGCTGTGAGGCAGCAATGCTCAGAAAATCACCATGCCACTGTACTGCCCAAACATGTGCTTTACTAAACAAGATGACTGCAGATTAGGTCCTCTGAACATTTTCTGAAAAGCTGATTTTGCTTTTCTCCATTAAGGACTTCAGCAAATGCGACAGTGTTAATTTAAGAAAGCAGAACTAAAATAATGCCATTCTCTAGTCACTGAAATTCTGCTCTTATTGATGCAATGATTCTAATATGGATTCCAAGCCACTTCAGTAACCATTCCCCTCCTCCATGAGGCTATGGAAAGAATTTTATCTTAGTCTGGGGAGGGGGTAAGCGGTGCCTTTTCAAGTGCTCAGTGACACTAAGCACATTTATTGCTGAAGGCAGCAGGCCCACTCCTTGGCTATAAACAACTGCATCTGTACTTTACAAAATTTCATCCAGTCTCTCTTACCTATTGCCAAATCCTGTGTATTAGTTAAAATGCCAAAATCACTGCACTAAAAAGGTTTCTGGTTACTTTGAAAACTCTGCATCAAACATCTGCAAAGCCTTCTAAACAATTTTGATTTAAAGTGAGAATTAGGTTTAAAAACATATACTTAGTGTACACCTGTATATTGAAGTTTCTCTTAAAAGAGCTAGAAACCAATTCCCCATCAGTATCCCTGAGGATATATCACTAGCCTTTTATAAGATTTGTAATAAATTACAGAATGCTTTGAACATAAATCACCTTACGCATATCAGCTGTATTAGCCGGTAGCTTGTAGCACCTAATCTATTGCATTATTGTTTGTCTGCCAGTAGAGCTTATTATAGGCTGTACTCAAATGTCCTAATAAAACTAACTGTGGTCAATTGTATTAAAAATGAAACTTACAGTACAAAACTATGAACAACCTGCAAAGATGACAAAATCAGGCTCTGGACTAGTTGTGTTAGTTTATCATATGGTGATTCTTTTCCTGTCTACTGGATTTACATACAGTAAGTCTAATATCTATTTGAATGCAAAGTTAAACTGTTTAGATGTAATGCATATTTTACACTCTGTTTCTCCTTGTGATGATATCACAGTAACATTCTCAAGATATTTTAAACCAAAGAGATGTTTTTCCTTTAAAAAAAAATGTGTGGGATTAAACTTCTTATTAAACTGTAAACATCATTAATGCTGTCATGTTATCCTATTGAGGCTGAAAAGGCCAGGATACAAAACACACTGACTCTGACTCTGCCAGCTTTGATTCCACACTTTCCCCCAGTCTCCCTTTGCCAAGAAAAGGCAGGTTTGATGTGTGTTTTGTCATATGCTGTAAGGACACAGTGGCTGACTGTCAGCACAGAGCAGGACTCTCCTCTTTGTGAAGAGTGCTCGCTGCTCTGTGGATGGTGAGCTCAGCCATTTTTGGTAACTGAGACTCTCAGCAGCTGCTGCACCATGGAAATTTCTTCCGTTCGTATCTGGCTACCAGGAACAACTGTCATTATCTTTTTTATCAGGGCTTAGAATTGGCCTATAAATAGCATGGCTTTTACAAAAACGACCTGGTTTAAACTCAGTGGATCAGGTTCCCCTGGGAACTCTTATGACTAGATCCATGAGGAGATTTATAACCAGAATAATTGGACTCCAGTTTAGATGCACTTTGCCCTAGATAGGTTCAAGCATTTAGTTAACAAGTTAACAGTATTGCAATTACCAAAAGATACATACATTAATATTGCCATTTTGATGATAATAACAAAACATGAAGCATTGTGTTACTATTACTTTATCACATAAGCTGAGAAGAACACTTAGGAGACTGGAGAAAAGAATGGTATGTGGTTTTTTTTTTTCATTTTTACAAGTTGAATGTGTTGTCTGTGAAACCAGCTCTGTGACACATGGATGTAATTTATTTTCCATGTAATCACTCATACACAGCACAGAATTCTGATAGCTATCCAGTGGAGCATGCCCCAGCTCTGCCAGTGGAGCTTGTGCAGGTTCTGAGAGGGATGTTGTTGTGATGGTGCTCCAGATTATCCCGGACGGCTTGTTCTTTGATTGTGAATGACATTACCCACAGCTGACTTGCTGACACCCATACCCCCTAAGGCTCCCAATAAGCATTCCCTGTTGAAGGTCATTTGGCTCTTTACTTCACAGCATTTCGACTGCAGCTGAGTGCCTGTGCCTGGTGAGGAACTTTATCAAGCTCGGGCTGTACAAAGAAGTTCACGCAAATAGCTCATTCTGAAATAGTTCACTCTGAACAAAAGCATCATTTTTTGGTGCGTTCTCCAAATATCTTGCCATGTCAGATTCCAAATCCTCTATGAACACCTGCAGTAGGTCTAGGCACTACAGACCCTCTAGAGAAAGGTGGGTGCTGTGGTGAGATAATGGTGGAGATAAGGGTCTTTATAATTTGTACTCCACCCTAAAGATCAACATTTTCACCACACAGCGCAGCTTTAACAAGTCATTTAGGACCTTGTTTTGCAATGAAACCTAATCCCCAGGAAAGTCTGTGATTTGAAAAGGTAATATTTCATGACAAACATGTGTTGTAATAAGCTTTGGTTACCATAACAGTTTTCTGTACATGAATAACAGAGCTGTTCTCCCTTTCTTGTACCTATGGGGACAAGCTACCGTATTACACAGAAGAGAAAGACCTAAAAAACTTTACATGCATCATACACCAGGCTGTATCGGTCTCTGAGTTCCCACAGAACGGTGGACAAGGACTTTAGATTCTTCTGTGTGTCTGTCCTACAGATAACGAAGCTTGTTTTAGTTTTGTTTTTTTTGTTTTTTTGTTTTTTTGCTGTGATAGTAGTAGTTTGAAAAACTTTGTTGTGCATTGTTTTAATATATAGGTTTCAGGTGTTTATGAGTATAGAAAAATCATAACAAGAGCTGAGTTTGAGATGATTTTTTGTAAATACGAAATCACAATATAACAATTACTAATAATTCCCAGCATTTAGTGCATTTTATCCCAAATAATTTTATACACAGGAGGAGACCTTCACCCATCACATAATTCCAGGATGCAAAATGTTAGGGAGACCAGTTTGCTGTGCAAGCTCAGGGTGGAATTTAGCTTGATATCAGAGTTAACATCCTTATTTTTTTTACTTCTGTAATGAAATCTGAATTAGCTGTCGGATTCCCAGTTTAGTATCTCTTCCAATGAATGGCACCTTGTATAGCACAATGTCCCTGGTCATGACACTGGTGCACTGGTGTGGAAATTCTGGCATCAACGTGTGCCAAATACTGGTCTACCAACACCACTTTTCAGCAGCAGTCTGGTTTTCCTTGATCATTTTAAGCCAGCACTGATCAGATGTCCAACCTTACCTAGGTCTGACTACCTCAGGCTAGTTGTTGATGCTGAATAGTATTATTTGACAACCCTTACCAAATATATAAATATAGTTTTTATTGCTACAATGCATATCTTTGTTAACTGTCATCTCCTGTAAAACATAAAACTAAATAATTTTCATAAATTAAAATTTAAACTGTAGATCAGTTGGCTGCAGAAGAGAACCTTTCTGTTAAAATCCACTAGGATGTCTATTGCCGATTTATTATTGTCAAAAGGAAACACAATGGATTATTATCACTGGACATGCAATGCAGTATTTTAAAAAGTTCTGAACTGCTTAGCAAATGTTATTAGGATATATTTTCAAGCAAGGATTGCTCAGAAAAGTAGTGGCGCACATATTCTAGAGATTATGGTAGTCCTGGCCAGGAGATTATACTCCTATGTCTCGACTTCGAGTTTTTAAAAGATAGTGGAGAAGTTGTGGGCTAATTGTGCTCTGTCAACAAACGCCGTAGCCGAATAAAACTGGCGAGTTTGACTACAAAACAGTAGAAAGGCGGCGAGCAGGTATGGGTGCCGCTACAAGCCGAGGGTGCTGTAGAGGACTTCGGAAGAAAAAGGTAGATCAAATGTGTTTTGTTTGTTGTAAAATATCTACATTTAAAATTGGGAACTATAGTGAGGAGTAGAACTACAGGAAATGAAATAGTGTTCTGGATTCCAGAATTAATACAAAACTCCAGAACGCGTAAGCCAGTCTTCGGTTTTCAATCATTCTTAACCATGTGCAGTTTTGTGTATTAGTTTACATTAATTAGGTCTCGAAAGCTTTATTTATTGTTTCAGAAGACGTTATTAGCCGGCTGTGAAACTTTGCATGAAGTTTTGATGGGCAACAGATGTGACATTTTCTAAGCGTGTTCACTTTCTCACATCACCACGGTTATTAGTATTATCTCGATACATTTAAAATCTTCCAAGAGAATTGATCTCAAGCAAGCATTTCACACACAAAAAACAACAGCTTTTAATGTCAATATAAGTACTAACGTAGGAGGCTGCTCTCAGTATTACAAAAGGTTCAAGTGCTATAACCAAAAATAAATTACCCTTTTCCCCCCATTTTAGTGTCCGGGAAGCAGGGTAACGGTTAAAAAGGAAACCACTTTGTGAATTGCTGCACTATCGTCTGAAATTCGGAAATGTATGTTTCTCAGGAGTACACTCATAAAGCCGTGTCATATTAGTCATTTCCCCCTTTTTACCAGGTTAATTAAATTATTTGTTTGCATATGTCGGTATTGGTACCTTCAGTTTTAACGTTGTATGTGTGAAGTACAGTATGGCTCACAATTACAGTCAACAACAGTTGTCAGAATAACTGCATACACTTTCTGTCTGTTTACATTTATCAGTTTTTTTGTCCAAAGTCACTGTTAGCTGCTTTTTGCTGTGCAAACTCACATATATGACATATGTCGTACGCATACTGCAAGTACAATATGTAAAATACAAGGCTGACATCAGTAAAGGCAAATTGCCAGATAACATCCTCATTCCTGTGAGAGAGATATTTTTAACCATATCGACTCCGGATTAAGATCAGTGATATTTTTGGGTGGACTTCAGCAGGTCTTGCTGGCTGTCAAGGGGTCTGATGCTGCATGCTGTACACTGTGTTCATTTAACAGGATGTTGGTCAGACTAATTGAATGCAGCCCGTGTTAATAAGCCTTTCAGACCCTAGAAACTCATTTCATTAAAAATGTTCCCGTAGCTGGTTTTAATGTAGAGGTCAGATCATTGTCTGGTTTTAATTAAAGCTGAAGTCTATCCAGAGGTGCTTTATTCCTCTTAACAGTTTTTTTTCACAACATTTGATACATAAAATACTAAAAAAAAAAAGACAGAAAAGTCTTTGAGGTGGTTTGGTTCTCAAAATATATCCTCTTTTTATAATGACTAAATCTCGTAGACGTTGCAAGCTGTTTTTGAAAGCTCTAAGTGAAAATTATGTCTAATGAAGTTTAGATGTGCTGTACATGTAGTTTGTTTTAATTTAGTTTTTTAATTATGAATCACTCGATTTACCAAACCATAGAAGAATAGGCCTAATATATACAGTGTATTGTTTTTATATAAGAAATTCCATATATTAAACCATACTTTCCTTTAGTAAAAAAATAAAATGTCATTTTATGTCTTAAGGAGTATAATGTTTGTAACATATTTGATATATGTCTAAAATTGTATTTTATGGTACTGTTTATGAATATAGATATGCACAGGTGAACATGTGTGTTGTTACTTACTGTTTCAGTCAACTGATCGCTGTTTTGCAAATGTTTTTAAACTTAATATTTCTTGCTTGATAGTTTGTGATTACTTATTGTATTACTATGATTTGAGTCTCTAGTAAAAGGCAGTTACATTTTGAAACTTAGTAGCTAATGATGATTATGTTATTATTTGTATTTGTATTACTATGTATTCTCATAGTGCCTGTTTAAAAGTGGTGAACAAATCTAAAGTTCCTCTAACAAAAATAATAGCTTTCTTGAAAGGTGTATGGACTGCTGGTACTTGAGAGGTGACACCTTTCCTGCCTCTACTGTACCTTCAGCCTTCATGGACACACTTTGCTAATGTGTGGCACAGCTTCTTCAGTCGATGTCATAATGGTGCTCTAGCCTAAATTCCACAGAGGGCAACATTCAGAGCACAGGCTGACAGGGTGTTTGGCATTTTAATGATGCTGCTGATAGTTCTTGGCCTATTTTGGCAGTGTGTTATGAAAGTTTATTGTAATGGTCTTAGAGTCAAAAATAGATGCAGTTCTTTAAGAACCTTCTATGATTAAGGCTCGAACATGAAAAACGGTCAAAAGCTTTAAAAACATGGCTTAATACTAATAATAATAATAATAATAATAATAATAATAATAATAATAATAATTACTAAGCAGAAAGAGAGAATTTCAAAGTGCCAAAAGCTACTCAGTATTTTTCCTGTGAATTTCAGATCTTTGTTTTAAATTTTGTTTGTATTTTGCATTATGTTTGAAGAAGCAGATCACAGCTTCATGAATGTTAAAACTCTTGAAGTGGGTGATTTCTGTAAGTATTGTATTGCATCTGTATTGTAGTCTAATTTAAAGAACTGCTTTCAACTAAGTATTGTGCACGTGTGAATTGTTACAAAGTGTTTAATTACGTTTCACATTTTGGTGCCAGTGCAAAATTCTAGGCAAATTTGCTTTTTATAGTTCAACCCGTATATGGTAGGTGTACAACACTGTTTCCTGTCGTTTGAAACTTTATGCTGAATGCTGATTTGTTACCTTGAATAGTGCTCCGACCACCACTTCCTGTCATATAAAAACATAACACTCTGCCTTAGAAACAGGATGCAGATTCTGTTAAAAAAAATCCATAAACATCAGCTAGCCTACTTTCTATAGTTAAGATTAAAGATGTTTAGGGTTTCTTAGTGAAAATAAGCCAAGCAGCCTCACATGTATGAAAGTCATAAATAGTCATACAAATATAAAAAATAAAGACCACATTAATAGCTGCTAAGCAGTAAAATGCACCAGCCTTTTACTACAGGCTTAAATTGTAGTCATACAATTATACAATATTCAATTAGTGAGGAATAGCAAACCAACAAGCAGTATACTCTATCATGCTGCTCAGCTTGTTTAGGTATATTGATGCTGAGACCAAGGGCATGTGAAGAACCAATCTTCCAGCTGTAAGTGGGAAATTGTATGTTCCTTTAAATTTGACCATTCAAGCCAGACAGCCTGTGGATTTTGAAATGTTATAATTTGTATTCCACCGTTCTAAACAGTGTGTAAAGCCAGCAGGGCAATGATTAATTGCAGTTTAGGCGAGTATTTTAAACAAAATATATTTTAACTCATTAAAAAATGTATTGTTTACATAAGAAGAGCAAAGAGTGAGGGGCAAGTGAGTCATTAACTGTGAGTGGCACTGAAAAGTAAAATTGTGTTTGCACTGTGTTTTTTTGTTGAGTGGATGGTGATCCGCAGATAAGCATTATAGTTGGATTAAGGGCCTTGAGATTTGTGTCATTAGTCATGTTCCCATCAGTGTCCAGGATTGTAATATTTTTTGTGTGTCAGTACTGGGCAATGAGAATAAACCAACATAATTTCACTGGTCGTAAGAGTCTGACTTCACTGCTTGAAGCTGCCTCACCCTTATAGTCCCACTCTTAAAAGAAAGAAATGGATGTATGGATGAAAAACTATATTCTGTCTCTCTTGCACAGCAGATTAAGGATTGCCTGTTTGACAGAGTTCATGTCAGATACATACAGTATGTGAATCTCCTTAAATGTCTTCGACATGAAAACAACTGTAGCAAACAATAAAACAACAAATCTTAACTCATGCACTGTTCTTAAATTTCTTCTAGAGAAAAAATGCAGCTAAAGAACAGGTGAAATTGTCAAAAGAGCTGAATAACCTTCAGGATGGATGTGGTAAGTGGTTTCCTGCTTTATATATTTTTTCTTCAAGACTAGCAAGAGATGTATGTTTCTCATAAAATTACACACACATGATATTATCTATTCTATGTCTTATAGAGGATATCTTAAATTTATTTCCCAGCACTGAAATAGTTGCTATTTGCAGTATAACATTAAAAGGCCAGAGTAAATTTTGCAGAAAAATGAATAGTTCTACAATATCCTGGAGTCTGATTTCAGAGTCTTTAAGAATAAGACTGTTTCAAGCCTTTTCAATCATTCTAATTTATTTTCCCAAAAAGTGATTAAAGCAGGCTTTGATATTTTGTTTCCATTCATACAAAGATGGTGCTTAATGTGGTCTTTGATTGATTGTGGGTGTGTAAGCTGATCTTCCTCCACTGGCTATGTCTTGGTCACGTATTCTGTAAACCTCTCGTAGTTCAGCAGAATGAGGCACGTTCTGGTGAGATTTTTCATAGTTGCTAATGGTGAAGTTGGACCTCTTCTCACGCCAAAGCTGTGATGTCTCTCCCAGATCAGTGCTTGCAGAAGGATGCGGGCTTGGCTCTGGAGAAGCTCAAGGAACAGCACGAGTGGGAGCTGGAGAGTCTCAGGGAGACACTCAAGGGCACTTGGACCTCAGAGAGAGAGGAACTGCTGAAGGCCCACCAGGAGGCAATAGAGAGGCTCGTGGAGGAGATCACTGCAAAGGTATCCCTCAACTAATTTGACCTTTCTAATGCGAGTGAAGCTTGGAAGCGTTAATGTGACGGCTAAAGGCTACTCTTAAGCTGGAAAGGCCAAAAACGTTACTAAGCACACCACAGAATAAACATCTGTGATGGTTCTGATTATTAAGAGGCCATGATTGGTAAAGGCCAGGGGGAAATTTGTCCAGGACACCTGGGTTACTCTTTTCGAGAAACAACCTGGGATTTATAATGACCACAGAGAATCAGGACCTCGGTTTTACGTCTCATCTGAAGGAGGACACCTTTTTAAAGTGTAGTGTCCCCATCACTATACTGGGGCATTAGGAACCACATAGACTGAAGGGTGAGCACCCCCTTCTGGCCCCACTTAATTTTTCCCAGGAGGTCTCTCATCCAGGTACTGACCAGGCTCACACCTGCTTAGCTTCAGTGGGATGCCAGTTGTGAGTCTGTTGCATTCATGAATTAAAGACAGTAGTGCTATCATTTTTAACATTGCACTGGTCACTTTGATCATAAAGAATAGTTTATTTAATGATTCGTATTTTTATTTTCTTTTTCCCTTGCTCTTTGGAACAAAATGAGCTTATGCTTCTATGTCCAGTTATAAACTGTTTAATGTGAGCCTTCAAGGATAGGCAGTTTAATGTTTCACATAATTTAAGAACAACAGGTACAAATATCTAAACAAGCATAGTAATGAAAAGTAATAAGTAATTACCCGTGTGAATCTGAATTAATAAGCCATGCTTTGTCATTACAGAACAGGTAGGAACAACGCCTTTTTATACACTTCCTTTTGGTTCTCAGTGTTACTGTTTGGAGCCATTTGCCCTGGCATGTCTTCCCAGGAACAAGAACTTCAGGTCACTGAAGAAAGACCTGTATTAATAAAAGATTTTTATTTTTACGTATAAAGAAAACGGGATTACATTTTCAGAAAGGCACAGTAAAAAGCATTGCAGTTAGTTGATGCAGAAAATCAATTGTGAAGCTACCTGAGTGACATGCTCACTGATGATGGTGATGATGATGTATATTGTTTGTATTTTGTTCTTTGTTTGATTGTTTATTCTATAACCCTGCCTGGGCTGCAGGGTCTGAATGTTACGGCATTTTCTTGCCTTATTTTCCACCCAAAAAAGATTTTGAGCATTCAGCCTATCTGAGCAACTGTATTGGCTCACAAATCTCAACCTCTCTCATTTTAGATTAAAACTGAAACATCTGTGGAATTGAATGCGAGTTTTGATGACAAAATTAAATGCATCACAGAAGAGCACACAAACAAAACTGAAGGTGAGAGTCTTGGTTTTTATTTAACATACTGTAGACTAAGGGAATGTTGACCAATGATCTCATACAATAAGTGAAACTTGGATGATGAGTATATGTTTGCTTGCACACTGTTAATATAGAAGTTTCTCTTTGCTTAGATTTAGTCATAAGAATAGTCTACAGAACTGTGTTAAACACTGAACAAAATCTGCAAGTTTCAATTGATAAAATCTATGTATACAATATAGAAAGCAATGGTAAATTATGCATACAGTAGTTGATGGAGATAGATAACTGGCATGGGAAAATAAGTGCACTACTTGGAAATGTGTATTGTTTATAATTTTACTGCATGCAATTATTTTTCATCAGAATATGTTGTGTTAAACCCTGCTAAAGAAAATGACAGTGAAATTTACTCTGTGGGCATTTCTCTGCTGAATGAATGAAGACTGAATTAAGATTTTCCCTGATCTTTATTTTGCAGAGCTGCAGAAATTGCACTCCCAAGAGAAGAAAACTTTGACAGACAATTTCAAGGAAACAGAGGCTTCCTTGCAGGTAGTTTACACTTTTCAGGATTCGCTATACAGTACACCACATTCTATCGCCAAAATAAGGGCATCTTCATAAAGACATGCATCACTTTGTGTTGCTTGATAGTACCACACCAGAAATTATCAGTCAAGTTGGCTTCTGTGTCATTTGGATAACTAACCACACTCTTGCACTTCCTGATTTCTGGAATTAGAGCTCATAGGGTAGGGGGTGGGTCCATGTATTTCAATCTCATCACCACCAGGGGGAGCAGTCTCACACGTTTTTCCTGTCTGGACAACTTTGGGCAAGAGATGGGGTTTTGTAATTTCCCAGATTCACATAGGATGTCACAGGGAGGAAGGACATCATTGGAAGGCAGACATTTTTATTCTTTGCACCTTGAACTGTTTGCAGGGCAAAGTTGATGTTCTGACGGCTGAACTGCAGGTTTTCAATGAGTTGAAACAAAGAGTGAAGGAGTCAGTCCTGACCAGAGATCTGCTACGAAATATTAAGGTAATGCATTTTGGAGGGGTCACCTGGTTTGTCATGGCCCAATTTAAGTTAATAATTGTTTTTTCTTCTTCTGGTTTTCTGAAAGAGCACTCTGTAATGCAGTAGAATGGCTTTCTGTTACATTCGCAATTATGAAATTTTCCCCCACTGTGATGGAGCATGATCGTAGTTAGCATTCAGTTGCATTCTGGTCACTTTTGAGTTGTTCTTATTGTGCATCTTACCTTATCCCTGTTGTCGTTCCTCAGGATCATGGCAGCCCGGGTTCTTTCTGGGAGCAGGAACTGAACAGCTTGCTTTTTGTGATTGAAATGAAAAACGAACGCATCCAGAACTTTAGCAAAAAGCTACTCCAAATGGAAGCCCTGGTAGGAGCTGGAGTAAAAAGAGCTGGACTAGCTTGACTTTCCTCAAATCACAATCCATATTATCCTGTATTCTTCTTCCATGCACCTCCATTCATTATCCACCACCACAGTTTTGCCAAATTTAAAGGTGTGGTTAATCTATAGATTGTATAGGAAGGGATATTCTTTTTTAGTTTATCTTCATCTACTTTATAATATTAATTTTACTGAAAAGTTAATTTCTTCTAAACTTTTTCTAAATTGGACAAAGAGCCTGATGTTTGTTCATACACCTGCTGAGAAGCCCCCATTCACCTAGTGCCTAGCAAAGAAAGAGGAAGTTGTCAATGCAAGATGCACAGTATATATATTTTAAAGGTTAGAAACAGGAACTCTCAGGTAACTCTAGTTCTACATTTTTTTTTCAGGCTGAGAAGAACCTGTCTCTGGAGGACAGAGTGAAGAACTTGCTTCAGCAGAATGAGGACCTGAGGCTCAGAATGGAGAAACATCAGACCTTAATACAGTAAAATCATTTTATTCTGATTCTCTTATTGCCAGAGAATTCAAAGATTGGTTACTTACGGTGTTGTTTCACGAAGAGTCGGCACAGGATATATGTATAATTACACATTAAAACAAGGTAAACAAGTTGATACAGTGAAACTTTATAAAAATGTTTTTGAAACTTAAAAGGTTGAGGTAATATATTGCTTTTGTCTGACATTTTTTAGAAATAGTTTCTTACTATGTGTGTGTTATTGTTCATCCATGTTGGTACATGCATGTACTGTATCTAAATCATGTTTTGTATGTCTTTTTTGCCTATTTATTTTTTCCTGACTTCAGACTAATCCTAATGAGTGCATATTTCCTTGTATGGTCAACAAACAAAATTCAATATACTGTAGATCCAACATCCTTTGAATGACAGAGTACTGCATCAGGATTATCAGCTTGTTTTTCACAGGAAAAGCATGACATTGAGGATTGACAGCAATTTGTGAATGCTGGGCTTTTAACAAGAAATGTATGCTACTCTTTTTATCTGAGTGTAGTTTTTACTATCCCTTCTCTGAAAACACTGTTTTCAGCTCTTCCTCATTTCACAACCTATTTGTGTCTTCTCTATCTCATTTCTTGTTTCTCCTTAGGATATTTTTTCCCATTCTGCCAAACCATGAATGTAAAATTGCTTCTGAAAAGATAATTCAAGCTTGAAAAAGAGGGTGTTGTGAATAACTCTATCAAGTATTGGCACAGACTTGAGTGCAGCAGACTTTAAGCATGGCTCCAGGACGGTAGATGGTACTAATCAATGTCATAGCTAAACTTGTGCAGTTAAGTTGATTTTCAGGAGCTACTTTCCATAAAACCGTTAGCACTTCAGGAGAAGAATCAATGTCATAGCTAAACTTGTGCAGTTAAGTTGATTTTCAGGAGCTACTTTCCATAAAACTGTTAGCACTTCAGGAGAAGAAGCATCAAACAAAATGAAACAGACGTAAGTCACAGAGTTGTGTGGAGCACAAACAAAAAGAGGGAAACAAGAATCGATCAATTTTAATTTGCAGTTCTCTCTCAAAAAAAGTTGAAAGCCTTTTTCAGGATCAGAGTGCAGAGTGGGTTATGCAGAAATCAGAAAGTTATTAGAAAGTTAGTGACAGTATGTTTTGTAATACTGTACTCATTAATGGTTGGACTACGTTGGACTGCTTTGACATGGACTAGTTTCTTATACTTATTAAAAATAAAATAAGTATAAAAAAAATGGGTTGAGCACAAGATACAGGTAGGAAAGAATGTGGGATGAACCTTAACGTATCATTCATGTGTTTACTTTAATGTTGTAAATTTTGTCACAACTTTGGTCTATGTTCAATTGCATTTCAGGGAGCTGTCTCGCGAGCATGCCAGGCTACAGGAGTCACTGGAAAAGGAGTCCCTTCTGAGTCAGAGGCTGAACCAAGAGAAAGAAGAGCTGCTCTACAGACTGGTCAACGGAGACTCCCCGCCCACCTTTCATGTGTCACCTTTCACCCCTGAACTCTCCCCAAGGTGACCACATCACACTGAGGTTATGAGATCACTCTTCTCAAGAGGAACTGCCCTGGCTGAGTGAGGAGAAGTCTCCTCTTTCTGCGACCTGATCCCGAATATCTCGGGAAAATGCTGAAAGTGTCCTTTCACCTTGGCTTTGGCTCAAGCCATTCGTTAAATCCTCATGTCCGTAACGTTTAAACTGGACAACTTTCTGGCAGTCTTCCTAAACTGCTCAACGTCTGCCCTTGCTATAATGTGACAAATGTCTTCAGGAGCTTCCGATGAGTAGTCAAAAGCAGAACAGCTTGGGAATTGATTTTTGACTGTAACCTTTCTGATGCGTGTTGCAAACCATTTTGAACTCTGATGGATTTCATCATCTATATTGCAGCACAAAACGGAAAGGTGTGTTTCAGTTTGATTCTCTATTTTTTTTTAGTGGACCTTGAGATGGAAGCCACACATTTTGCAGCATCTCACTTCAAAACATGCACAGGGCTTTCCTTGACATGGAAATCTTGAAAAAAACTGATTACGAAATCTGTGATCTACATAAATCAGTAAATGCACTGTATAGGATGACATCACCATCTAGAAAGCTGAATTTCAGGATTGTTTTTAGTGCTGCTTTTTCTTTTAGGAAAATAACCCAAAATACTACTAGTCAACAGAATTTTGTTTTTACCTCATGGTCAAACTGTGCCTATAAGAGTGGAAAGCATGCCTGCTTTCCCTTCACATTTTATTTTTATTTCCAATCGAAGAGCCAATAGCCTTATTTACTACTTCCAGGTAAGTGAATGTTTTAATATATGACTTTGTATCGTGCTGGTAACAGTAACAGCAGACAGTCACCATCTCAGTTGTGTTGATAATTTTTCTCTTATGATAAATGTGTTTCTTTGCATCTGTTGTCTTTCACTAGTGCTTGTCATAGTTCGACAAATCAATGTAGGCTCAAAAACATTTTTATCTTTTGTTTTTTTGTCTCAAGTATTATTCTTTTTGTCAACTGTTACCTCTTTTGAAATCAACTGTAAGTAATATTTTGACTCATTTGGGAGTAACATTTCATCATTTATATAAGATTAGATTATATGAAGGTTACAACATAGTAAACAGTTAGTACCTTGATGGGGACAAATGTCAGTAATTATGTAATCTGTAGCTGGATCTTTGGTTTCAAAGCTTTAATTTCAGCCTAAGAAGTCTGATAACCAGCAGATACGCTTTTTGAACACCTTCTGTGTACTTCATTACTTTTATTCACACCTGGGAGAAATGTCACAGCATTTAAATTTCTTGCCCACAAAAGACCAAAACACTATGGCTAACAAAAACAAATCAATACTGTACTGGCATCTTTGGTTATAAAAAAAAAAGAGCTAAGCACACATATTTTAACATAAACCTTAGGAAATCTGAAACTGCACGAGGTATTCAGATGCACACGTGCACTTTTTAACCAGTGTTTTTATCTGTTTTTATTTGCTTTTATTTGATTTTAATGGGGTGAGAATGTGTATATAGAAAGCACTTTTAAAATGTACGTGCATTTTTTTTCTTGCCATTTTGTTTTCTATGGTTCGTTTCTGTGGAGCACTGTTTTGAAATTATTTCACAAATGCTAAGTGCAAAAGTGCGAGTAGTGTGCGTTAGAAGATATGTCTAACTTATATCTAGGTATCGTTTTAAATAGATCCTATCCGATTTAGAAGCAACAGCTGACGTATGATGTATGATTGTGGTGCCATAAAAACAAGTAACTGGAGCACTTCAAAGCTTTTTCACTATTGCTAAAAACAATGTCCTTATCATTTCAGATACACTCTTATTTTTTTCAGAACGGTTTAAGTGGGAAAAAAAATAATTTCTTCTACTTGTGCCTGTATTTTTCTTATGCCTATAATGTCCCATTTCAGCAAGTGAGGAGGACATGGTTTTGGTATAGAGCAAAAAGCTTTGAAAATGAACCTGTTATTATCACAGGACTGTATGTATTATAGCTGAAATGTAGTTGGCAGTGTTAATTCATAGAATTGTGTGCAGCTGTTAGCTATTGTTACTATAGCTGGTAAAGCAATACACACCTTTATTTTATGCGAGTTGCTGTACTGTTAGCCTTTTTCCCCAGTACAGGTGCTATCTAAACCACTCTTCTGGATGTGTTGAACTCATGCCATAGAAACATAGTTTTCTTTTTCATTTTAACTGACAACTTGTCAAGGGGAAAATAAACATCGTCAAGAATTTCGCAAGTGTATGAGCGTAATGGTTTTCAGCTTACGTCTGGACAAAGGCTTACCTGTCAATTAAGTACCATTGGGGTCCTGTGTGATTTAAAGAAGAAAGCTTTCCAAGCATGCCCTTTTTGCAATGTTTTCCCAGTTCCTTTCAAGAAGCTGGATGAAGTGCTAGGATCAGGTAGTTGCTAAAACAACAAACAGGCTTTCCCAAAACTTTCCCATGTTGTCATACTTGCAGTCAAGAAATAGTAGTGTTTACACACAGCAGTAATACATTAAATATTTAAGTGTTGGTAATACTTCTTACATCAATGGCAGTATGTATCTCCTTGTAGATTAATAATGCTTAACTTAGAACTGGGTAAAATCAAAACTTCAGCCTGCCATCCAAGTGCCAAATTCATGTTGAAATTGCACATGAAATAAAGCTCTGACAAACCTCTGGCAAACACAAAGACACAATTAATTACTGGGTTTGGAACTTGTGACTTGGCAGTTGGGTCAATGTTTTGACTTTATATGGGCCTATTAACTTTGTTGCATGTTTGAAACAGAAAAAAAGGTGAGATACAAGATTAAACTGTTCCATGCATGAATGTAGCTATTCTGTTTATTTCTAGTGCTTACTTTTTCTGTAAAAGATCAGAGAAGGTAAAATACTGAAAAGAATTTGAGAACTTGATAAAAATGCTTTGGAATAACATTTTATACTGGTAGCCATCAGATTCATGTTTTGAATTGTTTTAAAATATTTACAGCATAAATTACTTAGACCATACTTTGATTTTTATTCATATACAAACCACGTGAAAGAACGTTCTATATTAGGCTGAATTATGTACAGAATTTTTGGTGCTGTGTCCCCCTTCATAAAAAAACAAAATATAGCATGTTTTGGTTTACATATATAAAAAGTCTAAAATATTGTAAAAAGAACTTTTTTCCTGATGTTTTCCTGAAGTACACTGTAATTTAACAGTAAATATTATTGAAATTATTTTCATCAAATATGCTGGACTGGGCTAAAAATCCAAAACTGTCCAATCAATGATACTATGCAGGTCAAATCTAATTTCCTCACCATTGTTTAGAAATAAAACACGCTCTCCATACAGTATATTGAAACTATACACAGTGAACCTGCTGAATAAACTAAGAAAGCTATTTGTTTAGTTTATTTCCAAACGCAACATTGTCATTGTCAGTGCAGCAGCTGCCATCATAGATCACTATATCCATCTCTGTTTTCTACTCTGAAAGTTTTTCTGCAATACTACCTGCCATCAATAAACCCTCATGGCAGTGCAGAGTACTGGTACTACAGCATTTATATATATCACATTTAAGTAAACAGCCACAGCTGTTTGACCAGAGATGTCTCTGCTTCATATCCAGGCCGGGAACGTTGAGTTCAGTGGTGTCTGGATCTGGCAGTGCGAGCAGGCAGCACAGTCACGCTTGTGGAGACTGTAGTGGACCCTTCCAGGTTCTGCGCGGTGCAGCTGTAGGTTCCCTGGTCCACTGCTCTCACCTCGTCCACCAGGAGAACGGTCTCGGAGCGCTGTCGGGCCTGTCCTCCTGAGCGCACCGTGTGCGTGGCGTCCTGAGTGTACAGCGGCCTGCCAATCTGAGCAGTTCAACAAAGGAAGTTGTGCGTCAGAGGTGCCAACTGGCACTTCATATGATTTTGGCGGATCAGCTGAGTCAGTGAGAACATGGCCCTAATCATTGCAGAGGTCACCCACATGACAGTGAATGATTCAGTCTTGTGGGTTGTTTTCCTATTAGAGCTATAGACAGTGCAGCTAGTGCGGTCTAAGTATTTGCACGTGGGCCCTGCAATCATGTTCTGCCACTGATTACCATTCTTGAGTCATTATGGAAATTATACGTGATGTAATTGGGTCTCCTTTCACCTACATTATGTCCTAGGACAGCAGTTCCCAGCCCTGACCCTAGAGTAATATGGTCTTGCTTGACCACAAGCTATTTCTTTGGTTGGTACCGAGTGTCAAAAATTACCCTACTTCAAGGTTACTGTGTCTAGCAACCTCAGCACACAGATGTTCATGCAGCCTCCCCTCAGCTTGCTTGCTGTTGACTAATTTCTGACTAAACAGCTCTTAGTAGTGGAGCAATTTATAATGGACAGGTGCTGGTGGGAGTGACACTGTATCAGCCACGCCCACAATGACATTTTTCCCTTTCGCAAAGGTGACATTTTAGGCAACTGTCCCATGATGAAAAGGCTATTGGCAGTGTACAGTACCTTTTGTCCAGGGTATTCCCAAGTGAAATCGATGGCAATGTCTGCCTCTCCAAGCACGGAGCAGGTCACCTGCAGATTCTCCCCAACGTGGACCGAAGTAGACGAGGCATGAATCACAGGAGAGGGGGCAGAGACAGGGTCTAACAAGAAACAGGCCACACTTTACTTCCTGTTTTCATTGCATTTGGGGCCTGTAAGCTGCCGGCCTTACGAGCTGTAATCCTTAAACACAGGGCTTTCTGTGTAGCTGGGTAATTGAATTTCACACTCCAACACATAAATCAGCTAAGTAACTTGAGGCAATGTCTAATGAAAGTTAATTTCTGCTATGGCGTGGGAACTAGCACAGGTAAAATAATTCTGAACATCCAGATTGTATGTAGCTTTTCTTAATTTAGGAAAATATTATCTGTATCTTGATTTTGTTTTGTGATGTGCGGTATGTGAACTGTCATGTCAAAGCATTGTAACTGTACGAACAGAAAATGTTATTTTTGGAAACGACTGTAAGTAGCAATTTTCGATCAGCTCCATCATGCCTCTGTTTCCTGTGCCCTTTTAATAATAGTTCATTACACTTATATAGGATGTTTATGGACACCCCACTCAAACTGCTTTACAGGTAATGTAGATCCCCTCCACCACCACCAGTGTGCAGCCCCACCTGGATGATGCGACAGCACTCACCACACATCTGCTATCAGTGGGGAGGAGAGCAGAGTGATGAAGCCAGTTTATAGATTAGGAGGCCATGACTGGTGAAGGCCAATGGGAAATTTGACCAGGACACTAGGGTAAGACCCATACTCTATTCAAGAAACACCTTAGGATTTTTAATGACCACAGAGAATCAGGCCCTCGGTTTCACATCTCAGCCAAAGGACGACACCTGTTTACACTATGATGTCCCCATCACTATACTGGGGCATTAGGCCCCACTTAGACCGCAGGATGAGCACCCCCTGCTGGCCCCACTGACACTTTTTCCAGCAGTAACCTTAGCTTTTCCAGGAGGTCTCTCATCCAGGTGCTGACCAGCCTCACACCTGCTGAGCTTCAGAGAGTTGCCAGTTGTGAGTTGCAAGGTGATATGGCTGCTGGCTTTTAATTTCCTGAGCAGTCATACAAAACTGTGGGCTCAGATCTGGGTGGGGACCGTGCTGTTGTACCCTTGAGTAAAGCAGACCCAGACTGGTCCGGCCAAACCAACTGTGTGTTAACTACAATATACGCGGAAAAGAAAGAGAAACTGAGGATTGTAACTGTAATCTGTAAATCGATTTGAATACAACAGCATTACAACAGCAGCATGCTACCTCCCCGAACCAATTGTGTTTTTTTTCTAATATGTATTATATTGTTTTTGTAATATGCAATATGTTCTAATATGTTTTTAGTTTCACGTTCCTACAAAACGTGCCCAAGAACAGAGGGATATGCGTCACGAACGAGACCCGCACTTACAGTTGACGTAAATGAGCATGTACTTGATGGACGTCTGGCGAAGCCCACGGTAGCTGGCCAGGCAGAAAAGGGAGCCGGCGTGGTGGGGTTTGGGCCGGTGGATGGTGAAGCCCTTCTTCACGTCGAAGGAGATCTCGACCCCGTCCACCTTCAGCTCCTCGGGGGGAAACTCCCGGTGCAGCGTGACCGTGGCCAGCGGGGACGTCACCTGACAGGCCAGGGTGGTTGGCCGGTTGGAGCGCAGCTGCAGGACTTCGTAGTAGTCCGCCGAGGGCACAAACAGCTCCTGGGGATCTGGGAGAAAAGCGAGGTTGGCCGCCAACACTGATGCCATGGAATTATTTTTAAAGCTTTGTCTTGCAGTGCTAGTTCCTGAGATCTGTTGCCTATGTTCATACTTCACTTCACCGAATTATCTCAGTGCAGAAATCAAGCCTTCTATATTTTATCCCACACCCTGATGTTGTTGTGCAGTCTTGGACTGGCTTACATTGGAGAATTAAATATGAATTAAAATGAATTTGAGAGCCAACAGCTTGTGTTGTATTTGCCCACCAGGTGTCAGTGTTACATTGCAGGTCGTGCTGTAGCACGGGACGGTGAACTCGGAAGTTCTGCACCTAGAAAAACAACATTGCCAAATTTGTATTTGCTTTAAGATACAGATATCCCAAAACAAGTGCACCCCTCATTTTCAGCAAACCAGCCCCTCTTTTAGGCCTATCTAATTTTGCGTACTGAACAAACAGAATCAAATAGCATTAAAGAGAAGGGATCACACAGGGAAAGAGCTGCAAAAGCACATTTTGGTTGCTAATCGGTGAATAGTTCCATGCTATCATCCAGCTAATAAATACTGAACATACTGTATGTATAGCACTGCTACTCACACGTAAAAAATATATCAGTCACAATGTAGCTAGCTCTGACATTTAGGAGAAATACTGAAAGGCATTCAGCAGTATGGGCATTTGTAAGATATGCTCAGACATGCATTGTGAGGGCCGCAGCGTGCTGGAGCCTATCCTGGAAGTATACAGTATGGCACAAGGTTTCTACTGTATGAGTGCTCGTCCCCTGGATGGGCTACCGGGGCCACAGAGAAAGGGACGCTGGAGAGAAACCCAATCAAACTCAGCCAGCAGACACCACAAGAGCCCACGTTCAGAATAGAACCCAAGACCCTTGAACTGTGAGGAAGTAGCTTTAATTATCATGCCAGTGTACTGCTCATCCAATAGTAATAAAAAAGAACAACAGTGAGTACAGAGCATTTACCTGGGAAAAAGACGAAGACTTTGGCAGCTCTGTCATACTCCCTTCTGCAGTCTGTCTCCTCACAGTACATGGGGTAACAGGTGTACTCTCCTGTGTCAGCGCCCGTGGAATTGGCTAAAATCAGGGTGCCGTATCTTTCATGCTGAACGATCCTGACCGGAAAGACAGATTTGTCAGAGTAGCACCGCTAACCTGAGCATCTGCAATTTAGAATCAGGCACCCTAATATTTTCATTCACATATTTTGTCTTTGTAGGTCAGGACACGGCTAAGACTACACTGCCATGCTAGTTGCTAATTTTCATCCATGAGTAGACAAATCGTAGGGAATTGCAATGAGCTTGTACGTTTTTTATGCTTATCTGCATTGATTTACCATGGTATCTAAGGAAGGTTGTACTTCCTGTATTATAGAAAGCAGATGTAAAGCATGCTGTGCCCCATTGCAGCTTGTCCTTGCCAGTAAGAGGAATCACTGAGACTGAAGAAAAATCAGGTTTTTAAATGCAAAGTAAGGTACGTAAAGAAAATGCTTGTGCACTTAAAGAAGTGCAGGTAAAATATTCATCCCCTATCTGTCTGGAGAGTCAACTGGACCTCAGCTTGCTTGTGGGTTACCTGAGCCTGCCTTCGTCCTCCTCTTCCAGGTAGTAGGGGACAGCCCACTGGACAGGCTTGCCTTTGCACCTCAGCTCCAGGTTGTCTCCTGCCTGCACAGTCAGTGTGTCTCCTACCTTCTGAAACTTCCCCTTTTCCAGCACCTGCGTTAGGGCTGACTGAGCAGCAGGGGGCGCTGTTGGGGGCGGAGTCACTTTCACCGTGGGTGTAATCTTCAGTTTTGGCTTGACAGCTTTGGCCTTCTTTGCCACAACCTTTCCAGGTTTGATTTTCTGCCTTGGCCTTTTCTCTGTTGTGAGCCTGGGATCCTTGTCATCATTTTTTTGGCTGTTAACTGCAGAGGGACACAGGCACAACCCTTAAACAGCACCGTCTAACCTTGTAAGTACTGTGTTGTCGTATTGGCTAGGAGACGACAGACATTACCTGGATGGATTTACAAATGAAGACTTGAGTTAAGAGATTGTTACTACTTTTGTTCAGAAACGGTTAACAAAAAGCAAACCTGAAAAAGCCAACGCGATGAGGTTTTGAAAAAGAAGTCTTCAACATTAACCAGACATGGTTCACACAGGTTTTGCAAGCACAGCAAAATTATCACATCCATCGAAGGGAATGTAGAATTAAATTATGAGTTCTATATTTAGACTTTAAATTATAGGATCCAATTGGAACCTGAATTAAGCACAACCAATGCAACCATAATTTCCATGTTTACATTAGATCCACCTATGCACCTAACACACAGAAGTACCCTACAAGCACTCAAAGATAGGATATTATCTTTGAAAGGCATCTTTTGAAAACAAATTGACAACTTCATTATAGCTTAGTATCCATGGAAGAACTCACCAAACTCCACCAGCAAAGTTGTGACCACCAATATGCTTAAAACCAGCCTCAGCTTCATGGTTGACAAATTTACACCGAGTTCGTGCACCACTTCTATTTGCCTTCAAAAGCCGATTTCTCTTTGGCGCTTGAGCCCAATGCTACTGTGAAAGATTAAAAAGTTCACAGCAGCCCGTCAGGAGACCCAGCAGAGCAAGAAAGTGTGGGGGGGAGGCACAGAGCTCAAATGCTCAGCTGTTTTCCAGTTCAAACCAAATTCCTTTTCACAGGAGAGTGACACTAACCCCACATTCCTCTGGCTGCCTTGAAAGAGTCGATTCAAAGCCCAGTCTGCCAATCGAAAGCAAGGCAAGCCTGCCCAACATCAGAAGCACAGAGAGGAGCCTACCTAGCCTGGAAACATAGTATGCATATTGTTTCTAATATAGCATTTCTCTAACTTTAAACATTTTTTCCAAGGATAAATTCCTGCTTTCTGTTATGTCAGTTCAGTTATCCTTGGCTTACAACATCATTTCAGACCACAAAGGTATGTTTTGATTTAATTGGAAATGTACTAAATAATTTTCCCAGTCCATATTCTCATTCATTATTGATTTCCCTCCTATAAGGTTATGAATTCTAATGCCCCATAGACCAAAAAGAATATTTTGTGGACATTTCTCTTGTATCTCACATTTAGTTCAGCAGTACATAGTGTGGAAAATTAATTGTCACTGTTGTAGTGCCACACATCTTCACCTATACTTGCACACTACGCTTGCTGAATACAGTACCCATGGCACAGTATGTCCCTTTGAACATTCTCCTTTGAAATAAACACCAAGACCTGTATTCTTCAAATGTGATGGTAAATCAGAAGTTTAAAGATTATTTCTGAAGCATTTGGAATAACCTTTGCTTTACTTTGTGTGCTTATTTTAACTGTGTTCAAATGGGCTGCCAGCAGTCTTATCATTGTACTGTGCTCACGCTACAGATATCCTTTTTTGTGCTCAGGAGTCAGCCTTCCTAGTTTATCTATAGTTCAGAATCAGATTGTGTAAACGGTCTAATTTAATAGTGCACTTAAATCATGTTATGCCACCTGGAATTTCTCTGTAGTGATGACCCCCCCAGTGATGTTAATATACAGTACAATTATAGAGCCTTTGGTAGATGAGTGAATTGCTGCTTCAGACAGATGTATTTCTTGTACTATGGGCCAAAATTCCTTCAGATTAAATGGCTGAGCTCTGATTAATTTAGAGGAGGTAAGCACACATGAATGGGAACATTGTTCCCCAGAACTTATAGTTATGAAGTTATTCAGTCCAAACTAGGGTCTGGCTGTATCAGGCATGCTGTGGACAAAGCTGACTTTTTAAAACACCTCATAGCAAAACCATGTACAGTGTATATACTGATCAAAGATACAGCCCCTAAATGACAGTTGTTTTAGTTTCTGTGACTTCATTACATAAACTTTACTTAAATCATGAAAACTGGAATCCTCATTTATGGCATTTGGAAGTCTGTAGAACCAGCCTTTCCAGAATTTACTCAAAAACCGGGAATGAAAAAAAAAACCTACAATATTGACTAAAAACACCTATGACTTTCTACAGTGGACAAAACATCCATCCATCCACCCGTTTTCACTCCGCTTTTCCTGGTGGGGGTTGCAGTGTGGAAAAAACAGACCAAGTTCATTTTATTAAGAGATTAGTTTACTTAAGATGATACATTTCCTGCTATTATAACGCGTGAACTGTTTTAAATTAGAGAAGTTAGGCCTCCAAAATATAGGCATTTGCTTGCTAGTCAGGTGATGAAATATTTTTTTTAGATTTTTTAACAATGTATTACATCCATGCATACATTTAGGATGTATGTTTTGTCTGTAATAATGTTTTTGTTCACCATCAGTTAAACAGTTTTGACTGAGTCGGATATCTAAAATGTCTGCCTTTTTCCCCAGTGCTTTGTGTCTGCTCTGTGTACACGGCTCAAACATAAAGTGAAAACATATCTAGTGCAATACATTTTCCTCACTGAGTGAAATATGTGAAGCATTAAGAACTTGGTGAGATTTGTTGTTTTAAGAAAACGTGCCCTGAACATATGTCCACTGAATCTTAACTTCTTTAGTAATTGTCTTCATTTAGTATAGTCAAACAACTTGCTATTGTAGCTCATCTTTCCTAACTTTGTCCATCATTGTTCTTTGGTCTAAATATCCATTTTAGATGTTTTTTTAAGAAAATGTTTAAAAGAAAGCTTATGTCTAGTGTTTGAGCTTCCCAGCTTTTAGCATACATAAACATTATAAAATATAAAATAAGTGCTTTCTATCTTTAAAGTGTACCTTAGACTCTTTATCCTTTCATATGCTTTACACTCCATACGTTTCTCTGTTTGATTATTTGCTTTTACTGCCTACTTGAATTATATTTTTGTATTATATGTTTTCTCTGAATATGAACTTCAAAACCCTCCTGATGCTGTGTAAAATCCTGTTTTTTATGCTAGTAGAAATACCAGAATGCACAGCATGGGTTACAAATGTTCTCTTTGCTTCATTTACAGTATACTGTAGTTTCCTTTAGCTGTGCATGCTGTGCCATTCAGTGTTTTTCCTGTGGGAGGCTTTAGAAATATCTTTGAAAGTGGGAAGATTCTGCAGATGCATCTTCGTTTGCATCACTGGTTTTTGTGTCCTGATTTTCCATCAATCAGTTCGACTCAAGAGCCCTCTCCTTTCACTCCATGGCCTTCCGAGTTGGCATCAATAGTGTGAATGTCAACTCGTTGTTTGGCACTGAGGAGGCGTTTCCTCTGCACACTGTGACGGACACCATAACAGAAGTAGATGATGAAACCTGCAAAAATGCACAGACTCATGTTGGTACAAGTTCTATGTTAGACTTTGCTATAGTCAACCAGCTGGGTTTTATGATCCTTACCCACTGCCATCCAGACAGCATAGCGTATCCAAGTGGCTGGTCCTAGCTGAACCATGAGGTAAATGTTCACAAACACACTAACGACTGGAAGCAGTGGCAGGAAAGGAACCTGCGGAGGTAGCAGAGGAAATCGGTTAATGGCAGAGACCTGGGCTGTTGACGTGATCTCATTTTATGAATCAAAAAAGAACTCGCAATGTAGGTTTGTGACACTTGACTGTCATTATCGATGCCACCTGAGATTCACCTTCCTTCGTTCTGGTAACACACAGATATACATGAATCTAAACTATGAAGACAACAATGTTTGATTGTATTTATAATGCCAACAGACAAACAACCATTTTAGATTAAGAGACTGATATGATGCAGGAACTTTGCACTGTCTCTATTTCAGTCTCATTCACCTCAAGTAATGTTTAGCAATGTTGTTTATATGTGGTTAATCTAAATCAAAAATGCTTTTTTAATTCTTATCACAAATACCACACCTTTCCATGATGAAAATTATTTTAGAGGAGTGAATTTTAATGTTGACTGACACCAACATACTATGACAGTTCATTTCTTAAAGTTGATTGAATGATATTTCTACTTCCAAGCCCAAGGTTTGCTTACCATAAAAGAGGCTTTGATTTTACTCTGGGGTTGTCTCCAAATGATTATGACAGCAATGGCAATTATCAGAAGAATCACGGCAACACAAACGAGACTCCAAACTTCTTTGAGTAGCAAGGGCTTTATTGCTTTTGTCATAATCACGCTCAGTAGAATCACCATGAGAACTGGAAAGCAAGCACAGCGCAGAATTCTCAGTTATAAAATTGTATAAAGTTAGCACTGCTAACTTTTGTCATTCCTTTTAAGGTTGAATTTAAACCAGCACTGTTGCCACACGTGAGTCAGTTTTTGTGATAAACATTTTTTAACGTTAATTTATCTGTGTTACACTCTTATCCACAGAAACGCTTAAATATGCATTTTATTAGATGCAAAATGTTGATATCAATTTACACAGGTGGGTTTGTCGAATCATTCAGGGTACTATACATTACTTAAGGGTATAACTGTCTACCTACCTGTGATCTGTAACTCTCTGCTTAGGATTCCTAATCCCTAACCACAGCCCCACACTGCTGCCTCATTTACTCAGAATTTTTACTCAACAGAAGATTTTATTCATTTTGCTTTTAAGTTTAAAGTATCAAATCCTGTGTAATGATTGCTTTATGTGTCCTCTAAATTGACTTTTTAGTTAACGTTCAGGATGGATAACAGCATCCAAGTTCTTCCTGGAAGCTCTTGATACCTTAACTCATATTTATCCACGATATTACTTCCTTAAAATCTACCATAACCATAGCATGCCATACTCTCTTACATGCATTTGTGTTTTGTATCCCTCCTCTTCCCTATCTCCACCTTTGCAGCAATCTGTTGGTTAAATCCTCACTCTGCATAGAGGTCCTAACTTCCTCCAATTACAGAAACATTTCTAAAAGCAGTTTCTTACTGGCTGTTGTCGTTATGCCTTGTGAATCATCATTTCAGTAATGATCATTTTGATTTACTGGCTGTAGCCACATTCTCCCATGACGTAGGCTGCAAAAACTAAAACTACAGGTTGGTTAACCTTGTTCTAAGGTGAGAAAAATGTTTTTACTTGCCTATAAATGTTGTGCAAGCTGATACGGTGTTCGAGGTCCGTGATGTTGCATATGAAGGAGGACATAAGAAAGCAAACTTAGAACCTCCCTGTGGTTTATGGAGGTCACTGGAATCATCTTCACAAGAATCTGGTTGGTACCTAAAAAAGCAGGGTCCTTGTTATAGCGGTAATGCAAATATTGATTCAAAACAAAATAAATGTCATTTATTTTATAATCTCTCTTCTAATAGGTTGTTTCCACTTCTTTTATTAAGGTGTTAAGGCTTTATTAAATGATTGGATAATACATTTCAAGGACTGTATTCATTCTATACGTAGTAAACTCTCCTTTAGATATAGAATGAAGCTATGTTATCATAAACCTCAAGACATTTCATCAACTAGATATATCGAATGCAATATGTGTATATAGAGCATATCACAGTTCTAGCCATTAAAAACGCAATTTACAGTTGGCCTGTGACTAGAGGCCTCAGAGATTTATAACACAGTTCACCTGCAGTAATCACAGGTTAATTGATGTTTTTGTAACTGGTTAATTGTAACACACATTCACACCTGGGGTTTAGTTAAGGCTTATGGTGTATATAAGGGTATCCCGCTGAGTGATTAGAAGGTTTGGGCTGGGTTATTTAAAGGAGGCTGAGATTCCCTCGTCACCATAGTTGAGTGTGAAATGTGTTCAGACCTTCCGAGCTTCCTTACTTAGGTTGGGTAATCATTTACTGGTACCTACCTGAATATAGTTTTGTCTTATAATTGTAGAGCATATATTTATTTTATTGTTATCTTTAAAGATAAGACATCACAGGCACTTTGCTCCCTACAATAAGGCATAGCTAAAATGCTTACCGAAGTATAAGGATGCAGATAGCCACGAGGGTATAAGCAAATAGAGTTCCAATGGACATCATGTCTACCAGCGCCTTCAGGTCAAATAAGAGGGCCATGATAGCTGGAAAGTTCATTGTATGCACATTTACTTTTTACAGAAAATGAAAACCTCATCATTTGATTTTTTTAGAGAAAAAAATTAATACATTTTTTGTTATCAGCAACATTAAAAGGTAGAGCACCACTGGTGCAGCAGGTCTGTAGAGTTCCATCCAATGTTATACTAAACTGTGAACTGGACAGTTTGCCCAGTCTGGACAACAGGGACCTTTCAGTTTGAATTTCCTGGTATTTTTTTATAAGAAGAAAAGTAAGATTACAAATGAGAAGAGGCTATTCAGACCTTCTAGCCTCTTTGGTAATTAGTAGCTAATTGAGCCTTGGATCTCATCCTGTCATTTCTTGGTTGGGCAGCTCGTTACATAACCCTGTCGGTAAAGAACTGCCAACCTGATGTAGGTTTTAAATGTACTTCTACAGAGATTCCACGTGCGTACTCTGGTTGATGTTTCTGCGTTCATTCTGAAGGAGTCCATTGGGCTGTCAATGCTTTTGAGGAGTTTTTAAAATATGTGTATCAGATACCCACATAATCCTCCTTTTAAAGGATGTTATTTGCACATTTAAAGCCAGTGAGGTGAAAATAGCTCCTTAGATGTTCCTTACCTGCTACAGTTCCAGAAGAGAGTGTAGCCACAACGGGGCTCTGGCGTGAGCTAACTCTGCTCAGGGCTCGGAAAAGTAGTCCATCCCTTGCCATTGCAAAAATGACCCTGGGCATGGGAAACATGGAGCCCAGAAGACTGCAGGGGAAAGGACAGTGCCGAGAGTTAGGCTGTGTCAGGGGACACCCCCCTTTTGATTGTAACTCTTTAGCAGATAATTCCTTGGGAGTCACTACTAAGAATAACCGGAAAGCAGAGATACTATGAGAAGAAAACAAAATACAGGCTATTGTCACAAATCATGCTGTGCATCATAATGTCTCTTAAGGCTTGGAGAACAATCCAGAAATATGGCTTACATCCAGAGTACCAGTTCTTAATAGTGATCTACGAAAGAGCCAGTGCACTGGGATTCAGTTTGTTAACTCATGCAGGTGTTAAAGAGCCAAGATGTCCATTTGAAAGTGTCTCCACCTCCAGGGCTAAAGCTCTAAAATTAACCCTTGGCACTCTATAAGCGTAACACTGCAGCATCACAACACTTCATAGGTAAGCAGATGCAGAGGACGTTTCACTCGCACCGCCTTAAACTCATTATCACTCCCTCATCCTGGAATCCATACCTGGTGGAAAGGGCGCAAAGGGAGCCCACAGCCACTACATATTTGGCGGCACTCCAGCCCACATACATGAAGGCCACAGGCAAAGGGCTGTGGATGTTGAGAAGATAGTAAGGCATCATGAGTGTCAGTGCAGCAGAGACACCAAAATAGGCCAGGAAGCAGATCAACAGGGAGGAGACAATTCCCAGAGGAATAGACTTTTGGGGATTCTTCACTTCTTCTCCTGGAGGAGCAATGCACAGTCAATCCGGGAGCACACACTTCATTAGCTGACAGTCTTAAAAGCACATGCTAAGAAATATGGTTTTGGTACATTTCAAGATAATGAGGCAGTAGGTTACATAAGCTAGCTTGCAGTGTCTATGTCCAGCTTTGTTTTCATCCTTTAAGCTTTTACTCAAAGTTGAACCTTCCCCCACATTTAAAGTTTGAAGTTTTGCATTATTTTGAAAGTGGCTTTGAAATTTAAATTCATAGCATTCAACGTAGGGATTGCAGTTTGTATTGGCATGTGATTTATGCAGGGATACATCTCTGGGAACCGCAAATAATTCAGAAATGTTGTTAAATCTCGGAAAATAAAGAGAAACCTTTAAAATGTGCCTTTTCATAATTGTCAACAGCAAATTACTGTGTTTTCTTTCAGTTAACTGTAGTTGACAACTGCATACCCTGTCTCTGAAAATGAATATTCTTTAATAAACAGGTGCTCACTTTAAATCTCTTCATGTGTTTTTCTTTGGCTTCTTACCTGTAGTTGCAATGCAGTCAAATCCAACAAAAGCATAGAAACAAGTAGCAGCACCTGCTAGTGTTCCTTGAAAACCATAAGGGAAAAATCCCCCAACCCCAAACTCACTGGTCACATTGACAGCTGAAGACAGGTTTCTGAGAAACACACAGAGAAGGACACGATACAACAGGTGACATTCAGAAAGGTCCTCCGATTATTGTACATTTGAGCTCACTAGCCAAACTTTCACCTAATTTCACTGCAAAACTTTATAACAGTTAATATCCAGCCAAAGCAATGACGATCATGAGTATTAAAGACAGAGTCACATGTTCTATCACCTAAGTATTCATGCTGTACTAAGTTAGCTTTAAAAATCTATTCCCTTTAAATAACCTAGAAAAACAACAGTTAAAGACGTACTCAGCCTGCACAGTCTCATTCAGAATAGTTGCTTCACTGATGTACCAGTTCTTAAGACGTCCTTTAATGAACCCAGTAATGATTACAAACAGTAGCACTAAAATGTTAATGCCCGTGAAGATCTTATTAACCGTTGTTGACTCTTTCACTCCAAATGCAAGGAGACCTTTTGGCACAGAAAAAAAAAAGGTGAGATCTTGCATTAACACGCAAAGGAAAAAAGTGGGTAACAAACAATAAAAAGCCGAAAAAATTCCCAAAAGTCACTCACCTGCCAGCAGCATGATGAGACCGGCTGCAAAGAAGTCTGGGTAGGAGGCCAGGCCTGGCAGGTCCATGGCTGCATACTTGTCAAAGAAATTAGCAATGACATTGCCAATCAAGTCATCGAACGTGCCACTCCAGGCTCGGGCCACGCTCGAGGTACCTGTTCCAAAAAAAAAAAAAAAACCTGTTCTGTCAGACACCAAATGGTAAAACCTTAATCTTTCCAGTTATCATGCAACAAAACCTTCTTCATAGATTTCTTTCATGGATTTTTTTGGTAATCGTTTTTTATTTTCCCTTAAAATACAATCCAAAGATAAAAATTCCCAGTCCCATTACCACCTGAATCTCCCTCAATAGTACTTCCTTCTAGGTTTCTACCTGAAGACACCTAATACTTCTGTGAAAGACTTTCCTGATTTGAAGATTTAAGAGAAGAGAAAAATATTTACTTTTGAAATTAATTAAGTTTTGCAGGGATCACAGATACATTTCCTGTAAGGCCTAGAGTCTTCTGATTTTCAATTAAATGATTTTTGTCTAATTATTGTCCAAGACATATGTATACATTTCTTTAGGTCTTTTAATGTCAGCTACTCAAAGCATTCACCTAATTAAAGGTACACTTAGCTACAAAACGCTTCAGAAATTTGACACTTATAAAATTAGCTAATTAGACCAAAAGTCACTAGGCCCTCCAGAAAATGAGTTTTAGATTCCTGCTTTACAGGTATTTAATAATCAAGTTGTTCCGTTTCACATCTGTGTCAGTTAATTAGAAAATACATTCCATATGCTCTTTTCGTGACCCTTCCGAGTGATGCTAATGTAGTTATGCGATTATCTGAGCCTTAAAGGCTGAGACGTTGTACTGTATTTGAGGGATTAAATGAACCGGGAATTTGTCAAGAAATGTCTTCCATCATGGTGTTTGTGCATTCTTTGAGAAACTCAAAACAATCGCCTTCTTGCCTATCACATAGGAGAGCAATAAATTCCATCCCGTGATGAAAGCCCACACTTCGCCCACTGTCACATAGCTGTACAAATAAGCGGATCCCGTCTTGGGGACCCTGGAGCCGAACTCCGCGTAGCACAGGCCCGCGAAGACGGAGGCCAGCGCGGCGATGAAGAAGGAGATGATGATGCTGGGCCCGGACACACCCCTGGCCACCTCCCCAGATAAAACGTACACCCCTGCCCCCAGGGTGCTGCCCACCCCCAGCGCCACCAGGTCGATGGTGGTCAGGCAGCGCCGGAGGTTGGACGCCTCGCCTTCGGGGGCCAGGGGCTTCCTGCGGGAGAGGCTCCACAGGAACGCGGCGACCTTGTCGCATGACATTGTGTCCACGTCTCCACGCCGGGAACTACGAGAAAGAAAAGACGATGCGTGGGAAAACGAAAAAGGCAGGCAGGAACGTTTCACTTTGCAGAAAAGGAAACAATTGTAATTGTAGCATCTCATTTTTCATACAGTGTCTCTAACTACTGATTCATACACGTTTTAGTTCAGTCATTCCATAAAGTAATCCCCCCACTCACTGCATATATGTAAAATATCGAGTTCTTTACGATTTATTTATAGAATAAATATACTCTTCTTAAAAACAAGTCTTTTGCTTGTAAGAGAACCAGCATTATCTGAAACAATAGTGTATTATTCATGCATGTCTTATAGATTCTCCTGCCATTGACGGTCTGGTGCTGAAGGAGATTTTGATTGACAATGCCATCTTGAGAAACTGAAGCTGATCAAAGCAACCTGCCACAGTGGAAAACTCTCCACGCCGACCACTTGTGTTTTTATTCCTCTCAGCTCCCTGCGTGTACTTACCAGCGGGGTTCTGTTGTCCTCCTGGGGTCTGTTCTCGAGATGCGGGAAAGGAGATGTGACACAAAGAACCAGAACCGAATCTCCTTTAAGGCCCTTCACAAAGCAAACAGTGTTATTTGCTCTGTGATAGAGTAGTGCTGATGACTTACATTTTCATTAGAACAGAGCTGATTAAGTGATAAATAATAGTTCTGCAAGAGAAAAATCCTACATCTATAAATGTTTTTTTACATTGTGAAAGGTCATTTTAACAAATTCAAAGAACCTGAGACAACCGATAAATATAATAATATAAATATAATTTGACAGACTTTTATCATGAATTCCCCTGAATTTCATTGGAATAACATCTGAATATATATGTTAGTCCTCAGTCAGCTGGAGTGCTTTTTTAAACATGTAACCCTATTCATGCAATTGCATGTTAATGTCGTGATTGATCCACTGCCACAGAAATTTACATGAACAGGACTGAACTCAACATGAAGTACCACATATCCCAGAGGATTTTTTTTATTTTTAAACTATTTTTAGAAGACATTCCCATGCTTTTCACTTGGGATTTGGTGTGAATTTTTTTGCCACTGTTTTAGTGTATCCAGTGAAATGAATATGAGCAAAGACAGACTGGGGTAATTGATTTCAGAAAAAAATGTATGCTTTTGTAAAAGCATTTTTATACATGCATTGAATTACAGATATATTATACAACATTAAAAATTTTCTGTGTATTGGCAACATCCTGTGTCATAAATTTAAAACTAACAGAGCAGCAAAACATTCTGCTATGAAATAATTAAAATAAAATGTTTATGTGTATGTGTGAAGTAATGTTATTTCTATTTTCTATTTTATTTTTTTCTATTCTATTTTCTAATTTTTTTATACCTGTCATTATTGGAAGTATGGACAGTATTTAACTTCACACCTACAGTATATGTAAGTATTCGGTTCTTTAGATTTACTATTATATTTGTTTAGAATGGAAGTCAAGAGACTGCTTATAGAATGATTACCAAGATGTGGAACATTTCACATTCTGGCTAGATGTGTTTCCTGGGGTTGTATACAAACTGAGACCAAAAGAGTGGTAAGAGGTGATCTAACACAAATGCCAGTGAGTAATTTTACTATAATATACATTCTGCTTATTTGAACTACTCAATCATTTAACAAACCATACTAAGATTAGACTTCAGGAATACTCCTGAAGTCTAAGGCTCCAAACAAGTGACAATAATAAGCAATACCTCAGTCCTAATATAACTTGGTACTTGCAAGGAATAGAAATTGTAAAATTGCTCTATTTCACTATCTCTGTCTGTTACATATCGCAATTACATTTTACTGATTAGCGATTACATTTCAGTACTTCATGTGTTGTTCCCAAGAACATTGCTTTCTTCTCCCCTATCAGACGACTCTGATATTTGCATTAGCTAATGTAATATTTTTAGCTTTAGCTTACAGATACGAGAACCAATCCTAGCCACTTGCTTCTAAATGTTTTCCAGCGAGAGACATATAAAATTGCAGATTATGATACCAAGTCAGAAACTCAGAATATATCACACAATAAAGTTAGTTTTAAAAACATAGTCGTTTAAATTTTCTTATTTGATATCTGTTACAATAATGATACCTGTTAATTGTGTCTACATTTATTTTTAATTTACCAAATGAGAATTCTCCCAAAATATTGTGTTTTTATTCTTTGTTCAATGCCTGAAAATTTACAATACAACTTCAAGGTGTACTTAAAAATACAGTTCATTGGTTGAATAGTGTAAATATTTATTAACATACTTACAGACATGCAGATTTTTTAAAATCTTTAATTGCTAGTTTTTACAGAAAGATAAACAAAAAAACGTCTAATCACATTTGTTTATGTATTTTGATCTAGATGAGCCAATTGGGGTCCTATAATTTGCAGACTTTACTCAATATTTTGTGTTTTCCATTGTTGTACTGTAATCCAATTCTCTGGCAATCTTCTGCTGAAATATTAGCCCTTTTATCTTATTCTAGCAGTTAATCCTAAAAAATCTTTGTTGCATGGTATAAAAAGCTTTTAAGCTTTACATGTGTGTCTAGAGGAACAAATGAAGTCAATAACGAACACCCAATAAACTTAGATTAGATTTATCTAATTAGAACATTGCATTGTTTTGACCAAGTTTTTGAAGATTCTGATATGTAAATAAGATGCCAAATGTCAAGATTGGTCCTTTCACACCTAAACTAAACTGTATTATAATCAGTCAAAGTTGGCATAATAGTGGAAAACACCAATGGATGCTTTAGGTCAATTATTGATGTTCATAACATGCATGTATTTTAACTATGGATCATGTCTAACCTAAGATTCTGTAACTACAGTGTAGTAAAGAACACATTACATATATATAATTTTATTTTCTATTGAGTTGGATTTGATACTCAATTCATTATTCAATTATTAAAATTTAACTAATCTAAAAATAAAGGATAATAAAAAATGTCATCTTGAAAGACAAAGGCATCTTGAAAGACTAGTATTTGCACTTACAGTCATTTCTCTACCTTTGTTACAATTGAAAGATATCCTTGCTTGAAAAAGATTTTTCTATTCTGTCACTGTAACTTTGAAGCTTAATTTCTATGGCATGTTCAGCTTTGTGCATCAAGCCTTGAAGGTAGTGTAGTAGAATATTTCCTTATTATTTTTCTCTAAAACAACATCCTTAATGTGACTCAATGAATTTTATTTATAAAATATTTTTCCATGAAGGTCAACGTACCTGCTATCCGAAGGTACTGGGCTCTGTGGTGTTGATGCAATTCCTTCCGTTTCCCTTGGATGTCTCTACAGTAAAGGTGTTCACAGTCCATGTCTTCAGTAGTATTCTGTTTGCTTTCACATCTCTGAAATACACACAGCATTTTTGATAGATCTGTTACATTTAGGATGGACTTGTTACTAAAAAGAACTTAAGGCCACTGAGCCATCAAGTTTAAATGAACCGTTTCTCTATTGAAATTTTAATTTGCACCATAATTCAATATACACTGTAATCTGAATATACAACACAGATGCAGTCTTCACTCTTAGTTGAGATGCATATTTGATTATCTGTAAATTAACCAAAACTGAACTTCATCTAAAAAAATATACAAAAACCATAGAGCCTTAGATAGCATCACATAACAATACAGGATCTTAGAAAACACGAGACAGTTGATGTTAATATAACAATACCTGAGGCTAATGTTCCTGGAGAAGGCAAAGTTCAGTTCAGTAAACTTTGCAGTTAAAGTTTCTTGTGAAGAGGTCAAAACTCCTTCAAAAGCGTACTCAGTACGAACACAACAGAAACTTAAAATTTCACCACACGACTGACTTGATTTGTGTCAAGTACAGCACCATTATAAAATGTATAGATTATTATTAAATATACAGATCATCATACTGGGATCTGATTATTTTTCATCCTTCTTATGCAAACATATTTAAATTGGGGGATGCTCAATTATTGTCAGCTAATCATGTCTCTGTTTTAATTGATTAAAAATCTTAATTGATTTACTATACTCCTATAATGTATGTACGCTGAAGTGTTTTGGGAGTGCACTGGATTGTTTTAGAATGGGGAGAGGGTCTCAGAAGAGGGAGGAGAATGAAGAGTAAAAATCTCACTACCACCCAAGCCATTTTACGAGCGACCCTGCAATAGTGGCCACAGGGTAAAAGATGGAAGGAACATTTTCAAAAAGGGGGAACATCAATCAAAAAACAAAATTGAATAATTAATTCAGCTCAGTAAGCACCTTAACCCGACATAAATCAACACACTTTCCCTCTTCTGGTGATCTAGGTGTATGGGGTGGGGGGTAATTTTTTGACTATGCTGAAGAGTGTGGCTGAGGTCCAGTTCATGGTGAAAGGCAGTCAGTTCCTCTTGATGACCTGCCACACTGCCCATACTGGAGGGGTGCGTCCCATCACCCTTATGACTTCCTTTTCTTCCCAAAAGCTTCCCAGGGTCTGGGAAAGGGCTCAGATCTTGCATTTATCACCCCCCCCCTTCCCCCACTACTACACAGTGTTATACTTGCATAACATTTTAGCCAGTATTAATTGAAATGAAATTATCAAATAATCTCTTATAGTAAAAAAACACACACATTTGAATGTTCTTACGTCCTTACGTTGATTTAAACCAACGTAAAAACACCAAGTTTAAACCAACACGTTGTTAAGAATTACTTTTCTAACTTAAAGACTGAGTAAATGGAAAAAAAAATCATCAGAGTTAGTCCAGTTGATGGGTCTACAGCCCACCTCCTCATACACACACACCCAACATTAATGGCAGATTCTTCAGTTACATTTTTGTGTCATTTAGTCTTTCACATAGATGTACACTGCTCACATAAGAGAAGTTAACCACCTATGGGTGATTAAACGCCACCCAAATGTTTACAATTGTAAGGACCTGAGCAGTATTTTACCTCAAAAACAGAACTATAAGCCGGAATAAAATCATATTAATCACCCTCCAGGCTGTAAATGTCTACAACATTATGTCTCCTCATCCCCCAAAATCTTTACATTTCTTTTCACTGTCACTACTTGTAAATAAGAATAATAGACATGCTATTGGGCTATGCAAAAAACAAAACCACAGTTACCTTTATAATAAACCAAACCTCTCATGTTGTCTATGTAAAACGGCTTCATAAAGCAAATGGAGTGAATAGGTTGCGTCTGTTTACTCCAGTGCTGCAAGATTATTTTACTACAATATATGAGCCTAGCCACTAGAATAGTTAAGCCTGCCCACTGCCTGGGATTAGTGAAAAAAAAATTCTCACAGCAGTTTCCAAATCGTACCATAAGCTTATTATTCCACAGAAGACACAGAATAAGAATTGTGCAGGAAAAGTTACACACTGCAAAGAAAAATGTGTTTATGCTAAATGAATGACCTCCAGCCCACCCTTCTGCCCTGCAGTTCACTGATTTCAGAAAGAGGGGAATGTGTGTGGACTATCATGTGGTTATTTTCTGGAAAAAAAACATAATTATGCTAAGCTAAAAATGTGGAACGAGAGAAAGAAAGGCATTCAGGAATGTATTTACCTGAGAATAAATAATTTCATCATATGTTAGGACAACTGTCTCTGGATTTGTTACACCTTATAATACTAAGCTTCAACACTGGGCACTGAGCTATTAAACAATTATGCTTCTATTGTTGTGTTTAAATCTTGTAAGAATTCAAATATGACAGAATTTCCATTACAGTTTTCCTACACTGACAAACATGCTTCTAAAACTGTAATTACAATAGGCAAAGCGAGCATTTGGATAACTATATTTTGTTTTAAATGTAAATGGGTAGACAATGGACAATTGTCGTAATTCTGTCGACAATCTGCTCTCCTATACTTTTCAAGGTAAAAAAATCATTTGACTGAAC
Organism: Lepisosteus platostomus; assembly: GCF_059453375.1. NCBI lineage: Eukaryota > Metazoa > Chordata > Actinopteri > Semionotiformes > Lepisosteidae > Lepisosteus > Lepisosteus platostomus. The sequence continues at coordinate 39,288,630 of NC_142623.1, forward strand.
TCACATTTCTTGTTATGCTTTCACTGGACTTTGGTATTACTCAGTTACACCAAAAATCAAGAATTTTAACATAATTCAGTGATGACACATCTCTGGTTTTGTCTGATTGCAGTAGAGGGCAGCATAACACATATTTTCTTCTTTGTTATTAAGGAAATGAGTTTTAGCAATACGTGAGTGACAATATTATTTTTAACTGTACTGATATTTTTTTATATTGGAATTCTTTAAAATGTTCAGATATTTATTGTTATGTGATATCTTTTTCAGAAGTAATAAGGTATTTACTGGTCTAATCACTCAGCATTCTTTCCTTTCTGTCCTTTGTATGATACGGTATTGACAAAACTCATTTTATTTGTACTTTAAGTGCTTTCAAATTTAATTTTTAATTCCAATACCCTGCCTTCCCATGACTTGATATATTTGTACTTAATAATAATAATTACTTTCACTTATATGGCACTTTTCTGGACAGTCCACTCAAAGCGCTAATGGGGACTCTCCTCCACCACCACCAATGAATGTGCAGCCCCACCTGGATGATGCGATGGCAACCATAGTGTGCCAGTACTCTCACCACACAGCTATCAGTGGGGAGGAGAACATAGTGATGAAGCCAGTTCATAGATAGGGATTATTAGGAGGCCATGATTGGTAAAGACCAATGGAAAATTTGGCCAGGATGGTGGGGAAACACCCCTACTCTTTTAGAGAAACGCCCTGGGATTTTTAATTACCACAGAGAGTCAGGACCCCATTTTACATCTCATCCTAAGGACAGCACCTTTTTACAGTATAGTATCCCTGTCACTATACTGGGGCATTGGGACCCACACAGACCACACGTTGAGTGCCCCCAACTGGTCCCACTACCACCTCTTCGAGCCTCGGCTTTCCCAGGGGTCTCCCCTCCAGGTGCATACGGTACCTGTGTGGCTTCAGTGAGTTGCCAGTTTTGAGTTACAGAGTGATATAGCTGCTGGCTAATCTTTATTGTCCTCTCATTTTCTGGGTCGGAACACTGGTGATTCGGAAATAAATTGTATTTATTAACAGAACTATTTGTCACAGGAGGTTAGAATATCACTGTATCCTACGGGGTTTTAGATTTAAAAGGGAAATAGCTTCATTTCTTTATCATCATTTCCACTATGTCTTGAATCAAGCATTACTCCTGTTGGACATTGTGACTCAATCAGCCCCTTAAAGACACAATAAGGTCTGTGAAGGGCAAAAGGTGGAAACCTTGGATATCTGACCGCACAGTGAATGAGATTAAGGAAAAGAGGGAACTGAAACAGAAAGAAACATGCTAAAAACAGATGTACAAAGGCATATGAGGAAGGACATATAACACCTGGATCTGTCACGAGATGGCCAAACAAGAAGGCAACATATGGAAATATTTTCAGACTTTGATTGTCCACAACACCATCAAACTTCAGAACACAGAATGCTAAAAAAACAACCAAACAACCCACCACCACGTCCCGTTACATTATTAAGGTTTGATATTCTCCAAATTAAACACAAAGCAAAGAAATTAGTAGCCACCATGTATGGCTGAACCTGGAAGACATCTGATACGTTAAAAGAATAAAAAATGATGTGGAGCTGTGAACCATGTTTTGTTTTAATTAAATACTATAGGTGTCCTTGCAGAAAAATGCAGGGATAATGCAAGAATAACACAATTACACAAAGAAATAAGCAGTCTTTGTCATGATCGTCATCCATCCTCTTAAGGGTGCACCAGATCACCGCCCCTGTCTGTCATCCCATCCTGATTCCTCATCGTGTTTGACCTGTTCTCCTTCGCCACTTATTTTCGCTCACACGCACGTATGTACGTTCACCGCTCTGGGAGTCGAAATTGTGGAGATGTGATCTCATTGGGGGGACCACTCCTGGTCAAGTTTCCATGTCCCTACTCCTCCTCCTCCCCACCCCCGAAAAAGAACTGTCTGCGGAGCTGTTTTATATGGAAGCCCGTTCTGCCTGGGAGTAAAAAAAAAAAACCGCGCTATGGTATCTCTTAATTGCGACTTGTGGCCCACATTTCATTGTCTGTCCTCTTGTTATTGTAACGCATTCGGGATCTAGGGCTTGTGCCCTCGCCGCTACCACCTTAATTCGTGCCTCACAGCGTGGGCTCGTACCCAGGTCTTGCCAGCTGAGCTAAAGACCTTCTTTGCTTTAGTCCCGGCGGCCAACATCCCTGTTATGTGCAGGGGAGGGCATCAAATCGTCCCACCTGTATGTCGGCTGTTCCGTTACACTGTATTCATAAATCGTACAGGATCATAGGATCTATAGGCCTGTAGACATGTCTTGTACAGTGCCCTGATAAAAATCAAATTACACGGATTGTTATGGAATCCCATTTCCACTACGGAGGCTTCCATAGTACTTGGATGGAATAGTGGACGGTGGGCTTTAGAAATAGAAACTTCACATTGTGAGGAATTCACTATTATAAAAGCTGGAACTTATACTTTTTACACATTTCCATACGAGGCATTGTATGTCTTGCCTTTTGATTATTTAAATTTCTAATAGAATTTAAGTAAAAAAGGAATTGTACTTTAAAAGCAGTAATAGAGGGAGCAGTATTAGATTACTTTTGTGGGTGAAGCATTTTGCCAACATACAGTAATTAACAGATTAATAATAAGAATATATCCTTTATCCAAATCAGAAATTTAAAATATCAAAATCTTTAAATTTAACATTTACCTTTAAATGTTTAACTAACATTTTGCAAATGTATCCAAAACAATTTTTGTACAATTCCTTTTTTACTTGGTCTTCTTTAACTTAGCTGACAACACACACAATTGTGAGATATGAAGTCGTAATTCTGAGATTCTATGTCGCAATTGCGAGATATAAACTCGTAATTACGAGAAATAGTCGTAATTCTGAGATACAAAATCTTAATTGCGAGATACCATAGCACTGTTTTTTTTTTTACTATCTGGTGAGAACGGGCTTCCGTATTTTAAGATTAAGGGAGGAGACAGATTTAATATTTTGAGTTCAGGTGGGTAGCTGCATCAGCATGTGTAGGCTACAAAGGAACAAGTAATATGTTTATTCCGTGCTGAAAAAAGATGAAAGAAAACACATTTCGGCCTTGGAGCCTTCTTCAGGTGTGAGCAGGTGTCTTTAATATTTTGAGATTAGATATTAGAACAGATTTGGAGAGGTAAAAAGGACATGTTAATTTCCTCAGGTTTCAAAGACTCAGCTAGTGCTGAAAACACATTTTGATGAAAGTAAGAAAATATTAAGAATTATTAACTATACCTTCCATAGTTTTAATGTGTTTCACAGATGATCTGTGCAGATCCACTCTTTGTTTTTAGTTTGCCTGCATATATTACAAGTTAGCCCTGACATACTGTATCTAACTCATAGAGAGAATTGTCTCCCAGTTTAGGGCCCTGATAAAAGGTTTGGGGTGAGTCCTCTTGGTCAATTTCTACTGCATCTCACACTTTGCATTTTTCATTTGTTATTTGATGTTTTTTTTTTAAATATCTTCTCGTTTCAAAATGTTTCGCGATTTGTGCTCATTTCATCTTTGACAGAGACAATGGAGTTAAGAAGTGCACATGAGTTTTTAATGTCTCAGCCTCTGCATGTCTTTAGTGAATCGGGGAAGTCTGCAAAGGTGACTCATCAAGTTGAAGAAAAAAAAGCTATGGAGATCTGAAAACATGAGAGTGCTGATTTCTCGAGCCTAAGCGTAGGTTTTTTCTGGGCAGCGGTAGTTGATAGGAGAGACATTCCTGTCTCTCCCTGTTGGCTCTGACATTTTACAGCCTGTTACTGGAAGGGCCCACTGCAGAGACAGAAATAGAACAGGATTATCAGATGCCTTTGCACTACAGCAGACTCAGTCAGGAATCCCGGCTCTGTCACTAGAGCCACTACAGAACAGCCACACCCTTCTCTGCATATTCCCTGTGAATGAAGGTGAATAATTCCACATCCATTCGTTATTTTCTATCTTTATATCAATATCTTAAAAAAAAAACTGTTCTGAAACTGTGGTTCTCGCACAAAGATGGTCTTTATTTTTCCTAAGAGTCCTTGGAAACAGGTCAATGAAGTCTTGGAATTGTAAGTCAGTCACGCCAAGACCCCAGAATCTGTCCGTTATCAGGTTGATGGTATGAACAGATAAGTCAAGGAGAGGGGCTGTGACGTCCATATTGAAATCTACAGCTTGAGAGGGTCCCTCGGGCAACAGTCATTTTAAGAACCCATTTGTCAAGGCCTTTTGTAAAGAGACGGCTGAGATATTTCATTGTGATTTCGCCCAAACAAGAATGGAAAATGCTGTACCACACAATTAAGCTTGGAAGAAATATTTAAATTCCCCATTTTAAATGCACTCCACACAGAGAAGGATTCCACATAGTTTGGCAAGTTGGTTTAATATACATATTCTGCACTGTTGGCAAGCTTTTACTGGCAGTGTACAGTAAATACACCCCTCCTACTTGTAAATTACAGGGCTTCATTTTTGCTATCCGTGGAGGTCCATTTTCGCGTGAGCAATCCGGGCAGAAGTAGGGGGAACATACTGCAGAGCGCTCAGATCTGCAGGACACGCTTGTTACGTCACTCATCCTAAGATAGGCAACAGCTGTGGAGCGGCTCTGCGGTGTCTAGCTCTCCGGATCCGCAGACGCTTGGAGCGGCTGGGACAGGGAACTCGCAGCGACACTTCTGCCTTTAAGAATTCGAGGGCATCAAGTATTCCGCTGACGTGAGTCCAACGTTCCTTAAAAATAGAATAAACTCTTTGCTGAATTACAGGTTGGATGGTGATTGCTAAAAATACTGTAGGTTGTTAACGTAACGGAGCGTTTTTTTTTTTTTGGTGGGGAGAAATAGTGGCTACAGAAGGCGTTTGATTTGCATCGTTGTAGTTTTCATTAATTCAGGGACATACTGTACGAGTAACCTAAGAGCAACTGCTGTTCTCTTCACACAAGAAAGGTATTGTGTTTGATACCGTCGTTGTACAACAAAATGAATTTCAATAGGGGGGCTGTTTTAAGGTCACTTCAGTGCTTCTTGTATGTGTTTTTTTTAAAATCAAATTAAAAAAGAATTAATTCAGCTTCAGACCTTAAAGAATATCCATCCTTTGCCAATAAGCAGCAGCAGCTGAAATATTATGTTTGGAGTGGCAGTTACCATATTGCTCGTCTGTGGGGCTTTTAAACCCAAAGACGTTCAGCAAATATTTATCCATGTTCTAACTTATGTTCTCCTGAATGATTATACGAATCAACAGTGTTAAAGGCTATTTAATATATACTTTGTGTTTGTGAGCGGAAAGAGTAAAAGTATTACAGCATCAAAGTGCTCCCTCACAGAACAGTGACGTTGGGTGTGGTCAAGGCCTCATAGAGAGTCTTTGACATTTTGCATATTTTATAAGGACATGAAGGTCCTTTCAGAGGGTACACATTCAGCAGCTAGTATTCTAGAAGAACATTTCCACCAATCCCAACCACCACACTCATTACATTAAACATTTAAACATGGAGTTGCCAGACTGAAGTGCATCATGTTTGGTAAATATTTATGTCTGAAAATAAAACAGAATGTGCTTAGAAATGTTAAGATAAACAGGGCTACATTGGGAAAAAAAAACTAAATATGTATCAAAACATGGCTGTAGAAAATACAGATTTATTGCAGTGATATTGAAAGAAAATATTACAGGTCTCAATGCTGAAAAAGCTATAAATATAATTTTTGCGTAATACAATTTCAGATTTGTCTTTGTAAATTGTAATAAGGATGGTCAGGATTTAAAGTCTGTGTTGGAATGAAAACATTGAATTGCAGAATAGACACTTTATTTGGCCAAGAAGGGTTTGTAAGATCTGGTGCTCTTCTGTATTCTGGCACAGCTGGATTGTTATAAACTGACTGATCAGCACAAAAGGGGCACAGTGCTGCTTTTCAAAATTCATATCTTTGGTTAGGCCGTTTCATCCTTTGAGTGTTTAAAGAATGTAAAGAGATGTATGAAAGATCTTCCTGTATTCTTTAATTTCAGCTAGGCCTTCTGCCAAGGTTACAGCTTCTAGCAACGTGTCAGATTGGAGCATATGGTGCAGCTTATGTACTGTAAAAATGTGACTTTGTGTACACTTTCTTTTCTTTCTATGAAATGCAGTAAAACCGATGCAATAGGAAAATGCTTTTATGTTGGTCAAACCAATCCGTATGTTCTGTTTTATGTATCAGTCGATCATGTTATTAGATTATTTTTACTGTCTGTACTTTTTTCCCCCTAACAAAACAATAATTAGAATGTAATTAGGTGGAAACTATAGCAAAATAGCAGACCTTTGACTATAGTTCTAACTTTGCTGGTGTTTTATTAGAGATACAGAGCTGCACTAAAATGATACCAATAATTTCAAATAATAAGAAAAACAACAATTGAAGACTAACACTATGATTGATGGTTTAAAAATATTTACGGATCATGTTTTGCTTTAGTAAAGATTATTAGAGAACATTTTGTTATTTTAAAAAAGTGTAGCTTATATTTGGGAAATAGTTTGAGCTGTTGTATGTTCACTTTGCTGATATTTAAATGGTTTATTAATGCTAACATAAACGGACTGTATATCGCAAAGTGAGCACGATGTATGGGGGATTTTTAGTTTGGTCTTTCTGAATGTATACACCCCTGTACAAGAAAGCAGCCTGGTTTAAGGCCTTGAACAGTTGCCTGCAGTAGGTCTGCCCACAATGCAGTGCTTTCAGTCCTGGCCACTGCAATGGAGCAAAGAGCTGAGCTTGCAGAAACACCCGTCTGCTTCTTCAGGCTCTGCTGTAAAGAGCATCTCTTCTGACCGTGGGTCAGAGCCTATTGCTATAAGGCACAGGTATCTCCTCCAAACAATTCCAGATTGGAATAACAACAAAATACGGGTTGTGTGGGGTGAGGTGCTATATTATAAAATCCAAGTTAGCTGGATAGAATAACTGAGAATTCCCAAATTATCTGGCTGTTTATTTTACAGAATTTGGATACCGAAGGACTGATAACGATTACTGTGTTTCTTTCAACCTATTTGTTATTATTCATCTTCAGTTTGGAGTTGACAGGTTGGATTTTGGAGTTTACTTTTGGAGGATGGGAGCCTTTCAAATGCATTCACTCACCGCACGACAGACCCACAATCATGTTTGCAGCGCAGTTTGATGAAATGATACACATTAAAATTTCTTGGTTACATGCAGTACCAGCAGAAGAAAACTAAACTCTCATTTTCTGTGGCACTGATGGTAATATACTGTAATAATAGCACATCAAGATGTAAAGCTGAGAACCTGCTCAGTAGAGTTTACTGAGAGCTGTCACAGTATTGTATTGGGCATTTTTCTCTGGATCTCTCTACTCGAATTGTTGAAGTAAAGAAAGCTTTATCAAATAGAAATGGAGGGTTATAGCATATGCTTATGAACTGCATTTATTCTTCATATTTTCTTTCCCCACAGTGACAACTTTTTTTGCTTTATCTGACCTTACTGAATACCCAGACAAAATGGCAGGCAAAGCAAAGGTGAGTGGATAAGTTCCGCTTTGTGTCAGATGGAAGTTGAAAATGTATTTTACAGAAATTGAGAATGTATTTTAAAATAAAAAAAAACATTTATTACAATAACTAGTTTCTGTCAGTAAATATTAATGCTCTTAATATTAATGTTACTTTTGTACTTTCTACAGTATGTTTAGATCTATATGTCTACTGTATCAATGCATTGATTAGTCTACTTGTCAGTCTGTGCAGGTAATAATATATAGAATACCCACAGTGATATATATATAAACATATAGCTTAAATGAACAAGTAATAGTTTTATTCCATGCTGGAAAAAAAGAAGAAAGAAAACAACGTTTTGGCCGTGAAGGAGGCTCCACGGCCGAAACGTTGTTTTCTTTCTTCTTTTTTTCAGCATGGAATAAACCTATTACTTGTTCCTTTGCAGCCTATGCATGCTGACGCAGCTCCCCACCTGAACTAATATAGCTTAAATTCTGAGTAGTGCTTAATAATAACATGGCATCACAGTTAAAACTTAAATCATTGTTTAATTGTCATCTACATAATGAAAGGGAGAGGATCTGATAGTTCAGAAATCTGCACTCTACGGTTATCATCTTATCTCTCAAGTTTCATATGAACCTTCCTGTGCTTCTACCAGTGCATATCCCTACACTGAAAAATTCAGTCAATTCAGGCTGTTGGTTTCTAATGCTGTAGCACTTAATTTATCATCATCGTAGAGCCTAAAATAATGCATTTTGAATGGTTTCTTTACTACTTTAGCTCATGTTGGCTATAGTGATAGCTAGATACTGTAGGCCTGGCTATCTCATCACAACAGGTGTATGTCCCAGTCTGGTCATCTGGGTTTGTAATCCCAGTGCAGCTGTTCAGATGACTGAAGGGCCTGTACCAGAGTGCCTTAAAAATCAGTTTTCCTTTTTAAATGGAAAAAAATTACGATCTCTGCAGAAGGGAAGCTACTGTATATCATGACCATGAGCCAAATTCACTTTGGAGGTTGGAGATTAATTCTTGTGACAGTTTGTGTGGGTGTTGTCAATGACAAAATAATGTTGACAGATATGGCAGACAGAAAGCCTGTTTCCCTGAGAACACACTACAAAAGATGACAGACTCTGCAGTGAAGGAAGAAAGATCAGCAACAGAGAAGTGGAATATTCAGTTTTGACCTTTTAAAAAAGCATTGAAGTTTGATCCTCTGCAGAAGACCTTTTCAAGAAAGTGGTGATCCTGCCCCCTACTCAAAAGCACATGCATGAATTTGATATTCCAGTGCGTAAGGCTGTTGTTCATAACCTGTAACTGTAATTTTTTCTGGAAACAACATTAGTATCTGTCTGACTTTGTGTTTAGCAACGTTTCAATACCCTTTTTTCGAATTAATGTTTTGGGTGTAACACTGTGAAACTCTAGTCTTTTCACCCTGAAGTTCTACGAAGAATAGCCTTTGTTCCCTAGCTGCTAGATAAAAGTGGGAATGATTTATAATGTATATATACAGCATTGAGACCCCATATTGATGTGGAACCCGATATAGAGCGTAGATGCAGCTGTATGTAACTGGACACCTAGCATTACTGACACCATTTATTCAACAATGGATCTGCTGAAAAAACGGAGACCCTCTAGAATGACAGGTGTCAGCTGCTTGGAGATGTCTCTGCAGTGGGAGGAAGCCCAAGAATGGAAGATTGGGCACGTGGCAATTAAGATGGGGTTTGGGGCCTTCTGTGTGGTCCATGCAAACGCTTGAGCTTATATTTTCTAGCAAGAGATTTGTACACCTCCAGACAGGACTGGTAGGAATATCTGCAAAACATTCATAGCTGCAGAGTCTTAGACTAATTGGCTGTTGGATTCACCAGGTTAAAGTTAAAGTATTAATTCTCTCAATATTTATGAAGGCAAAATTCTGCACAATGTATAAGCAGCAGATTTCATTATTTTCTAAAAAGGCTGGTTGTTGAGCATGTTCTGGAAAAGTGGGTGTGGCTGTCGAATCCGAAATAGTACTTTGCCACTGACAGGATCCTTGCAGTTATGAGGCAAATACTGAAGAATTTTCAGTAATAAAAGGCTCCTTCTCCAGAGAGCAGGGGCCATCACCTTTCTCATCGCAGTTAAATTGAAAAACACTCCTCCAATTTGGCTTAAAATTGTATCCTAAATATTTCATTTATTAAAAAAATCAATGGGACTGTCAGGGTTGGGCTTATTTTATCAGGTGGCACAAATCTGCAGAAAATTCTGTGTTGATTAGCTAATAGGATGAGTAGTAACGTAGCATTATGTACCACTGGAAGAAAAAGCTACAGTATAGCACCCATAGACACTTGACACTTATAAAGTATGAATAATGCATAGCTGAAAATAAAAGTAAATTCTTTGACTAGTTAAATGCATGTAATGTATCTGCCACAGCCAGACTGAACATATCATTTTTGAGTGTGCAGGTTCTTCACCACTTTTGATTTCAATCTGTTAATCTGGTGTAGCAGGGATTTAGAGAATTTAACCTGCATGTGTTCCTGAAGTTAGACAAACTTTAAACTGTAGGCATCAGAGACCAAATTGAAGTCTTTAGATTACAATCTTGCTAGGATCTCATAATATTTTTAGTTTTAAAACTAAAAGGTCTCAGATTATCTTCCATTGACAATTGCAAATTCTTTGGGATATGTTGGTCATGATGTACTGTCAATATTGTTTAAATGTTTTGATGGAAATATTTCCCCTGTTTCTTCTGCAGGGAGCTAAATACAGAGGCACTATTGTCAACTTTCCTGATTTTGATCCAAGTAGTGATGCTGAAGTACTGTATAAAGCTATGAAAGGAATTGGTAAGATTTTGATGTCACTGATGACAGTGAACAGAGTGTATTGTTCATAACTGTGCTTAGGTAATTGATAGTGCTTAATAATTCATAAAGGGGAGGATCCTGTTAATTAAAGTTTTGTTTTTACAAAATACAATTAGTAATTTTTTAAAACTAAAAATAGTCAAACTGTTTTTGTCGGACATAATGCTTCTTAAAACCTGTATTTAAATGTGTGGAATATTAAAAATGTATTTTAGTTTGAACTTTATTTGTTGAATTACTAGACATAGGGTCTGGGTGCATAAATGTTTATAGTGGGAATTGATAAAAAATAGAAATTGTTCTCCTGTCTTGTTGTGTTTCCTGGCAGGCAGTGACAAAGATACGATTTTAGATCTGATTACTTCCAGAAGTAATGCCCAGAGGCAGGAAATTTGTGCCGCCTACAAATCTCATTACGGAAAGGTACGTTTTTAGAACTTGATGAATGTGACATCATTTGGGCTTTTAGACGTCCTTCATCTTGTGCTTTTTCTGTTACCAAATCCTTCTTAAACATTATAATATTCCTCAAAATGAATAATTGAAAACGCCTGTATTAGAAAAAAATGATTTGTTTCTTTCACCTGTGCTTCATTAATGTAGAGGTTTCTCAGGAATGCCCTGTTGAAGAGCATCAGCAGTACTGATAGCACAGGTCCTGCACGATTGTGGTCGGGGGGCAGAGAATTTAACACAACTCTTCTGTGATCTTGAGGAGTTTTTGTGCTGTAGATTAAGATTAGCTTTTTCTACACACTTTTTCTTAGGACTTGATTGGTGACCTGAAATATGAACTGACAGGGAAGTTTGAACGTTTGATTGCGGGATTGATGAGACCACCTGCTTATCAAGATGCCAAGGAAATCAAAGACGCCATTGAGGTAAGAGAATACGAATGTGACATGTTTGACTGATTCTAAGAGCGCTGAGGAGTTCATTTTAGCCGATGCATCCCGAATGTAGTAATAATTGCTTACACTTATAACACGCTTTTCTGGACACTTCACTCAAGGTGCTTTACAGGTAATGGGGACTCCCCTCCACCATCACCCGGATGATGCACCAGAACGCTCCCCACACACCAGCTATTAGTGGGGAGAACAGAGTAATGAAGCCGGTTACTCTGATGGGGATTATTAAGAGGCCATGATTCGTAAAGGCCAGGGGGAAATTTGACCAGGACACAGGGCTACACCCTTACTCTTTTCAAGAAACACCCTGGGATTTTTCATGACCACAGAAAGTCAGGACCTTGGTTTAATGTCTCATCCAAAGGACAGTGCCTTTTTACAATATACTGTAGTGACCCCGTCACTGTACTGGGGCATCAGGATCCACATAGACCACAGGGTGAGCACCCCCTGCTAGCCCCACTAACACCTCTTCCAGCAGCACCTTAGTTTTTCCAAGGAGGTCTCCAGGTACTGACCAGGCTCACACCTGCGTAGCTTCAGTGGGTTGCTAGTTGTGAGCTGCAGGGTGATATGGCAGCTGGCTAAAATAATTCCCCAGAGAAGGGGAGAGACAGCTGACAGATTGGCCAGATGACTCAGACAGAGGTACAGCAGGGCAGGCAGCATCTAATGATGTCAGCACAATCGGATGTAGCCTGGATATTCTAAACACATTTTAGAAACATTGAGAACTTTTTTGTGTACTATCATAGGGGTTCATCTCAGTTAATTTATCTTTTATTTTGGCGTGTATTTGGCTTATATTTTCACTCTGGTTACCTAAATAATATCCCTAGCTTGGTAGTTATGACCTATAATTTGGTTTGATTAAAAAGGACTTTTGTAAAAAAATAAAAAGGGATTGTGACAAGATTTTGCCAAACAACAGCTCCTTTGTGAAGAAAATAAGAAAAAAGTATATTTTCACTTATAATGGCACATTAGTCATTTCAGAAAAAAAAATTAATGTACTTAATAGAGATTGAATTATTCTGTGGTTTAAATTAAGTGCTCTGAATCACGCTACCATGTACTACAATGACAGACTTGCAGGTTTATGAGATGCAGCTCCTGTTTTCAGGTATTTGCTTTGTGATGAAAATCTAGGCTTGTAAAACAGCTGTTATATAAGGCCTCAGGCAAACATCAGTTGGCAAGGGCCATGTATTAAAATTAGGGAGGGAGGGCTCTATTGTCACTGATTCGATTTACAAACAAGTAGCAAGTGCAATTAAAAACAACTTTCTAAATGAATAGCCCATTAATAAGTGTGTGTTGTTTAGGCTTTATCAGAAATTCTCTTATCACAACTTTTTTGGAATTTGTTTTCGCAAGATTCTTTGAGTGTGTGCATATACTGTACCTGCCAACACTAACTTGGAAGTTCCAGTGAGCCGGTAGCTTATTTTGGGGTTATTTTAGGGTTCCTCTGCACCACAGAGGCTCCATGTGTCTTTGCAAGGTCTGCCTTCAGCATCCATTCATAAATAATTGACAGGCCAGTTTATTGTCTCATTTTTCAGGGTATCGGGACAAATGAGAAGTGTCTAATTGAAATTCTGGCTTCCAGAACCAACAAGCAGATTCATGACCTGGTTAATGCATACAAAGATGGTAAGAAACCTGAACATGTAAATGTACATTTTCAAAAGGGTTTAGTGCAAGGGAAAATAAACTATGAAAATATTTCTGGCATAGAAAATATTCATTTCAATTAATTACAAAATTTAATTGTAAGATAAATAGTACTGAATTTACTATTTCTAGCTAGCTCTGTAAAACCTGTTCTTATTTACTGATATCTCCTTATGAAAACCCTATGTATTTATACTATACTGTATGTCTGTGATGAACAGTTTTCACAGTTAATTAAAAACCCAGTTTTATAATATTCTTCATGTAAGATAACAGAATAAACTGTCACCTTTTTTAATTAATACAATTTAAATTAGAAAATATATTTGAGTTTTTTTTTACAGGTCTCTAGTATTTTACTGTATATGGTTAATTGGTTGATATCTAACCAAATCTGTCAATATGTAGAGAAAAACATTTTTTGTAGTACTTGGCACTTGCTTTCAAAATCTTCTCCAAAACTCACATTTTTAAAAAAGTTTACAAAAGTTTAAGTATAGTAACTGAAGTGTAACAGGATTTGGGTTTTTTTTATCAACAAAGGAATAAAATAACTGATTCCTTGTCTTTAATCCACAGCATACGGGAGAGATATTGAGGAAGACATTATCACTGACACATCAGGGCACTTCAAGAAGATGTTGGTAGTTTTACTTCAGGTCTGTTACTTAGTTTTCTTTAAATTTTAAAGTGTTTCTTATGTGTTTATATGATAATTTGGTTTCTCCCCATGTTACACATTTTCCAAGCTAAGTAGCTTGCCAATTTTCCATTAGTAAATGAAATAGAACTTGCAGAGTTCAGAGACATTTATTGCTCTCTGTGATGCACTACAAGACGCACATTTTATCTTCAGAACAGACTTGCCAACACAAAGTTAGTTTTTTAGAAAGTAAAATACACTGAAGCCACAGAAGGATGAGCCTAGTAATTATTGCAATTGCAATATATAGAAATGCTTGTAATGAAGAATGGTTCATATAAATTCTTTATAACTGAATTGTAATAAGTCATAAGTGTAGACCTTTTTCTGGTTATTATTTTCAATTCAATGCTTAGCTATTAGAAAATGAGGTACTTATCTATTGAATACAACCACACTCTTAATTTCCTTCAAGTACAAAAGTCATCGTGAGCATCAGCTGGGATTTTCTGTAGAAAATGTTGAAAAGCAAGAGAGAGAAAGCACCGTTCTTATTAAAACTTGTCCATCGTGATACAAACAACAGTGAGGCACAAAACAGGAGTAATGTTACATGTCCCCTTCTCTTTACACCGTGCAAGACCGTTGTACAGTCGCCATTTCAAGATTGTAGAGTTTATATGCTTTTTAGCCTTCGATCCATTAGCATGGTGAATGTTTGGTACATTATGAGAATTAGTCCCTCAGTTTCTTGTCATTCTAAAAAACACTTTGCCATGCTGAGTTGAGTGTTTATTTGCACAGGGAACCCGTGAGGAAGATGATGTTGTGAGTGAGGACCTTGTAGAGCAAGATGCCCAGGTCTGTTTCATTGATCTGTTTTTACAGTGTAAAGTGACATGCAGTTCACACACAAACACCACTTCTTACTCGTGCACAGTGTTTACACGTATGTGGAGTACAGATATTCATATTCATGCACTGCATAACATTAGGAATTCTGAGATTTTCTTTTACGGTAAAGACCCAGGTAAGAGTTTGAATTTAATCTGCTTTAGCATTGCATCATTTCAATGTCTGTCTTGGAAACTCGTTAAAAAAAAATAGAAGTTGCAAGAAGCTTAGCGGTTTCAAACCCTGCATGTATTCTAGATGCTGCAAGTACAGATTAATTTTCTGTAACTGCAGTTTTAGTTAAAAATGTCAAGGGTATCCATGTAACTTTTACCCACACCTTTGCATGTAACAGCAGTTTGATGTTACAATAATTCAAAAACATGTACTGTACCTTTTTGTTATTTTTTGCATTAGTTTATCATCCTTTAAATATTATATTTTGGTTGGTTTAATAGAGCAACCTGATATTTTATACTCTGACAATAGTCACAATTCTAGGATTTTAGTTACAGTAAATCCGTCTAGCCCTTGTGGACAAAAAGAAAAGGTTTTGTTTGTAAAATACTTGTATTGGACTTTTACTCCTACATGATAATACAAGAAATGCTTCTATTACTAATGTAGAACTCACATTATCATCTTCTTTTCTCATTCAAAACTCGGTCTTCCACCACAATGATGAACACCACAGGATCTGTATGAAGCTGGAGAGGCACAGTGGGGTACTGATGAGGCCAAATTCATTACCATTTTGGGCAACCGGAGTGTCACGCACCTTCAGTTGGGTGGGTAAAACTCATGGTGTCACAAACTGGCCTAAAGCATAGTTTTTTATAATGCTATGAGACTCCTAGTGTGTCTTGCATCATAAGAATGTTCTGCTTTTTGCATTGTGTGACTGAAATTGATACTGTTGCATAAATTACAATACAATTGATATTCAGTTATATTAAATAGCAACTAATTTATCACCTCATATTAAAAGCATCCACTTAACATTTTTTTAAACATTTGTTGCATAATATGCTGTTAGGTTCTTGATGCTTTGTGTCTAGTTCCATCATAATACCAAATGAGTATAATATGTATATATATAAGTAAACATTATGCTAAGAATTCCAAGCTTCCATCTGCTTCTGATTGCTTAAATTAACTATGCATTTAGTTTCATGTTTTAGTTAACTAGAAATTTGCTGAGGATCAGCTACAAAAATTCCATGCATCACATAAGCTTTGCTCCCCTTTCTCTTTGTAAACCCTAGATCTTATGAACAAATGATTCACAGTACAGAACTGTGAAAGACTCAGATGAAAGATTTCTGTTGGATTTGCAGGCTTAATGAATCATTTCAAACAACTCTTTTTTTTCATTTTATAATCCAATTTTCCAACATATTTACAGAGATTAGAACTCTGACCTATGTGGTTAAATTGAACAGCTTTGATTCATAATGAAATGGAGAGAGAGATTCCTTGAAATATGGCTTATTTTGCACATGAAGGATAATGACTTCTCCGTCTGGTTAACATTTGTTTCTCAGTGTTTGATGAATACCAGAAGATTGCAGAGAAGGAAATGGAAGATAGTATTAAAAGTGAATTGTCTGGTGACTTTGAAAGACTGATGCTGGCCGTTGGTAAGAATTCTTTCTCCTTCTTCCTTCTGTTACCCTTATAAGGAACTCTTCACCCCACTGCTGCGTGCTGGTGTATTTTTACACTCGTGTCAATTCTGTAAGGCAAATACTGTAGGCCTTCAAAAATGTGTCCTCTTTGTTTTTATCTGTTTTACAGTTGAGTGCATCAGAAGCCGTCCAATGTATTTTGCAAAAAGGCTCTACAAATCTATGAAGGTGAATAAGAAACAATCAAAATAAAATGGATATTCACAGAATGGAAAGCCACCTGTGTATTCTCCTCTTATTTCAGACTTGTTACTAGGCCTTTCATCAAAAATCCTAAAAGCTTGTATTGCGCTTATATTGGTTTCTTTTTTACAGGGCCTTGGAACGGCAGATAACACCTTAATCAGAATCATGATTTCCCGCTCCGAAATTGACATGCTTGATATCCGAGAGTGCTTCCGTCTCAAATACGAGAAATCTCTGTACAACATGATCAAGGTTTGGCATTGGTAGTGCACGTGCGACCACACAAATTGATTTGTAAGAACAGGGCCTTTTCGTTTGTGTGCTTCTTTTAGGTGGTGGTGGGGTTATTGAGATCTGGCCACTAGTGGAGAATCTGATTAACTTGCATTACAGCGTATTATATCTGAAATGAATATATTTTACCACATTAAAACTTAAGAGCATTATAGCTCCATTCAGAACAGAAAACTCCGTCCTGATTCTCTGGACTGTACCCCTGTACAGACTGTCCCAAAGTCTTTTTAATATAACAAGCAAGTTAAGAACCAAATAAATGTAAGTCTTTACACTGGTTAAGATTTAAAGGGATGAATATGTCCCCTTTTCTCAGGTTCCTGTTGTTTTAAATAGCCTTCATACCCTCTTTAAGCATAAATAATGTGTAAAGGTCATTCTAGGTTTCTAGGTTGTAGGTTTGTCACCTAGAGTTTTGGAAATAGCTTACCGATTATCTGCAGAGCTTTTGTCCAGTCTTTTTAACTGATATATATTTTTTTTTAAAAACGAACAATGTAATTCACTTTCCTATTTTAACCAAATCTATTTAAAATCCTTTAATTCACGTGAGATTAAGCAGTCTAGGTGGTACAGTTCTGATAATGTGTATCTGTATGTTTTCCAAAGGATGACACCTCTGGAGAGTACAAAAAGACGTTGCTCAAACTGTGTGGAGGAGATGATGAGTAAGTTGCTCTTAATTCCTTAAATCAAAAAGAGATAGTGGAGGAAGGCCTATAGCCAACAATTGAGTTTGCTCTTTTACACTAATTATTTTTAATTTTTATATTGCAATGAATTTGGGATCAACTTAGATTAGTTATTGGGTTGCGCAGGTGTACTACGTGCATATCTCTACTTGTTTCTAATGCCTTCTGCTGATGGTTGTCACAACATTTTAAAAGATGTCAAAAGTTTCTTAGGACAGTGGCAAATCAGAAACAAGCCTAGTGCTTTTGATCACTTCTTTATCTTCAGATATCACAAAAATATAATATATGCAATATGTATGATATATTTAATATATGACCCCTTAAAAAAGTACTCTATGTATGATATCAAAGGGACAGTATAGAGCAGCACCAAGAGTTTTGGACTCGTTACAGAATTTTGACCAGTGTGAACAGTTTACCTGTATTAATGAGTAAATGGGTGTTCACCTGCAAACAATTCTGAATCTGAGAAATGAATGCACTTGAAAAAGAAATGTTGGACCTGGAAAGCATGAGACACTGGTTTGGGAGTTTACCCACGGACGCAGTCCAGTGCATTCTCTCTGGGTGTGGCTATTCAGCTGACCGGCTATGTTGTTACTTAATGTTTCAGCCTAGCTGGCGAGTTCTTCCCTGAAGCAGCACAGATAGCCTACAAGATGTGGGAACTTAGCGCCATGGCCCGAGTAGAGGTTTGGTCTCCTTAGTCCCAGTAGACATGTGGCTGCTTCTTGGGCTTGCGTCCAGTTTTCCTTAACATCCCCTAATACACTGTGTTCTGCCTGATTTCCCTTAGAGCTTACTGCTAAGCTTATACTGCTTTGTTTTTTTTTATATATATATATATTTCATGGTCTTGCCTCACTAAGGAGCCTTTGTGGTGTGTCACGTTAAGATTGGGATCTCGTTTTGTTGGCTAATTTGCGCATTAAATATGCAAGCTCATTCCTTTCGACTTGTTTCACAAATACTAGATATCACGCAACCGATTAACACCTCCCCAGTTGGTCAGTGCAAGATTTTGTTTAACTTTGTTCTTTGATGCGCCAAGAGAATCTTGAGAAAGCTACATGGAACCTAATGGATGTGTACTTTCTGTATTAGACGGTTTGAAACTGCTTTATCCACTTTGTCACCTGTCTTTTAAAACAAAATGATTTTTCACCTATATCACACTCATTTCCTACACCAGCTAAGACCTTCACAGCGTAAGCAGATGTGTAAGAGAACAGATGACGCCAATCGCACACTAGCATGTATGAACCTGCTCATGTAACCACATTCACACCAAACTCCACCTCGCTAACAAACTAAAAACTGGTGTGGCAGCTACTGTTACTGGCGTAAACTATTTTCTCGTGTCATTGTTTGTTTGCTTAGTTGTGGGCGCTGAAGCAAATACGAAGTATCAGTTAGTCAATTAGTAAAGTGTCTTAAAATCCCAATTTAATGTTTTCAAAACACAGAGGTGTTAGAAAATGGCTCGTGCTTTCTATATTGCTCATTATTGAATGCTGCCCTAATTCCTTTTCTCAGTCACTGCTTTTTATCCCTTGGCTTCACACTTTGAGTTGGCACATGATGTGCTGCTCTTAAGAGTTTTGGTTGTGTGTTTTGGGTTTAAGCCTTCTGCCTATGTTCTGTCTACAGCTGAAGGGAACAGTTCATCCTGCAGCCAATTTTGACCCTGGCAGTGACGCACGTGCTCTCCGGAAAGCAATGAAGGGTTTTGGTATGCTCTCTGCCATTTGTCTTTATTAATAGGTACCTTAGATTCATTACTAGGTATCATAGATTTGTTTTTCTGTGCTGAGATTCAGATTAAATCAAAGATAACCCTGAAAGATGAAGACAAAGCGCTGTCCCTGGATTTTGGCAGGATGAACTGTGAAATATGAAACACAACTGGAAATCATAACCAACTGCTTTTAAGACTGAGAGGAGATGGCACTGTGGATACAAGCTGCTAGAGCACATGTGCAAAATGAAATCCTCTCATTTACTGTTTATCCTTCTTTCTTGTCTTGTTAAAAGCTTGCAATTTCCATTGAAGTCTCACGACTGTTGTGGTATTTCTTCCTGGTTTCCCTCAGGCACCGATGAAGATACAATAATAGACATTGTTACTAAAAGGAGCAATGCACAAAGGCAAGAGATTCGGAAGAGCTACAAATCCCAGTTTGGCAGGGTAAGAAGCTTTTTCTAAACCATTGTCAAAAATCAATTAACAATACAAATTATAGGTCACAAATTATTTTGAAGATCATTTTTATCATATCGATGATGGTGATGATAGTGGATTCTTATTTGTTTAGGATGTCATGGCAGACCTCAAGTCGGAACTCTCTGGCAATCTGTCCAGACTGATCCTTGGTCTGATGATGACTCCAGACCAGTTTGATGCCAAAATGATGAGAAAAGCTATAGAGGTGAGAAAAAGCCAATGATTATTTTGTGCATATGGTACAGTTTATCATTCTCCAAAATACAGAAACTGTTGAGAGTCATGCACAGGCTCATTAAGAGTTACACATGCAGCTCTGCCTGGAACTCCATGATACTTTTATCACAAGCTCTACAATACGCTTTACAGTTATAACAAAACTACTCCTCCTCCTCAAAATAAATGTCTGGAATATTTCATGTAATTAAACAGGCATACTACATTATATTAATTGTAATGAAGTAACATTTGTCATTGCAATTTTCATGTATTTGGGAATGATAAATGTGTTTTAAATTTTCTGTGAAGTGTGCTGCTTTTTAGCTGTACTTTTGTGTTATGCATTTTGTGTAAATCTGACCGATAGATTTTGCATCGTTTTTATTGCAATTCATAGTCTCCTCTGTTTGACAGTGTTTCTCAGATTCCCAGTGTTTTGCTGAGCACTGAGCTTTGCTCAGAGTGCCGTTTTGCTGTTCTGTGCTAAACGTAAACATTCCCTTCTATTTAAGGGAGTTGGTACTGATGAAAGTGCTTTGGTTGAAATTCTGGCAACAAGAACTAACCAGGAAATCCTGGCGATGAATGAAGCCTACAAAAATGGTAAGAGACAATGCCTTGGAAAAACTGTTACTACAAACACAAGCAGTTCATTACCTGCATAGAGGGGTCATAAAATCCTAAAAAAGACCAATCATTTCATCATTTTTTTTTGTGTTGCGATACAAACCTGCAACCCTCTTTTCTTCAAAAGGTTTAGTGGCTGAATATTATGGCTTTGAATAAACCTCTTTGATTGCTATCAAATTAATTTAATTAGGGCTGGTGCTAACTGTTGGTCTTTTTTTAATAACTCGGACGTCCAGCAGAGGGAGCAACAACTAAAGGGTACAAGCACGGTCAGTCTAACTCCTCACTTGTGTGCGTTTTCAATTCCACCCTTCTGCCATGATGTCTTGCAGCTTATCACAAGAGCCTTGAGGATGACATCAGCTCGGACACTTCAGGGCACTTCTGTAGGGTTCTCATCTCCCTGGTGCAGGTACAGTGTGTTCAGAGCCCGCGAAACAAAGATGCTGTCTGAAATCGCACTAGTGTGATGTACATCCTCTCCAGGAATAAGTGCCACTTTTACTTGGTTTCTCCTTTCACCATAATGAGAAAACGAAATGAAATGATTCAGTTCGGTAGTACTGTATGTTGGCTTTCTGTACTGCCGATGCTCTTTTGATCTTCTGAACAATTGTGTTTGGCAGGGGGCTCGTGAAGAGGGAGAGGCAGATCAGCAGAAAGCCCAGGAGGATGCCAAAGTAAGTAATGTAAGGCTGACAGTTTGCCGATGGATTATAGCACAGGTTGAAAGTAGACGTATTAAAATATCAGTAGGGCACTTCTCCATACTTTCATGTCCAATGTGATCTACATCCATAGAAGGGTATTTTTGCTGTACTGTATCTAACAACCTCGGGTAACTAAAACTCCTGTATGTTTTTTGGGGGATCTGATTATATTGAATTAATTGAGCAAGCTCTTAACATTTAATTATATAATTGAGATGAGAAAGTACTGTGCAGTTTATTTTCATCAGTTTTTGTTACATGAATGTCACTATCCATTTGTATTTTCCCATTTCAGATGCTTTTAGTTTGCCATACACAGATTCTATTTTTATTTCTCTTATTTTGGGGGGAAAATACTGAAGTTTCCAGTTTACCATGTGAGCCACACACGTTATGAAACAACACCTCCACAAAACACACCTCCATGCAGACTTTTGCATTTGGTTACCTTCTTTGACTGCAAATGCCTAGTATAAAATATTGTAGATTAAACATAAGACATTTCAGTTCAAGGCACTTGTATTATGTATGAAGTTGTGCATAATGATATATTTAAAATGGTAATAAAAATACCAAACATTTCAGTTCGCTAGCTCTCGTGTGTAATATACTGTACATATTTTTAAATTAATTTCCTTATCCTACATAGTCATTGAAAGTAAACCATTATGCAGTACCTCTTATGAGTGAACTCATACCTCTCACCACCATCACACCAAAGATGTTATAGTTTTTAGTTTTAGATTGTTTATATTGTAGCTGTTCCTTTTGACAACACCATCAATATTTTTCCTCTTATCTTCACTGTGCTGTCAGATTATATATGAATCACTGGTAAGTGTGTTTTTTTCCGGACATGAAGTACATGAATGAACATGATGATCAGATCTGATGCTGATGCTGACCGTGGGACCTTAAAAATGCTATAAACCATTAAAGAAATCCAGATTTTAAGCTTCCACAGGCCACAGACCATTTCCTGTTTTACTTACTGGTTAGAAATTGAATCTGAAAGGATTCCGAATTAAATCCTTGTGCAGGACAGCAGGAGTCCTCTGCTCTTCTGGTGAACAGCATTGATTTGTTCATTTGTGTAAGTCTGTCCTTGATGTTCATGGGAAAACAAAAAAAAATCATGAATGAATGAACATTTTCTTAAATAAAGTTACAATACTTCCTGGTATTTCTCTGGTGTCATTTTGTTTGTATAGACTACTGATTGTTCTAGTTTTCAAGGATGAAAGATTTTTTTTAATATGGCAACAGAGTTCTTTCTCAGTCTCTATCTATCTTTACCACCTTTATCTGACCAAGGTTAAAACTGTTTCTTTTTCCTTAGGAACTCGGTGATGCTTGTGTTGATGACTCCAGCTCCACGGAGAGCAGGTTTATGAGTATTTTATGTACCAGGAGTTACCCTCATCTCCGCAGAGGTACGCCAGTCATTCATTCTCAACACTGCTTAGAGGGTGGCTGTTCAAAACTATTTACTGTCTTCTCCTCTCCATCATTAGAAACTAAGGCCTGATGAAGATTCTCTGAGTGTTCTGGTGTTGGGGAGGGAGGGGGTGGTTTCTGGAAGAGGAGAATAAAATAAGAAATACAAATGAGAGGATATTCAGTCTATTTCAGCTGTTGGGTATTTAGAAATTAATTAATCCAGGGATCTCGTCCGGGCGTTTCTTGAAAGAAGCCAGGTTATCAGCTTAAGCAACATAGCTGGGTAACTTGTTCTACACTCCAGCAGGCTTTTAAGGTAAAGAAGTGCCTCCTGTTCTAGGAGTTAATTGCACTTCCACAGAGTTTCCACTTGCACCCTCTGGGTTGTGCCTCACTGTTTATCCTGAGGAAATCCACTGATACAAGCATTTGGAGTACTTGTATCTGGTCCAAAATTGTACACAATATTCTAAATGAGGCTTTACTGGTGTGGTTAATTTAACATAGATATAATTTAGGATATATAACTATATATCCTAGCATTTTGGTTGCCTTTTTACATTGTCTAGAAGATTTAAATGTGCTGACAACATGCCTGTTTCCATAAGTAGCCTCTTCTTGCTCAGTACAGTATTTCCTGTTTTGTGCTGATACTTTATAACCAAACAATAACTATTACTTCTTACCTTGATCCACTCACCATGTCATTTAAGCATTAACTCCAAGTCTTCCGCTACAATAAGTCCTATCTTTTCCAAAACAGCTCTTTCTGCTCCCAGCAACTCCTCTTATCCCTGCAATTAACACAGCACATAGACACACCTGTAAACTCAATGCCCCTCCCACGTGTGCGGGTCTGACCAATCACAGAATTGCTCAGTAGCCTTTGAACCTGAAATAAGAGGTCTGTAACATTGACATCACAAGACTCATACTCCTGATGAGTATTGTAAAGTAACATTGGATGGGGATGCGTTTGTGTAAGAACAAAGGATGTTTTTGGTTTTGCTATTATGTGCCATCTTCCTTTGATCTTCTTATGTCATCTGTGTATCTAAGTCTCTGACAATCTGTTGTTGCTTCGTATTCTATCGTGCATGTGCTTTGTCCAAAAAAAAGATCTCAAAAACAGTTTTCCAAGAGATTTCATTGTGTTTGTGTAGAAGGCAAGAGCGACAGAAAGCTGAGAAGGCAAGTTCTTTTTCGTGACTGTTACACAAATTAAAATTAACTGTATCTTCTTGTACGTCTCTGTTTGTTTTCAGTGTTCCAGGATTTTGTGAAGTGCACAAACAAGGATATTGAACAAGTTATTAAGAAGGAGATGTCGGGAGATCTCAAGAATGCCTTTATTGCCATTGGTAGGTTTTGCCAAGTAATAGCCAGGGGTTGCCAGTCCTGGGAGGTACAGATAAGCAGGTTCAGTGGTGAAATGAAGTACTCCTACTTTAGTCTGAAGCTGATGACTTCAGTGGCGGCAAGCACAACTGTCTCTGATGACGTGTGTTCTTGACATTGAAAGGTGGTTGTTGGTGATCCAAATAAAAGGAATAGTCTGGGCTTGTTTCATTATTATTCTAA
Organism: Lepisosteus platostomus; assembly: GCF_059453375.1. Taxonomy (NCBI): domain Eukaryota; kingdom Metazoa; phylum Chordata; class Actinopteri; order Semionotiformes; family Lepisosteidae; genus Lepisosteus; species Lepisosteus platostomus. The sequence goes on from NC_142623.1 coordinate 39,312,905, forward strand.
AAAGGAGATAAAGTTTCAGAAAGAGTTTCCAGAGTGCTCCTTAAACCTCTTAAGTCAAAACCTTGATATGTGATTTTCTTCCCCCAGTCCGAAATGTTAAGAACAAGCCTTCCTTCTTTGCTGAGGGTCTATACAAAGCTATGAAGGTACTGTGTATGGCATTTTACTTTCGATATCTTTTTTTGCACATTAGCACAGTTAAATCTGGTCTTTAAAATGTAATGTTAACTAATTATAGGTATGTCTTGTAAGCAGCTGGATTTTGTTATACAGTGGGAGGATAGCCAGGCACATTTAAAATAAAACAAGAACATAAAAACAGAGTAAGAAATACTCCTGGATGGGAAGTACATTTAGATTTATCATTTAGTTTTTAAAAAAGTCCCTTTGCTTTAGTATGTGTGGTGACATGGCATGAAAATTTGATTCAATGAGTCATTTAATTCAGAGAATTCATAGAAAGCCTTCTGTCAAGGAAATTTAATTGAACAGCTGAGGATACTGTGATATGAAATAAAGATTGAAGGTTAAGAAGTAGCATTTTTCAGCCTAGAAGTAGTAATTCCCTATAGAGAGGAATTGGTCATATTTATTACCAGTGTATCTTTCTCAAGATCGAACCTTTTACATTTAAACACCCAACAGTTTTGTAATGGAACATTCTTTATTGTACGCTTATTGCTACTGTATATATACTGTAATGTATATTGCAGTTTATAGAAACAGAAGTATTTTTGCATACAGGCATGAGCGTTGTTTTTATTTTGATAACCCCTGTCATATTCTATCCTCTCAGGGGTTAGGGACTGACGATCGTGCTCTGATCAGGATCATGGTATCCCGCAGTGAAATCGACCTATTCAATATACGCAAGGAATTCAAAGACCTTCACGATGCTTCTCTCCACGAGTTCATCCAGGTCGAGGCTCTCTGTGTTAGTTGTTGGGTTTTTTTTTTTGGTTGTTGTTTTTCACCAAGCATATCCCAGCCCAGAAGCAGTTCATGTCTGCCATTTTTTCAAAGTACTAACCTGTGGATGTTCTGCCTGTCCGTTTTACGAAATTGTGCAGTGTGCCGTTTTGGGTGACAAAAAAAATACACGGTGAGCTAAACTGGGCTACATTGCAACCTTGGTTTTTGAGGTGGACCAGTTTAGCTCAGCTGTCCAGGAATTCCCCCTGTACCTACTTCCTCTCTTATAGAGAGTGTGATTGGCTGCTTCTGTGACAGGAAAGCTTTGTAACAAGGGCGATAGGTTTCCTGTCTTAGAACTGCATTTGAAGATCACAAAGAGGAAAATTGTGAGCTTTCTATTTAAATTCGTAAAAAAAAAAACATTTTGCAAACATTACTAAAGCTAGGAAATAGCATGGTCAGTTATTGATGCAATGAAAATCAGTGTTGCTTTGTTTTATTGTTTATTTATACAATTTAGATGTGGGCTGATTTTTAAATTTTCTTATCTGTTATGAGTTATTTACTAGCTCCTAACAGTTCTCATAACATATAGAGCTCAAATAACTCTGAAAGGTGGATTCTGAGATTGGTGATCTATTGCATTTTACTACAAGTACGTCCACAAAAAAAATACTTTTCTTTTAACATATATTATTTCAAAAAGGTTGGTGCTACTGAATAGCATTTTAGCTTTTTTTAGCAACATAAGGAATATTAGCTATACAGCCAACTTTAAAAACATTTAGCCTTGAAAATCAGGCCACTTGTTTCAAATGCAGAATGAACATTGTGTGCTTCTTTTATCCACACGCAAACTAATGACTGAACTCAGCAGTAGAAGGATTTTGCTCCCTGTCCTAAAAACGTTTACCTTTGTTTTTCTTACCAGGGTGACACATCAGGAGATTATCGTAAAGGCCTGCTAGCTATTTGTGGAGGAGAAGATTGATTTCCTGAAAGCCATCCCCTGCCTTTACCACTCAGGAGTTCTCCCAAGTATGACATTGCTTACCTGTTGCTTTAGAACAGAAGCAAGCTCAAGATACAGTGACAAGCTCCTGATCGACTCCTATCTTCACTTTACCCTGTGCTATGCCAAAAAATGTAACCACCAGCCTTACAACTGAAACCCCCTGCTGCTTCCATGTGGTCGATGTTCTGCAACTTCCATCTTAAGAAGATTTTAAGGAGGATGACAGATTTTATTATTTTTTACACTGTCCTGTAGTTTGTGGCATTACCTTTCAATGTTAGGGTAGCAATGCTTGACTTGGTTTGTGGTAAGGAAGCAAAACAATGATAGAAAAGATTTGCTTGAGCTGTTATAGATCAGGACTCTCTACACTGGTAAGTCGTGCAACCTAGTGATAAAATTGGATATAATATTGATTATATTATTGGATAAATTGGATAGAACATGTTAAAAAATAAATAAATCACTGAAGTGTGCATTTGTAGCTGTTTTGCTTTTTGAGTTTTAGCAATAAATGTTGTGGGGGCAGTTTTCTAAAATTGTAATCAGAGTTAAGCAACTGGGAGAGAATTACGATGGTAAGTCTTAAATGTAGCATAACCCACTGAATTTATATTTATATTTTTTGGGTAAATATTACGAGATTGTTCAACCAAATACTTATGGTTTCAGTTTTGAAGAGAGGTTTTAATAGTTTTACTTATTACATTACCCATCCTTCTTTGTTCATTTAGAAATCTAGATGCCAATAGAGGACTCTTTCAAATCTGCAAAGCATGTATTTACAATTAAAAAAATTTAAACATTTGGAGGGACAAGGAATAGAGAACTGCAAAATGTTTTATAATTGCAGATTCATTAAACTGTGTGGTAATGATAACTGATAAAATCATCTGTTTTTCCAAGCTTTTTTGTTCAAACATGAACAAGGAGCTGCTAATGAACAACATATCACAGCAAGTTCTTAGAATGTGCTTGGAATTTCAAAGTCGCTTATAAGAGTGAGTAGGGCATTAATTTGGGCGTGCAGTGGCTGAGGCAATATCAAAGCACAGGTGTAATTATGACTTCCAAACAGTTTAAATATAGTGGTTCCATTACAACCTTGTCAAAGACATATTATGCAGGTTATAAGCAAGCAGCCTGTCTGCATGGTGATAAACTGGGGTTATTTCTGTAACAGATCAAGCCTAATTACATTGTAGTAACATTTATGGCCAGGTTGGAAATACCCTTCACTGCACAATGTGGTGCATACCTTCATAGAAGGGTTTAGTTTCAACAGATTTAAGAAACCAAAAATATGCGTTATGGTGAAGCTACACTTCAGGACTGATTACTATTCAGTAGGTTGCCATGAAGGGTGAGAGCCCTGACCATGGCATTTAAAGAAGATTTCTTAGTGACTTTTATCACACTCTTGTTCCATCGAGTCCTGCCCAAGTCCTGTTAGACCTTCCATCAGTTTAACTTCTATTAAATCTCAGACTTAGTACCTTGCCTCCAAACAGAATATTAATAAACATAGAAATGTCAAGATGTTTTGGTACTGAAGTCAAGCGGCATTTTTTCTTCTTATCTTCATAACACACATAAGAGTTGATATCGTTTTTGTCTCGGGTTTCCAAATGCAGGGAAGATTAGACGTAAACATAAGACATGCTTATTTACATGATGATTATTGTTGCTCAGCCTTTCTGAATCTCCTCTTCTCTCCCGTATTCTTAACTTTGCATGACCAGTAATAATGAGTGTGGCAATTTCCTGCTTACCTCTGCCAGGCAGTAAGGTGCTAGGGCAAATTGCCCATGGAGTAAAATCGTGAAAGAGGAAGCTGTACACTCCAGTTGATCAGCTGCATTCACCTCAGATATTTTCAAAGAGGAAGTTAGTGAACCAACTGGAGTGCACTGAAACCAAAATCTCTTTGATATTGGACAAGTACAAACCACAAAATTACCTGGGAGACTTCTCACAGAGCAGTGAAACTAGGAATGTGTCAAAAATTAGTTTGAAAGGGATAACTTTTTGCTAATTTAAAAACAGTATTAACATGAACAGGTCCCTAAATCAAAGTAAAAGCATCCCTACATTTGGATTGAAAAGAGCACACATTTGGATTGGTATGCATCTACTGTATGTTTGAGTAACTGGTTTGTGAATTAAATGCTTCTGTGAAGCACTAGGACATAAAAATCTGTTCCTTTTTATTAATAATCCAACAAATCAAATTTTTCAGTGGGAGTTTTTCCTCTTTTTTACGTTTTTTTTAAAATAAACTGATCTTTTGAAAATTAATGTTATATTTCCTCTTCTGTATTTACTATGTGGTGCTTTTGTATGTGGTATGTAAGAAGAATGCAGAATTCCACACTACTTTTTCCAAAAGAATGCACTTCTTTTCATCGCTAGTCATATTTATGTTAACCAATTTAACATTTGGTTAACATTTGGGGATTAAAAATAAGTAGTATTTCTTCCAAAAAGTGGAATAATTGGTTAATACTGAGAAACAATTGGCATAGTTCTTAAAAAATGTGTTCATTTGTATCAGCCATTTATTTCACCATAAAGACATGACCGTCTTGCTATAATTCTCTTTATATTAAGTTGTAGTACTCACATTAGAGGAACAGAATTTGAGGGGTAGCGATGACGTTGTATTGAATGTTTAATGCATTTTAATTTTAAAACATTATCGCTTCAATTATTACCTTTAGTAATGGTACTTTCTCCAGATATTTCGGGCCAGATTAACTCATTTACTGTACTCATCACTACTTTTATAAAGTATAGGGGCTATACCAAGACATCATATGATTTAGTATAGTTTGCTATACCTCAGCAACAAGACATATGTACATGTAGAAACCTTACTGATTGCTGTTGGCTTCTTTCCCAGGCCTGGTTTCAAACCATGATGGCCACATTCTTTTGGCAGCATGAGTTCACTAGTTGGTTTGTGGAATGTGGAAAAACATGCCATCCTATTGAGAAAGCACCCTGTAGTCATAGAGCATAACTAGGTGATTATGTGTTCATGTGGTTGTGAACCACTGTTGTGCAGTTTTTTTGTTTTGCGCAGAGCATGTTCTGTTTCTGGGAAACAAAAACAAAATGTTGAAAGCTCATTTTTTTGTTTGTTTGTTTGTTTGTTTAAAGAGGAGTAATTGGCTTCATAAAAACAAAGATCCTTCAGTCGGGTACTGTAAAATGAATGAATGAATCCGAACAGCCTGCCTAATTAACTAATTGTAATTGTTTATCAATGCTTTCCCATTTCACTGATGAGAAAAAAATGCTAAACCCACCATCTACTGTCTAAATATTCAGCATCTCTTATTGAAATGGGACAAATAACTAAAAACTTTCACAAAATTAAGTGACTTGCATTGATGAGACCAAAGGATGAACACGAGTCTCTAAATAGGATTTTAATTAATAAAAGACAAAAGAGCTTTTTTAAGCACAGACTGTTTTAAGGATAATTGTTTTTTGCAACTGTAAATAAAATACCACCAGTAACTAGCTTGGTCTGCCCTAGGCCCAATCAATCATGAGTGAGTCGTGTTAAATAATTCACACCTATTGACATGTACACCTGGCATAAAAAAGAAAGCACATGAAGTATAAATCTTGGGAAATTCCCATCATAAATCATCTGTCTTTCAAGCGCCAGGACTGGACCTCAAAATAAATAATGCCCTGCACTGAAACATGAAACATTCTCTTTGGCATGGGGACATTTGATGGCTTTTTTTTCATTTGCCTTATCAAAGATTTTAGTTTAGTAATAGGATACAATACATATCCTTTCTTCATCAAAGAAGATCCAAAAATGCATAAGCTATTTCTGAAACTAGAATACATTATAAACCCCAAAGTGCTCAATTGTTACTATTAATTGATGGGGTAATTCTACATGGTGCATCGCTGTCACTTTTTTATGAAGACCTCAATACCCAAACATACGCATCGGTAACGATTTTTTAAGTACTGACTCGACATAATCGCAAGTAAATCAAGGGGAAAAAAAACTAAAACTGCTTTCTTTCTGAGGTTGCTACAACCTTTTTCCAAAGAATTAGTCTGCTGAAAAAGAGCTTCACATGGTAGAGGCACAATAATGATTATGCAAAACCTTGTTCTTTCAAAGCCAGATGGATTGTTACTGCAAGCCAGAACTGTCATGCAGTGCCCTGATTTCATGTGTGTTACCATAGCTTTGCAACCTGAACTTCATGCAGTGGACGCTGCAAATATGGAACAATAAACTGTTTCCCTTTCACTTGTCATAAGAGTTGCCCTTTATTGTCTGGTGTGTGACAGTTTGAGCATTTTACAAGTGTCTGTAACTGTTTTCATGCTGTTGTCAAATCGGTTGTTGTGTTCATTTGCTGGAGGTGATTAAACCACAAATCTATGTTCAAAAATAAGGTGAGAGCATGGCTGATAATACAAGGGTGTGGCTGTTTGGTTTTCTTCTGCTGGTACCAAGCATGATACTGTAGATAAGTCTATTTGCTATATGTCTATTTGCTATGTTTCAGAAGCTAAATATAAACTCTACTGCTACAGCTGAAAGACATAGTATTTGCAAAATAGGGTTTTTCTAAAAGTGATAGAAACGTGACTTTGACTGGTATTTGCTATAGTGATGTTATGCTTTTATTATTTTTCTATTATTTGTACCAGCTGGTAAGTTCTGAGCTAAATTCTGTCATAAAAAACATCGTACAATTTGCGTCATACAAGATTTGGAAGTAACCCTGCAATCTATAATAGAGTGCTGCTACCTCTTATCAGGACAGGCCTGGGTTAAAAACCTGAGGTTAGGAAATCCCCACATGCATTTGCACACTTTAATCCTAGTGGCCTTCTTCAATAACTGCATCTTCCTGTTTAGAGGAAGAATGTTATACAGTATATGCATACAGTTTTCAAACATTCTTTACACAAAATGAGGCAGTGTTTTCAATTGCAATATATTATGCTGTTTTTAGGAGCCTTAAATAATACATGCAGTTACCCAAAACTGATGTTTGTAATCCACAATTATTGTTTGGACTTAACCTATTGCCAAACGTACAGTATCTTCACTGGATTTATGGCTTAAGTACATACTGTAAATACACCAGTAGCTATATAGAAAGTGGGTCTTAAATTATACACAACAAGAAATGTATTCAGTTGACTATTGTAAAATATAAAAACCAAATGCAATATAAATTAAATCAATCAGAACCATTTTTAAAAAGCATTTTTTTTTCCACTGATAAAGATTTTGGTGTCTCCAAAAAACCCCCCGATGCTATCCCAACCTACATCCTACTTCTTTCCTTTTACATAGCCTAACTCATTTCTAATTCATAGCCATTCATTTCTTAATTTTCCATTACTGCCCCTCTTTCTTACTCCACAACCGAAGGTTCAAGCCAAGAGGAATGTTAAAACTATTCCATAACATTTATGGGGGTCTGGCAATCCAGTACGTTTTAAAAGGCATTATGAAGACAGAGAGTAGTTTTAGAAGAAAACCAGACAGGATATGTTTCTGCCCAAACAACAATGCTTTTCCAGGTCTGGTTAACTTCTTGTGCTTCTTGTACTGACCATAACAGGTTAGCATGGGGAATTCCAGTTTTAATCTGTCAAACAATTTCTTTCTTTCAAGGCTACGGAGAGGTTGTTTTGTGAAGAAAAGAACTTCAGACTTTTTTTCCCCTGCTGCCTCGACCTCATTTTCATTTTTCTTTTACTGCTGCTGTAAAACAAACATATGATTTCCTAGCATACCTCCATATTTCTATTCAATATTTATTATTTTGTAAAAGATCTTACCGGATGTTTAAAAGAAGCACATCCCATGCAATTCCACTTCATATTGAAAATGTATTCATGTATGGCACAATCTGTGTTTTCAACATCATGCAAATAATTTACCAGCCATTAAACAGACATATGTCCCATATAAATTCCATATAATAGTTTTTGGTAAATGCAATAAGGAAGACTTTTTTCGAAATTGTTGGACTAAAACCAGCTCCCCTTCTTTTAACACTGAAAATATCCGGGCCTCTAACAACATGGGAATTCCCCCAGTCTGTGTTAAACGGAGCTAAAGAGCCTTCCCCCATCCTCCTACTGTATATCATCTGTAACCTTCGCCTCACAGCTAAATTGAGGACTGTGCAGAAGCACAATCCATGGTGAGTTGGGTCTATTGTTTGCATACATGAAAACATTTGCATTTAATAATGATTTTAATATAGTTTCCTAGTTCTGTTGTTTATCTGTCAACTTTTATGTGCCTGTTCTTGGAAGATAGTGTAGAGCTGCACAAACTTTTGGCATGACGTAGCCATTAAATTCAGAAGACAGCAGGAACAGATACTGTACTGTATGTACTGCACTGAATGTAATTCCATGAGCCGTGTGAAATCAGGGTTCAGGTGGCAGAAGAGGTAAGTGGGATTTGTTTATGTCTGCAAGTACAATTTGCTATTACAGTGAATAGTAATTTACTGATTCACTTCTTTGATTCATTTTTTAATCCAAAGTCAGAACTGACAAGCACAATGTACAGTACCTATATTGCACATGTTTAGTCATTGATTTAGTTTCATAACAATAATTTGTCTGTAAATAGTAATCTGTTTTAACTATAAAAATAATGCATTTAATCTCATGCATTTCTACCCTGAAAGTAATTGTTTATGAATGTACCTCTCTGTTGATTCAGTTTATACATTGTAAAATATACTAAATAGGCATTTGAAGTGAAAAAAGTGGGTGATCTTTACTAACTGACAATTCTTGAGTATTTGTTTCCTGTTTGCATCTATTGCTGTAATTCTAGTGATTGGTATGAGCAATCATTCTGTTTCAAGATCATTTCTATATATTTATATGGGTGGCAATAGCAGTAATTTTCTTATAGAACATTTTTGTGAGACAGTACGGAATGTGTTTTCAAAAATAAATAAAATCCTGAGCTAGAAAACAAATACAATATGATGAAGATGTGAGACACATTTATAAAAAGATCAAGAAAACTATAAACTGCAAGGGAATTACCAGGAATGATTTAGATTTTTTTGATGGTATGTTTGAACAAGATAATGAATAGATCTGGTTGTTTTGACAGCTGCTGCTAAACGTTAATGTTATCTGACATTAGTCTGCATGACCTTAATTACTCAGCACATTAAACTGTCAGTATTTTTCCATGATAACTGTTAACAATGCTCTAAAAATATCCCTTTTTTCCATAATTCAGTATACAGAAAGAGAGCTTTTAATTAAAGTAAGTAATCAGCACAGTGGTCCACAAGAATAGATTAAAAAAAATTAATCTGCATATATTTCCACAAATGGGTCAATAAAATTATTGTGCTCATTGTTTTCTTAGTAATGACTGCACAAATACATTACCCAAGCACAAAAGCATTTACGATATCCCCATTTTACTTGCATAATCACAGATAATTATAAAACCAAAACCAGCAGTATCTTTACCGAGAAAAAAAAACATCTAGCTTATTTAAAAAAATATATATATATAATTATTCACTGTACCATAAAGCAAATACAACCAGGCTAGCAAAATGTATATTTTGTAACTCAGGATAATTCATGTCAATACATACGTGCATTACTGAAAACTCACCCCAAATGTCCCAAACAATGCCACTAGTTTCACCAGGTCCTCTTTTTTAATGTAGAAAGCTTTATTAATGGAGTGCTCATTGAGTTTGAGCAAATTAGAGCTTAACTCAAACACAATGGTCTGATCACAATCAGTAATTCAGTATTGTTATGGAAAATAAATGTACTGCATACAACCTGTTTTCCCCAAAAAGCTTTTGGAAAACAAATGTTCACTTCTGATTGGAATAAAAATGATAATTGTGAGTAAACAGTTTCTTCTTCTCTCCCAGAGTCACCACAATAAGTCTATATTCAAAACAGTCATGAGAAAGGAAATTGAAGTATATAAATATTGAAATATATTAATGTTTCATAGCTCCTAAAGAAAACTGCAGAAAATGCAAAAGCAAACAACTCTGCAGAGTTTAATTATCTTACTTATGTAATGAATTTGCCTGTATGTGTAGATTTTGAGTAATGGTATGGTATTTTAAAATGGTTGACAGACAATTTGGGTCAGCTGTTGCCATTTTAGCGTAATATGTCATTGCACACCTACAAAAACTATTGTGAGGATATTTCATAGAAAGTGAAACCGTATTTATATATTTTAATTGTGATTTCAGTTTTTGATCACGTCTCAAACCTTTTTGTCAAAGTCTTTTCATCACATGCATTACGTCGTTGGTCTTATAATCAACCTGACTTGACAAAACTAGAATGCAAATTCAGGAAAGAAACTATGCAAACGTAAATGATATAAAGACCACATACCTATTAGAAAAAAAATCGAATCAATGTATATATTATTTTAAACTACAGCCCTATTCAGGCTTCAGTCAATGATTTTATTGCCAGTGCTGTGATCGAAGCTATCATGTTAGTAAAAGCCAAACAAAATACAGAAGAACTAAGAATAAATAATTAAGCGTTCTTTTATAAATTAATTATTACTAACACAAGAGGTCACTGTTGTTGTCATATCAAAAAGGTGAAGAAAACTAGCAAGCAAACAGTTATCAAGAAGGAATTTGACGTTTCTTATGAAAATGGATTTTGAGAATCTCATCCTGAAGTACTGTAGTTGATTAGAGTTGTAGGCTACATATTTTAATGTCTACCTTAAAACAAACCCATTTTGTTCAACAATGCCTCAACAAAGACCACGAGTTTTAATCACTTTTTTTAAAAAAATTCTGCATTATGACTGCATTCTGTAAAGCCAATGAAGAATATAAATAAAAATCTGAGGGGAAGTGACAGTTTCTGTGTGTTTCAAACAGGAAATAGAAAAAAGAAGTAGGGGATCCCCAGTCACTTTTTTTGGAGCTCAGTTACTAACATCATTGTTACACTACGAATCCTTACCAATTGTACCGTCTGCTTCATTTCTGTAAATGACAGAGGGCAGATGAATAGGAAACAGTTTTTTTATTTATATTTTTTGTACAGCATATCGAATCGCATAGTACAAGACAATTAAATTCTATCATTTTCTTTTCTGATTGACAGCCTGGAATAAAGCAAAAAGAGACACCTTTAGTAACTGGACATCCCCTGCTACGACTAGTCATTCAATCCTTCTATGCACTTCAAACATATTTTATAATGACCTAATTTCTGGAACAAAAGTGGGCTGTTCTGAGTTTGTAAGAGAAATACTACTGTTGTGCTTTTTAATAGCACACGATTTAAAAAAAAACGTAATCTTAAAACCATAAAGACTACTATGTGAAATATTTTCTTGGAGTTTTTCTTGTAACATTCCAGAGAAAGTACAACATTCCAAGACTTTCAATCCTGTGGTTTGTATGTGTACAAATACAAATGTTCACGTTTCTTTACTGGGGTAAACAAAGCACAGATAATTATAATAATAATAATAATAATAATAAGCTAGTCACTTTAACTTAATGCCAGCTGTTTTTTTTTTAATTTGTTATAATACTTAGGTTTCAAATGATCTAAACCCAAGAAGCTTTTTGAATGATTTATTTGATAACACATCTTTTTGAATCGATTGATTGTTTATTAATTCATGATTAATTTTCTACCTATAATAGTTTTCAAAAGTTAAATGTGCTGAAACTCATTAAAATTTGAAACATTTATCGCAAAATGGGTATCATGTATTGAAAGCTTCCTAACTCAGACTTGATTTGTACAGCTTGGTTAAAAGTCCAGGCTTTTATATGGCATTATCCGCCAACTCCAGCAGGATAGTAAATAAATAGGATAGTAAGTAAAATGCTGTGCATTTTAGGGAAATATGGCAGTATTGTAAAATGAATTAAGGGAATCTATTTGCTGTGCGTCACATCATAAAAGGGATATAAGTTATATATATTTTATATATGTAAATCCTGAGCTGTAACATACCTATCAGAACTGTCTTGAAACAGATCTAGCCCAAGGTGACAAAAATGTGTCGTCTGAGAAACGACAGGAATGAGATGTATGGAACCAGGCAGCCCTAAATCTATTTTGAAACCATACTGTACATGCAGTTGGAGTGAGAAAAGGTGAGTAGAGACTACTTCGCACTGCGGTTAGTGCCTGATGGTACATGTCTAGATGACATCGGCAGGCATGGCTTGGACTCGGGATCGGCTGAGGGTGGCCAGCTTGTGACCGCTGAGAGCTCACAACCGAGGGGTTTGTCAACCCCTGCAGAGGTACTGTAAGCGTAGCGCAACTGAATCGGTGTTTTGTTTCGTTTGATTTATGAATTGATCGTGACACGACTTTCCTTTCCTTTTGTAAAAACCGAAATTCGGACGGGGTGAGGTCGGGTCGTACTTTTGTTTTTGTTTTTTTGCAACCACTGTTACACATACTTGACATTGTTAAAGATGGTCCTCCGTTTCCAGGTGATGTGCAGTCGGCTCCTTACGTCACCTTGGGGATTGGCCCTCTTCTCTTTCCCCATTGGTCAGCGGTGTTGTCAATCACAGCTGTTTACATCCTAGGGTGGAAATTCCCAGGTTACAACACGGAACACTAGTACTTCCGTAATCAGTTTGAGAAGTGTATCTCGGAGAGCAGCTTGGAGATCTTAGCACTAGTCGAGACAGGTATGGACTTATTGTGCTCTTTTAAACAATTTCTCTGGATCGAAACAAGCTTTACGATGTGCTCAGTCTTTGCTTTTCGCTTTTCAAGGAACACCGTTACTAAAAACCGCTTGTATCTATCGGCAAATACATTCGTCAGTGGAAATAGATTATGTAATGTGATGGGGTCACCACCAGTATTAACACTTTTTTTCTTCCCATGTCGCGATAAGATTTACCGTAAAGAATGTAGAAACGAAAATATCAAACTTCTGGCAACCTACAGGCAAGGGTAAATGTGAAGTTCAACGTGAAAGTCAGCTTAAAAACCTCAGTTTGCGGCATCTTCGACCTACTGTTGACTACTGTCGGTCGACTGTATTCATCTGAAATAATCTAATTCCAATAATGTGGAAAAAAATCTCCACCATTATTTAGATAGTCTAAAAGCTCTTCATGTTTGTTAAATTACCCTGCGGTTTTAAGGGGCGCTTCCGGAGGTCGTTGCAGTGTTGAACAGAAGTGCAGTGACAGTGCAGTCACCCGCATGTGTTGTGTGTCCTCTCTGCTGTGTGTATCCCAGTAAGGAGTGTGTAGGCTGCAGCAGAAGAAAGCTATACATTTTAGACTTCCCCCGTGGACTAAAAACTAAATGTCGGAGACATCATCCTTCTTTATAAGAATATGCGGAAAGGGGTTTTCAAGTGAAGTCTCTGTATGGAATGTGCATGGCATATACTCGGTATTAAAGTACACAGAAGGAAAACCTGTTTTGCGGCGATTTCATTTTGCTTCCTGTACTAAATATGCAGTGTTGAGCTGTGAGGTTTAACATTCCCAGACACGCTATTGCTACCACAATGTATCTGAGAAATATATACCTTTTATTGAATGACTGTAGGTGTGTGTTGTTACGTATGTCGATCTTTCGCCTGGCTGTGAAAAAACAATAGTGAAAATGTTACGTGACATATGCTCTGCGAGGGACGGAATAGGTCATTTTATTGTAAAGTGACTTGACACCAGAGCTGGAAAACTGCGTGACATGGTGAGAGCCTCACTTAGTGACCTTTTACAAGGATGGGCTTGAGGAAGGCCCCCACCCGTTAGTTGACTCGTGCTCCTAAGAGGCCCCCAGACTACAGTCACAATGAAAACTATATTTAGGCTCATTCACATAAAGCTCCCACTGAAAAATCACTAATGGGTGAATCACAGTGTACAGTAGCAGTCAGTGGCAGTCAGTGACAGTCAGAGGTCTTTTTAAAGGCATGAATTGTATGTATAGAGACACAATACTGTTTTGAAGTCAATGTCTCACATATTTGTGTAATGTGTTTGTATGTCTGTGTAACAGTAAACAGAAGAATGATAAATGGTGAAAATGAAGTTGAAGTATACCCCAAATATTTCATTTGTGTGAACCTTTTCTGTTGTCTAGCTTACTGTGTGGCATTGCTCTTAGTGCTGTTGGAAATATATATTTACTAATAACATAACTCATTCAGTCATAGTACGTTCTATGCTCTGTATAAATTCTGTATTTGGGTTTCTAGACCCATAACATTATGTAGTCCTTGTCCCTTCCTTTTGTTCCGCCCATTAGAGTTTTGAAGATGTGGGTTTTATAAATGCACTCTTTAGTTTTTAGTATGGTTAAGACTATTGTGGTCGACAGTTTCACCTTGCCTAGAAGTCCTAGGCAAGATAATGGCCGTAGGCATGTGCATGTTTGTATATGATGATGTTTCCTTCAGCTGTCATGGGATCTGTCTGGGATCTAGGCCTTTTCTATTACCAGCTGGTTGATGTAAAAAAAGATAGGTGATTGATCCTTCCTTTGTTTTTAGCTATGTTATTATATGCTTTATGTTAGTGAGCGGAACTGGATTCAATATAGGCATATGGTTTTAGAAAAAAAAATTAAGAACGAACTTGTATTCAGCTATCAGAACAAGCTAAGTGACATTCTTGAGTTTTTCAGTGGATTGATATCTCGGTGATAAAATTCAAAATTAACATTTCAGCTTTTCTTTGCTCTGGGGTCTTGAAATGCCCTCAGGATGTCAGATGATAATGCTTTGTATGTCATTGATTTTATCTTGAGGTTTTTCTTCACATGACATGACCTCGCACCATCTAAAAAGATGCAGAAGTTTCCATACTAGACTTCAGAATGCCCTGCTGTCCAAAATAGCAGTCAGTGTAAATCATCTGTAACACTATCATGCTGAACACTTGCAATTTACAGTTTTGCAGACCTAATTCTGAATGAAAAACTTGGCATATGATTCACCTGGTGCTAGATTATGTGCTGAGTTCACATTTTCTGCAAAGTTCAAGTGGTCTGCTGACTGATTTAAATCTCAAACACACTACAGGGAACGGACTTTGGAGGTAAAAGAAAATGTATGTGCTAAAATAATATGACAGTTTTTGTTTAGTAGGATAAAAGAACACAGTTTGGAACGCCATTTCAGTGAACCAGCAAGCCTTCTCAAAGTACACAACGTCAGAGCTGTGCTGCAAAATGTATTCAAATCATTGACTGTAAATAACCTCACTAAAACTTGTGAACACAAATTCAAATTAGATGTTCTCTGAATCATCTGTAATGTAAATTGCCATTAGGTAAAGTGAAAATTCACAACAAAAGGATATTACTGTGAAGACAACAGGTTTCTGCCATTCAGTTTTTAGCCCTCATTTCTTGACCAAAAAAGTACCAGATAGATCTTGTTATAGTTCTTTGGGTGTATTTGTAGGTTAGATTGTGTGAATGCCTTCTAAGTTCTTGAGTCCATTTCTCTACAACTTAGTCTGGATGTGCCAGGCATTTTCAGTTGTCTGCATTGCCTTATGCCTGTGTTGGCATAATTTGATGATCTAGTCAAATCCCCAAATAATTTCAGACGATGGCATTTCCATTATAGTCATTATCATGAGTC
This sequence comes from Lepisosteus platostomus, assembly GCF_059453375.1. Taxonomy (NCBI): domain Eukaryota; kingdom Metazoa; phylum Chordata; class Actinopteri; order Semionotiformes; family Lepisosteidae; genus Lepisosteus; species Lepisosteus platostomus. Next base: position 39,328,486 of record NC_142623.1, read on the forward strand.
TAAAATTGGAGATTGCTGGTTTCTTGCAGAGGTGTAGCATGTATGTTGTTGAAGGTCTTCTGCTCCACTTCTTCTCTCCATTGAAATCTTAATACTGGTATCAAATGGGTTTTGAAAACTGCCTCCACTTGTTAATTGTTTCCCTTCGGTATTGAGTGGAGCTAGTGATGTTAGAGTACCTTTGGGAACTTGGTTTCTGGAACCTGCTTGTGTCACAGCACAGTGCTTTCAGTTTATGCACTGTATACACAAATGGTAAACAGCCTTACTTCTTGTGTTCACGTTACCTACAGTATTTTCTTCACTGGTGACGTGTGTTGTTTTCTTCAGGTCTGTTTTAGAAATGACGAACCTTGCTGTTGTCATTCATTTTCCATACTGTTTTTCCTTCAGCGGCTTTTTTTTTTTTAAAAAAAGAGTCTGCTTTTCAGTTGTGTGCCCTGGGTTTTACTTCAACATTTTCTCTTTAAGACCGCTACATCAGCTATCACGCTATAATATTTTCAAAATGACAGGTTTTTTTTGCACATACAGTACCTGTATTAATCATACAGTGCTGCAATTCCTGTAATTACCCTCATGAAGAAAAAGAGGAGAGAAAAAGAGCAGTCTCATTTCAATCAGAGAAATGTAAATGACTTTCGGGTGTAACCTTTTCTGCTTTGGTTTTCAGAAATTTGATTGAGTTTTGTTCTCGGTAATTCTGTTAATATAAAGAAGAGTTTTTTATATTGTGTAAAGGGCATACTGTATGTTTACTTCAACTACGTTTCTTTATTAACTTCTAACATCTAGTCTGATACTGAATCAACAAAACCTGTTTGGTTACTCTTGAGAAGCTGTGGTAGACAGGTCAGTGTACATCAGTTAAACTTTAATTTAAGTAGGTTTCATGATTATTATTATGTATTGATTTTCGTTACTCTGGGAGAAGTTCCTGTAATCTTCATCCTGTGCCTGTCTATAAAAAAGATTTTCAAAAACTCTAAACTTTCCCAATAGACATCCCAAAAATGAAACCCAGTGCAGCAGCAGTTTGGTCATGCCTGCAGACAGAAGTCATATTGGATACTTAGATGACTAAAATGGAAACTGGGGGTACAAATAAGAAATGATTATTAGTTTTTTTTATTGTCAAGATTCCCATCCATGCATTTTTATATTTTAATTTTCCAGGAGGGAAGAATTTGCCTTTGGTGGATTTGCTTGAGTATTATTTTGGTTTCATTTGATTTTATTGATAAACTGATATGTACTCTACTAGACAACGAGCACAAATGCATTTGAATTTCTGACAACAAGCACACGTCCTTCCCAAAATGTGCTGCCTCTTTAGGCAGATGGAACAGTAACTATTGTCTACATCTGGAAATATAACCTTATGTGGGGAAAAAAGACCAGTGATGTCAGATATTGTGGGAAAACAAGAAATCATGAGATAAGATTGTATGTGAAAAGGGATTTTTTTTTCTATTTTCCCATCCCCAGACAAACTGTGTTTGAATCCTCAGTTCACAGTACAAAGTTTGAAAAGAGAGCATGGAGGATTTTACATTTGAATCCTCAGATGTGTCACAGTTCCCCAAAGAATAGCAGACAGCGTAATATACTGATTTCCTCCAGTTTATCCGTCTTGTACAAATAGTAAGATTTGGGTCTTCCAGGATTACCTAGTGATGTAGAATCTTGATGTAATCAGTAACCTATTGCTTAGAAAGGGCATGTTTAGTTTTGGTTTCATTTGCTCATAAAATGAAGGAGGAGAGTCCCATCTGTTTGCTCCTTGATGTTTTTCTGATCAATACTTTACAATTGCACACTTGGCAAAGATAAGTACTCGGGTTGAGTAACTGGAATGCTCACAAAAGGAAATGAGAAATTTGGCAGTGAGTTCTTAAAAATAACTCTGGAAGACTTGCTTGCAAGCCATGATTTTGAATTAAGGTTATCTAAAGATGTGTATGTATATAGTGTAGCTGATGTTATTTATGATAATTATTGATTAAGCAGCTGATACAATCAGGCAACATCTATACTGACATTTTATTTGCTGAAATGAAATACCAATATTGGTATATGGTGTTAATTATATATTATACTGGTCTGTATGTATATATACTTTACCTAATGAAACATAGTCACTTATATTACCTTATTTGGATAACATAATCCATGGAAAACATAATCACTTGCAGTATGGGAAATACATTTCTCTGCTACATACAATTATTTCAACCATCTGCACTTCTAACATGTAATATAAAGAGTTTGTGCCCACGGTATGACGTAAAGGATTTAAGGTAATACTTATCAATAAGATTCCAAATTTTTATGTAGTGTATAATTTTCCTATGAAGTTAATATGAATTGCACTTTAGGCTATGATGTATTCAAGTGCTATTCATATAACTTCTCCCGTTCCCCATAAATTAAACACCCACTTATTGTCAAGGCTTACTCCATTTCATTTCCAAAATGATGAAATCGTGGTGGCAAGTCAGACTGATCCTTTCCTGGGGGAAGGCTGAGCAGGCAATGGGGGAGGAGACATATGATGTTTCAGAACAGAACAGAACAGTTTGCCTTTACTGCCTACATCATACCTGCATACTCACCCACAGAGAATATTTTTGTAATGTGATTGTTTGCATTTTTTGCAGGCTTGCATAAACCATTTTAATTGCTTGCAAATCACAAGATATCAGATTTTCCATTGTAGTGGAAACCTTTTTTTTTTCTTTTTAAGGTTGCCTGCAGGTAGCTAAGGCCCCCCACTCATTTTATTTTTTACATATATGCTACCACCGCAGGGTCTGTTGCTCATCACGGGGGAAACTCAGAAGAGGATTACACTGAAATTCGCTTCATCCTCACCGGCACATAGTTAACAGTGTGTTCGTAAGGGGGTGGATGTTCGCTGTTGTTGACTTACCAGCCATTAGCTTTGCACGTTCAGTTCTTGGTGGTTCACGGTGCTGTCATGGATTATACAGCGTTTTGTTCTGGAACGGCATTAGTCAAAATTTGTAGGAGCTAAAATGTGTCTCCAGAGATGTACACATTTTTTTGCAACGTATTACACGTGAACAACAAGCAGGGATGGTAGAGGAACGTAAAAGATCTCAGTTAAAGCTGTACTGGAACCTGCTCCTCCCCACTGGATATTCATTCTCGGCAAGTACGTTCGTGGTGGAATGGCCTGTTCAAGTCACTGTGTGTAAAATGTGCCGATTGAACCGTTTTCTCTTTTTTTTTTTTTTGTGGCTTTTTCAGTGCGTTCCCCTACAGGATGCTTTGTAAGTGAACAAGCAGTCAATGGAAGGGAAAGGGCCCTATCGCATTTACGATCCCGGTGGGAGCGAGCCGAAGGATGAGGCGAGCAGCGTGACCTACCGCCAGCTGCTGGAGGAGAACTGCATGCTGAGAGAGAGGATGAAGGGGCTCAAGAGCCTGGGTACTGCAAGACTGCCACTCGTCTCCGGCCACCTGTCACGCCAACTTAACCCGGCGGTGGAACGATTTTTAGGGGAACGAAATAACAAGATCTTCTGCTCCAGTAGAATGGAAATGGGAAAAAAAAAATCCACTATCTAGCGAAGATAGTCAGAGATTTATTTGTTGTATTCCATCCTTATTTCAGAAATGATCTTTATATTCCTTAAATTTTTACTGAATTTCTACAAAAAACGAATTCCTTTTATATGTGGAAATTTGTTTGTGATTGGTATCTTATGTGTCAAAGATTTTTTAGGCCTGTGGTTATGGCCACAAAACTAAATGTATCCTCATGGCATATAAATGCATACAGTTAAGTTGTTGTATTATGTAGCATAGACATTCTGTTATTCTAGCATAATATTCTATATTCTTCTATACGTTCTATATATTATAGCATTTTATCTTATGCATCTATTATTATTTTTATCATAGGAGACCTGCTTGAAGAATCGCAGACTGAGGCATCTAAACTCCGTCAAAGAGTGGAAGAGCTTGTGAGAGACAATGAGATCTTGAGGTCCTCATCCAGTTTCAATTCTGCTGTTGGAATTGCCCTTCCTACGCATGCTGAAACACAGGGTAGGCCAAGGAACATAACAAACACACCGGGACATGCTGTGTTTCAATCGTTCACATGAAAGGGCTCTAGGCTCGTCAGTGGGTTAGAAAACATGCGTTGCTGCTGCAAAGCTCACACTCAAATTATCAGGTACAGGTGCAGTTCATAGCAAAGCCAGACAGTTCTCGGGTGACGTAGCAGATGCTTTTCTGAAAAAACAGCCATTTTTTGTTTTCCTGTAAGATAGTGGGGTTTCCTCGTTTAAAATGTTTACGTGGTTGTCCCAAAGTTATTTTTTAAACGAATAATTTGTTAGCCTAAAGGGAAGACTTGTTAGAGGTTGTGGTGAACAGTGTGGAAAGCGTGTGAGTAATATGTCAAGATGTATTTGAACAATGTAAGGAAAGTAGTGGCAGGAAGAACACTGAGATGAAGATTGCCCAACTGCCTGTGTACCAGTCAAGCAACACTGTTAATCCTGGCAGGAACCTGGGCACACACAGTATATATAGCTTTTAACATAATGCCAAATTTCCTGTGTTCAGTTGTGTTACAGTGCAAACTACTGGAGTCCTGAAGAAAGAAGTGATGTATGTTAATAAGGCATGTTAAGCCAGATTTTGTTGTTAGATCCTGTACAAGGGGATATGCTAATCTTGTCAGTCCATTGTGTAAACATATTAATGTCTTGAATGATGAAAGTGTATAGTAGCACATACTTATATTTACTGACAGGTACCATATTAATATATCTATTAGTGTAAAATAAGTTTCATGTTCTTAAAATAGGTAAAACTTGTATCCTTAGAGCTGTATTACTTTTTTTTTCCCATGTGGTGTGTATTTATGCGTCTTTCCTTGTTTCCAGTCCAAGATGAAAGTTATGGAGAGAATGCAGGATTGAAGGAAACCCAGGAGTGTCAACCAAGAAGCAGACAGAGACCTGCATCCAGTGTAAGTTATTCTCTTAGTCTGTTTTTTTATTGTATTGTGAGGTCCTCCTATTCATTTTAGTCAAATAAGAGCCATTTACATTTTGTTTTTAGTAATTGCAGTTTTTTCTAATTATTTCAGGAGGGCTCTTCAGAGTTTGAAGTTGTGAATCTTGAAGAAAGACGTGGTTCTGATGAAGAAAACAAGTCAGTAAGTACTATAATACCTGCTGTTTTGAGGAATTTGGATTTTCCCTGTTGTGTGAAACGTACACTATTGCAACACCACTGACTTTCACAACTTCACTTTCTTTTAGATTGCAAAATTGATCTGATGTTATGATCTCTTATCAATACTTTATGGCCTAATTGTGACAATACCTGGGGGAAAAAATGTGTCACAGGAAACCAGTTACTATGCCAGCTTTGTTTTGATGACGTTGCAAACGTTGTGCAACCAACGTTTTCAAAGTATTAATGAGTGCTGCTGGCTTGTGTTTGCTGGTCACATAGGACATTGTTATTCTAGGAAATGTAGCCAAGTAAGCAGTTCAGTTCGGTTTAAACATAATTACGTAATTGTTCTTTTTCCATCAGTTTTGATGCATTCAGAAAATCAGCTTCTCTTTTTTTAAACAGTATTAAAAGGTTTTAAATCTGAGTTAAATGCACAATAATGCCTTAAGCCTAAATTACTCATGTTTTTTTGTATATGGATTTCCAGTTTTCCCTTTATATGCGTATGGAGCAGCAATTACGCCATGTTTAGACTTAACATGGTGCTTAGCTCCTAAAACTTGCTAGCTAAATATGGATTTAGGTTTGGTCACTTCTATTTGAAGGTATGTAAATGATAAGTTAATTACAGCAGCAGTGGTGCAAACCTTAACTGTATAACAAAACTGTTTCTGTAAGTTTAACAAATACATTATACCCTTCTCAATTAACACACATTATACACCTCACCGAATGTGAAAGTGAAAAAACTGCAGAGAAAGGTAAAGGTTTTTAGTATTCATTAATTAAATTAATTATACATTTAATTTATGTCAGGAGTCCCAGGGATCGCATTTCCTTATTTTAAACTATAGATTCAGATGGCCATTTCTTTGTAAAAGCCTGTGAATCACACAAGTTTCAAAATAGAATCAGTGTTTACAGTGAGATTCCGATATTAAGTAATACTTCAGCTACTTGTTTAATATCGTTGATCCCTCTTGTTGACTCACATAAGTTTTGTTTTACACTGAAACTGCAATTAGGCTGATAAATGATGTGTGCAGGGTGATGATCATGTCATGAGGTATGCCGTTTTGGATTTTTGGGTTCACTTACAGCTCGTAGAAGAGCAGCACTGTAATGAAAGGAAACGATTGGTCCAAATCTGTCTTTACTTTTATTAATGAAGTTTCAATTTCAGATTGTTTCCATAGTTCTTAGTTGTACGGATTATAGAGATGATCTTGCATATAAAATACTTTTTTGGAGATGAAAAATATAATGATTTTCACTGTGCTTTTTCTAGTCTTCAATTTAGTTAATGAATTTCCGAAAGTTGAAAGATACATTTTGTTCTAGAAAACAGCATCTTTTTTGAACCACATAAGGTGCAGCACAGAGTGATATTAATGATATTTTTTCTTGTTCAGTTCTGCGCTTTGTGGGTTTGGTTTAAATCCTTTAATCTGTCTCATGGAACGTCACAAAATAACTTCAGACTCCAGTACCTCAAATTAAACGAACTCGAATTGTTTGAAAATAAACATAGCATAATTTCCCATAAATAATAACAAACTGCGGTCAGATAGTCTAGCACTCAAAGGAGAACAGAGCGTTAATTTGATTACAGATTACTGAGGGTCTTTCAGACACTATGGTAGACCTGTGTTTCAGTTTACAATAAATATGCAGCGCGTTATGAAAGTTGTTGAATGCTCATATTTTAAAGGTACCACGTCATTTCATAGGTTTCTTCTGAAGGAGATAGTGAAGTGTCCGAGGAAGCACTTTTTATCTGAGCACTTCAGAAGACCGTGTGAACTAATAAAGATGGTGTTTCAATCTCTGTCATGATCCTGAGTCCTTGACAGCTGTTTCTCTCATTTCTTTTCTTATTTTAAAGTCTCTTTTTCAATGACTCAGCAGTGTTATATGACAGCATTAACATGACTCAGGGAAATTCCCCAAATTAAGCCATTAAACAACCAAGCGACGTTTTGTGATTCATGAAACCTGTTCTTCACTGGGAATGTCTGTTTGGGAAGACTAGTATCACAAAAATTTTAGGAATGTTCTTTTGAAATCGATATATTTTACGTGGCTCTTCTAAATAGATTGGTGTATTTGAGTATATAAAATACTTGGTCAAAGGCTGGTGAATACAGATCTCAGAGACAAGATATTTTTGTGCCAGTTATCTTGCATAGGTGTCAATGTATAAATGACCATTGTTCTGAGTTATGTGAAAGTCAGAACTTTAGAATTTGTTCCACTTTTTCATATATTTTAACTGTTTTGTTAATGTACACTGCTGTGCAGAAGTCTTCAATATCCTGAAAACAGACAGGAGTTACATTATATGTATGTTTTACGCATCAATAATTTATTCACAGCTCCCACTAGTGTCGTCTTCCATCATAACAGCTTTGATTATAATTAAGCACAGTTTAGATTAGGTGAGAAGAAGCCAAGTTTATTTAGCTATCTTTTATTCACATTAATCATCATCAAGGGGCATTAAATATCACTGCCAGTATGAAGTGCTGTAGTAATATCATCACATTTACCAGTCAGATCTGTTTGACTCATTGTCATGTGTTGCTTGTTATTAACATCATTTGTTCCTCTCTTTACATACATAAAGCTACAAGGCTGCTTTTTATCTGTTATTGTAAAATAAAATGTCTCTACGTTCAATTGTTTCTGCATAAGGAAAATTGAGTTTACAGAGCAGAACAATACAAACATGTCGAATCAGAATTTCATAGTTTCTGATATTGCTCTTCTGCTGCAAAGGTTTGTCTAGTTAGAAATGTCTTAATGTTTTGTGTTACATTACTGAAGATATGATATAGAAATTTGCTTGTATTTTAAAAGGCTGTGATAACACGTTCTCTTCCTGAAACTTAAAGCATGAAAACTAATTAATGTAAACGTAGGGTTAAATAATTAATACCTCAGCCAGCTGTCTGAGTTTACTCTTCTAAAGTGTGTACAAGTTGTGTTCTTCTAGTATTGATTCTAAGCAGCATTTAAAGATTTTAGATTTTGCATTTTTGAATGGCGTTATGTTATCTTCCCAGGGTGCAATGCTTCAGCTGCCACAGGAGAATGCGGAGCTGGTCAGCCAGCTGCAGAAGCTGGAGAGTTCACTGAGTGTCTTTGCAGAAGAGTCCAATAAGAATCAGCTGCTGACACATCTGGGGCGGATGGCACTGGAGTTTAACCGGCTGTCCTCTAAAGTACAAAAGAATGAGCAAAAAACATCGCTTCTTCAGGTAAAAGAACAATGTCGGGAATAGCCTTTTCAGATTTTTAGATTTCAGATCACAATTTTTATATGCAATTTTTATTATAATTACTGCTAAAAGATGAATAATAGTGAATGTAGCATATGTACCTCTTGTTTTAAGTTCCTACTTATGTAAGTATACTTAGTAGAACTTCATAGTTTGTATCAATATTTGATCTGTCCCTAACTAGATCAAAACTAAACAGATGAAAAATAAAAGGATTTTTGTTTTTAGTATAAGATTGGATCTCATTAATGGACAAAATTCAAAATATTTTAGAACATTAGAATGGTTTTAAATGGCAGGAGGACATGTGGTCCAACTACCCCTTTATGGTAGTTGGTAATTTATTGGTTCAAGCTGTACCCAAGAATTTCTTAAGTTGTATTATGTTTTTATTAAAAACCAAAGACATTAAAAATTTGGAAACATCCAAACTTCAGTTTTAACTAAGAGTTTAATTTGATTTGCCATGCAGACCCTATGTGAACAGCTCAGACAAGAGAATACTGATCTGCGGAGGAAAATGGAAGAAGATCTTCAGTACAGAAACCAAGACTTGGAGGAGCTTAGGTTGGTTTTTCTATTTAAATGTACTAATGTAAAGGAAACTATACTAGAAATGAGTCCATTACAATGATCAGCATCACAGGTGGTCATTTAATTTTAAGGAATTAGTGTTGTCATTAGAGCTTCAATTGAGAAATCGTATGAGATCAGCTACTGTAGAGAATCTCAGACATACATACATCCCTTTTATTCTCTTGGCAATAAAAACATTTTTTACAGGGCGTCTCAAAAATTGGAACAGAATTCATCGAACAGGTTTTTGTTTTAATTCTTCCATCGATCGATTATTAGAAAACTGCTTCTTCTTGTTAATGATCCCAGCAGTTTGTTCTGTATCCCAGAAGCTTGGGGCACATGGTGGGGATCCAGGCTGCCTGGATGAGACGACAGTCCATCACGGGGTGCACGCACAAACTGGATACACATTAAAACACCAAGTAACCTAGCCAGCATGTCTTTGGGAGGTACAAGTACCACCTGAATAATAACCCATATGGTTGTAGAGAGGGGGACATTCAGGCAGCAGGGCCCCCTCACATGAGTGCAGATATTCTTTTAATACATTGTGCATAAAGCAAGATTAAGTCCTTAGAACTACTTCCCTCTTTGTGTGGCATTTGAAGAATCACACAAATATATTCAACACTGAGGTTTGATGAGTATCAAAGAGTTAGTTGTATCTTTGTATTGTGACATACTGACCACTAAACTAAACCCACACTGCTTTCTTAAAGATGTGTTTTTTTTTCTGATAAGTCAGGAAAAATGAAGTTTGTAGCTATTCTCAATTGCGATTATGTAGCAGGTTTCTAATGCCAATAAGACAAGTTATGTAAGTGATAATCATAGTGCAGAGCACTGGAAGTCATGGTCACATGAAAGCCTGAAATAGTGTTGAGTTCACAGTTATAGTACTGGTCTGAAGCATGCTTTTGCAGGGTCTTTCCAGACAGATACCCCTGCTGATTTGAAGAGCGAAACAAAGAGTTCAACAAAAATGGAATCCTTGGTATTTTCTTCTCTACCTTACCCAGTTGATTTTTTTTCTTTTGGTTTTGCTCATTTGCATTCTAGGCAGGAAAACCTAAAACTGAAGAAGCTTGTGACTGGCTCAGATGAGCAGAAGGTAGGGTTGCAGTTTGGATCCAAGCAAGATGTACTGAAACAGGAACCTGTAGGTGTTAAGATGGAAGTGGCTCTAGTGCAACAGGTAAACTCAGCTTTCATTTACATTTACACAAGCGCAGTGGCATTTGTCTGCTATTTGAAGTGTTAGGACAGACCTTGTTTAATTCAGTATTGACTCTATTTTACTTTTGTTTAAAAGTGTATGAATTTATTAAGGTGGTTCCATGTTGACTAAGATCATATTAAGACATTTACTCTAAATAATATGCTGTATGCTCCCTTAACCATTCGGTAATAGGTTTGGAGGTTTCCTTGGTTCATTAGTCTGTCGGCAAACCTGAGCTTTTTGACAGAGGTAATCAGGTTTTTGCCAAAATACCTGATATAGTTTGGAGTCCACCTATTCCAAGTTTCAAATGAAGGAAAAAGATCTAATTTTGGGCTTCACAGAAAGGAAGATATTTTTCTAAATGAGCTTCACCTTAATGAGCTAATAATTACCCCCTAATGAGACTAGCAAAACCTATTCTTACAAAAAATGATTTTAGCCAGTTATCCACATGATTCCATTCGACTTGGGAATCAGTAAGGGAATCGGGTATTTTCTTTTTATGCTGTCATGAAACTCTGCCACAGACCAGGAATTAATGAAGCAAACTCCAATAGTCTTAGAGACACTGTATCCTGATGATATCAAGAGTTTTATAAACATGAGTTATTAATGCACCGCACTTTTGTGACCGCACATTTTGGTAGAACGTCCTTCCACTGTGTTTCTGGTGGAATATCAACCATCCCATTAGCCTGGACATCTTGACCACACACACTACAGCTGATACTTGGATGTTGGGTGAATTTATATAACTCGTTCTTATAGATTATTGACTTCAACAGTTCCAAAAATTGATAAAAGATAATCCTTTTCTTTGCATCTTTTAACAATTCTCAGCTTTCCCTCCCTTTGAGGCATGTGAAGTAAAAAACAAAAATCCAGCACAATTTTCAGCCTGTGGGGTTAAGATTTTCTTTAAAATATTATTGGAATAGAGGTAACGTACTCTGTCCTATAAATAACTAAGATTAAAACATTTTTGAGAGGTACACTGTATGCAGAGATTGGTATTAATAACGGATATCAGTTGGTTAACATCCATATCCAACATCCATGCAAAATGCCTCATACATATGGATAAGTAGTTAAAAAGTACCCTCTGGTATGAAAAGATTAGTTTACAAAGTTCTAAGTCTGATGCAGAGACTACCTTTACATGGAAAACAATTGTACTATGAATCACCATGTTAACATGTGCATCTGCTTAGTATACCCTGAATTTGGAATATAGAATAAATTCACATCCTTATATTGTTAACACCACATTCCTTATCTTAAGATTCCTGTTAAGCTATGCATGAATTGTCCTTCCTTTTTGTTTTCCTGTTTTACAAAGTGATATTAAGATTAACTGTAATATTTCCCCTGTTATGATAAAAAGGTTTTACATATAATTTTTTGTGAATCTGTCACTTTTCTTTGTAATTTAAATTTAATACATCATACATCTTTAGCTTCTTATCTTTACTGTAAGGAAAAAAGTCCTTTTTTTATTTTATACATCATATTGTTACTGTGTATCACACTGTTGCTAGCCGTTTTATGTCACCTTTAGTGGAATTTGCAGGTATTTTCATACTAACGTGAATTCTGTATCTTTGTGAAGTTCGAAATTTAAACAGTAAAATAGGATAAAGAGATGGAGTCTGCAGCTCTTCTTCTAGATAGTCAAAGCACCATCTTCAATGAGTTCTGAATGCTCCATTTGGACTTTGTTTTGCCTAATTAGTACAGGTTACAGAAGGGCACAATCCAAGCCTCCAGGACTATGGTTATCCAAGATGCGGGTTTGAAAACCCGTAAATAAATCATATTTAGCTCTGGTTAAAAATATAGAGAAAACAAATATTGGAGGTCAGAATGTGCTTGTATTTAGTTGTGTTGTTTGGTATATGCTTTAGGGTGGCAAAGCAGTGGAGAAGTCAGAACCCAAGAGCTGTGATCCAGAAGTGTATGAGAAGAAGATAAAACTCCTGGAAAAGCAGAGAAAAGATGTAAGAGAACTGTATATGTGATACCGATTTTTCGCACATTACTTAGCTCTTAGTGATGTTAGCTGAAACCCTACTTTGTAAGAGAAACTTTTCTCAAGATTCATAGTATCTTCTATCAGAGCTGGTTTGTCACAGAGCTGAAATATAGTCTTCCCTTATTCTTACAAAACAGTTTCTGACACCATGGAGTTTGATTCATATTTAACTGCATGATGTCTTCAGACCCCAATTTAAGTTTAAATTGCTTTGATTCTTTCAAATCATGTCTCCAAATATTGGTAAATTTGTCAGAAAATGTTTTGCAACATTATTTTGACTATCAAGAAAATTATATTAAGTATTTTAAAGACATACCAAATTACACGTTTCAGTGTCTAATTCACATAACAATGGTTACAGACAAAAGGAGGCCATTCAGCCCATGTGGCTCACTACTTCTAACCTCTTTCTTTACAGATCCCTCTTGTTAATATTTTAAAACCCGTTCACTTTTGTTGTTATGATTTCACTGACGATCAGGTAAATATAGGTAATAAGAGGAGCGACTGTATTGTTTACTGTAATTAATATATCCTTAATTGGATATGCTTCCATCTTCAGACTGAGCACTCAGAACTTGTTTTTGCTGTTCCAAGAACTCTGTTCTCTTCTCACGTCATATTTTGTTGTCTTTGCTGCAGGTACTGGAGATAAATAAGCAGTGGGATATACAGTGGAATTCCATGAGACAACAGTTTGAACAGAAGGTTAAAACACTTTTATGTCCATTTCCTGTTTTTGTGTTCTATGTAATGTTTTGAGATATTAATTTCCTATAATTGCCTCTTGGTTAGGCATATCGCAGTGATGAATTCATTGAAAAAGGAAATCTGGTATTTGTTAAGTCTGTGTAAATTAATATAAAATGCTGGCAACTGAAAGGTGAGCTGCTCATGCATGTAAATGTAATCTTTTCATATATATTTCTGACCCTTTTCCTTCAATTAATTTCTGTTAATGCTTGTTTTTAATGGTGAAAAGCTGGTTTTCTTTCCCACTTGAAGATTTAGATGCGTTGAGTTGCATCATTATTAAATTTGCAAAGAAGCAAGCAAAGGTTAATTCCATACTAAAAGAAAGTTACTTGAAACTATGTGCTCTTTTGCTGCCAGAATGCGCTGATGCAGCTCTCCACTCACCTCAGCATTTTCGGAGGGTCAGTGAGATGCTGGTGAACCTTTGAAAGTTCTCTGAAAGAGTTGCTCTACTGATCTGCTGTGCACAATTACATAACATCCAGGTTTAACTCTTGCCACTGAAAAACTGTTGCCGCAAATAAAAGGTCCAGTGCATTTGCTCTGTGTGCCATCTTCCCTTTCATCCTGCTGACAGATGACGCTGATCATCCAGATGTTAAGCTACAGAGTTTATCTTAAAAGCCTGAGAAACATAATTACTGGTTTTTATCATCTGCAAAAATAGGCAAACTGCAACACTCTCAAGTACATTTTGATCAGATTTTGGTCTTTATATACCTAATCCTACTAGCAGTGGAAATTGATGATCTGTTAGATACAAAGCATCAGAATTTGGCAACCACAGTGCCAGCCACAGGCCTATGCAACACCTTGAGCAGAATTTCCCTAACCTCTTGTGTACCCTCTTGTCTTCCTGTTGTGGTGAAACCTGGGGCTGGCCAGGGTTTCACAGTGCTCCGAAGGAACAGCCTTTCATCTCTAAAATTAATGTATGAAAAACTTCGACTTCGGCTTGCAACCGGAAACCTGTTAGCTTTTTATATGTTCTCTCACGTCATTACTTCTGTTGTACACACGGTATCAAAGTGTAGAAAAATGACACATCTCTCGGGTACCATAAAAAAGCATCTTCATTTCATTTCCTTGACCAAGCCAGTATGACATGTTTTCTTCCATGATAGACAGCCTTGGTGATTTGACATCAGCTCCTTTTTTTTTAAGGCGTTTCTGAAAAAATACTGCAGAAGAATATTATTCTTTAGAAGAATAACTTGATGTGTAAAAGAACACTTACATATGCGTGTGTTGCTGTTTTAGTAAATTACATAGATCAGACTGGGAATGTTTTTGATGGTTGAAGGGTTTTTTTTTTAAGCAGTGCATATTTCCTTCTCCAGATCACTGACCTGAGGCAGAGACTAGCAGATTCCCAGAAAGCAGTGTCTGAGCTGGAGGCTGAACGGGAGCAGAAGCTGAGGGACTATGACAGGAAGCTCTTGCTGGCCAAGTCTAAGATCGAGAATCTGCAGGTGAGAACTCACGATCGTGACAGAGGTTGTAGTTATTACTTCCTGCGGAACTTTTTTCCCCCAGTGGTGGGTATTGGTTGCTTTTGGTTTTGGGCAGTCCTGCAATCTGAACTCTTTCAATCCCACAGAGAAAAATGCCTAAAATCAGTATAAGCTAGAATCTGTAAGTTTATACACATAATTTTGAGCAACAATAAGGGTAGTGTCTGTGATGGGGCAGAAGTTGAGATTGTGATAACAGTGAAAAATTGTCTTTGTGGTCAGTGTCGATCCTTGAATTCAAAATCTTGATCTTACAATTGGCTTTTAATCATAAACGTACAGCATGGTTATGTTAACAACAAGTTTTTAAATGTTAGTTGATCAACAGAACCATCCCTTTTTGTTTGCATGATTTCCCTTCCCTACTTTTCCCTTACCTTAATCGCCCTGTAGTAATGCAAGGTGTGACAATCTAGATAATGCTTTGCCTCCTGCTTAATGGTCTCATTCTTTTCAACATAGAACATGGTGTGGTTGCCTGATTTGATTGTGTTCTCTGACCTAAAGTTTATGACCTGGAACCCCCTGTACTTTCCCCAAGCTGGACTTCATATCCCATTGTCAGGATTCTTACCACAGGAATTACCCTTGAGGAAATATCCATTATCAGTGGATAACACCACAATATCAGTTGCATGGCCTCTTTCCAGAAATCCAGTTATTTTTCTACCGAAGCAGAAAAGCCTTTATTTGTTTAACTGTGTCTGAAGAACTGCACTGTTGTTGTTTTGAGGTTCAAGAAAATGTATTTCCTTTATAATGTGGACCTTGTATGAACCCTGGTCTTCCGCGGTACATTTCATATGCATCCCATGGAACATATAATTTCACATTGCCCTATGAAGTCTGTAAATGTACAATAAATACAAAAATAGTACTTTATTGTCATGTGATAGTGTACTCTGCATGATAATTTTCTGTCACTTTGATAATCATAGAGAACGCAATTTGAAAAAAAAATGTATCGGAAGGAAGGCCGTCTCTGTGCTTTTTGCTTGTTGTAGCTCAAGCTTGTCTTTTGATCGTCTCAGGCAGAGAAAGAGCGGCTAACTGCAGAGGTCACTGATCTCAAACATAAGATGAAGTACGTCCAGGACCAGCTAACACCTCTGACCAAGCAAAGGGAATATCAAGAAAAGGAAATCCAGCGCTTAAACCGGGTAAAACACTGCACCACTGCAGCACCTGTGCACACACATGCAATAAATGGAGCTAATAGTCGCTGCATTCTTTAACCACCCTGCACCTGTGGATGGAGGTCACAGCAGAATAGAAATACCACAGCTCTGTCTGAAAAAGGAGTGTTACAGAGGAGGGATAAGTAAAATGTAGGACAGTGATGAGTAAGAAACAGGGCTGTTTGAGACATAACAAGTCTGAATTTAAGATTAGTCATCCCCGATGAAGGCCTTGGTTGTCTCAGAATCCCCTGCTGTGGGAGTTTTGTTGCCTTCTTCTAGAGTAAATTCTTTCATTGCAAGGAACCTGTGTCCTGCGAAACTTACAGTCCAGGCTGATGGTCTTTGCCTGCTAGGCTTCTCTATCCCTGCAAACATAACCAAGCACTGTGCAAAAAAAACAATTCTATAAATGGGAAAACTACGAAACATTCTGCTTTTTTTTTACTTTTACACATGAGCCATCTGTACTCTACTTAGTCACTTCTATGGAAGCCTGTTTCCGCCAGGGAGTAAAAAAAAAACAAATGCTCTATGGTATCTCAGAATTCCGACTTCATATCTCGCAATTGCGACTTAAAAACTCCGACTTAAAATCAGCTCAGCTTAGCTCAGCTGGCAAGACCTGGGTTCGAGCCAATGATGTGAGGCACGAACTAGGGTGGGAGGGGCGAGGGCCCAAGCCCTAGAACCCGAATCGGTTACAATAACTAAAGGACAGACAATGAAATGTGGGCTGTTTCGAAGTTGCAAATGTGAGATACAAAGTCGCAATTGCGAGATACCATAGTGCGTTTTTTTTTACTCTTTGGCGGAAACGGGCTTCCATACACTTCACTGTTAAGCTGTGTTTTTTTTTTTAATAACTAGTCATCGACCCATTTTTGCTGTTTTGTCTTCAGGCCCTAGAAGAAGCGCTGAACCTGCAACCCGCCTCTGCTCCCCAGGCTCCTGTGTTCAGTAACCATGGCGATGGAGCGATGAACTTCAGGCGGCAGGAGCTCCTCACCCAAATAACAGTACTAAAGGAGCAGGTAGAGCCTTTTGCCAAGAATGAACTGTAAATGAAGGCTTAGGCAAACAGTAGGGGTGGGCGCCTGGTTTGACAGAAGCAATAGTTCCTCTGTTAAGGTTTCCCTCAGTGTTTTCATTTTGCAGTTTTCGTCTCCTCCTCTTATGCTGACAGGATTGTAAAGTTCCGAAACATTTGTTTTCACCTCTTATCAAAACACAGTGATTGGGAAATCCCGGGTACACCCCAAACAAAATTACTTTTTTTTTAATCTGAGGTATCATGCCCTTTTTACTCATTTCAGAACAACATTTCTAGAATTGCTAGACTAAACAGTGTAAAGCACAAATAGTAGGTCTGTAAATGCCCTTGCGTCCCCGCCAGGTGAAGATCTTTGAAGAGGACTTTCAGAAAGAGCGAAGCGACCGAGAGCGCATGAATGAGGAAAAGGAGGAACTGAAGCAACAGGTGGAAAGACTGCAGGACCAAATGACAAAGCTGACAAATCAGGTACGAGGCGTTGCTCTTCTCAGCAGAGAAGTTGTAGGAGTATGGAACCAACCAGACAGCCATGATGATGTGGCCGTTATCCTGGCTTCTTTCAAGAAACAGCTGCATGAAATCCTTTAGCTGCTAACTACTATATGGGCTAGATGGTCTCCTCTCCTTTGTTACTTTTTTTCTTACTGTTATATACTGCAGTTATAACTCGAGCTAACTCTTGCACATGATAGTGCTGTTGAATAAAAGCTCTTTAGTTGGATGCTGTCAGATTGCTAGTTGGACTTGTAACGTGTTCAGTTGTGTCCATCAAATAGAAAAGCCACAAGAAAATGTTGCAGCTGAGCTACTTGATATTAATTAGTATTTTTTAATGTGAGTTTTTAATTTGAGTTTCACTTTTGAGCTTAACAATTCATCCGGTTTGTTTTGTCAGATGTCCTTATTACATCACTACTTTACCTACATAGAAAATGAGTCAAAGTAATTTTAATTTGCCAGCCACAAGAAACAGATTAAAGTTTTGATTCTTATGTTCTAAAGTTTGGGTATGTTTGTTTGTGTAGTAAAGATTCTTCACTTCACGTTTGTCCCCAGTAAAGCTTACTGGTAGAATGAGGCATATGACATCATGGGAGTGTTAATAGAAGTCAGATGACTTAGCCCCTGAAGACATGGCTTTCAAGCACGACTCACACTTTCAGTTCTTTCCAGCAATTGCTTGAATATTTTAACATTTTACCTTTGTTGTTTGTCATTAAGGACTACTCTTGCTTTTGCTTTCTGCATTTGCCTGTTAACTATTATGTGTTTTTTCCTATTTTTTTCTTTTTCATTACAGTACTTCCACCACTTAGGAACATTTTAATACTTTTCACAATAACGTACACAAATCAGAACTTTTATTTGATTGAGTCACTACAGTCTTGACATATGAAATCCGTTATTGTAATATTGCAGCTGGTGTTTCTTAGGTTTACCTTTTTTCATATTATGTTCTCACACTAACAACTTGTGATCACCAATCATTTTGCCATCTCATTTTAACGCCAGTTTGTAGTCTTTTGCTAACCTGTTTATTCTTGTCTTTTAAATTTGGGCCTTTTGCTGTGTGTTTTTTTGTATTCGTTTGTATGAAGGCTTTTTTTTATAAGCAGGCCTGCATTCTAAACTCTGCTGCTTTTCCCCTCTTTCCATGCATGAATGTCTCAGTTGCGCCAGGCGCAGAGCGACTGTCAGAGAGAGCGAGTGGAGAGGTACAAACTGGAGAAACTTCAGAGGCATCTTAAGCAGGTACTCGATGTCCAAGCCACACAAATGCACTGTCGTTGAACAGAATGCACAGATTTCACTGGCTTTTTTGCTAGTCTGTTAATGTCATGGTGTATACACTTTCACAACTGTGAATTGTTTGAATTGTGAATTCAGCTCCCCTGTAAAGAATTTCCTTTTTTGCTGAACAAATCCTTGCATCTGCTGAAAACCTTTGTTTTACAGCTCACCTCAGCCAATTCATTGACCAGTAAGAATACACTCACACTAACACATACTGACAGCTTAGAGCAGGAACACAAAACCCCTTCTTCAGATGCAGAGTGTGATGTGTAAAGTTGTATTGGTAGGGACATGATGTGTGGGCATGGAAATGACATACCTTGATACGGTTCGTCCATATTCCAGCCTGGCTAGAAACAATAGTGTTAGAAATAAATAATCATCTGAAATAGAGAATGGATTTAGTTGGATTTGAAACTCAAAATAACATATTCAATTATCGGCCAAATACATTCTTAACCAGCTTCATAGCTGTTACGTTATGATAAGTAGTGAAATGAAATCCGATTGTTCACTTTTCTTCTCATCACTATTATGCTGTCAGTATTTATTTGGCATATGCATTGTTCTCCATGGGTAAAATTTCCTTCAGTTAGCCATTAAGAAAGAGTTGCAAAGAAATTTGGATTTGTTTTTGAAAAACAGAGCAATTCCATATCAAAATAGAAAAAAACAAACCTTATGATTAAGGTGTTATGAGCAATCTTGAATAGACTGAGTTATCACTGTAGCACCGGAGTAATGTCAAATGCCAGGGATGTCCTTGGCAGAGTTCTGTCTGGCTATTTAACGTTTTGGAATATCTGCCGACAGCCAGAGCACAGGTCTAGCAGTTCAGTTATTAACCTTTTGTAGTGTTGTAATTGTTTTGTACCCAGTATAGCCAGTACTGAATGTGTGATTAACAGGCTGAAAATCCACTGTTGGTAAGAGTAGGAGGCCTGAGTCCAGCTGTCCTGTATAAATTCCACTCTTGGCCTCTAAGTGCCCCCATAATTCTGTTATGTAATGGGTGCAGAATGGGTCTTGTTTGTAAAAGAGTTTTGAGGTCATTCAAGATAGAAAAACTGCTGTAAAATACACGTAATTGTCATCTGTGATGATCTACAGGACTTTCAGTTGAAGGGAATTTCTATGTAATAAAGTAGCGTCTGGAATTTCAGTGGTGTTCGACAAGATTTCAGTTTTTATACCCATGAGGTAATTTCTGGTGTTCAGCTCCCCCTTCTGGTTGTTTCTGGAAACGTTTCAGACCTGTTTGTAATTTTTCTGGCATGTTCTGGTTAATGAGCATAACCCATGTTTGTCTGTTAAAAACAATTAACTCATATTTTGATTTAAAGTTTGACTGTTGCTTAGAAGAAGAAAGCACCATATCTCCAGTAGTTTCAGCTGCTGGGACTTCTTTGGTGTCAATCTTCTCATGAAATATTGTTTGCAGTGAATTTCAATATAGTAATGCAGTATATTTGGTAAAACTTTGCTTCATTATAGGATAAATGCTGAAATGTGATCAGAGCTGCTACAAAAAATGTAGAAATAATGTTTTTATGTCTTGATATTGGGATATTATGACTCAACATTAATTGCAGTCTTCAGTTATACTAAGTGTATAACTAAGTAATACTAAGTATTAAGCGTACAAAATCTGAATGTCTAAGAATTATTGCAAAGTCTTTGTTGGCAATAAATCTGCACACCGTCGTAACAGTCTTGGCTAGTCATCACTTTGGCAAACCAAAACAAGGAACAATAAACTTACTTAAACATTACTTAAATGAAGAATAAACTCAAATTACTTAAATTAACAGCTTAATGTAAATCTTTAAGTCAACCTCATATTCATCTTGATTGCTTTATTTTAATACTAATCCTAGTTTCCGGGTGTGTAGGGTAGCATACCATTCCAGCACTGAGCTGTGCACTGTGTATTGTCTTTCTGTAGGGACACGAAAGACGCACCTCAGACCCAACCACTGGATCAGTTAACCCTCCTGTGAGTCCCCCATACTGTGGCCCCTTTGTGCAGCCTGGGCACCAGGCCTTCGAAGGCTGGGGCATCCACTTCCCACCACGGGCAGTGCCTGTAGAGCATGGCAGAGACTTCCAGCCATTCCAGGCAGTAAGTATTTCCTTCGAACAAAGAGCTGTGAATCTGGGTGTTGCGGTGAGTGCTATACACGCCTGGGTTTGATTCCAGCCTCAGGTGTCGGGAGTGTATGGAGTTTGCAGAATCTCCTCACATAGGTTTCCTCCAGTTGCTCCAGACACATGCTGACTGAGTTTGATTGACTGTTCTATTTTGCTCTTTCCCTCCACTAACATCATCTTATCCAGGGAGAGGAGTCGTACTGCAGTACCTCAGTCCTGCTTTGTATAGTAAGGTAGTGGAATCGGTTCCTGCTCACAGCAGTCCTAACACTGGCACTTCTAGCCAGTGAGCTGGGACTGAAATAGTGGGAAAGCATTAACCCAGGTTATAAGTGGGCAGATGCAGGTCCTCAGCGATTGCTGGAGGTGGATTGATCTGAGTGAAATAAAGCAAAATGCTGAGCATTTGAGCCGACGATTCCATTCCAACAAGTTTAGATGGACGTCTTATTTAAGGAACGGGACAATAAAGGAAAAACTCGCTTTACCTAAGATGTTGCAGTCTGGTTTGCATTAAATGTATTCATGCAATGCAACAGGTACTTGCTACATATAATTCTTTAAAATGGACTCTGTGGCCCAACACATAAAAATAGTTTGAAGTAAATACTCTTTAATTTTGTCTCTTGATGCACATTTTTCTTTTATGATGATTTACATGACATTTCAGATCACAAATGAAAAGAACAGGATATGCGCACAGTTTTAACAGTCAAAAATGTTAACAGACGATCTTCTTTAAGAACTGAGAAAGCAGGATTTCGCGTGCCATATTTTTGTTTTCTGCTCCTAGACAACACAGTGGTTTCTAAATTGTGGGTGTGTAGTTCCTGGTACCATGAAAAACATTGCTGGCAAAAAAGAAAAAGTTGGAAACAAGTTGTACTTTTGCCTTTGCGTTCCATTCCCTCCTCCTGGGGCCCAGGTCAGCTCCGCTTGTTTAAACTGTAGTGTGAATGCTTGATGTCACTGCCTGTCGTAAGTGTGCTGGTGTGGAGCATCAAGCCAAATCATGATAGGACTGGTCCCCCCCTCAGCATTTGTTTTCCTGCCTTCTATATGTAGTTTACATGACTTCCTCAGTTTCCTTTGACCTTCCAGTGCTAGACTGCTGGCTAGGCCCCCTTGAGATAAGCCCTGGGAGACCATGACCTTTGCCAATAATGGACGGATGACTGTCTTTGAGTCACCTCGACAAAGGGAAGGCAGTTCTCACAGACATCAGCAGATTCATATTCTACTAGTGGTAACCGGTTGTCTTGGTGTTCCTCTGTTTCAGGGGGGCTTTGTCTGGCCTCCTTTCCATCCTCCTCGCAGTCCGAGAGGCCCCGGCGAGTCAACCCGACCTCCCCCAGAGAACACAGGCAAGTCTTTACGTCTCCATTCTGCTGCTAAATTTCTGCTGCTTCCATCCTTGTGCACTGTGGTGGCTGAAGTGTTAAAATAAACGAGCTTGCAAAATGTCTTTAAGAAACTCTCATTCCCTGTACTGCTTAGGGAGCCTTGAGAAAGCTGACAGGAGAGTTATACACACAACCCAGGGTGAAACAATTCTTGAAGTGAATACTGACTTACCATTTGACAAATTTATCATAGTACAGTAGCAAGAGCTTTTCTGTATTTCATTCACGACCTGGTTTTGAGTTAAAAAAAAATAGCTGAGAAAATAATTTTACCACTGTGTTTTTGAGTGATCGGAAGAGCACTCAACTGGGAACAGAACTATTTGCTGGAGTATGCTGTAGCCTACCCTTGAGCAACAGCGCAACTGTGACTCTGAGCCATCTGTGTTGATTTGCAGCCTTGAGACCTGTCGGAGAGAGAGAGAGAAAGTGCAGGCATTCGGACAAGATCTTATTAAATAGATGTGAAGTAAGACTAATTTAGGAGATTTAGTTAAAGCAGGCAAAAGTTTAGAATTTGCTTTAGGGTTGCAGGGAGAAGTGGTTCTCCCATAAGTGGAAAGGGAAAAGTAGGTGAGCTTTGTCTTATGGTTAAGCTTAAAAGGGAGGAATGCAGTGCAGCTCTCCAGTCATTTAGAATTAGGTTTACTGGGTGAATATGGCAAAGCAAAAACAGGTTACAGATCACCTCAGGGTGGGGAGGATTTTACACCAGACTCGATCCAGCCTTAACCCCAGTTTCACAATTCCTTGCTGTTTCTAATGACTGCTTTATTCGGGTTACAGTAAAGGGGGTGCAGGTCCTCTGTAACAAGGGCTTTGTGGTCATAGGTCCTCCACTCCAGGCTACCAGCCCTTTCATGTTCAGTGTGGCCATCTGTCCCCTCTTTCAGCCTGCCTCTGCGGTCAGCATGATGGGGTGCTCGGTCTTTAATGTGCTCCAGGATCCGGACTGTGGTGAAAGGTGCTCAACAGAAGGAAGCTGGTGGTGTTGGCACTGTGGTCAGTTCTCCACTGAAGCGGTTTAATGCTTAACGAAATGGTCCGTCTTTTTGTCATTCCAGAACCGATGTCACCTGGTCTTGGGAAAAGTGAGCGACAGAATATTGACCCTGGAAAGCACTAGCGTTCTCTCTGCACATATAGATATGCGGTGCTATAGGCTGCAGTGGTTTTAAATGTAAGAAAATATAGTTTAATTAGATCTGTTTTACTGTAGGTAATCATTGTGCTTTTATTTTGTCAGCTGCTTTAAGTAAGTTGTACTCATCGGAAAATACAATTGTATAGATTTTTTTTCTGCTACTTTATCATTTACAATTTGCATGGAGGTATGTAATGTCACAAAAATGCTATTTTAAATTTGAAATAACATTTTTTTTCCTTCTTAGAAATTCTGCCTGGTATTTTGTTTCTGATCTCTCTGATGTGTGACATTGATGACATTACAAACATAACCAAGAGAATGATTTATTAACATATTTTGCAAACTATTGGATAACAAAATATCCTAATTCCTGTAGCATATTTAATGGGGTACACCTGCAAGATTGCTACCATCACATTGTTCTGTGTTCGCATAACTTTCAAAGATTATTTTCTTTTTCAGAATTAGCCACTAATAATACAAGTGGCGTTTTCTTATTTGGAAGGTTGACAGAATTATTTTAAATGATTTTTTGAAGGCAGGTTAGATGGAAGATTTTGAAGAAATTGAAAACGTAATTTCGTTCATAGTTTGCAAAAGGTGTTTTCTAATTACCCGTCTTTGAATAATTGTATTGTTCAAGTTCTGTTGTCGTTCTTAGTGTTCTGTGTTCTATTTGTGTTGTTGTCATTGTCACCCTTAGTTTTATATTTGAAGAAAACAACCAAAAAATGTCACTTTATAAATAAATAAGTCTCCTGATCATTTTAGAAATCTTATTGAAGATGAACTTGGAAACTGTTGAACTGAAACTGGGATGAAGCAACTTAATTATACAGGACAGCTGGATTCTCTCTTCTTCAGTTTTTATCTTGGAAGAGCTATTACCTAGATAAATCAACACTTCATTCCATGGAGTGTGATTATAATCTTTATTTATTGTGACATACATTTTTTTCCTAAAATGTACTTTCCTGTAATTTTAGTTTTGTTAAGTCAAAAGTTATTCTTTCTCAGGCATTTATGTATTTTACATAATAAATAGATTATTCAGATGTTACTTTGAGTTTTGTATGCATTTTTGTAGACATTGTTTGATATATAAAAGATTCCGTCAATTTTCTTCATTCATAATACTATGTAGTTTATATTTATTCAGTGTGACTCGTATATTTATTAGATATACTGTATATTAAATTCAGTGTGACTGAGCCATTCCTAATGATTCAATTCTAGCAAAACATTTTTCATAGTTCTCAAGTAAAGAGAATAACTTTCACATTTTTCTGTTGATTATTCTTTGTGCCATTGAAGTATTTCAGTTCTTCTGTGACTTGTGGTTGTTGAAGATATCATCAATTTGAGAAAGGAGGAGGTCTTCTTGACATTGTTGTCAGTCTTGGAGTTATCATTGGTGAGAGGGTGAGGTGTTAGTGACATTCCAGACCTTTCACAGATACAGTAATGTGGGTCACCTGAGATATCCTTTTTAGGTTCTTTGGGATTGTGTACTCAGTACATGCTTGCTATAACTTGTTGCACATAGGTGGACAAGGAATAACTAAAATAATAACTAGCAAAGCACACGTTGCACAGAGTGATAGTTTTGTGCTGGTAAGTCTGAATAGTTTCCAAGAAGCAAAAAGACAACAAAAGAAAACAGTTTAAATGCTTTATTGAACTGATAATACAAATCTGAATGGCCACAGATACAGGCAGGCGCGTTTGACAAAGCGGCATCACTCCGCAGGAAGTTCGGGGTAGCTTGAATGCACTAAAGAGCTGCTCCGATCCTGAGGGTTTCAGGTCAAGCCCCACAGGGTGTCTGCTTTCAGGCCTCACCTTCACTGACATGCCCACTTATAAACCAACGCCCCCTTGTCTGTAGCCTTCAGTGTTACGGAACAAAGCAAGCGACAGCAGGCACAAGTGACACAGAGTAGTTTTAACATTGCATCACTGGGACATTTTTTTTTTTATTGGACATCTGTGTGCATCAGAGATAAGGTCACTTACAGTTGTAATTTCCCATTACCAAAATAGTTTGCGTTATAATTTCCATCGGTTGGGTGTTGGATTAGAACTTTAGTAACTTAAAACATTTAACATTTAAACATTTAAATTTCTCTTTGGGTCAAGGTTGTTGCTAAACAGTTTACCAGTATTATGTTTTGTTTTACTGCAGCTGATGAGCAAAGCCAGCTCCTTGATTATATTCAATAACGCAGTTCATTTACAATTAGGGAGCTGACTGAGCCAAAATCTTGCAGTGACATAGATTGAAATGTCCAACGTTTGAGTGACAGGGATGAAATTAGATTCTAGAAGGGGTTCTGTTTCTGAGGCAGATAGGTACTGTGGGGTCAACTTCATATTCAGGAAAAAGATTGTTGCCTTGCATTGACGATAAAACTGAGCTGAAAAAATATATATATACAGTAACGTTACAAAAAGCATAGAAAGCGTTATTAAGAGGCATGTACAGAGAACACTGACCATTGTTTAAACTAAAAACTGGCATCACTAATATATTTATGAGTGGGTTTTATTTCTGTTAGTAATCTGACCATGTCCAGCTTGGCTTCTGTGTCTTCCTTTGGGCTCTGAAGTAATCCATGATGTCTTTTCTAACCACAGTGACACTCACCCTGGGGTACCAGCGTTTCACTACTCTGCCATTAGGCCCCACCAGAAACTTCTCGAAATTCCACTTGATGTCATTCACCTTTAGGGGGTCCCAAAACAGTCTGTTGGTAGGATTTCCAAAGCTGTCGCCAACGGGAGGACAGGCATTCTGTTGAAAACAAAACAACCTGTTTAACAGCTTTCTGCACTGTAATACCATGTTTGACCTGAGCTGTTTCTTATTTAGAAAATGGACACACACAGAAAAGTGGATTTTGAAGAACTGTTTTTTTTTTTACTTAATGCAAGTCACTGAGTATGTAAAACTTAACATTTTTAGAAAATTGTCTAGAGAGAGTCTAATTTTCAGTTTTGTGTTTTATCAGTATTGTATTTCCTGTTTATAGAGATGAGTGCAATAGAATACTATCTAATAACACATCTGAGGCTGAAGCTGTCTCCTTTCTGAGTGGCCTGCACCAGCAATCCTGCAAGGTCTCACCTTGAGGAACGTGAACACGCTTTGTTCTTTTTGTCCATTTACATCTCCCTTTTGAAAGATCTCAAAATCAGGAACAAATCCATTCCCGGGCCGGACGTGCCTAGAACACAAATATTCGCAGAAGGTAATAACGATTATATGCGAGTTAGAACAGTAAGTAAAGCCTTCTGCCCATTTCAGGACACAAACATCTGGGTTTCTGCCAGTTGTGTCCATGGTAACTGTATGGTTCCTGCAGAATGCTTACTTTAATGTGGCCAAAAGTTCGCTGTTGTCTCCGGGTTCTTGCTTCCCAAACTGATTACAAGGAAAACCTAGGATGGTAAAGCCATAGTCCTTCAAGTCGTTGTGCAGTGCATTCAGATCTGACCAAAAAAGAAAAAAGAATCATATTGAAAGAACAAAAAAGGCATGTTCCTTTGTCCTAATAAAGGAACTGAGATTTGCATAAGTATGAAAGGGAAATTCTGAGAATTGTGCCCATCTACTTCCAACTGTTAATAGTTGGTTAAGTCATGCATTACAAATCGGTTGTTAGTGAACTCTTGACTTTGTCAGGTGATTCGGTTGCTAAAAACATTTGCCATCTGGTCAGCGGGAAGTTGAGTAAATGAGAGCTCTCTGAGCATCAAGTAATTAAATTACCCCTCACTAACATCTACTTAAAGCTTAAGAATGAGTAAAAAAAAATGCTATTTTGTACCATGGTGGGGGGGGGGGGGAGAATATAATTGGACTTATAAAAAAAAATGCTGGAATAGGAGCAAACCTGAACAAAATTGTTAATACCGTGTACAGTTGATCTATTTTTCATAATCATATTTGAAAAATGTTTTACATTTCTAAAATAAACGAGTTTACTCTCATGTTTTACAAAAAAAACACATTTACAAAAGTTTTGGTACCGTCTGGAGTAATTTGCAGGGTGCAAGAATTTGAGTTTGTAAGCTTTTCCCATTAATATTTAACAGTACTTTCTAGACATATTCTAATGTTTTTACCTATGTACTGAAGAGTCAGGCCTCAGTAGGAAGCCACATTGACAACCAGGATGGTTTTCCCCCTGTATTTGCTGAATGGGACATATTGGCTCCCATTTAAAGTCATGGCACCATAATCATGAAAAGTGCCTTCAGCCGCACTGTCGCATGTAACCTGGAAAACAATGCACATTCTTTAAGTGTTTAAATACATTTTTTTGTCAGTCTTTTAACTTAGAAGGGTCCATTCAGGACCAGGTGCTTTATTATAACAAACAGCTATGTTATGGTGTTTGAGAACATGTACAGTATGCGGTGTCTGCGTAGCTGATGGCTGTGACTGCTTTGCATTACAGTGCTGAAAGCCTGCCAAGATGTCAGAAAATAAACCGTGGGAGCACTGTAAACATTTGTTTCTGAATAGTCCTTGAGATACTGATTGATCTGCTCAGGCACGTGTTGTGATTTGTGTAGGCCTACGAAAACAAGTTTTTATTGTTCGCTTACATTAATGAAATCCTACAGACTAGATCCAGTAATATACGTGTTCCATGTGCTTCAGTGTAAAACCACCCAGCAATGAATTCTAGCATATATAATAAAATATATAGTTACAGCATATTCAACTGAATGAACTAATTGCAGCTTGACATTGTCTTTGTCTCTCTTGACAATTGTATCTCAAAACAGGCCTCAGTAGTAGGTATTTAAACTGGACCTCTAAAAGAAGGCATCAGTGCATCTAGTCCTTATTGCATCACTATATTTTAGATATTTTGTCACGGGGTTGGTGTAAAACTACAAATGAAGCGCTATTCTTTGCAAAGAGGCCAAGAGCTGACTAAGTGTCAGTCGTGACTCGGGAGAGAGTCTCATTGGAGCTCTTGCAAAGCTCCCTGGCTGAGTTTTGCCACACAGTTACTGTGGCAACCTAGGCAGCTGCCAGCAGCCAGTTATGAATTTGATTCATGTAAAAATACATTTTCATAGACATTTGTATTTGTGTAGATTAGAAGGCATTAGAAGTAGATAACATCCAGTGTTCATCCTAGAAAGCATACCTGTAAGTGCAAACACGACCCTGTGACAACGGACCATTTAGTGTTATATTAAGCCTGTGGACTTCTTTTTTTCTATGCTTTGACTATTTTGTTTCATTCTTTCCACTGAAGCCCATTCACGGAGCTTCAACCTTCCCAAAACCCTCTGAGTGTCGTAGTTGTTTTTCTTGCAGGCTAATAATGCAGGAAACTGGGAGTTTGCTGCATCACAGATCTAAAATCCTTAATATCAGATATAAGGTCCGTGTCTTCTGAAAGAGCTTGTGGCATTTGTACTTACAATGTTAATTATTTTGATGAATGCATACAGGCATTGTATTGCAAGAAAGCAGTTCTGTATTGTCAATTTTTGTGATGGCCAAAAAGCATCACAAATATATATATAAAGTGTACTGTATGCATTTTCTTGCACAGTATCTTGAAGAAACCACCATTCAACTGTAGTAATTGTATAATTTTTGGGACAAACCTATTTTATGTATTGTGAATCACTTCTATTAAGGGTGCAGGGAGTCCAGGACATAATCTCTCCCTGCCCAGTAAGAGATCAGCTCCTGTTGATCCTGTTGCAGCTGAGAACTGAATGCTGTCTGATCCTGTGCCAGCATTGAATTCTGAATTTTGAACATGATCTTTTTAAAAAAAAAACGATTTTACTGCTTAACTACCTATTTAAATTTATATGAAGTATATTAATACGTTCATTTTACTGTTTTATAACATGATATTTAAACTCTACAACATACCTGAAACCAGTCTCTGTACAATTATCAAAACGCACGGCTGTAATGAATATTCACCCCTCGAAGAAGATGAACAACTGACATCTACGGTTATGTAATTCCAAAACACATCGAAGTAATATCCCAGACAGATATGACATGTTTTTACCTGCTGGTTTCCTGCTCCCAGACATGGCTCGAGAAAGCCCAAAAGAAGCAGGGCTAAAATCCAGTGCTTATCCTGGTTCCCCATTGCAGTGGGGCTCGTCTCTCTGCTGGCCCAGAGCTGGGGGTGTCTGGTGCTGATTTGGATTTTCCAGTGTCTTTATCACTGCCTGTGTTTCTCTCACTGACACCTAACAATGGCAGGAAGCCACGCATGACTCCAGATCAACCAATCCCCTGTTGATAAACAGTTTCTGAAGGTGGACCATGTCTGCTTTAACCCCTACCCTGTCAGTGAGCAAAAACCTACTGGGCACAGGATTGAAAGAGACACTAGAACCAGAACTAATAAGAAACTGCCTGAGAGGAACAAAAAAAAAATTGTTGAGGATCTGTGTTAAGGCAAATAATATCAAATAATAAACAAATAATATCTGTGTAATGTAAGTGACTGAAAGGTTGCCTTCTTTTATTCTGAGTGTTTATTTCTAGTGATGAAAGGCATTAACTATACGAATCCCCGAACACACTCAAGGGTAGCATTCTTAAAGTGCCTAGGAAACAACAGAACTGTACCGTGAGAAGGGAAAAAGGTTATTCCAAATTTGACTTAACTCCTCAGATTCCCTAAAACACCTGGAAATTCTCCCTCCAAGTCAGGATCCATTTGTTCAAAAAACTGTTTCTAATAAACAGTCAATGTGAACAATATTATTGTTGGCTTTGAATGGCTGATCAGTGACATTGTACTGATATTGGTAGTATGACTCAGAGACATGGTTTTATATATGTTCCAAACAGGGTTTGTCCATAGAAAATCTCCAGCAAATAACTCCAGCATTGAAGGTTAATGGTGGCTGTTGACTTA
This sequence comes from Lepisosteus platostomus, assembly GCF_059453375.1. NCBI lineage: Eukaryota > Metazoa > Chordata > Actinopteri > Semionotiformes > Lepisosteidae > Lepisosteus > Lepisosteus platostomus. Next base: position 39,358,749 of record NC_142623.1, read on the forward strand.
ACCACTGTATGCTAAATGTCTTTTCAGCTCTGGCTGTCATATTAAATACATTGTAGGTGTAATAGCTAGGGCACAAATTCAAAATATCCTATACAGTATATATTTTAAAATATGTTGAAAGTGCTTATACAAACCTATAAATGTAATACTAAATGCTATTGCTTGTCAGGATTCACAAAAGAATTGAGATGATTCAGTTGTTTGTCACAGCTTTGCCTTCTGGAGGTCAGTTTTACATTACTTTTTAACATAAACACTCGCCTGTTATTTGAGAGCCGAAACATGCCTGTTCTCGAAGGGACCAAAGGTATCACAGGATGTGACCTTGACTTGACCGTCCGTTCACCGGTCAAGCAAACATGGAGAAAAAAAGCCACAAGCTCTTTATTACAGTTCATCAAGCTGTGTGTACAGATCAGTAATCTCATTATACTCACTGTAGCCCTCGGACTGGTCTGTTTTCAGGCAGGCAGTCGATCACAAATGGTGCTCTTGTGTGTGACTTTTCTTATCGGTAGTTCTGTTAGTTTTCTTCCCTGGTGAAGCAATAGTGTTGGCTATCCTGAGAGCCACGTCTTGTTGACAGATTATCTGATGCAAAATATTCAACACTGACCGGTCGTCTGCCATTAGTAAACAATAGTAGTTTTAGTAGTAATTGTAAATGTCGTTTTTCCTTAATATACTAGCGTTGTATGATGTTATACAGGACATTGCTGTTAATTTAAGGAATCAAAATCCAAAGTGTTTTTTTTAGAGGAGCTAGATAAAGGTTGGAGGTTTACACTGAATAGGTAAAAATGGGACATTTATAGTATTTGAATTGCAAAAATCAGTACAAATATTTCCAGCTAGTCTGTAAATTTGTGTTTTATTTAAAATTACAGTAGAACTAAGAATTTAAGTTCTTCATCAGAATTTTAGTTTGGTTTCATTTTAGTTAAATGTAGTATAAAATGATGCACAAAACCAACATTTGACCTTCTGGCATAAAATGTCCTCGATAATGTAAAAACCCTCACAATGAGAGTGGTTTGAAGTCACAAAAATTGTAAAAAAGCTGTGTCCTTGTCACTGAAGATTACACATCATCTTTAAGATGACAGAAATTATATTTCAGTGTATAATCTTCTTAGTGGGAAGATCACAGGGAGAGCATATTGTCTGGCTGAAAGGGATTGAAGCCAGATGTTTTTCTTCAGATGGTGTTAAAAATCACCTTTTGTGATGGTACAGGTCTCTTTGTATGCTTATATTTGCTAATCTAATTTTAGCACTATTAAATTTAAGTAAAATAAAAGGACTTCATAAACACTTACATAAATAAAATGTTATTTTCTTTTCAATCATGATAAGCTGAAAAGCAATTAAGTCAAACTACCCTGTTTCCCTACCATAAATTCTTCTAAACTAAACATGGATGATCCCTGTATCAGCTTCTTTAGAATAAAAACCTTTTGACCCATAATCATACATGCTAAACACAATTTAGTCATTAATTTAGTTACACTATTACTATTATTTTTAAAATTGTTTAGCTTTTTTTATCAGGCTCTCTGCTTGTGCAGGGAGAAATAACAGTATGAGGTGAGAATAACTGGAAATATACAGTAGCAGGAAGGTAATTTTGCTGTGCCCTGACCTTTTGTGTGCTTTGAAACTGAGAGACCTTAGATTTCTTGAGATACTGTAAAGTTTTCATAGACTGTTTGGAATTTCTTATACAATAGTGACACGTCAGAACTCAGTTCTCTGAGACCAAAAAGTCTTCATTGGAGCTCTAAGTTTCTTTTACAGATTACACTATGGGCTTTGTTTTATCAGACTTGTTCATGAAGAAATTCTAAAACAAATACCTAGGGATGTTATTGGTACTTTCTTATCTAGCCGTGACCTCAAAGACAATATAGTTCAGTATCTTTGTGCTGACACTTCACTAAATTTTGCTGGCAAATTAGCCATGACACGCCTTCTAAATATATCTCACGATGTGATCCAACTGATAGAGCTAGTGTTTTCTGACATCTTATTCCCAGAAGTCACAAGTCTGTCACTACATTCATAATGTATTTTTGCCACTAGATAGCTATTGTGAAGTACTTACTGTAGTTCATATTAAACTGTATATATACATATATGGATATTAACTGTTGACACTGCAAATAATCTGAATAAAGCTAGTATCACTGGGCTATTTTCCCAGAATACAGTATTGTATTTTTTTTTTGTGGACAAATATATTTTTGAAATGACTGAAACCAAGACTAAACACCCAAATTTTAAAAATAAATCTTATTTAGCCCACTGTCAAAATTTTGACCTACTCGTGTTAAACTTCAGTTATAACGATGATAACTAAATGGGCGATGCTGGCGTTGCCTGTGGACGATCATATAGAAGCTGCCGCGCTCTTTAGTTTCCAATTTGCGGTCGTGAATAGAGCCGGTGATGTCTGCCGCTGGATGTTTGAAACCCGTTGTTTGCCAGCCGTGTGCTTCTGCTGATTTTGTACTCTGACTCCGGAAAGAAACACTTGTTTGCAGTGTTACCATATTGCTTGCCGGTCGGTGTACCTCTCACTTGAGAAGACGTGGATGGTTTCAGGTACTGGATAGCTAGGGTTAGGGTTTGACAGACGTTGGAAGGCGATGTAATTTGTTTAGGAAGCTTTCTGAGTTTTAAGAAGGCTAACGGTGTCCCACGATATTGATGTCTTGAGATCTGTACAAGGTGTGATGACTTTGGCTGAAGCACCACCTTCTGGTTCAAGGAGTGTTTGCATCTCGTTCTTCCTTTTAAAAAACAAGCTGATCAACAAATTAATGTTCAACACATTAAAAGGTGTTCTTAGGATACCATTTTATAGTTCAAGAAAGTATTGTTCAACTTTGCCATTAACTGTTAGCCTCTTGATGTCAGTTTAAAAAGAATTTCAACAGTATTCTGATTAACCACCAATAACTGAAGTTAATTTTGAACAATCAGTAAAAAGTGTAGCTTTGTGTAAATGATCTTGTCTGCAGACAATCCAAGCAAACCTGCTCTTATGTGCATCCTGCATACTTTAGGTACTGAGTTCATAAGAAATTCAAAGGCTCTTAAACTCAAAGCTGAGACAGAAAGTACTGTAGAAAGCAAGCTAACTTTCTACCCTGTTGAACTGCTCAGTTCACACAAGAGCTTCGTTTTCTAAAACTTCAAAACAAGACTTTACTGTCTCAGTGGCACTAAAGGCTTACTGTCTTAAATGCTCTGAAATTGCCAATAATGATGTCACTTTAAATTTCAGTGACACTTTTGTCACCAGTATCGTTTTAAATATTAGGGCATTTAGAAAGTGCATTCTCCATTTGCAAACGAAATATCAACAGATCAGTATTTGTCAACAAAGTAAGAACTTTTATCTTGTTAAACTTTTGAAACCCATCCATCAATTGCAGCGAGGTTGTTGTTAATTTTTGCCTATGAAGGAATATGAGTGGTCTTTAGAGGAAAAGCGCATTGCCAAGTACCTCTGGCAACACCAGTCGTGTCGGTTCACTTTTATTTGAATTGGCAAGCAAATCTCTCTGATATGGGGCAAATATTTAAACCTTTTAATTTTACTTGCAAAAAAACATTAACAGGATTGAACTGGTCCTGGAAGGATTTACATAATTATTCCCATCTGCGTTCACTGAGTAGAAGTTAGATGCAAAGATATCAGCTGAAACCTCTGAGCTACACTACTGTTTTTTGCAGGAAAGATCCAATTATTTTTTTCAAGAGAGATCATTTTAGCATTATGCTTATGGAAACCTGAAAATCATATGAAAAACACTGTAAATCCATTAAGTTATCAAAAACATTTTTTTTTTTACATTGTAGAATTACAGTGGAGAAGGACGGTTAAAGACATTCATGATTTTGAGAGAGAATGTCTAAAATGTGTCGGCTTACAAAACCCCTGTGTCATAAATGGTTTCTCTCATGATTCAAAGTGAAAATGAAGAGCAAAACCAAGCCAGAGACAGCTAGACTATTCTAGAAAGCAGATAAAAGAAGATGATTGTGAGATAGCTATTGACGTCATTTAAACAAAGCATGAAGTACAGTGGTTTTGCTGTGAATGCAATACGTTTGGCTGATCTTTTAAGTATTTTTTTTTCATTTTTATATAGTACATCACTATATAAGCTACACTACATTAAGCTTGAACTCAAATTAGGAGCAGCACATTTTAAAAAATTACTACTTTAATTCTAGTATTATACAATCCTTTTTTGTCAAGTTTAGTTACTAAAGTTATTAGGATTACGATAGTTAATCTGATTTATCCTTCACTGGTTTATTTGTTTTTTTTTTATATACTATATCTTTCATGATGTTGTATATTCATGATGAGAATCAAATTGCAAATCAAACCTCAAGCACCTTATTTATACATTTACAGTATTTGAAAATGTTAGATCATCTTAACCAGCAGGTTGCTTTTTTTCCAATATGGAACCATAGTAAGTACAGTACAGTTTCATCAATATATGACAGTTTTGGGGGCAGCTTTTGCTCTTCGAAGTTTCAGGCCCAGGGTTATGTAGCAGTGTTGTTCTTCAAATGTCATCTTCTGTTGACTGGCATTGAGATGCTAAAAAATCTGCAGTTTCTTTAAAACAATAGACTTGTAGGTTTTGCACTACTTGACCAAATGACAGAGCAAAGCTGTGAAATAAAAAGGCACATTTACAAGAATTGTATTCTTCCCAAATTGGCTAGGTTAATGGGTAGGTCTTTTCTAAATGGTTCCTGTATCTGTGCGCCTTGTGCCCTGTACTTCCACCACAGGTTCAAAGTTGTCACACCCCTTACCTGTAATAGGAAACTGTTTGGTAATCAATGGAGGGATACAGTACAATTACTATTGTTGAGAATACTTTGGAATCTATAAACCATGTGGTTTTATTGCAGTTTTTCTCTGTTTTGTTTTTCTTCTGAGTTCTATCTTTCCTCCTCTGTTTTCATTCTTATCACAAAGTGGCTATATCTGAGTATCCTGTGGAATGTAGGCGAGTCAAGACCTCAGGTTTTAACACCACTGTCCAAAAATAGTAAACCGGTGACTTTTAATGCTACAGCAGGAATTTCCATGACCCGACTGAAAAAAAAAGATCAGGCAATAATTCAGGTCTAGCGCCGACACTACATGTTTTCGTACAAAGACCAACCTTGCCTCAACTTGTCTGGAACTGTGTAATCTGTTTTTCAGAGCAGTACATTCTTAGTGTCCATATCCAGGATCCGGAAATAAAAACCCCTCTCTGTTCACTATAAGAACTGATATGAGCATTATTTGAGTTAAAACCTAATGCAGGATTTCCTTGTTCTTTTCCAGGAGCAAAACACGCCTGCTGGTCTTGTTTCAACCAAGCACTCCGTTACACAATTGAACCCTTAATTGACTTAATAACAGGATTAATTTGAACTGTTTGATTTTTAGCTCTTAAACATGTTTGAGGTTGCCTTTTAACTACAGCATTTCGGAAATAAAATAATAAAAATCTAAACAGAGAAAAGTCTGATCATGCAACTGTTAGTTCAGTTGAAGTTTCGATTAAGTAATTAAGCTCAGCTGTAATCAAATCAAGCAAATGTGTGTGACACCCCCCAGATATGTTGTGAGCTGACAGTTATTATTAATGCATTTTCATTTTTATTTTATTGGATTGAATACACTTCCATGTTATTTACCTGGAGTCTGTAACCAGACAAATGAAGGATTTAACACACAGTTAAGTTTAATTAAAAAAAATGTTTTAAGCTGCAATTCGTAAGCTGATCTACTTTCCACAGAGAGTGTTTCCCAGCCTGTACAATGGAAGACTGAAAGTAAGAAAAAAGAGAAAAAAATATCCTGTTTAGGAAGAATACAGTATATTGCATCCTACTTTTGAAAAAGATAAACCATTCTTTTAACACTTTTTTTTTTGTTCTGGATTTTCATTCACAGTGCTTACACATATACACAAAACAGAATAAAAGAATGAATGTATCACACATTCCTTGCACAATCTTGCATTTGAATGACGTGCTATAACAAGCTGCAGCATGGTGAATTTATGCAAATACATTTATCTATCAGCTATCTGTCCTTGTCCATTTATTTTGACAACAAATGAACCCAATTTAATCGATAATACAGAAAATTGACTAATTAATGAGTACAGCTTGTTGAGAAAGGGTAGGCTGATATTTATTTATTGTAGCGGGACACCAGCATGAAGTCCTGAAATGAAAGCACCTGACATGAACCCTTGAGGCAGACAAGTAAATTTGTGTCATCTAATTGTGCAATCAGGATTTACTGTAGGCTGTTTGGGGAGAAGTCAAAACTGCAAAGAGCTGTATCATTTCCTAACTATACCTAGGTCAATACTTAATCCCCTTATTCTCCATTCCTGCTATTACAATAATGGGTAATACAATCTTCAGAAAAGGTGTTATGCTCTTACGGAAATCTCTACTGAGGTGTCTTTTACCCTTCATGTTAAAGTTGTGTTTTTCAGTATGTGTTTTATCTTTGACACAACTGTATGGTACATTAAAAACTGCATCTAGTGAGTGTGCATTTATAAAGAGGCAAAATACCATTATTATCATATCAAAAGTATCTGTGATTGACAGAGACAGGGTTTGAGGAAGATGTTTATTGTACTGTGTAAGATACTATAAACACTTGCTTCCTGTTTACAGAGCTTATCAGCAGTACTGTATGTATGGTATAAACAGAGTGCAGAGGCTTCCTGTGAGAGACTCTGGAGGAAAAAGACCTTGTCACACAGCACTGTTTTCGAAGATGCCAAAAGCAGGAACAAGCATATGTGTAACTACACAAGTTAAAAGCACAAGAGTTACACATTTGATTTTGCACTGTAAGGTTTTGCTTTTCTTACAGTGTCTGAAACTATAGTAGGGGTAGAAACTAAGACTGCCGTTTAGTACAAGTGACATTTCATTTAATAATAGTTTTTTTTTGGTTACCAGTTTTATTCTGTTCAATTCGAAACCTGACAGCTCACCAACAAATCAATCCAAAAGTTGCATTTATTAGATATCTTTGACCTTGTGCACAACTGACTGGCAGATTGTGAATTAAGAGGAGAAGGGTATTGTGCACTTGCCCACAGAACAGAAAACTGGCAAAACAACAGAGATAGTGGGGAAAAACACGTTTCTTATGTGAACAGCATGAAGCCATCTTGGCCATTAACTGCTCACTTCAGTCAGTACCCTTTATAGTACCTTGCTTCCTGCAGCTGGCTGGAATACAGTGCACTGGCAAACATTTTTTGTTCTTGTTTACTCTTCTTTTTGTGAAATCTTCCCTAGAATCGATCATATTTAATAGTTTATATTGTCAGTTTCATATAATTTCCTCCATGGCCTGTACATCTAACAATAAAATATAAAAGACTGTAAAGACTGCAGTTTGAAAGCAAATGTCCTGCATTATAAGCATTTTTAATGCTGTTTGTACTGTAACTTTACTGTAAAGACTGCTTTTTGATAGCAAATGGTCTGCTTTATAAGCATTTGTAATACTGTTTGTACCGTAACTTTACAAAAATAGCATAACATAACCAGTACAACATCTCTCTCAGTTCGGACAGAAACAAAGTGTTCTTTGGTTTGGGATGGAAATGTATCCCATTCATATGCCAAAAACAACTTCTTCTTCATACCTTGCACTGTCCCTTGAGCGAGAACCCCTTTAGAATAAACTGTGTATCCCAGCACAGTTCAATTGAAGCAGTGAGGTCTTAGCATTCACCAGACAAAATCTTATTACCAGGCACTTAAGTTCATCTTCCTGAAGCAATCATGTAGGATTAATCATGTAGTTGTGAATAGAAACAAAACCTAGAGGTAAACCACCAGTGTGTACGTCCTATCTTATTGCAGGAAGAAAGGATGCCTTTTTTCGAATGACTACGATCCTCTTATATGGTGTGCAAAATTCTTGCGGCAGTCTGGAAGATCCCTTTCAAGGCTCTTGCACGCTTGCGTCAGACAAACATGTTCTGTGAACAAACAGCATGTGGAACTTTTTGGCGTTGTTCTGCAGAAGAAGGACTGTTCATTCATGCCAGAGTCATTCAATCTCATTTCTGCTTGGGTTAGTCCGAATCCTGTAGATTATAACGGACACCGCCGGACACAGTAACAGGGAAGTCATAACCACAACCGTGGCCAGAATGACCAGGACAATGGCCCAGAGGTCCAGAATGTGTTGTGGTTGCACTGGGTTTTCCATCAGTGGGCTTTCCATGATATTGACGGACACTGGCTTCCAGCCCTTTAAAAATAAAATCAAAAAGAATAAGACAGATTTGTAATGGGATCATTAAAAATGTAAAACATTATTAGTGAAACTCATCTTCACTATCACAATAATCTGGATGGGAGTGTGGAGCAACGTTAGGGTTCTAGACTACTAACTGGAAGACAGGAGCAAGTTATTCTTTGAAACAGATCACTTGGAGCTACTTCAAACAAATAATTGGCAGTAACATAAAACCCAAAAATAATTCACCTTGCAAAAAAAAAATTGAAATATGTTTCAGAACTGAAGTACATAACTTGTAGCTCTCCCTAGACCCCCACATCCAACTAAAGATGAACTATTAAGGTAGTGAATGATGAACTCTTCCCATCGATCTTAGTGTTACTGTACATCAGTCCAGCTCGGGAATGAGATTTTAGACACCTATGACGTCAGTCTGCTGATGTCAGTTTGAGCACAGATTTTTAATCAGACTTTTAAACTTTGTACCGATATCTCTTCAAATTGGGTAACTTTTGTATCCTCAGAGATAGAACCTTATTGCGACACAGGGTGGGGCTTATTTCACAACTAGAAGAGGTGTAGAGGCTAAAATACACACATACTGTTTAACTCTCAGCAGATACCTTTGTTTGGCAAACAGATCTTTTGTGTAATGTTGGGTCAGTGATTTTATTTTTTATCTGTGATGGAAAGTACTTTCTGTGATAGGAAGTACATACAGTACATGTGGAGACAAAGTACTCAAATGTACTCAAGCACATTTCACTGGGTCACAAATGTATTGCTCTTTTGGAATAATAATAATAATAATAATAATAATAATAATTGCTTACACTTATATAGCGCTTTTCTGGACACTCCATTCAAGGCGCTTTACAGGTAATAGGGACCACCAATGTGCAGCATCCACCTGAATGCAGCCACATCCGGCATGTTGAATTCATACTACATTTTAAAGGTTCCCAGACAGTGTCCATGTTTTTCAATTAAAGGTCTGAGAACCTAGCTCCTAGAAAAATTAAAATATGGACATTTTGCATTTTTATGGCATTGAAATATATTGATATATTGATGAGAAAAAAAACATTATATCAGAAGCACAATGAAATTTGCAGAAAACTGTTTTTTACTTTGAAAAATCCCTTTACATCTATTTTTATTGCCCTTTTATATCTGAGATTCGTATTGTGTCTATTTTTTTTTAAAAATAATTCAGATCGTTTGATAAATGCGTCATATCTTTAATCTAATAATCGTGTAAATCGTATAAAAAGTCTCACAGGCGGACTATGGTGATATACACGTAAATTACTGGACGCGTAAAGACGATGAGATCAACACGAATTACAATAGTTCAACGATGATCAAGTAATTCCACACATTTATCAAAATGTACGCACTAAAGGCAACACTAAAATTTTAAAATGTGGTATTAGACTAAAAAAGACCAAACTACGGCAAGGCTCGAACAACACAAAACAACAGTAAAACGTAAAAAGGGGGCTGAGTGATATTTCCACCCCTTTATCTTTTTAAAATGTTGAAAGTGTTAATAAAATCCTCACCTTATCAAGAAAGCTGTTCACTCTGACCTTGACACACCAGAGACCCAGATCTTCAATGAAAGTCTTTAAAAAGAATCGGGAACTTCCTAGCGCATCGGACAGCCCTACTGTGGTTAAACGCTGTACATTTTTCTCGATATAATAATTACTTTTTGGAATAAAAGGATATCGTAGTTGCTGCCTAGTGGAAATTAGTTTCGTGCGTTTCTTTCTCCTGACGTGCTGACTAAGATACTACTACAGTCCACAAGATGACGCTTGTTCGTACATAAGGAAATGCTGATTGATTGGTTGAAACGATGTCTTGAAACAGATGTTTCCACAGCTGCACAGAGGGGAAGTTTTAGTGTGCGTAAGCGTCAATCACCGAGGTTCAAGTCATATTCTGTTGTCTCGTTTTGAAAATGAACAATTACGCTTTATAGATGAGCTAACTTTAACGCACCATTGGATTTTAAAATACTGTAACTTATGGTATTAGTATGTGCTGACTGAGTAACATTAAATGATACGCATGATAAACATGATGACCGTGAGGAATGCCTTCTATTCTCTCCCGATTGTGTGAACTACATTACCCATAAACACCCAAAAGACGCCATGACACTATGTCACATGACGAAGCTCCTGTTGTATCCCGAAGCCTCTCATATCATGTGACGAATGAGCTGGGTGGACCGTTTTAGAGATGGCGACTCTGCTGCAGCCGGATCGTGTGCTGTACCTCGTCTGCGGCGAAAAGAAGATTCGTGCACCCCTGTCACAGTTGTATTTCTGTCGGTACTGCAGTGAGTTGCGCTCCCTAGAGTGTGTCTCTCATGAGGTAACTGAAACTAATATCTAAGGGGTGTAAACTGTTATTATTAACAATGTAAGACAGCCATTTCTGTCGGTATGGGGCGGGCCTGTTTGAGCTTGCACCCGCCTTAATCAAGCTGTGGGACACGCCTGTGTGCCATACTTTGTAGTGTGATTGGTCAGCTGTAACGTGTGTCAAGCATTCCGGTTTTTAATTGGCTGTCTGGAGTAGCAGTGTGCAAGCTGTTGTGGATATTGTTTACGATTGGCTCACAGTCGGATCTGGGTTAAACTGGCAGTTTTCATTGGTTGAAGCGAAAATCAGTCAACTCTTCCGCAAATCTTATTGGTGTAGCCAACCGCCTGTCAAAATGGTTATTTTCTTCCCGAATGTGTTTTCAGACGCCAACAAAGAAAATATGGAAATAATACGAACCATAACCTCAGATTGTAACAGAAGATTGAGATATTAGTTTTCCATTACAAAAGCATTTTCTGAAATATTCGCGTTTCCCAAAACGTAGTGTTTTTTTAGTACAGTTTTATGTACCACACCCTAGCTCTGAATGTGTACAGCTACTGTTAGTAATCTGTTTTGTAACTCATTTTCTCGTTTTAAATGATCATGTGTGGCATTTGTTTTCAAGTATGGAGATGGAAATCCGTAGTTTCCCATCTTGGTTGATCTTCATATTTACCTAGCGAAATGACTTCATTGTAACGTTGACCGGTAATGGATGATGCGGTCGGCGTCGAAATCTCACACCAGTGACTCGAATACGTACAACGTGGCTGAGATATTTTACATCTGGATAACACCAGTCATTATTATAAGGGTGTTCGTGATGCTTCCCAAAGTTAAAACTGCTGGCTCATTCAGCCACGTAATCACCATAAGTCGGGCAAACTGATTTGACCTTTAAAATGGATGGCAAATCTTAATGGTATATATTTCTGAAGTTGGAATACATGTGTGTTGTCGCGCTTAATGTTCTGATAAATGCGAAATAGACCCTAGAGACGATTTTTAAATAAACGAAACGTGCGAACACGTTTCTTTCTGAAGGTGAAATAGATGTGTTTATCATATTGCCAGAGCACCTCACGTTGGAGTAATATTGCCAACATCTTTGCGCTGTGCTTGTCTGCACACCTAATATTTCTTGATGTACGACTGCATGAGTGAATCTCGATAGCATCAGATTGGTCTAAATAAACCCTTATACCCTTCGTTTCCAGGTGGATTCCCATTACTGTCCCAGCTGTTTGGAAAACATGCCATCAGCTGAAGCCAAGCTGAAAAAGAACAGGTGAGAAAGTAGCTTTCATGTTAGCGAGGGCGCGTCAGTCTTTGTTTTTTTTAAAAAAAAAACAACACAGAAAGGCCCATCTCCACGTCAGTCCACACAGTGTTAATAATAATTCCTTACACTTCTATAGCACTTTTCTGGACACTCCTCTCAAATTGCTTTACAGGAAATGGGCACTCCCTTCCACCACCACCATCCACCTAGATGGTGCAATAGCCTCCATAGCGCACCAGTACGCCCCTCACGCACCAGCTAAGGGGTGATGAAGCCAGTGCATAGATGGGGATTATTAGGAGGCCATGATTGGTAAATGACAGGGGGGAAACTTGGCCGGAACACCAGGGTAACACTCCTACTCTTTTCGAGAAACGACCTGGAATTTTTAATAACCGCAGGGAGTCAGGACCTCGGTATTACGTCTCATCCGAAGGACCGTGCCTTTTTACAGGATAGTGTCCCGTTCCTATACTGGGGTATTAGTACCCACACAGACCACAGGTGAGCGCCCCCTGCTGGCCCCTTTTACACCTCTTCCAGCAGCAACCTTAGCTTTCCCAGGAGCTCTCCCATCCAGGTACTGGCCAGGCTCACACCTGCTGAGCTTCAGTGGGGCTGCCAGTGGCGAGCTGCAGGGTGATATGGCTGCTGGCCAAGGGCTCAGCGTCTTGGTGGCACGGAGCCGCCAGCCCGGCTGGCAGCAGCTTCGTCCCTCGGAGGCCGAAACGGCGGTCGTCCCCCCACGAGGGGGCAGAGCGCCAGCGGGGTGTTGACCGTCGGATCGCCTCTCCCCCGCAGGTGCGCCAACTGCTTCGACTGCCCGTGCTGCATGCACACCCTGTCCACCCGGGCCACCAACATCCCGGCGCCGCTGCCTGATGACCCCGCCAAGACGGCCCTGAAGAAGGCCTACTACCTGGCCTGCGGGTTCTGCCGCTGGACCTCGCGGGACGTCGGGATGGCCGACAAGTCCGTAGGTGTGTGATGATGCAGGAGTTTCATGATGATAATTCCTCACACCTTCTTATAGAGCGCTTTTCTGGACACTCCCACTCAAAGCTCTTTACAGGTATTGGGGACCCCCCCCCTCCACCACCACCAATGTAGTGTCCCCGTTCCTATACTGGGGTATTAGTACCCACACAGACCGCAGGTGAGCGCCCCCTGCTGGCCCCACTGACACCTCTTCCAGCAGCTACCTTAGCTTTCCCAGGAGATAGATACTTTATTGATCCCGTGAGGGAAATTGCAGCATTCTGGCGCTCTCCCTGGATGATGCGATGGCCAGCAGGGTGCGCCAGAACGCTCACCACACCAGCTCCCAGTGAGGAGGAGAGCAGAGTGATGAAGCCAGTTCATAGATGGGGATTATTATGAGGCCATGATTGTTAAATAGGAGATTTGGCCAATAGGCTGAGGGTAACACTCCTACTCTTTTCGGGAAATGCCCTGGAATTTTTAATAACCACAGAGAGTCAGGACCACAGTTTTTTATGTCTCATCCACCTTTTTTACAGTATAGTGTCCCCGTCACTATACTGGGGTATTAGGACCCACACAGGCAGCAGGCAGGGTGAGCGCCCCCTGCTGCAACCACGTTTACATCTTCCAACAGTAACCTTAGTTTTTCCTAGGAGGTCTCCCATCCACGTACTGGCCAGGCTCAGACCTGCTTAACTTCAGTGGGCTGCCAGTTGTGAGGGTGGTATCGTTGCTGGCAGAGCATGTTGTAATGCCTATAAAAACATGATAGTTTCTACATCTAGGTCCAGGCTCCATGAATAGTCTTTCCGAGCTTTTACATACAGGAGCGCAATGTGTTTCACTTCAGCTTTGACTGCTGTTGCATAATCAGCCAATTCAAACTGGGGAGAAATAAGCTAATCTCTTTTCTCTCCCTTTCTGCAGCCAGCGGTGGCTGGCAAGAGCCTGAGAATCCCCACACCCAGCGGGTAAGCAATAAGCAGAATGACTGAATAATTTCAAATGGGAAGTTGAACTGGAAGTTGGCAGTGTGTTTTTTGACAGTCGTCTGCCTGTCAGTTTTGACTTTGATGTCGCAGAGGAGGCACACTGTGTTAACGTCTTTCATGGGAGTTCATTTGTGTTGTGCAGATTAACAAGCTGATAGAATATTACCAGCAGCTGGCTCAGAGGGAGAAGGTGGAGAGAGACAGGAAGAAATTGGCCCGACGTCGCCCCTACATGCCTCTGGCCTTTTCGGTAAGCAGTTTTCACAGAAGGAAAGTTGTTTTAGGTATAGCACCTGGGGTGGCATCGTGACACAGTCAGTTCCAGACCTGGGGGGCTATCTGCTCTCCCCTAAGCTTGAATTGGACAAATTGGTTAGAAAATGGATGGATGGTGAAGTAGTTGTGACATATTGCAGATAAGGGAATACTTCTACCATGTTAATAACAGGAGAACATGTACTGTTTTACAGGGAAGCCAACACTTCCTACCTACATATGTCTTGTACCCTCAATGTGCTGTTTTCTTGATACACTCCAGCAAGCCTGACAGTGCACTGCCTGCTTGTCTTCACACTGTTTTTTTTGTCTTGAACTTGCTTCTTGAGAATCTTGGATGTTCTCAGAATTTGACCTGAAACCGTAAAACTTTGTTTTACTGATAAATTAGCACTGACATTCTTTTTTTACTGGTCTCTTTGTTTCTTGAGCCTGTGCTGCTCTGTGGCTGTTGCTCACTTAGCTCACGTCACCTGCTAATCGAGAGTTTGATGAATGAATTCTGTTTCACCTTATTGTCTCTCTTTTCTTTGCTAATGCACGCTGCTATTTTGGTTTTTATCCCCAGCAACACACTATTCATGTGGTGGTGAGTTTCTTTTCACAAATTCAATTCCTTAAATAAGGCAGAGCTAATGTTCTGTGTGTTTGGTGTTTATTTAAAAAATAAATACTTTCCATAAAACTGCAATTAGTTGATTTGCAATAACAGGTAGATGCCAATTTAGCAATTCTGTCTTCCGGGATTCATCCATAACAGCTATTTTAAATATAATAGTTGTGATTTTGGTACATTATGTACACCTCTTTTTTGTTGCTGTTCTTTCAAAAATGGGAAAATAAACACAGCCATATGATATCAATTGGTGAATTACAAGGCAAAAATTCAAGTTAACTGGGCTCTCAGATGGGTGATCAGCCTCACTGGCTAACCTTGCTTGGGAGAATGATGAGATAAAACACTCAGCGACTGTACTGTTAAAACCAGTTCAGACCTTGTTGCATAATTAACAGTGTTTTAGTCTTTTGACTAAAACCAAATTGGCCGTGGGCGCTTTAAAAGGATCATCACATGATGGAAAATAAACACAGAAACACTAGGCATAGCTTGGTTAAGGGTGTTTTCTTACTATGTTGTCTTTTTTGCTTATTTAAATTCCTTCAACACAGGGTCTTTCAGCCTTGTCTGTAATTGCAAACACATTTTAGATTCTTCAGTAATGTTGAAACATTTCCTGGTGGAAAAGGAAAGTGTGGCTTTTTATTGATTGAATAGGACATCCGCTATGTGAACTAAGAAGTTACAAGTTAATGATTTGTTAGGCACAGGGTTTGGTTTTATTAGTAGACTTGAATTCAGTATTTTTTTAATCTAACAAATGTACAGCATTACTGTTGGCTGTGGTTCATTAAAAAAAACCAATATACTGTAATTTCTTTCAAGGAAAAATATGGCCTGGGTACAAGGCTTCAGCGTCAGAGATCTGGAGCCCCTATTACTAGTCTTGCAGGACTTTCGTGAGTACAGTCTGCCATGGGTTTGAATTCTTTCTCTGGAAATAAATGCCCAGCTGTTTCTAACAGCTTCTGTGTTATCATCTTTTATCATTTGGGTAGTAATAATATCACATTAAGTTGCTTTGTCATGAATGAAGCATTACACTGTGGTGCCACTGTATTTTGAGCTACAGGACACTGCCCTGTACATAGATTTCCATTATTTCTAGTTTCCGCTTTCTAACATTTTGATGACCGAATTCACTGTGTTCGTTTGTATATATATTTTTAAACTGAGCTGATTTGTTGTGATTAATAAGCTCTAGGGGAATAGAAGCTTTCTTGTTGGTCTTTTAGTTTCAGAGTAAGTAGTAGGGAACCTGGTTTGCTTATGGTATCAGCAAAAGTCAGCAATGTCTTCACGGCTTGTAGTTTGAAGGAAGGTGAGGATCAGAAGGAGATAAAGATCGAACCTGCTCAGGCCTTGGATGAAGTAGAGCCCCTGCCTGAAGACTGCTACACACGTCCTGTCAACCTGCCAGAAGGTAAGAGTATCAGTCAGTTGTTGATGACAGACTGGTTGCTTCAGACACATTTACATTCCTAGAATTCTTTCCCCTAAGTGAGAAGAAGAACCAGGTACTACAAGAGACCTTTCTTTCTGTCTCTTAACTAATATTCTGTATTTGATTCTTGGCTCTCTATCTCGTTTGGAAAGGAATTGTCGTGAAAAGTCAATATTGATCAATACCATTGGTATTGATTTATCTTCTTGTAAAACTTTGACTGTCGAGAATTCAAACTCTTGAACAAGCAAAGCCTGCGAGTTAAAACTTTAAAAAGTGCTCTTTTTTCCCCTAGTGACTACGCTGCGTCAGCGTCTTCTGCAGCCTGACTTCCAGCCTGCAGGAGCCTCTCAGCTTTACCCAAGACACAAGCACCTACTGATCAAGCGCTCTCTGCGCTGCAGGGTAAATATTTAGGCATTGTGACAGTCTGATTCTTTATCATATGCTTTTAAAATTTAGTGTGCTTTGCCTTGTAAAGTGAAGAAAACACATTACTGAGATATGTTCCCTGTATTGCACAAATCCAAAGGTTTTATTGACTATGCACTAGTGTACAGTCAGATCAGGAAAAAAAATTGTGTGTGTGTTTATATATATAATACATGCTTAGTAGTTCTGTAGCAAATTTTGTAGGCAATACTATGACATCAAAGCAGTAGAATAATATGTGACACAATTGTCCATGTTCAGCTGTTGGTGGCTAAGTCATTGTATTCCTGCTTGTATTTCAGAAATGTGAGCACAATTTAAGCAAACCAGAATTCAATCCCACTTCAATAAAGTTTAAAATCCAACTGGTGGCATTGTAAGTATTTTGTTTGCTCACATTAATGTTCTTTGTCTTTATCCAAATGTAGTAATATTAGTTATGTTATTCTTGGCTTATGAACAACAACACTTTCTTTCCCTAAGGAATTACATCCCTGAGGTGAGAATCATGTCCATTCCAAACCTGCGATACATGAAGGCAAGTGCATTTTATACTGTGTTTATTATTCTCTTATTTTATATTAGGGTTTATTTTACTGTTTTCTAAAGGTATTTCTGCTAATTCACAAAATTTGAAATTGGGTAAATTGAAGCTTATTGAATGCATTGAAATAAATCTTTTCCTGTGGGATGATAGGGAAAGGGGGAGACTCTTACTGGAAAACAATACTTTTTCTTTTGTACATTTTTTCCCCCTGTTTTGTTTTTCATTGCTTTTTGTATTCTTTTGTATATTAAAACAGTTGCAGAATAATTTGACTCCCAAAAGAAAGATTTTGTTCTAAAATGTTACTGGGTGCTTTCTCAGAACTCCAAACATCCAGGATTTTATTCCGTCCCCAGGCGTCTGCTTATGTGGCATTTGCACATTCTTTCTTAATTCTGTAGAGTTTTCTTTTTGTACTTCAGTTTACTCTCTCTTCCTAAAAACATATGGAGGCTACTTCTGAATTTGGCTATTCTAAATGGTCACTGCCTGTGGCCTGTGATAGACTGGTGCCCCATGCAGTGATCCTTTGTTGTCAGTCCTGTCTTTGAGCCATTTGCTCTCAAGATGGGCTGTAATCACCCAATTCATCAGTAAGTAGGTGGTTTATTGATAAAGGGCCAATTGCTAGTCATGCCAGTTAGAAATGCTAGTTCAGATTAAATTGTACTCAACATCTAAGCCACTCATTATGTTTGGACAGGAAAGCCAGGTGCTTCTGACGTTGACGAACCCTGTAGAGAATGTTACACATGTCGCCCTGCTTCCGTGTGAGGAGGGAGACCAGGATGATTTAAACAGCACAGCTAAGGTATGTGACTCGAATGTACAGCCATAATCCTTATAACTTTAAAATGTGAACAGAATAGATATGTGTGGGGGGAAAAGGGGTCAGTACGATCAGAAAGTGAATAGAGCTGTCAAGTGATTGAAAATGATGAAAAGTTCTTTTCCACTCAGTGTCTTCAGACTATCAGCACTATTAGAAAGATAGTTTTTGTAATATTTAAGTTAAAAGCTGCAGTAGTAGTATCTTGAATGACAAAAGAAATAAAAAAAAACACTCTCACAGATAGTTGTCAAAATATCCGTATCACTGACTTTAATACATTTTGAATTTCTGGATGTTTAGAAGATTCCTATTAGAGCACAGTAGTCTTGATTACTAAACCCTAAGAGGTTATTTGAAACAGTTTTCACAGCTGGTGTCTCTTGGTGCTGACCTCTTTCAGCAATCTTCACCCTCCATATTTCGGTCCTGCAGGTTGTAGTCCCTTCTAAGGAGCTGGTTCTGGCTGGCAAGGATGCTGCGGCAGAGTATGATGAACTGGCAGAGCCTCAGGACTTCCAGGACGATCCAGAGTAAGAGCAGACATGTTCCCAGTATTACATTCCTATCAGTATTTCATCCCTGCAAACTGTGTACCACATAACTTGCTTGCACTAGTATTTTACACACCTTTGTATAAACAGATTAAATAATTGCCTTTAACATAACGTTAGCAGTATGGAGAGAGGATGCATTTTTCAGTAGGCCATTTGAAAAGAAGAATCTTTTTTCTGAAAGTTTCGTAAAGCTTTAATTCAGGCAGTGGCCAGAAGTTCAGCAGTTGATCATTACAAGCTGGGGCAGCTCAGATTGAGGAGATGAACACGTCTGCAAGACCCCCAGTCTGTATCATGCTGTTGCAGTAGAGGGGTGCTCACTCACCGTTGTCTTTGGTTATCCCCCACCCCCCCACAGTGTGGTCGCCTTCAGGAAGTCCAACAAGATTGGCTTTTTCATCAAGGTGACGCCACAGCGCGAGGAGGGGGAAGTAACGGTGTCGTTCAAGATCCGGCACGACTTCCGCAACCTGGCTGCCCCCATCCGCCCCACCGAAGACGCGGAGCAGGGGACCGAGCCCATCTGGCTCACCCACCACGTGGAGCTGAGCCTGGGGCCGCTGCTGAAGTGAGCCGGCGGGGGTTGTGCAGTGAGCGCTGATCGGCGGGAGAGCTACAGGCTTAGCTGTAGCCCTCTGTGCCCCCATCAGAAGGCGCTGTGACTCAAGTGTGCTCAGTCCGAGAGCGTAACGGACACTTAACAAGTAAAGCTGTCAACATCCAGTCAGAAAGAGCTGTTAACAATTCATTATACACCAGTCCGCATGCCTTTGCACTGATAACCTGTTGACCCATGTTTGAAAAGACTTGTCTGGCACCCGGAGAATGTTTTTTTGTCAGGTTTGTTGAGGCATTGGGTGCTGACTAGTGCGCGTCTATTTAGGTTGCAATTCTTTTAAATTCACGGACGTCTAAATAGTTTGCTTTAATGTAGGCGTTTAGTGCATTTCTTATTGGATCATTTTTAGATTTTCTTTCAAATGGCAACTTTCAATAGCAAAAGCAACTCTCTGAAACATTAAAAGAGAATAGGTAGGAAGCATTACAAAGTAATTCATTAGTATAATATGGACAACTATTAAGCTAAATAATAAATTGTTGAAATTCTTTTTTAATTGTCGCTAGCAATAATGTTAACACTTAAGGTGACCATGAACATCTGTGCCCATGAGGAATATTCCTAAAAAGATTCTACTTGCAAATTAAACTTACTACAACTAATGAAACCAACTAAAACCTACAAAACATTTTTCTTTTTTTGGGTAAAAAAATCCTTGAAAGAATGTTTAGGCTTAAAGTCATACTAATCGTGTATAAATACAGTAAACACAGGCTCTTTGTGGTTTTGTTGATTCTGAAGAATCAAACCACTTCTCTGGAGTAGGTACTTTTTCACAGTGGCCAAGATGTGGTAACACACGGCTAGAGCAAGTATGCTTTTACTTTGAAACATTTGCTTACCAAATTTCAGCATAATCGTATTACAGTTTTTTAAGAGATGGTCTCCAGCTCAGCGGTGAGTATTTTAGTGATGGGTCTTTCAATTTTCAATCTTCATTAACTGATTTTTGAATACTAGAGCGATTGTTACGGCACTTTCTGACGTGAGGAAGAGGTATACGAGCTTACTTTGTGCTTCTGTGTTTTTGGCAATATTTAAAATGTTCTCTTTAAAAGACCTTTAGGGGAATTCAATATTTGAAAAAAATGCTTGTTGGTCCTAACTTATTAAAATAGATTCTTGCAGCACTTTATTCACAGGGCAGGTGAAGTATTCCCTTTCACATTTATTTTTATTGGGGAATAAAATCCTTCTCCCTGCAGACAGTTGTGATTGACAACACGCCCACGGCAGGTCATTTGGCCAAAACACAACTCCGGAAGCTGTAGCTTTCACATCCTGGCTCCTCAGTTTCAAGTGACCAAAAACACAGTTGTTTACAGCTTGTGATAAACAAAACACTGTTAAGAGCATGAATAGCCACGCATACAGTATATAGTCAACACAGTGTTAAAAAAGCTGTCTGCATGTGCTTGCTTTATTTTTCTCTTCACATCTCTTTTCTATTATGTTTTTGCTTGTATTTATTAAGAAAGCTGCTTAATAGTACTGATGTCTTGCTTTTCATAGGTAGCATCAGTATAACTGAAATCTGTGTATAAATAGGGCATTTACATTCTCACTTACCAGTACATTTTCATCTTGTTGACCAGGTGAGAGGTCTTGTTTTACATATTTAAAAGACTTTTCATTTACTGTTTTATGACTACTGTGGGTTAAAGGAAGATGTGAAAGCTCAGCTAATTGTACCTGTTTGTTGAACTTGCCCACCTGGATGACAGTGGGAATTTTGTCCACCTCAATCAATATGAAACACTTGCATGGCTGTTTAAAAACTGTTTTTGGTTTGTAGTTTCCATTAAAGTTTTAGAATATCCATAACTGATCAACAGTAGGCTTCATAAGTACTGTCACCTGTCTACTTAGTTAAAAATGTGAACTCTGTTTAAACAGTAATATTCTTCCTGCTTTCTTCATTTATTCATGGAAATTGTTATTCCTTTCTGTAGTGCTAAAAGTACAAAAGTTGGAACATCAATAAAACTGACAATACAGGCACCTATCCTGTCTTGTTTTATTGAATATTGGAGTCTTTATCCTGTTATGTTCTTATGCAGTTGCTGTATAATTTTCATTCAAAAGTCATTTTATTAAAGATAGAGAGCTGTTCAGTCCACCGAGCTCGCTTTGGTTTGGAACCAGTTGATCCAAGTCTCATCTTGAAAGAACCCAGAACAGAGAAAGTTCATAGTTATTAGTCTCTGCTTTGCATTCTAGCAAAGTAGTTTCTTTTCAGCCATAAGGTGGTGCAGTATTGCAATTAAAATGTGCAGCTAGTCTTTGTGAAAATATTACTGAAGTGCAGTACATGGGTTTAATCAGTAAGTGGGGGTAAAGTCATTTTTATTTTGTCCACTTATAGAATTTGAACAGCCGGCAAACTGAGGGTTTTAGTTGTTAAAGCCTTAACGTTTCCAGATCTCATCAGGCAATCTCTAGCCTGTTTTACTAAATCTACATTCACACCTAGATCTTTATATTCAAAACTTAATGCAAATGAATATCTTAAAATATTTCTTTTTTTCCCTCTGTTCAAATAATTCTTTAGTTCCCGGA
The DNA here is from genome assembly GCF_059453375.1 of Lepisosteus platostomus. Classification (NCBI taxonomy): domain Eukaryota; kingdom Metazoa; phylum Chordata; class Actinopteri; order Semionotiformes; family Lepisosteidae; genus Lepisosteus; species Lepisosteus platostomus. The sequence goes on from NC_142623.1 coordinate 39,380,594, forward strand.
ATTGTGGAAAGATTTCTTGCCAGTAATGATGCATAATGTTTTAAATGTTCCTGTTACCTGTGTTTTTTTTATAGGTCACCAGGGAACCATATATCCATTTTCTAACCCCTTCTTCCAGTTCAGAGTTAAGGGGGAGCCAGAGCCTATCCAGGGAAGCAAAGGGTTCAAATCGGGATATACAATGGACACACAGACACAGACATGCTAGACACTCAAAGGCATAGATGCACACAGACAGGCACACACACACTCAGAACTAGGGTCAATGTTCCCAGAAGCCAATTAACCTACCTGCTTGATTTATCAAGCCAAATTTGTCGGAATGCTTGCTTTACCTGCGGAAAATTTGTTTGCATAGGAGAAGTATTGGTTTGTAATTGCAACACGGTAACGGTTGAAGAAGGAATGCTACCACATATTTGTTTCTTAAAATACACTGTCAGTTAAAGGAAAATGAAATATGTGAAGTGCTGACAGGCCTCTTAAAAGTGAAGTTTGTAATTGCACGTTGTCACATAACAGAAATTGAAATAATAGTGTTCTAAGGCATATAGTAGCTAATGCTAGGTCTTCCTGCTGGCATTTTATGTTTTTTCATATCCAAGGCCATACTTTTTTTGTTCTCTACAATTATTCTTTTTTCACAAACAGCAGAATACTAAAGTGCAGCTGAAATGTCCCTAAGAGAGCATGTTTTTATATGTGGAAAAGGCTTAAATCAAACAATTCACCCCTGCTCATATTTTGTTCTTGTATTGAAATGCTGTTATGCTGGCAGAAGGAAGTGTTTAGTCTTTGTTATAATTAGTGTTGGTGGTTGAAATCATTTTCCTAGTAGTTAAATGTGACTTAAGAAAGCAATACAGTGGGAAATAGTTTGGCTCAAGAGTGCAATAAATCAAAGTAAACTGTTTTCATTTTACTCTAAAAGATGAAATATCAGGTCTGATTTAATACAACTCTTGCTTAAACCCAGCCATTTGACTTTCTAAAAGCTATTTGTTAGGAATATCATTAATATAGTGGTGGTGGAATGTCATTTCTATAAATAAAATGATGAATCATAGTACAAGTATGACTTGCAGTCAAGTACTAGTGTCTCTGCAAACAAAGTCAATTAAGAAAAGATTCTTAAGCTTGAGGGCTGGTATTTAAAGCTAGTAATGAATTATCTGTGTGCAAATGAAGCTTAGAGTTGTTTTGGAGAAATCATAACTACTAATTGTCAACAAAATATGTAACATCCCTGAAGTGTCTACTTTTTATTGTGATGAACCCACTCTCACTGTTACCCCTCTGTTACTCTCAAGAGCTCCTCCTCACATGAAGGTTTCTGAGCCATGCTTAGACTGTTCTTCTTCAGTCAAGTGCATTCAAGCCAAAGATGATGATAATGATAATAATAATAATAATAATAATAATTGCTTACACTTCTATAGCACTTTTCTGGACACTCCACTCAAAGCGCTTTTAGAGGTAATGAGGACTCCCTCCACCACCACCAATGTGCAGCCCCACCTGGATGACGCGACAGCAGCCATAGTGCGCCAGTACACTCACCACATACCTGCTGTCAGTGGGGAGGAGAGCAGAGTGATGAAGCCAGTTCAGAAATGGGGATTATTAAGAGGCCATCATTGGTAAAGGCCAAATAATAATTTGGCCATGCTGCCAGGGTTACACCCCTACTCTTGAGAAACACCCTGGGATTTTTAATGACCACAGAGAATCAGGACCTCAGTTTTACATCCCATGCGAGGGACGCTGCCTTTTTACAGTATAGTGTCCCTGTCACTATACTGGGGCATTGGGACTCACACAGACCACAGGGTGAGCACCCCCAGCTGGCTCCACTAACACCTCTTCCAGCAGCTACCTTCTCCTTCCCAGGAGTCTCCCATCCAGGTATTGGCCAGGCTCACAGCTGCTGAGCTTCAGTGGGTTTCCAGTTGTGAGTTGCAGGGTGATAATGGCTGCTGGCAATTGCCAGCAGATTGCCAATAAAAGTCCGTGCTCACTGGACAATGCACAGACTAATGCAAGCAATGTAAGTCACTGCAGTTCAGACTGGGAAACAATCCAAAACCTGGTAAATAACCTCACAACTCTACCTGTGCATTCCTGTGACTCAGCCTACACTGTGGGACTGTCCCAACAGGCATGTTGTCACAAGATTACCACAACGAGCTTTTTTCACTGTTCTGCAAAAATGTGCTCTACTTCATTGCACTTCAGGTGCGGCAAACTGTGTGTACTGTAGGTACTTTGAAAGTCAGAAAACATAGTTATCAGGTTTAAAGCAGCAAGCAGAGTTCATTGGTGGCCAAGCTGACCTATTGCCTTTGTGGATGAGGACTTTCTTTGGAAGAGCTTATACAATTCTGGAATAACAATGACTCTAGGAACAGTCTCTAAGGAGCTATAAGATAGTTTTGCATTTCACTTTTAAGAGGGTTCAGGACTTTTTTTTTGATAGAGTGCATATGTTTTCTTATATGTTCCACAATAATTCTGATCCTTTCTGAACACTGTTAGAAGTTTTCTGTGTGATGTTTGGGAAAGATCAGAGGTCACGGGCAAAGCTATTTGTTTTCTTTTGCTGAACCCATAAGGGTTCCTGTTTGTGTTCCGTAATATCCCTATCATGGTAATAATTCATTTTAGAGTTCTAAGCTTTTGTTTTATTTGATCAGAAGGACAGATATTTACTTGGCAGACATATGATGTGATAAATCAGTTTATTCAGTTGTGTACCATAATTTCCATTGGCTGCTTTTCCTCCATAATTATTCATGGGACTACAAAATGCCTGTAGTTATATTTTACAAAATGCTTTAATATTTGACCAATCCACCTATCCTGAGCAAGTCTAAATTGTGAATATGATGTAAGATTGTGCAACACATTTTTTAAAATAAACAGATAAACTCCTCAGGCAGGAGAGTCCCACCATGTGTCAAAACTGACCGATCAGTTTAATTTCCACATATTATTCATATTTTGATATTTATTTTGAATGGATGCCGTGACTTCCAACAGTTTAAAAAAAATTGGCTTCACATCAGAAAGATTAGGAGTTTGGATAATACATTTTGTATTCCTTTCTTAGGCTTCACAGACTTTCAGAACACGAATCCAAAAAGAAAGCAGTTGTTACAAGAGGTTACAAAACTCAATTTGTCTGAATCACACTACCAGTGGCCTTGGATGAAGATTAAGAAAAAATCTGGATTGTTATCCCAAATCTATTGCTTGTTGTTTACTGGCCTTTGAGAGCCATTTCTTAATTTTGCTTTTAATATCTGATTTAAATGAAAACCTGTCTTCATTACCTTTTTTAAAGGCCTGCTGTGAACTGCATTTGCCTGTTTGCTCTGAACAGTTACATTTGATTTGACAACAGCAATGTTCCCTGTTGAAGGTCCACTGAGCTATAGTATATTGCCAGATGCCAAAGACACCCTAGCAGAGCTGCTGGTACTCCGTGGAGCCTAAACACAGTCATAAGGACTCAGAGAGATTAGATAAACAAGAACCAAGTGAACTGAGGAGAGATGTAAAGAGACTGTCATTGCCAAACCATTGATTTCTCAAAATCACTTTAAAAAGTAATTGAGCTGTGGAATATATCCAAAGCCCTGTGCTCACACTATAGTTTGGATCTGGCCACTGAATATGTAAAATGCCACAGAATACAGAAACCTAAAATGTTGTGGTATCTAAATGGATATAAAAAGTGAAGACATACTTTAAAACTAAATTGCCTCCAGGTTCCCTTTATTCCCTGCACTCAAAATTAAAAGCCCCCTGTAGAATGTGAACCGAAACATACAGTACATATGCAACCTGGCTTCATAAAATAAACTAAAACTGTTTAGAATCAGCTGAAAGTGTTTTAAATAGAACTGGTAGCAAATGAAAAATAAGCCTTATTTTCTTTGTGGAGGTAGAAGAGTCTATTCCAGTTTGAATCTCAAGTTAGGACTTCAAATTCAGCCTTGTTGCTCCTGCAATACTTGAAATTGACACAAAACAGGAGTGTATGATTGGCTCATTTCTACAGACTGTGCTTGGGAGATGCATGGAGCCTTTTGAGCCCTTTCCACTTTGGAAATATAAAACCATACAGATTTATATGGGAAAGTAGACTTTGGAGACCTAAGAGAATATTTTTCTTACCCAGCAGAGAAAACATCTGTAAGTGAATTGAATCTTTTTTTAAATAACAGCCTCTAATCTTTTAGTCTTTGTTTAGGCTGGAACCCAATGCTTTGTACAAACCAATTTTGTAATGCTTTTAAATTATTTTAATTTCAAACCGTACAAATGTCAGAATCTGGGTGGTGGAAGGCTAAAATATCCATTTATATTATCCATTTCCAATATCCAGCCCATTTTCTTAACCGTGTTGTGAGAATAATAAATTCCAGAACTCAGGTAGTTTAGTTATTTAAGCCACAGTGCATGATCTAGGTTATATATTCTACACTTTAAAACTCAGGTCTATCTGCTACAAATCCTGAGTGTTCTGGTGATTATGCTGTTACAAGCATTATATTTGCATTTAAGTACAGTATGAAAAGGTTGATTGGAGAACAGTCACAAATGTAGATTTTCTTTAAAGGGGAACAGCAAGGATATTTTTATATTATGGGGTTAGAAAGAATCGGCACCGATGAGTGCTTTTCAAAACACAATCAGAATAAAAAGTACACAGTAACGTAAAACCTCCAATTTACATAATAAAATAGACTAAATTTCCAGGTCTGCACAGCACCATGTTCTGCTAATCATAACAAGGCAAGAAAACGGCCGGTAGAAGCGGAACTATTACACTGCAAAGAAGCAGGCTCGTGAATATTGTTTTTATCCAATAGGATTATTGCTATTGATTTGGAGATGGTTTTGCTGTCCAATACAACTTGTTAACTCTGCAATAACTTGTACTTATTCACATCCCATTACATTGCAGTGACTAGTGAACAGGAAGGGCCGCTTCATGTCGCAATACGTGGGAACTCTCTGTTGTTTGCAAAAACATGGTGACTTACTGTACAGTACTTTCACAAAGTTCATGATTTTTTTTTATTACTTTATTAACCCTTTACAATTTCTTGCATTAGGAATTATCTTTTCGCATACCCCAGCTTGGTCTCCATGAGACACACAGACACAGACAGGGAGAGAGCCTGGGGTCAGAGCACAGGGTCAGCCATTGTACAGTGCCCCTGGAGCAGTTGGGGTGAAGGGCCTTGCTCAGGGGCCCAAGGGAGTAGGATTCCTCTGCTGGCTGTGGGATTTGAACCGGCAACCTTCCAGCTACAGGCACAGATCCTTAGCCACAGAGCCACTGCTCCGCCCCCAGTTTGTGCCTAATTCAAAATTTGTTGAATTTTTCTAAGCTGTCAGTGAATTAATTTTGTTACCAAGATTTAATAAATGCTCTGAGAAAATGCTAGGACATTCAATTAAATGAAAACTTTTTAATCACTGTCGTGCATCGGTAGGGTTAGGTGATAGTAAGTTAGATTCAGTCTATTCTGTTGTTTGAAGTAATTCTACGTATAGAGAAAATACAATATATAATATGTGTGTATACTGTATATATTAATAATTTATAAACACTGCACTCAAAGCGCTATACAGGTAATGGGGACTCCCCTCCACCACCACCAATGTGGAGGATCCACCTGGATGATGCGACAGCAGCCATAGTGCGCCAGAACGCTCCCCACACACCAGCTCTCAGTGGGGAGGAGAGCAGAGTGATGAAGCCAATTTATAGATGGGGATTATTAGGAGTATATGTTTATAGCGTGGAATAATATCAGTGTGAAAGACTGTGAGCTAAGTGAACTTTTTTTTCATCTTAGGTCTATATGTATTCATCGACGTCTGATGCCCATTTCTCATGTGAAGTGAACATATAAAATGTTGACAATATTTTGATGAAGGACAACTACAAAGTTTCACTTTAATTTGAACTATAGATTATGTCTACAGGAAACATAGCTCTGCACTTATGGTATTTCTGCTATTTTTATTTGAACCATGTGTAGTTATTTATTACCTGATGTTGGGTACGATTTATAGTGCTTCTGCACAGTGCAATGTTGTCTAAGAAAAATAAGAAAACATGACTGTGTTATGAATTCCAAGAGAGGCTAAAGTGCTACAGTATGTGTTGTAGGGTTTTTTCATTACTCTACCTTTAACTTTGATTTGCGATGGTGTGTTTAAGGAGTGTGCTCTCTGTGTGGTATTTTTTGTCTGGGTTCAGCTTGGGCAGTTTAAGATCCATTTTTCTTCAGCCCACTGTGGTATGCAATCACTTCTGTCTGCTCAGTCTCACTCTCAAATTCTTTAACACAAAAGTCACTTTCAAATAGAAACACATGGATCTGATACAAATGTGGTGGAGGTTTTCAGATTCTCAGCTCTGCTAGACTTTTTTTAATTTAATCCTGCAGAAAAAAGGTAAATATATAGTATAGAACACACCTTATTCCACAGATAAACCAAAAATGGAGATTTATCAATTATAGAAACAAAATTATTTGTTTTATAGACTGTTTTTTTTGTGACAATCTCACATTGCATATCTGAAAACTATTTTCTTAGTAGAACTTGCACAAACTAATTATATACCTTTTCATTATCTTAAAATTATAAATTATTAGGGGGCAGGGCACAGGTTGGAGCTGTAATTTATGATGCAGAATGACATATTTAGATCTTGGAATTCATATCTTATTTAAGGAGGTCTTCATTTAAAAAATGTTTAGCATCTAGTCTGATTTTTGTCTCAAAAAGTGGCTGCACAATAAGATTGACGCTGGTGGCTAAACAGAAATGTAAATCACTCAGATGGTCAAATGATGATTTGGTCTGCATGGTGTGTTTTTTTACTTTTAATTTTTTTCATCTGCTGTAAAGAATACGATGAGCAGTGCAGTTCCACAGGGGCTGCTGAAACACAGGGAGAGTGCCACAGTTAGAATGCTTAGGCCCTTTTTTGATTTCATTGAATTTTGAGTTCATTGAATTAAATAAAAAACTTGGACAATAAATCTTGTGTTCTGTTCACCAGACCATCATCTAGCTAATTAAGGGTAATTAATGATGGCTGGATAGATAGATGAATCCCAGCCCCTGAGGTCCTCAGACAAGGCCAGACCTGTGAAACCAAAGCATCGAGATAAATGTCTCAAAGTCCTGACAGCGCAGCCCAATAAAATGTTTACTTTGGCACACTGGGTGAAAAGAGACACTCTCAAAACAGTTTAACTTACTCCACCTGACAGAGAAATGGATTTTGGTTGTTGTTGTTTTTTGTTTCACACGGTGTTTAATGTGACTCATTTCGACAGGTTAGAAAATGGAAAGGTTCGTGCTTGAGGCATTCCACATGCTTTCACTCCAGTTGAATCAAAAGCAAAATCCTGGACATTAAGCAGAAAGTTGAAGAAGGAATCAGGGGATTGCAGAAGTCTTGTTCATATTCCATTCAGACTACTGTGAATTATCTGTAGGCAGCATTTTAAAGAGACTAGTTGTTGCTGAAATGCCTAAACCATTTGGGAATGATGTAAACCTGCAATAAGAATCTGCTGGCAGAATAGAGGCAGCAATCAGTATCGATAAAAGTCTGACAAAGTAATGAAAACCTGCTGCTCTGGATACAGCCTGAAATCCCACGCTGCCCATATTTCAAGAATAACTGTTGCTGTTTTTCTATCAATATGCTTCTACATAAGCATATATTTACATAGTAAAATAATGTATTTAAAATTTTATGAACTCCAGTGTTACGTTGTCTTTGTGGTATGACACACAGTCTTGAACTTCTCATCCATATCCTGTATGATTGTGCAATAACCATGAAAGAGTAACCTTTTAATTGTTCCTCAGTACTGTGGTACCAAAAAAAGTATTGTAAAATTAAAAGATTGCTTCCAGTGAGTTAGACGTGCGTGACTTTGTTTATATATTCACAAGCCCAAAACTAGCTACCAAACAGTATGTGTTGGATGCATAATGCTTAGCAGACTTCAATGCACATTGTGATTCTCAAATAAAGACTGCAGCGCTGTCATCCACTGTAATGTTTTAGAAGTTTAGGAAATGGCACACGTGGATCTGAGACGCCAGGTCAAAGGTTAAAGATCCAAGACGGCAACAAAAACAGCCCTGCAATCCTATACATCACCCCAAGCACTGCTTGGTGTCAGTGTAAAGTCTATTAATTTTATGTTTAAACAAATCATAGAGACAGCACTTGTTAGATGTGCTTTAATGATCCTCCGATGATATTATGTGTCCGTGAATCCCAGACCTATTCATCATCAAGCTTCGGAATAAATCCCATTTATGGTCTTTCGTCTGGTTCACATTCTTCTTAGTTTTAATCTTTAACAAGGAAGTGTGAATAAAAACAAACATCTTCTTCTGCGAACATCCAGCATGATGGATGTACAGGGCAGCATCTGCTGTTTTCAATACATTTCCAAATCTCAGGACAGACATAATGACAGACCTTCACAGTAAAAGCATGCGAGTTTGCCAAAAAGCTCACAGATGGTAGTGTTCACTGGATTGTATTCTGTAACATACTTTATGATGGTAAGCGTACTTTACAGTACTACCCACATTAACAAAACACTCCTATTATAAGGTCATGGAAATATTATTTTACAATATATCCATTAATAGTATTATAACAGAAGCTTTCACTGTTGCTCATTTAACTGTTGCTCAAAAGTGTTTTCCTGTCCAACAAACTATTCCACAAATATTACTGTCCAAGCTTGACAAAAGCTTTAGGACAGCCCTACCAATTAAGGAATATTTCACATTGTTTCAAAAGTCCTTCCTGTATTTTTTTTACAATTGGAGAGCTTAACTAACCTGTTTAAATAAGTCTTGCATTCTGTCTGTGTCAACAGAGTGTACAAGCTTAAGAACTCCATTTGAGGTCTTCATTATGATCAAAAGTATTGAAGAAAATCATTTTATGTTGGAGAACTGCATGGTTTAAAATGCTGACTACGTTATTTGTTTCTTTCATATGTTTTTTATTTTATTTTAAAACATACAGACATTTTATTATTGGTTTATTCTATATTTTAGCATTCTTTAAATTTGATTCTATCTTATGAAAACCATAACTAGGATATTGGCTTTTAAAATCAGGTTCAAAATTGTAGTTTGTAAATTATAAACAGAATAAGCCTGTTTGGCCAGGTCTGTTTATAATATATTGGTTTGCACATTGCACATTGATGTGCAGGAGTCTGGTCTCTCCAATACACTACAGTTGATTTCATAGAATGTTCTAATTTTCCAACTTTTACCTTGGCCTGGACTGCAGCAAACTGTTAATTTAGTGTTCAAAATGCACTACTTCCATTAACCTAGCTATCTCAGAATCTTAAAATGAATAGCCAAAAATTATTCTATAATTTGGAAAGAATCCATTTCATTTTTGTAGTAAGACAAGCAGTATAGAGTTTTTTGGTAGTAACAAAGGAAACGTGCATTTCTTTAGACTTCCAGACATTTCAAACTCTGTGCTTTTTAATTTCAGATACACAGTTATATGAAATGAAATAAAATCTAAAACCTGGAGTGGCAGAAGACCTTTGCAGATTTGCTGCCTGTGAAAACAGTTAAACATCTCACTTGCGTCAGAGGGGAAAAACTGAGGAAAGACCCAAAGGTTCTGGCCAACACAGTATTGAGTGCAGGTTCTAAAAGGGAACACAAACTTTTACCGCAGATCGGGAAAGCAGAGATTTAAGAGAGCTCATTCGCCTATTGAATTTTCATGATCTCAGTCTAAGAGAACACTTTGCATAGTAATGGAAAACAGATGAAAACCTAAAAATGCAAAAACAATATATTGTTACTTACATAATATAATATCCTCCTGTACTCTTGATTAATCCGGAGGGGTTAATGACCTTTATTTACCTGGTGTGTATAGAATTACTGTTGGCTTACTGAGGGAGTGGAAGAGGCTTCAGGAAAGCCAGTACACACAGGATCACCTCAGTATCGGTCAGCAGTTACTTCCTTACAGTAGAAGTGCTATATATAAATACTCAAACACTCCTGAAACTATAAATCTTACAGATTAAAGATGAATTATTCATTAAGATTACTTTATTCAATACCCAGTTGAATGCTGATCAGCATGTGTTGTACATCCGTTTCCAGGTAAACTGTGCTCACGTACTGCTTGAAATAACTAATCCAGTTTCGTACACTACAGATATTCTCACCATCTCCAGTGAAACAACCTCTTATGGTCCAGGGTCTTTGACCTATTTATTAGAGATTGTAGTTAGTCTGTCAAGCACACCAAACAAAGCATTAAATAATTTAGCTTCAGTAGAGTAAATGGAGAGCTGTAGGTTAGTTTAAATTTCAGAGGAGGTGAATATAGAGTGATGTACTGTATTTTCCACTCCATGTGTACCTCAAATTTTACGAAGCTTATGAAGTTAAACAATGAGTATGCTGTATGCCAGTCCAGGCTTCCCTTGAAGCGTAGTTCAGGACCCTATGCAGATGGTATAATCAGGAAGTAAGTGGAGAGAGACAACAGGGAAAAGATTAGGATCAGGACGGGCTGACAGACAGGGGGGCGTGATCCGGCGCTCGGGGGGCGTGACCGCGGTGATCCGGCGCTCAGGGGGCGTGGCCGCGGTGATCCGGCGCTCAGGGGGCGTGGCCGCGGTGATCCGGCGCTCAGGGGGCGTGGCGATGGCAAACGAGTCTGAACAGGCCAATGGGGGAATCCGGGGCGGAGTCCGGAGTCCAGGAGGCGGGAGATCCATCCGAGACAAACAAGGTTAAAATCCGGAACGGGATCCTGAACAGGAACAAGGAATAAAACCAGGGTAACGAGGCCAGGCGCTCCGAGTTCCGGACACAGATTGTCAGGACGCCGTGATGAAGCCTGTGCCATCGGGACTCTCCTGGGCGTCCATCTTCCAATGCCCTTAAGAGGCGGGACCACGATCGTGACATCATCAACACTCAAACCGGAAGTATTCTTAGTTGTTACATTTTGTTACAAAGTTATACCTACGCAAAATCAGACAAAAACAAAGTACGCTAAATTTGCCTTAAAGAAAATGCAGCTTGCAGGAATTCATAAAGAGTGAGGTGATTCCCATACAATTTGAACTGAATGTCAGCTTTATTATTATTGATGAAGATGGCAAACCTGAAACTAAAGAGGGTAAGAAACTGATACGTTGAGGACCTCCTGAGAAGTTACACAAACAGTCTGTGTGAGATGTCGCGGAAACAGTCCTGCTATTAGAAATTTGAGTATCATACAATTCATGTAAGATTATGGCCTGAGGCAGTGTGCCCTAGTACATACACCACCAGCAACAGCAACTTGAGGGAAAATGAGAAAAACTACTTTAAGGGTGCAAGACTGGTCTATTTTATACACCTGGTTTTTCTCTTTAAGAGGAATCATACTATAGTGCCTTATAGTAATGAAAATGGATATGACTTAACTTGAAGCAGTGTGTTTTAAGAGGAACAAAATAAAATTTCAGATTAGAGACTGTTTTATTAGGAGAAATTCTACTGTGCCTGAGTGATGGTAATTTAGCTACCTCAAAGAGACATTTTTTGGATCTTTAAGTTCTAACGCTTTTGAACTTTGGCTTGCATGAGATAATTGCCTATCCCACTTTTCTGAGCTGAACATATCAACTTGAACCATCTTATATAATTGTCTAGTTGTAAAGTTTTTTTGTTCATAATCACTTCCTTTCCTTTTAATTATTAGATATAAAAATGTGTTTGATGTTTTTTTGCCCAAAGATGAATGAATTGAAATCATAACATTAAGTTTGAGTCCTCGCAGACTGACATTGTATCTAACTGGAAAACTACCACATTAGTCCATTTAAGTGCTACATAAAGCAGGTGAGCTCCAAATTCAGTTTCCAAGGATTGGTTGACACTTTCAGTCACCCCTGCAATCTTATTAATCAGTTACAAATTTATTTGACTGATGGTTTTTAGAGAGAGGGATTTGTACTCAGTTATATAGTTGGGTATTTCACTAGAGCAGTCTGATTGAAGCACCTTGTCAAGAATACAAGAGCAGTGCAACAGAATTGATCTCCTCATGGAATGAACATTTCTAAAATCAGCAAGACTCAGCCATGCATATAAGGGAAAGCTTGAAATAGTGATATTTTTCTAATAGAATGCTAACTTTTTTTTTAATTAAAGAGAACAAAATTCTAAGTGTAATAGGTACACATTAGGGTTTTAGTTGACTGGCTGCAGTTCAAGCCTGCTCTCTGGGGCACAGATCAGAGGCCCTGATACAGCAATTTAGTTTTTAGAATCCTATTAAGAAGCCATCCTACTGTAAATACAAGTGACATTTTGGTGGACACTCCTTACAAAAACCCTATACTTAAAAAAAGCTTCTGCTGTTTATATTGTGCAAAGATGGCAGCTGTGCAATCTGTTACATTTCTCTAAAAGTGAGTATGAATGCAAGGCTCTCCCAGAGCTCATGTGAAAGGCCAGCCTGGGCTTCTGCATTTAGGAAAATGTTAATTCCAGTCTGGACCATTGAGGATAATATTTCTTTCTGATGTTATTATATTATAAAGGGAAAAAATTTGATTTCCTAATGCAAACAATGAAATGACCAACCCGAGTTACGAATATCTGCAAGCTCCATTTGAGTTTGGGGCTGGGAAGGGGGCTGTAATTTAGCAGAATTCGTTTTATTTTTAAACATTAATTCCTCTGACTTTTTGCTGCTTCCTTGAAAGACTATGCAAACAGTGAGAGGCAAACTTTGAAGGTAGTATTAAAGTAGAAAATAAAGACAATGTTGATTTGAAAATTAGAGAATCTATGACTGTACCTACTGTCTCTGAAATTGAATTATAATACAGTATCATCAGCCTGTACTTGGGTCTATATTAACTTCATTGCTTCAACAATTTTTCATGTGTTTTGTTTAATATGAAAGGGTTACGTTAAATATCATGAGCAGGGCAGAGATGTAGACAATTAAGAGGAGGCACAGCTGATATTTATAGTCCTGATCTGTGACAAACAAGCATGTGTGCTATTATAATGTAACTAATTCCTAAGAGTACAATACATTTGCTGTTTGTTTGATTTACCACTCTTTACAGGGCAGTTCACATTTCATATGCTTTAGAATTTATTATGAAGTTCTTTATAATGTACGTCAATGGAAAAACGGCTGTTTTGTGAATAATTCCATCACATTTCTATATTAAAATTTGTTTTAATTCCTTCGTATTCAAGACGTAAAGCAGCCTTTGAATATCCATGATTAGAGCGAGCAATGATGAGTCCTAGCAACAGGTTTTCCAGACATCTCTCAGATGTTCCCAGCAATCCCTAATCAGATACTGATTAGCTGGATGGCCAATCACAAATGCTGAGGTTCTTCAGTGCTTTGTTTAAACCACAGGCCTCTGTTTAATTTCCTGTCTTGATGCCTGTGAGAGTGGAATTCAGACGCAGTATTGATTACACAGTTGATTTCATTTCCTGCTGCTGAGGAAATATTTAACTAGGCATCTAACCATCAAACTAGTCATACAAATGAATAAAACCCACTTTACTCTGCCCTTTCTTTCTTTAACTATATGCCATTCATTTTCTTCTCCTTTTCTCCTTCTTCCAAATAAGAACTTGTTTTTGAAGCACTGAACTGCATAGGTTAGATGCTGGCTTCATGGAAATGTAATTTTCACTTCACATCTACATTTGTGGGACTGAAAAGCAAATAGATGAGGTGGGAATGATGAAAAGCAGGGGGAAAGTCTGCTTTTGCCTGGAAACAGTTAACATGACCCACATGTCTGAACAAACCAAATCCTGTCTTTCTAAAATCTAATGGAGAACACGCAGGATACCCCAACTACTCTCCAAAACATTCACCAGAGAGTACCTTGAAGGGGAAAGCAGTCTCACACAGGGGATGTGCCATCTGACACCACTCTGTGGACTCCTTCCCCACTCTCTAGCCAAAACAGAAGTGCTCCAAGCAGCGCCTTTTCATTCTGTCTGCATGCATTAATGTGCTGAGCTGGGGTCGTGTTCACAGTGCAACACAGGGATCAACGTTGCCATTATTTCAAATTTCCAAAGTCCAAGACACAGTTTACCAGAGCTGCCGCTACTCTGTGGAATAATTGGGGTTAATAGCTTTCAGATCGTATGCTTTTCTAACATTTTCTTTCTTAAATGCTTTCTTTTCATATATACTTTGCGTGCCGCAACTCATATCAATGTCTATTTCACAAGCCAGAGAATGAAACTCGGGTGGCCCTGAATTGGGTCATTTTGTGCTGTCCTGGACTGTAATAAAAAAACACGAAAATGATGTTTGGTGGTTTAATTTCTGGGAACACTCATCTACAACAAGCGCCTGCTTGTAATATATACTGTATGTCCCTGGTCCTTTGAATGGTTTTTATCACCCCTTATCAAACATGGTGGTGAAGGAAATTCAAAGCCCTATGGGCTATAGAATGTTGTGTTTCCTTTGGGCTGTATCTGTAAACAACAGTATCACCCCTGCTAACTTTATACTGTTTTTTTTCTATTGAGAAATCATCAAGGAGTTGTAAAGCATTATATATATCTTCAGGGTGATAAATTTAGAGTTCCCTTGGGCAGTTTAAATCTTTCTTTCTGATTTTGCAACATGATGAGCTTGTTTTTCCTGTTTATAAAGAAATGTGAGATTTGGCTTTATAGAAATAACTCACCACTTTTCTGCGAATTGCAATCAAAAGATGGGTCATGCCCAGAAAATGCAAAGTTAGGGGACTGTGGATGTCCTGGAAGTAAAAATAAGTTGCTGAAATGTGGCAGAGGTGGAGGACAGATTGAGCAAAAGCATGAACCTTTTAAACAGGATCCAAAAGCATCAGAGAATCGATTAAAAAAAAACAGTCGCTCATTGAAACAGTGCTTAAACAGGTTTTAGACGTATAGGAGGACATGTAGGTTTTAGACATGTAGAAAAAAACACGTTATCAATGTAAAAATATCTCTCAGCATATCAAAAAATAAGACTTGACAGTTTCACTACTGAATTCATAAATGATTGTACTGTATATCTTACTGTCTTAGCAAGTTATGAACAAAAGACCTTCAGATAAAAGGGAAACAAAGCATTATTTCTCTTTGAGTATGTATTGGTAGTGCTCTCTTGCTTTTTGGTCTCTACAGCTTGCTGTGGCCCACCCTTCACTAATTAAAGAGAAGTAAAAAAAATGCTGAATTTGCAAAGCTCATCATATTTTGAGCCTAGATTCATAACGGGGTAGGTTTATTGCCAGAGACCTTTTAAAAACACACTTGCCAGCATACAGTAGAAAGTAGGTCATGAAACTGAAACCCTCGTCCTTCTTTCCTGCCAAATAAATGGAGTCCTTAGGGGTGAAACGAGCCCTGAGGAGACTTACAAGGGGGACAAGACTGCATAGACCAGGTGGGGTGCAAAAGGGTAGGGTAACCTTTACCTCTAGAAATTCAAAACCATGTGGCCCCTTCATAATTGATGAGGTAGGGAGGATTCCTTAATGATACCGATGATGAAGGAATGGGGACATTGTTCTCTTGCTCTGCGGAAACGATTTTTGTTCAGTCAATCTGGTCAGGATGAGGCTCCCACCGGGAAACTCCTAAGATTAGAAGCTATTAATCTGTCTACAATATCTTCTCATCTTGCCACGCGATCCGCAGATTTGATCCTTGCGATTCTGGTAACTGTAAAGTTCTCCACTTAACCTGTGTCCTCAACAATTAATATATTATAGAACACCTTGACTTGATTGGACTAGTTTGCACGTGTTAGAATATTTTGTATTCAACAATAACATGTTCGGTGGTGTGAATGTATGTTTTGTTTTGGTTAAAACACATTCACTTATAATAAGTATTACTTTATGGTATGTTGACTCATCTCACTCCCAGAAAAACATCTTTTTTTAGTTTAGAATGGAGGAAAAAAAAGTTTACAATTTTAATTTGATATTGTAACGTCTTTGTCTACCCTAGGCTAGGAAGCCACAAAGCCACAATTAAAAGTCTTGGGAAATGTTCTTGGAGGCTGTACTGCATAGTCCGAGCTTTGCTAGAAGTGCTGTATGCAGATATGGAAGGACATGGAACACAATGAAGCCTGCGTACACCTGCAATCTGTAAACACTAGTCCTAAACAGCACTTGAAATCCTACAAAGCTGAGCTCTAACCAGATTCCAGATTTTGGCACAGCTTAACAAAGTCATTTGTAGTCTTTGCTGGTAAGGTAAAAAGAGCAGCTTCCTTCAGGAATCCAAGAAAAACATGCTTTTGCAAAAGATGTTTCTCAGATCCAGCTTTAAATAGAATAATGCATCCTTTTCGTTGACTTTGCCAAAATACTATTTTCTAGTTTGTTCTGATGAAATTAACTTGCTGCGTACAAAATTTGAATCTGATAAAAACTGATAAGAGGAACAGCTAATACTGTTTAAATGAATAGATTTCCATCTACTGTATATAATTTTCTACCTATTGCAAATGTGAACTGTCACATCAGAAATGTAGGTAATTGATAGTGCTATCCCTAAAAACTGACTTGCTAAAAAAAGATAAGTGTATTAGTTTTACTGTTTGCTAAGTGATTTAAATAATTTTGAAGTTATTTCAGTTTCACTCATCATGATTTGGATCTAAATTTAAATATCTTAAGTGTGATAAACCTAAACAGTATATAAAACATATTGCTACTGTGTATGTGCTGCAGCAAATTGTCCACCTCATTGAAATCCTAGTGTGTTGTTGTGGTATTTTCTTGGTTTATAAATGCTTTAGGGCATGCAAGGGACCACATTCTTACAGCAAAGTCACCCAGGTTTTGAAAATGAAAGTCAGTAGATGAAGTCTTAAAGAAAGTAAATTTCATGAACCAGCCCTCAGCAGAAGTTTGTGGGTCTCCTAAAATGCCAAATGTAAACATCTAAACCAGACTAATGACAAATCTGTCCACATCATAATGACATGAAATCCCTTGAGTCCTACTCCTAGAGTATATTCCCAACTCAGTTCTGTTTTTGGCAAGCTGCTTAATGCCTAATAATTGGGATCAGTTTTCATAAGCATCTCGGGTTCTTCTGTCCTTATTATTTGTACGTGAAAGGTCCCAATG
This sequence comes from Lepisosteus platostomus, assembly GCF_059453375.1. NCBI lineage: Eukaryota > Metazoa > Chordata > Actinopteri > Semionotiformes > Lepisosteidae > Lepisosteus > Lepisosteus platostomus. The sequence goes on from NC_142623.1 coordinate 39,397,831, forward strand.
CTCTCTTTCAGGTTACATGGGGAAGAAAGGCTGCAGTGTGTGGCAGTGATAGCAGGGTGAACTGTATGGAGGCCTGTCTGTCAGTGTAAGAATCAAGTTGTTAAGAAACTATCCCTGTAGATGGGTAGCATTACATGGCAGCCACGCGCTGAGTCCTCCATGCTTTCTCAGTAAGGGCGCTGGGTAACACCAGCGTGGTTATTCAGCCAGTTCTGATGGGGAGGAGGTAACACAGACCCAGGAGAACCCTTGTGAATGTGGCAATGTCTCACAAACGCTGGCTACTTGGAATTTCACAGTACAGTATGTGCAAGCTTTAATCTCATGAAGACAGGTATAAAAAAGGAAGTTAAATTTAAACCTTGACCAGCAGCAAACCTGTAACAGATTTCCTATAAAACAGATCAATCCCATTCTTTTCTTTAAATAGTAATAGTAATTATTGTATGCAATATACAGGTAAAAGCTTTTAAAATTCACTGATTATGAATGTATTTTTTTGAATGGGGACTATAAGAACACTCCGTAGAAGAGGACATTGAGCCCGTCTAGCCTGTTTAGTAGTTTTTAGCTATTTGATCCAATAGCCTCATACAGCTGTTTCTTGAAAGATGGCAGAAGGCAGAAGCATTTTAGAACTTTCCTGTGTAGGCAAAAAACACATCTCTGAAACAAGAGCCTTGTTGTATACAGTATCATACCACAGAGGCTACAAGAGTAGGATCCTTCAAAAGTTTTATCTTCACAGTTCCAGCATGATATGTTTGAGTGTGGTATTTCCATTGGAAGCGGGGCTGTCAAAACAACAGTTGGTGTGCTGTCAAAACCAAGGTCTTTAATATTATTATTTACGTAGTTCAAGCAGGTTGGTGGGGCATCACTGTTCCTCTGTTCTGAAGTAATCTTACTAAACTCAGGCAACACATTCTTCGTAAGCGATGTTTGACACAGTGGTTCATAGAAGATTTATGAGTCCCCCATTGGTTCTTAAATGGCCCAGTGTTTTCACACGTGTGCAAGGCTCTCAAAAAGAGTGAGGGTGTCGCCAATGTAGCATGAAGAGGGAACGTTCTGAAACTGTTCAACTGGCTGATGATGGAGGTCTAAAATTACAAAGGACCTTGAGTGTGCGTGTCCTAGCCTGCGCAGGACCTCACTCTATGAGGGCCCTCTTTGTGTTATTGGAGACGTTAGACTCCATAAAACTGCAGCTGCCATGAAAGGGAATGTGCTGGAATAGCAAAAGCAAACTTGCTCGGGTTCTGTGAAATCATCGTCGCAACTTGCTGAAAGATTCACAGAGCGGCAGTGAAACTAGAGCCTTTCTGCAAAGGTAATGGTATCCTTTATCTGTGGCTGATGTTGTCACATTCACAATATAATGGATTTTTCTCTGCTTTTACAGGCAACATTGCACTCGTCTAGCAATCCTGTGTGAGACCAGGTATTTTCTTCCCAGATATTTTGTCTTTATGTTGTAATTTGGTTTCACTGTAGATTCATCACTAAAAGGTTGAGAATTAATCATTAAAGAAAAGCACAATTCAGCACCATCCTGCAGGAGTTCAACATTTAAAAACAATTTTGACAGAATTAAAATAAATGAATCCCTTCTGTCAGGCTGCTGTATACACAGGCTTGTTAAGGACAGATAAACAAAGACTTGGTGAACTCCATCTTTCAGCAGGTCACAGTGCTAAACTTAAGAATATGTTTATCTTTCACATTTCTCCCTCTGCCTAATTAATAGTGTGTGGCCTTTAGACAGACGGGTCTAATGCTTTTTGATGAACAGTTAGAATTCCAGTGGGATCAAACTATTGAGGGGAAACATCAGAGTAAGAGGAAGTTCAGACTAGGAGATCATCTTTGCATTGCGTTAATTTCAAAATGCACTTCAAAGCACATGTGGTGTATTTCAACTCAACCTGAATTGCATATGGTACAAATCTAATCCTAACCACATACAGAGAAAGTCGGGGAAAATATTTTTTAAATCGTTTCAGTCCAATACTGTGAATCTCCCTTTTTCTGTGAGTTCAGTTTCAGATCCTCCTCACTGCTCAACTTTCTTTCCCTAAAAAAGGATATTTCAGAAGGCTTTGCTATTTCTGTTCATGTTCAATGCCAATATGAAAACATCCAAATACTGTAACTGTCTAAATCCTAGTTAATGAGACCCTCCCCTCAAAACCCATGTGCTCGGTTTATGAGTGGAAATATCCCAGGGCCAAAACTGTTACCTCACCTCAGTACAGTTTGTAATTAGTTGTTGGTTTCTTGGGAACGTGTACAGTATGGTTACCAATTTGATTTTAGGAAGCACATGTTCAGTGTATGTACTCCACATGTGTAATATTATGCATCTCCATTGCATTGGTTTGGTTCCAGAACATATTTTGAGATTTTGTGTCTACTCAGAATATCCATTTCTGTTCTTAATGAAAAAAGTTAATTGCTTTGTGGTAATGGATATGCCTCAAGGTTATTACAGATTTCTGTTGCGTGGTTTTGTTATCTCATAAAAATAATATTGTGGTTTTAGGGGATTATTTCTAACATCAAACCATGTCTTCTGTTATGGTGGTAAAGGCTGTTACTATCTTGTTAACCCCTTTTCCAATTCTTAAATTTATCTGATTTTATTTAAGAAAGTAATTTATAAGCATTGTTTAAAAATGTTTCTTCATATTTCTTGGTGATCTGCAGTATGTCTGGCATATTCAATTTTTTTATTTGGTTTATCTTGGAAACAATGTATAGTGGTACATGAAGGTTGTTCATTGGAAAAGTTTAGATTTCCACCAAGTGCTGAGTTTACTGGCTGCAAATTCCTTGAATGAATTAAAGCTCGCACTGTGCAAGTTAATGGCTGTTTTCTTCACCTGGATACCCATGTGTCTTAAACTCAATCTGTGCTCTGCATTATCAAGGTGCTGTTGATATTTAAAACTCATTGGAAAGCAATTTCAATCCAACCAAAATTAACTCTCAGCTAAGTACACAAACGATTTTTTAATCATATGGAACTTGTGAAATTAACATCTGTTCATGGAACATTACAATATTATTCCTGCAATATTCCATCTGTAATTATTTCTGGATTGGTGTCACCTTGCAGTCTGATGCAAATGTGATTCATTCTGGAACTTCTATCATTGGATATTTTTATGGCCTCAAACTCAGGAACTAAAGGTACTGTCCAAGTCTTCATACTGATGGAAATACTGATGCAATTCTTTATACAATAATAGCAATAAAACCTCAAGACAAAGAGACATGAGAATTCCCAGATCACCGGTTAGCGACAACAAGCATCTACTAATAAGGTGTTAACAGTGATTAAAAGAGCATAGTTCATTTTTCAGAGTGGGGGATTGGTACAGTGCTGTTGGAAGACAACATTATTCACTCAGTAGAATTTCCTCCAGACATTCTTACTTCTCATTAAAACAATGTGTCCCAAAATAGCCCCAGTTCTGGGGTTTACAGTATGACTCTGTCATATCAAAGCTTATATGGTTAATTTGGAAATATGAAATCAGAAAAATGTACCCTTAAACAAGCCAAATACTGGACTGTCTCAGTGATTACATTAAAAACAAAAAAACAAAAAAAAAACGAATGTGGTGAAAATGGTGGAAAAATGTCCGTTGTAAATGAGTGGTATTAAAAAAAGACATGTTGGTGTCGGACTGAACCTTGGATCAACAATGAGAAAAACATTTAAGAGTCATGAAAACAATGTAATTTATATTACATTTCATGTACTGTAACGTAAAATATGTATATTACACTTCGTAGATCTGTCTGTATTTCACAAATGTTACACCTGAGACATGAGCAATGCAGTTCCTCAGTGCTGGCTCTCTGAAACACCAAATTTGTCATGATCGTAATCCCTCCTCTTAAAGGCGCTCTGGCCCATTTGTATTTTAGTTGGTTTCATGCACCTGGCCCCTGTTTGTCCGTCTTTATTTATGCCTCGCTCTAGATTGGAAGACGGGACGCCCGGAGGCCCCACGTCCATGGTTTGAGGGCTTAGGCTTCCGATCGGCATCCAGATCTGCTGAGTCCGGGGCTCGGAGCGCTTGGCCTCGTTACTGTTTTTATCCTCCTGGTTCCCTGTCCCTGTCCTGGATTTTAACCGTGTTTGTCTCATCTTGGATTGGATCTCCTGGCTACCTGGATTTTGGATTGCGCCCTGTTTGTCCGTTCTGGACTCCCACTGGACTTGTTCGCCTGCACCACGCCCCCTGAGCACCAGATTACAGCCGTCACGCCCCCCTGTCTGTCTTCCTGTCCTGCACCTGCTGTGTTTCCCTAGTAGTCTTTTTCCAGTCACTTCTGGATTATACTGTCTGCACAGGTGCACAGGTCAGCTACGCATTGTGACAAAAGTCTGGCGGTTTGGTGATTCAGACTGGCTAAATTTGTAAAGTATCTTCCGGCCCAGTTTCAGTGGTATTTATGATACAAGATGCAACAATAAGGTCTGAACATGTTCATCAGGATATCCAGACATTTTTAGAAACTTTTGGGAAATCTAATTATTTTTAAATGTCCAGTGTCTTTAACCATTAACATTTATGGAGCTTGTCTTAAGAAATGACAGTTTTAAAATCTGAAGAATTCAGTAATTTGAGGCAAAAACCTTATGCTGTACAATAGCATAATGTATACATTATCAAAAAACAGCCTAGTTCTGGATCCTAACACAGACCCTATCTTGGAAGCCCAGAGAAGATATGACTACAGTCGAAATAGGATCCCATCTCAGGGAACACACAGAGGTAGGAGACGTCAGTTAATCTAGCCAGCATTTCTTTGGAAGGTCAACCACTGATAACATGCCAACTACTCATGAGAAGTGCCCCATTGTGGAATCAACACCAAGACTCATGAGCTGTGAGACAGCTGCTCTAACTGTGCTGCCTATTCTGGAGTATGTATTTCTCCAGATTCTTTTGTCGTTGTGTTAACTGAGGTAGCACAGTCTCGTCTTATTAGCCCACAATGTGAGTTTAATCAAACATCCATCGAAATAAACAGGATATTTATTTGTTCTTTAATTTTTTAGGGTGCATTGCTTGTTTTTTCTTGCTTTTTTCGCCTAATGCCTAAATGAGAGGCCCACTCTACAGTCTGATTTTCCTTTCATTAACACTGTGCACTGGACTTCAAAGGATTAACAAAACAGTCTAAAACAGTTCGTTTGGTGTCTCATTAAGTTATGGAATTATCATTATACATACTATGGCTTTCCTTAACCTTTAGAACTTTGTACTTGAACCAAAGCAGATGATTTTCAAGCAGCTGCCCTTTCATCTTTGCCATGTGCGATTACTTTAATAGCTCCCATTTTCTTTGCCCTTTGCCCTGATTAGAGATACAGGACATGACATCAAAGTGGTAGTATGCTTTGCAAGCCAAGCACCAGGTATCTGTGCCAAACCCATGGCCACAGTGCTCCAGTAACAGAGGATGGTGACGTGACTGTCATTGACGTCCTGGCAAGGATGCAACGTTACGTAATGCCCTGAAAACATGAATTGCTCACATCTGTTTCCACACGGAATTGCCCTTGTTTTATCATCCTGGTTTACAAGGCTTACCTTGTTATTGCTATAAACCAAAAATGCCATCAGTGGTACTTTTGATTTTGTTGCCTGCAGTCCACTTCTTGATACTAACTAGACCACCCAGGACAGCCTAATTATCCAGCTGAGCAGAGTGGAAGTTTCTAAAGGTCGATATTATATGGCTTAACAACATAATGGAAAATCAACTGGGGTTTAAAAAAACGTTTCTTAAGACATTTCTGAGATTAAAGCTAACACTTAGAACCTGAATTGTTTTGACTTTGGAACCAAAAGTTACAAATACAGACTCATTGAAGCTGGTCCATTCTTCATTGGTGGTATTGTTCAGATGGCCTACAGTTTTCTCTCCTTAAATGATTGCGTATTGTACTTTGAAGAAAACAGCATTTGTGATTGCTTAGGAGGACCACTGCATAATGTCTGAAATGTTGAGTTCTTGAGTTGACTAGTATCCCACTATACTAAGAGGCTGATGTAGTGTCTCATTAACAAGTCGATAATTCATATACAGTACAGTAGATGACTTGGGGAGTTATGTCTCACAATCCTTGGACCAATGCTCATTCCAAAGAAGTCCTTTAGGGTTTACTAGAAACACATTGGCACAACAAAGGTGCTGTAAGTCATCAGTACAAGTGTTATGCCTTCTGATACCATCACAGAGATGATAGGTGTGATCGCTGTTCTTTTTTTTTCTCATTAATCACTTAGGATTGATTTCTACTGACCCATACATTTTTTTAAAGTCCACAATCATTTTTAAAAAAATCAGTGCATCAGTCAGCCATTTGAAATTGTCACTGTCCCTATCTGTCTTAGAAGAAAAAACAGTTTTCTTCAAAAAGAAGTTCAAAACAAAAACATTCAACCCCTCAACAAAAAAAAAGCACATTTGTCAAGAGAACTTTCTTACAAGAACCGGTTGAAAATCAATTCCAGTGTCCAGTTGGTAAAGTACATAAATCCCAGATTTTTCCCCACATCTGGAATAACAAAGAACCACCAGACTGGATCAGCTGAACAGTGCTGGGCATTGTACAGACCTAGTGGTGCTGCCAAGCTGAGCCGGCCCTGTACTAATGAGCTCCAGAACATACAGCGAGAGCACAAAACCATCACAGCACCCCTGATCCACTGGGACTGTGGGATTCCAGTTACAGCAGAAAGAAATGTGTACTGTAAGAACTAACACTACTTCCCAGTACATAGTGAACTGTGAAATCACTGTCTTGGGAAAGGGGCTTTAAACTGCCGTCTCAGCCAAAGACTCCGGGAATTTTGTTGGCATTCGTCAGGCATTACTTTAAAAATAAAACTGCGGCACAAAAACTACCCGAGTGAAAATGCAAATGCAAACCTGATTCATTAAATTGGATATTGTGGGCTATGATTTAGTTTTTTATGATCTATAAAACAGCCAATTTTTAACTCATTTCAAGTTTCATTGGGTCATTAAAAATGATTGCAAAGCCAAGAGACAAAAAGGCATGTTGATGCAGAAGAGACTCATCGGCTGTTGTGCAAATGCAACTTAAATCTTTTTACTCTCTGGTCATGAGCACAAATTCAGTCAATAAATCATTCATAGCAGTGTTCAAAATCTAAATTGTGTCCTTTTTTGAAAACAATGCTCATTGTATTTATTTATAAAATGGATCGATATAAGTATATCTTGTATTTATTTATTTGTATTTAGCATTTGTGTTAATGTTGTCATCAACAAAAAAGTCATCACTCGACACATTAAATCTGAGGAAACACAAGGAAACTTTCTGCCATTTTTTGTTGTTTACACAGGAGAAAGCATAGCACCAAAGGACATATTTTCGCAGAACACCCCCAGTTGCATGCGGTTACTTGAATGTAACACCTGTGCATTATTTTTCAAACAACTGCTTTTGTCTCAGCCCCGTGCCCATACAGAAGTGAACAATACCTTTCATCGAAAAATTACAGGACCTTCTAGGACTGAATTCCAAGTTGATTCCGTGGAAACGTTTGCATTTTTCCTTTATGAGAGAATCAGGATCATTGTAGTTGTTCTAACAATACAATACAGAGGAGGTGTCTGACGAAAATCTTTGAAATAAAGCCTGAGAACATGAAATGCCTGGAGTAAAGACAAAATGGTTAGAGTTACAGTAGATGTCATCCAGGATGTGGATGGCTGGAAATCAAGGCTTTGAAGTTATCTGTTTTCAGGAACCTTGTCAGACCCATGCTAACTGATCCCATATTGCAGTTCATCAAGTAATCACCATAACGTTCTGAAATGAGTTATAGTTCAGATTTGCTGTAAACCTTTACTGTTTTCACTGCTCAACAGGGTGAAAGCCAAGAGCAATATTGCCTAGTCTGGACAGGATCTCTTAAAGATTACACACTTGAGTGAGTTGCATTTGGTCTGGTTTAAATACTCAGACTTCATGATAACAGCTCCTTTATATGGTTATGCTTATTACTGATGAGGCATTTTCAGCCAGTCCCAGTTTATTTGACAGTTAACATGGTAACACAAACTCAGTGTTTGTTAGCCTCTTATATGTTAACTAAATGTAACTCTGATTCTTGTCATTGTTTACAGCTGTAATGTCCCAGAAAAAATGTTGCAAAATTTTGCACGTTTGTTATTTTTTTAGCTAGTTCAGAGGAGAATACATGACAAAATGCTGCTTAATTACAGATAAAAATATGTGTTTATGCACTAGGTTTATATATATGCTTTTGTTTCTTATTCTTGAGATGGTTTTAATCAAGCAATTAAGCCTTGGAATAATTAAATGCATTTTGGGCACTTGAGAATTTGTTGTTGGATGACTTTGTGTAGCAAAAATAACCACTTCAGATAAACTGAACAATGTCTGGATAAAAAGAAATGTGATGCCATATCGTTTTTTTAAAAATCTTATACTTTTTATTATTGAATAGAGAATTGGACAGTGATGTGAAAAAAGCACATCTGTAGACTCAGTAATTTACAAGAAGAGTATCAATTGCTGCTGTATGGCAGGTCTTTTTTGCATAAAATGAATTTAAATTATGTTTCATTGACTTAAATTTACACCCTTAAGGCATGTGAAACCCTAAAAAATGTTGGCCTGGAAAAGTTATTATAGTGATCAGAGCGTCTTGAAAGTTTCCACCAATGTAAAAGTTTGCTCTGCATTTGAATATCTTATTTATAACTTACAGTTTGCAATGGCAAACTCAAAATAAAAGGGTAGCCCAAAAAGATGTTTGTGGCCTTTCTTGGAAAATTGAATCATGTACATGGGGACATACCTTATTACAAATACCTAATGGCTACAGCAATAAATTGTATATGATTACAATGACAAGCTCAGAGTGATAATATGCTTGACCTGTACTAATGCTTACTGTACTCCTAGGATTATACAATGTAATAAGTTACTTAAGAAGCCTAAATCATTTTCCTTACAATCCTCACCATCTTCATTTCCTGCTGTGTAAACTAAATTCTTACTGCTGCTCAATTTAAAGCTGTGACAAAAGTTTGAGTTGGGCTCCTGAAGGATCTGACACACTACACTATGTGACCAAAACAAATTGGAGATTACTCAATTAGCACGTTGTTTTATGTCCACCAGTGACTGAAGCTGGAGCAAATCAAGTTAGATGCTCACAGATGACCACAGAAATATGAGACAACTTGGCCAGCAGTTGACACAGCTTTGTAATATCTGCATTGTAATGAACTGCATGTGATGCACCTGAATTGTGCTTACTGCTGCCATTTGGTTTATCTACCAAAAGCCTGTCTGAATTGACACATTATCCAGGTCTGCTGTTGCCTTTAGCAATTCACAAAAAGCACATACACCAGATCTTCTGAGATAACTTACATGAACCTTCTTTATCGGAGCACAGCACAATGAGAACACGGCCTGGTCTGCTACTATTCTACCATGTTCAGGGGAACTTTCTCAGTAACATGGAACATTTAAAGCAAATTAATATTCCACAACTAAAGGCTGCTTTCACAGTTTTACATATCATACAGAATGTCTCGTTAAAAAATGTTCATATCTGTTTTAGAAATCATGTTCTACCTTTGCAAGTACTGTTTTGATGGAAATGTAACTATTCAGACAAGACACAAATTGTTAATGTTAAAACCAAATTTAATCAACCATAATGTTCTCTGTGCATCGTGATTTCTTTGAATCTGCACCTAATGAAAGCTTGAGAGAACAAAAAGCCACCTGCAGTGTATTAAATTAATCACAGACATGGGTATTTTCATTTTTTTAAAACAAAAATACCTAGCTGTATCTGATTTGCTGAATGACTAAATAGGAATTTTGCAGTGTATCTGCCTTTAAAAAAACATTAAGGCTGCATTGTACTGTAGTAAGGCTTGGAAAAATCATTGCATTAACCTTTATTCCAGTTCTTTGAATTTGCACAAAATATGGAGGTATCTAAATCTAGTCTCATGTTTTCAACAGTATTAAAAAATGTCAGTTGGGTACAAATGCTTCTACCAGTAAAATAGAAAAACATGGAGGATCTTGAGTAAACAGGTTGTTCAAAATGAATAGTTTGCAGACACTGAGCTCCATAAGAAGCAAAGGCAGATGGAAAATGTTTTACATTAAGGAAAAAAAAGATAAATTACTGTATTTTATCTTAGTGCACTGTGCGACTTCTTGACCTTGTAAAAAATGTAAAAAATATGGAACACATGTATTATTATCATAGAATGCTGAGCCATAGAAGCTATCAGGCTGTGACAGATTATATTCTTTATCATTTTAAACCTGTAATTTCACTAAATATCAAATTGTAACTACTACTCTCCTCAAATGTAATGTCCTATTCAGTATTCTGGTAAAATTCTGATTGTGGTGAGATGATAAATACTGAGGGATAGTGCACTTATTATTTTGGTGTTTGGTGTTACCTCGCCTCGGCTGAGGAAAGGACAGTCTTGTCCGTGAGGTCAAGGTTTCCAAACCCCCCCTCACTTGAGAGGAATGAACCAGGGAGCCAGCTGCAGGGATGAAGATGGGGTGGAGGGAGGGGGGTTAGAAAAGATACACAGAAAAGGGTACTTAGTGGGGGAAATATTCACATTTAAGACAGAAGAAGTGGTCTGTATGAGAATTAGGGAACAAAAGTGAAATATTCTAGAATTTTGTTTTCTTAGGAAAAACATTTGCTTCTCAGTTATCCTTATTTAAATATGTATCCATTTTCCATTAGAAATGTATCCATTAGAAATCTTTAGCAATGTGTGCAATGTAAGTTTGATCTGTTGAATATTTGGGAATCACAGCTTAATGTTATATGACTGTCCTCTGTGAAATCCAAAGTTCATATAAATTGCTTGCGACAACAATAGGACACATATTAATTGAATGACTCCGAAATCACTTTCTTATTCAAGAAGACACAAAAAAGCATCCTGTCTTTAAAACTGAATTGAAATGCGAATAAGTAATGAAAACAATATGCTTGGTTGTTTACTGAATACAGACAACACAATAGCTCAGAACATGTGTTGGCTAAAAAAATAATTTTGAAATTTGTATTACAGAAAACGAATTGCCAGTCCCAGAGATAAATCAAACAAAACAATGCACACAAATTAGTCTGTGGTCAGTCTGGTTCAGCTGTTGTTACCTCCGGTTAGTCAGAACGGTTGTTTTTTTAAAGCAAGCTTACGCCAATCAGGACAACCAGGATATTTATTATCTGTTAAAAATAAATCAAGGAATAACTACAGTATGTCAGTCTGCAATTGTGGCGTGGGATACAGATGCTCTGATGCCTGTTGTCCAAGTGTCATTTCCTTTCAGAACTGTGAGAAATCTTTTCTGTTTCCCCTTCTGATGCCAACTTTAAATCAGCTATTCCGGGACACATCATTCCTTTCGCAATGCTGCTCAAATGATTTTCTTCATCCTAACCATGTCATGTGCCTGCATCCACAAACAAGGCTTGTATTGCTAACTTGAACCTAATAATGATGAAGATGTTGCTGTTGTTGTTATATTTATTATTAATCATAATATGATTATAATATGATTACATATAATCCTGTATGTAATAACATCCTTACTGTTATGACTAGATTAATTGAATAAAGAAGGTACTGTTATTTGGGGAAATATCCTTTGAATTTGTAGAACCAGAGATGTGTTTATGTAAGTTTAAAGTTTATCCTGGTGATAATTTTGCTGTGGTAATTTCGTAAACTGGTTCAGGTGTGGTATGGAAGTATAAATGTATGCAAGGAAGACAGGTGCAAAATGTCAGTAAGTAATAACATTTGTTATATACAGTTTATGAATACAGTTTTGTTATATTTGTTACAGTATATACATTTTATGAATGTTACAAGATACATTGGATTGGAAACTGAATAATGGATAGAAAACAAACAGATACATGACTGAATATTTAAATTGGGGGTGATGTAACTAGTTGAGCACCACAGAGATTTATATTAGGAGCACTGCTCATCCTAATTATGTCAATAAAGCAGATTCTGGTATCCATTCAGAAAAATGGTCAAGTCCATATACAGTATGACACCAGAAGTGGAGGATTAGTAAACGCTGTAGAAGCAACCAATTAAATTCAAAAGGATTTACATTTAGAGTTGTTACATGCAGGCAGCAAAAAACATCAACTACAAATATGAGTTGGAAAACAAGGAGTTTGTAGACTCTACCTATGAAATAAGAATTTTTACTGCTGTATGATTTTCTTCCTTTAGACAGTGAGGAGAAGCAATAAAAGAGAATGGTAGGTTGTATAGTTAGAAAGGTAGAAGATAAATGTACTGTACCATGCATTTCTAAGACCTCATTTAAAATATTGTATATAATTTTGGTCACCACATGCTATGATAATACCTCTCTGGAGTCAGTCCAGAGAAGACCAAATAGGTATATAAATTGATCAAATAAAAGAACGGAACCCTTTTTTGCCTTGGTCATTAAAGACCATGAGAGGGCTCAATGCAAGTAATCGAAATCCTAATAGAGATTGATGAAGTTAATGCAATCTACAGGTATGGTGAAAATAAAATGAAATACACATGACAAGATACAAGTGTTAACAACCGTATGGAGAAACTCGTTTAAAAGTGAAAACAGAAACTATGGGGAAGCTGAAAACAGAATGCACTTTTTTGGGCACTGTGGCTTGATGGTGTCTGGAAAGAGAGACTCAGCTATGTTGTTGAAGTTGATCCCCTGGCATCTTGCAAGAAACAGCTGGATCAGATCCTTGGAGCAATTAGCTGCTAGGAACAGAAATAACTAAATGAGTTGAATGGCCTGTGATACTGTATGTGTCTTCTGATTTTCTTAATTCACTGATTTACCAATTCATTTAGTTCATCCAAGTGAATACATAAAGATAAAAAAAGGCTTGCAATATGCAACATTGTTAAGTTTCTCAATCATTCCAAGCCTATGAATTATGTGTCACGTCCTAATTAAAGTATATATACTATTTATTTAATAAGGATATTAGAAAAGAAATGTAACAAGGTATTTTCCTCAGCAGGTGCTTTGCTGACTATGTGTAAAGATTTATTGAGCCCATGTTCATTGGAATGAATATTTTCCTGGCACAAAATATTTACACTAATTAGACCATATTGTCAGCTCATATAAAGCTAACCAAACCCAACTGTGTTTTGATGAGGATTTTCTGAAAAAAAAAAACATTACTGGTTTTATTTAAGATCCTATGGTTTCTAAACAATTTGTGAATTGGTGTGTTTATACATACACACTCAGGTTTCAACTAAATGTTTGATTGACGTACAGTAGAATTTTGAAATGGGAGGAATGCACTGAGGAAAATAACTACATTTGTCTTCTAAAATCCTTTGTTTCAGCAGATCAATACTGAGCAAAGACCCATATTAATAAATATACTGTATATGGTACATCATAAACCTGGTATATCATTACATGAAATAACTTGTACATGTGACAAGAAGCAAAAAAAAAAATCCACTGTACATTGTACCCAATGAACATCACATTTCTTTTGTGCTCTTTAATCTTTTAAAAATAATATTAATGTTTTAAATAGTTTGTCTATGTAGAAGAGGTTTTGAAAATCTAACCACCTGCAAGTTTCTCTGATCATGTAATGACTTTTAAGACTATGCAAGCATAAAGCTCTGGAGTTAATATAATATGATCTTAATCCACTTGACACAACTAGGTAGCTAACAAGTGGTAATGTTGGCTTAAACAATTATACATTTTTTCTTCACTACTCTGTCTTTCCCTGCTGGTGTTCACAGCATCCTCAGAACAAACATTTGTGGTTTATAATTAAGTAAGAATAGTTTTCGTAGCTTGTAATGATATCTTTGTTTAAATCCTTGGTCACCATTACAGGTAACCTGATCCATAATGAACAAAGCTGTAAAATTTAAATGAATCCCAAGCTGCACCAGTCTTTAAACTACTATTTTAATTCTGTAATGAACGTTATAGCACACATGGATAATATTCTCTGTTCTAAAAAAGAAACATCTCTAACCACAGTTTTTCTCTAGGTTTTTGAACCAAACATCAAACCAGGATTTAACTGTGAAGCAGACAGAAAAGCGGTCATTCACACAGTCAGAGCCTCCTAATCCGGTTTCCTCAGAACTGTACAGTTGTGGTTTTTTCTTTAGTCATACAGTAAGCGCTTCATTGACAAGAAATAAGTTTAAACCCTCCTACAAAAGGCAAGCATGAAACTATCTCCATCAAATGTTTTTGTGGTCAGAGTTTAATGTTGTCACTGTGGATCAAAGAACTATAGGCAGGCCTATTACATTCCAGATAGCATTGTTTCGGTGTATGCTGTTTTTTTAATAGAAAAAGTTGGTATGTTTTACATGGTGTGTAGGGTATTGCATGCATGTATTTCAGTTTTATTATGACTTAAACATGTCTGCAAAAATGCCAACATTTATTTTTTTAGCCCAGATTTCTAAGAGAAGGAATGAGCTGGATTAAAAAAAGAAATGCAAAACAGATGTAAACAGGAAAAGAACAAGAAAGGAGATAAAAAAGCTTGTAGTCCATATTCCACACTGTCGTTTTCTAGAAACCACAGGTAAAATGGTATCGCATTACTAATATGGGCTATTAAAAGCATTAAACTTTTAACTAACAAAAAGGGAACTTAATGAAAATAATCTTGTGTGATCTAGACACTTCACCTCCCCCCAGCAGAAAATGAAATTCATCCAGTGGAAAATCAAAGCTCTCCAAGAAATTCCAGGGCAGCCTGAGTAACAATATGGGGAAGTGTAATGGGAATCAGCTGTGAGACTGATTAAAACAAGATGGGGAGACAAGTTACAAACAAAAACGAGAGCGAGCGGAAATGGGACCACGAAAATGTGATAAACAGATGTAAGCCTTCAAGAGTAAGGCAGCAAATTAGCCCACTTTCACTGTAATCAAGCCACGGCTTTCATTCCATTTTTCCCCTTTCTGTTTTCCTTAGGAGAATGTGGCCTCTTGATTAAATCCTTTCTGTCATTTATAATCAACAGAGAAGAGGCAGTGCCAGGGTGGAGGGGGGGCGGGTCACAGTGAATGTCCTAGGAGCCTGATTCCAAAAGTTTTCAAAAGCTTCATCTTTGGATTAAGGGGTTTATTTGTAACATTAATTTACAGTGAAAACTAAGAACCCTGTTGAACAGCAGTTTATCCATTTTGTATTTGAAATCTCTAATTTATTTTACATTCTTGTGTACTTAACCCATTTATATAGCTATCATGTGTTATATACAGTATATATAATATTAGTCATTCTTATAATGTATACAGTACATATTAGTCATTATTTTAAACATTCCTTGTAAGGCACATTGTCGTTCTTTATTGTTGGAAAATGATCTCCCAACACTGCTTGTGTCAGTAATTTAGTATATTCTATCATATATTTAGTATACAGTATGCCTTGCCCATAAAAATAAGCATTCATTGTGTCAGGGTACCTGACTGTTAATTGAAATAACCTGTTGAATTAGACTCAGCTGCTCTGAATGACTAATTAGTACTCAAATTTGAAATCCCACATAAGGGGTAAGGAGCCAGTGGGATAGGCTTTGTGGTCTCTCCTCTGGGCTAATTAAGAGGTTTGCAGTATGAGAACAGCCAGGAAGAAAGGAGGTTTAGTGTGCATCTACACTCCAGGCTACCGAATTAGTGATAGATTGAGTTGGTGTACAGTCCTGTGGAACCCAGTGAGTTATGGATACTTGTAAAAATACAGCTTAGCTTCGTACTGAAGGGTGTAACAGATGCTAGGCTGGTTGTCATTGGGTAGATTGTTTGACAGGGTCAGTAGGGTTCAAGCTGCACCAGGGCTCATGGGAAACATTAGGACCTGACGGAGTTGGGCTTGTCTGTCAGTGGTACAAGTTACTGAAGAGTGGTGTCTCTGGCCAAACAGGATCAGCCAGAAACGTCAGTGCAGGGATTAATTGCTGGTTAATGACTAAGTGCTTGGTGAAGTTGGAGATGGTTGTTATAGTGCATATTAATGTAATGTAAAAAAAGAACTGGGTGCCGAGTTTTAAGCTGAGTTCAGTGTATGATGTTTAGGATTCTCCAGTGCATGCAGGTCTAAGATTATGGAAGAGTTAAGCTGGTGATTGAGGATAGAGTGAAGAGTTGATGAGAAGATGGTCACTTCTGTGAGTAAAACCAAGTGAAGGATAACGAGAAAGGAAGAGGTTTGTGCAGCCTCCCCTCCCCTCCACAGGGGATCATTGTGTAGTTCCAGGAACCCAGAAAGGGTCTGAAAAATAAGGACAGACCACTTAAATGTAACAAGTGGCATGCTGGCAACCATATGACTATGGGGACATGTGTGACTGTCATGCTGAGTGAGATGCAAACCCACACCTCACCAAATGTCAACAAAACCTTTAAACATCTGTGGTCTATGAAGTATTGCATGCTAATGTACAGTAATTTAAATCAGTAAGGCTTTACTGATCTGACCAAAAAAACACTGCACTATAGTTGCCCTGTTTTGGGAGGAATCAGTTTACTGCAGTGGACTGGTGTCACATATTATACTTTATCATAGCAGCCAGTAACTTTACCATACTCAGCGTTAGACTGTTTAAAATGCAAATAAAATTTACATCCAGGGGCTCCCTTGAACAATTCTCTTGTAGATGACAGCTTTTTGTATTCTTTTAACAGCTAGAAGCTCTGTCCTTGGATTAGGAGTGACAAGCTACCCATTAGCTGACTGTTTGACTGCACTTCTATCAGACTTACATTTAATCTCTGTTTGACCCATGTGGGAAAGTGCAGTGGTAAGATTTGAGGTTTGTGGGGCAGCACTGGGGTTAATAAAAATATTGAAAAAAAAGGGAAATTATAAGCAGGGGAAAAATCAATTTGACCATGTTCTCTGGTTTCATTATCATACCTGTTTTCCTCATGTGCTTCTACACTGGGAGAGTTGTATCATTTTGCTTTCTGGTTACACTCTTTTACAGCTCACACTTGCCACTTGTTAGAACTTGACTCTTCCTAAATCCATTGCTTCTCCCATCTGAGCTACTAAAACCACCAGGAATGCAAGTTAATCCTAAGTGGTTAGGGTACCTTTATGGTGAAGACTTCATCGTGTTCATTAAAGTCTGACAACAGCTCATTTGCTGTAACTGTTACTACCGAGAATATTTTTCAGAAAATAAGGCAATGGGATAACCATACAGACAGCTAAGAAAACATCGCAATGTTGGAAAAAAATGATTAAACTATAAAGACACTTGCTCCCTCCCACAGTGGTCCAAGAGCTACGCTATACATTTTAAGGTACACTGTTGCTATTCTCCATATTCTGGTTTCATTCAGGAATGGCATGCTATCATTAAAATGATATAATGTAGTAAGGAGATACTTCCATCTGCCTTAAGGGCAGGGATTTCTGGAAATTCTCCTGACCCCTGGAAATTACTGGGAGCAAATTTTATTTGCTGAGCTATAATTGTGTGTTGTAAATCATTGTAATTTTCTCTGAAGTCAGAAATGAGGGGGTTACTTATATATTTTTCATCCCATACAGAATATATCCACTCGGTCTAATTTAGACTACATCAGAGAAGATAAATTGCCTAAACAAATTCCTACATTTCTTTTTGAACTTGGCATATTCCTGCACTCCCAGCTCCCTGGACTTCCTCAGGTCATGTATTTGATACATAAACTGTTTCTAGATCAGCAGCCTGCATCAGCTTACCCAGAACTGTTTACTTCAAGTCCCTTCCAATAACGTCAGATTTATCTGCTTTGAAAGAAAACAAACTCCCATTTGACTCCTATTTGTGTTTGGCCTGGCTGTCTGTTATTCATAGTTTACATCCAACGGGCCATAAGAGTTCAATAAATATACAACCTCATGAGAATTGTAATAAGTGAACTGGAAGGAATGAAAGAACAGAAACCTCACAGAAAGTGAGGTGATTATTTCATTATCTGCTGATCGTTGTGGTCAGAAATAATATTCGTAACTCCTCGGAGAAGTAAGGGAAACAGAACAAGGCAGCATAAAAAGAGTGGAGGTATTGTTATGGACACTGAAAGGATTGTGAAAATATCCAAAGAAAGACATGAAAGAACCTATTTAATTTTTAATTGTTTTCCTACTTATGATACACAGAGATCCCATAGATGGATTTAAACAAACACATAGTGCTCACACCATACCTTCACAGTAAATATCCTTATTCAAGACAATTATCGTTATTTGGTCACAAGTGGTGTTTTTGGGGTTTTATCTTTGAGTAGAACATTGACGTTTGAAAAGGTGAAACCCAGCTTTAACCGATAATAGAGCTGTAAACATTAAGTACAATCTCTTCTTTGTGAGGCTTAAAATCATGCTAATTCTGATAAACTGTCCAGACACAAGGTTATAATAACAAAATATGTAGAATGTGTATGTTTGTTTCAATATGTTTTTTTTTTCTTCAAATCCGAACAATGTGTGAGTGTGTTGTTTAGGCTCCTGATTAAGACAGCGCATGAAAATGCCATTCTTCCAGACCATTTCCATTCTTCAGCTGTGTTTGTTGTTGGTGCTCACACTTCAATAACTTAATCTAGAACTATATAGCCTTGACATAAGTCTCAGTTGTGAACTGCTGAACAGTTCTGAAGAAAATTTGAGTCAAAATATTCAATGATGCTTTTTGTTTGACAGAAGTCTTTGGCCAAATCCACTTCTCATTGAACCTGTAGCTTGCAGAAGTAAAGATGGCTAAAGCCTTGATTAACACTTCAGTATCATTAATAGAAATGTGAGACTTTTTGAATAAGATGGATTGACCATAGACATTGACTGTACTTGACAGTGGATAGGCAGGATATTGCTTGAATAAGCTCTTAAACACATGGAATATGAAAAACTTGGGAAAATCTCAATTATTTTTGTACAATTTTCATATCAAACAGTTAAATAGTCTAATACATCTTTTACAGTTGAATTGATGATTTGCTAGAAAGCTACAGGCTTAATTCTGAGAATTAAGCAAGGGGAAATAATTTCTGTGGACCTGCTCTATCTTAGGATATCTAAGGCAGGGACTTGAATAGTTCTAATACAAAACACTTGGCAATTATTGTGTACGTCTGTTCTAATATGTATAATTAGGACTGTATTCTTTTAGGAAAACAATATTTAAAAGCTAATTGCATACACAGAAAGTGTATACCAGTTATATATTCAGTAAGAATGAGTAGTATATTTTCAGTGTAGTAGAATTTTCAAAAAATAACACTGGAAAAAAACACATTTCTGAGTCTCCATAGGAAGGAAACTGCGATTCCAAGGGTTGTGGTGACACCATCCAAGGGAATGTTGATCGATTAGCTTGGCAGTAGCAGCCAAATAAAACTATAGCCTTATATTCCTGTCACGATTGTTATGTTTACTATTATTTTAGCTTCCTTTCTCAAGGTAATTTGAAAAACCACACCGAGTTGTAGTGTTTTTTTACTTGTCAAATGACAAATTTGCCCTGTCAAAAGAAACTGATTTAATTTCCATTGTAAAATAAATTACTCCGGTAGTTGCAGTCCTTCATTAGATTTTAAATGTGAAATTGAATTGCATAAGCTCAGTGCTGATAAAAATAGATTTTACACCTAATTCCAGAGAAGGGTAACTGGTTTGGTTTTAAAATAAAGCACTTTTCACCTAGAACATTTTTGAGTTGTTCCTGTTCTTCTAGATTACACATCAGTCTTGTTTCCACAAGGATGATTCTCCACTGCCTCTGAAGATGGCCAGAACACATTCGCAGGTATTTCTCAACGAGCCAGTTCACCAGTATTCAGTTCTTTGGGCAGTCTCTGCTTTTTCTTGTGCTGTTTTTCACGGTCAAAAAAGGTGCTTTGATTTTGAGCTTCATTTCCCCCCCCCCCCCAAAAGATGTAGTGACCTAAGCTCAGCACATTTTGTGCTGTGGTGGCACAATCGCCCTAATGCAGGGTATTAGCGATGCAGTGTCAGCCTCACCACCAACAATGAAATACCTTGTGGTTAATCAGCCGCTACAGGTGTTACTTGCTTAGTAAGGACAGTGCATAGGCCAGGGCTTAGGAATGGTCATAACACACTGTTTTCCTTTGCAAGCTAATGCTGAACAATAGAATGAGCCTTGTGACCGCACCGGAGGCTCGGTGACCTAGTATAGCATTGTTGGGAAAGGAAATCAAGAGCCAGACTTGTAGTCATCTATAAATTGTGGGAATAAAACAACTGGTTCATTAACCTTTTGTGACAACCTCTTGGATCGTTACTGTTTTGTAATGCTAACAGCAGTACGAACCCATGCAAAAGTCAATATGCATTAAAAATTCCTTTCTGAGACATGAGCCATGCCATGATGAGGAAGTGTTTTTTAATGTCTATATTCATATTTATCTAACTAGCCTCTTTTCGGACAAATCAAAGTTGCAGCACATCTATCTATGTTAGTGAAACTGTCAGCACCTGACAATGCAAAAAGAATGGATACTAGCATCTGGTTGAAGGAAATAATGAGGCAATATATGTAATTCAGAAACATGCGATGTTTTTCATAATGGAAATTATGATATTTTATCTCTGTCAAACTACAGACTCTACGCTACCTCCAGTAACTCTGACCCACTGACAATTTATCTTCCCCTACAAATTTTGGTTAAATCAATGCTTCCTGTCTCTTTACCCCAAGTAGAAAAGATCAGAATAAAAAATGTGGTGAGAGTTCTATCAACTCAAGCTATATTTATACTGAGAGAAATTAAAAACTTCTACAATAATTTATAGCAACCTCATACTCTTAAAAAGCCAGTAGAATCCTGGAACTTGTTCCTTTTTATGTTGTAACATGTGTGTGTATATATAAATGAACATAGGAAAGGTAAAATAAGACGAGGCCATTCAGCCCATGTACGTCATGTGATTGCTTGAAGATAATTTATATGAAATATTTTGTGCAGCCATTTTGTGAAAGAATTTCCATTCTCATTTCAGCACTTCTCCCTATAATTTTAATTTTAATTGGGAGTGACTTTGTCAATGCCCTTGAGTATTTTAAATGAATCACATCCCTTCATAGCTGCTGAAGACTTTAAACACTGTTTTGAGCCCTTTAAACTCAAATTCACCTGATTGCTAAATACATAATAAATTTAAAGTCAAAATGTATTAAGTGTGATAAATATTGCTTGTAAAACCATATTTATTTCTCAGTAATACAACTACAATGTGTTGAAACATTTGTACATCATTTAAAGTGACAGTTAAGAGGTTTCAGTGGATTAACTAACTAAATACAGTACTAACACTTAAATAAGTGTTACTGAAATAAGTGTTAAGTGACTGTGGTTTAAAAATGATCGTGACTTCAGTGTCATCTTTTCCAGTGAAAGTCAGTGTGATCATGGTATGTTTGTTCTGTGTGCCTCAAGGAAAGTGAGGAATTCTGTGGTTACCTGTGAGTACTGCTTGGCCAGACTCACTACTAACGACGGAGCATGCATATCATGCTGTTATGGACAAAGAATAGAGGGCTCAACTGAGGATCAGGCACCCATTTTTAGAGATCAGTTTACCTGCAGACATTCACACAAGACACCGGGAGGATAATTAATTCAGTATTATGTCAAGCTTTAATTTAGAAATGCAAAATGCAAGACAAGTATAAACTTAAATCAAATTTCCTTGTAGGATCCACCAACAGAATGCAGATTAATAACACAGTAATGGCTGAATTTATAGCCTCAGTTTAGAAGCCACCCCATTAGGTTCTCATGGAGTAAATTAGACCCCCTCCGTAGTTTTACCAAGAGGCCAGGACAGACCTCCCAGGTGTCATTACAATACATTTTCCATTTAAGTAGTTGCCTTTATTGAAATGTCTTCAAGATGGCCCATAATTAAGTCTGCAAGCTATCAAACAGTGAAGGCATTATACTGTATATCATTATAACCCACACTACTGTGTCCAAAGGGTACTTAAGAAATAATGACAGTAAAACCAAAAACGTATTTGCACTTTAAACACTTATTCCTTAAAGCATGAGATTAAAATGTATGGGTGGCATCAGTTTCTCCGACTGTATAAAATGCAGGCATTGCATTGACACACCAGTACTGCAGCAGCTTCTTACCTTTGAAGGCAGCATATAGTCAGAGTGTAACACCAGCGGTGTGCGGTGCAGTAGGGTCACTAACCTCACTAATCTTATTTAATATACTGTAAAATACCTGGGTTTCCAGTGGGTATATTGCCTTGGGCCCATTGCTTGGATAGGCTCCAGCTCACCCACTACCCTGTATTGGATAAAACCATTACAAAAATGTATGAATACTTTTTTCATCAAAAATGTCATAAATCTACTAACAATTGGTTTACTTTAATAAGACCCAATATGCTACACCTAAAATGTAATGTAAAAAAGACTGCTATTTGTTGTGTTATACTGTATGTGATGATAAATGATTGCAAAGCCCTTTGCCATAAAGACATTCAATTTGATTGTGCCATTTCTTAGCTTATAATAACTCTCAGTATATTTAATGATTAACAAGTGTTACTATGGTTACTGTTTGAAATTTGACGCTGAAACCCGACACTTCTGATATTTCACATACCTGTATAGTGCCTTTATAAAAACCCATGTAAAAATGAGGGTAAAGCACAGACCTATTATGGTAAAACAAAGAGAGGTTTGGTTATACAAACTATGCAAAGCAAACTAAATGCATGATACTAGCAAGGTAAAACAGTGGCAGACTGCAAAAAATGCTATGTTCATTTTAGTGGTAGACATACTCTTATAGCTACTCTTGTGCGGCTATAACCAAGCATTGCTGTTTAGGTTTCTGTGCTACTGAGGCTTTAATAAAGCCAAAGACACTCCAGGAGACTGTCAGGCTGTGTGGGAGATCCATCCAACAGCTAGACGCTGAACTTATGAGGGACGTGAGCAGGAATTGAGACATTCCAATTTTCCACATACAGATTAGGCAGCTAGTCAAAACGGAGGTCTTGGTTGTGTTAGCCAAGTGCTGACCTCTGAAAGAGACTCGGGCTGGCTAAAACACCAAACACTTTCCATCATTAAAGCCATCAGGAGTCCATTTCAGCTGACTGGAGTCCCAAATCATTTAAAGATAAAGACGTGCAGTTATTCTGTTCAAATAAAACATTCTGTGTAGAGCAAGAAGGACAATATTAAACAAGTTTTCTCTTAAACTACAGCCTCAGATATAAAAAGGGCTTTAATCAAATGACTGGTATTTATAATAAAGTTCAAATTATAGTCTTTATGGACTTTTTAAGAGATCCTTCATTTTTTATCACCTTCTTCATTTCCTAAGTAATGCAATAATCCCAAGAGCTGTACTCTCTTATGCCTGGTAGACAAAGATATAAATTTGGTGTTACGTGCATGCAAGGAGAAGTATGAAAATTAGAGAGGAGTTAGAGGTGCTTTGTTATAAAATTAAACACTTTGTAGGAACTTTAATGTCTCCTCAGGTGCCAGGTGCAAGAACTAAGGCATAAATTGGGCTGGGAGGTGTAGGGCTCTGGAAGTGGGACAGGAATTTTTGAAAGGATGGGGCCCGATGAAGTAATGGGACATTTCAAGAGGAATGGAGAGTGCCATAGCTCAGACACTGCAGTGAGAACATGTCTGCGGTCTCCCTTATTGCAAGAGAGCTGCGGGCTACAGGCATTGCACACACCTTACTCATAGTGCAGTTCCTGCCTCCATGAAGCCAGATAAGAGACTGCAAGAGTTTGCACTGTAGACAAAACAAAAGAGGGAGAGACTGTTTTGCTGGTGGGGGGTTAGCACAGAGGTTTGTATGTCAGGGATCTTGTCTTAAATTATTTTAGGCACTATCAGTGAGGAACCAAGGGTCTGATATGCAGTCTGAAAAAGTGAATAAGGAAAACAGGGTTGTTCTTGCATTTTTGTTCACGAGCACCGTTAATAATGTATTTATTTAACTTAGTCATGCTTTGTTCAAGTTCGTAAAGGCAGATTTTATATCAAATCTCTTACAATGAAACTATGCAATTATGGACTCAGAACAGCTTTTAGAAGCGGCTCTGAGGTCTAGTGCTTATTTTGTCTTCATCCATTTCCATTTATTTAAATTTCTACTCTTCAATGGTCAAACCCTATCTTAAAAAAATATTCCTACATGGTCTTGTAAAAGAAGGATCTGTGCACATGTGCTCATGAACAATTTTGGCTAAATTTGCTTGCTTTCAATATCCCATCTCACGTGTGCCAGAAAACAGAACAAGCATTCTTAATGAGAACATTCTAAAAGATAATATTGAGAGCAAAAAAAAAGAATAAATGAAAAAAAATGAGTGTAGGTTTAAAGAGAGAGAGAATAATGAAATGAATACTACTGTTTGAGAAATACTTCAGTTCTGTGCCATTTAAGTCCAGAACTTGATAGATTCCTTTGTACCTTTGTAACTTGCAGGTAAATCCCCTGCATCTGCAGGGATGATAATACTGCTGCATTCCTGAGGCTTCCAGCCTAATTACTCTTATCCTGAGCAGCCATGTGAGGGGTGCCAGGGCTGTGTGGTCAGGCCCTGTGAATGTGAGACCATTAGGCCAGGCTGGACGAGAGTCTGAGAAGGGATGCCAAGCCGAACAAAGAGACTTTCATCAGCTGCAAGCTCTGTAATTTTATTCTGTAAACACAGTGGGTTGATTCAGATCTCAAGCCATCACGTCAAGCCAGGAGAAGACGCTGCATACCAAAACAAACAGGCCGTATTTATCTGTCTGTGTTTCTCTCCATGTCTCTTTCTCTCTCTGTCTCTCTCCCTCTCTATCTGCCGATCTGTCTATTTATCTAAGAGGATTGCAAATTACATATTTCATCCATCAAGCAGCAAAAAGAATCTCAAAGGTTTCCGAAAATATCTTGTGAAATACAAGGGACTAAATTGTTCTAAGTTGTGTTCAAAGTAATTTCATAGAAAAATGATTAATTTTGAAAGCTAGATACAAAGAATGATAGGTGAAAAGGGGGTCACACTGTGGTGCAGTCGTTAGCAGTACTACCTTGCAGTTCTGAGACCTTGGGTTCATTTCCTGGGGTACTGTGTATGTGGAGTTTGTACAGTATGTTCTCCCCACGTTCATGTGTTTCCACCAGGTACTCTGGTTTCCTCCCACAGACTAAAGACATATTGTGTCTGTTAGTTGGCTTCTGAGTGTGAGTGTGTGAATGTTTTGTCTGTGTGTGCCATCCAGAGTGTAGTCTGCCTTGTGCCCGTTGCTTGACAGGAGAGGCTTCGTCTCCCCTGCAGCCCTGTACTGGAAAAATCAGTTAGAAAATGGATGGAAAAATATAGATTTTGTATGTCAGAACTGACTTCCCTCCTTGTATTACATTAATGAGATTTAAGTGTTCTATTTTGGCCCCTATCGATGTGAGCAAAATTCTGACTGTAAATGTCTTTGTGGTATCGTCAACTCGACAGATACGTTGAAGCCAGCAGGCAATTATTGCTGTATTCAATCAAGAAAGCAATACTTTTATTTGTCAGAACAGTTCCCTCAACGAGCAATTGAATCTGTGTATTTCTTCCCTGCTGATGGATTTCTCTTTCTCCTTAGTTGCTCTTAAGTTCTGTTTTGGACACATGCAGTTGAGATTATGAAAAAAAAGAACATGTACATATTGTAAGGAATCAATTGTGTCATTGAAATGAGTTTCATTTTAGCCGTTTTACTTACGTGCATCCAACCTTAAAAAATGTGCATGTTGAGATTAATCATATAAGCATTGTAGTTTACCGAGCTGTGGCTCTGAATTTCAACACATTAGCACAAGAAGCTTGGCAACACGGTATGCAGTGTAAATTTCAGAAAACGGTTTGTTGGCATCGTGGTCAAATGCCCTGAGCAGCTCATTTTTCGAGCGAGTGAGCCAGGACAGAATCGTGGAGGCAATAATGGATTGGCAAAGGTCTGTTTACTTTCGATGGTCTGTGTGGTGAGATTCTGTATACAATGTGTTTGATTGTCAGAAGGTTAATAGCTTTTAAGACAAAACCAGTAAAAAAAAATAAACAGCAAATAACCCTGCCAACTACAGAACGAGAAAATTACAAACTAAAAAAGCCAGTATTGATGACTGGAGTCCTGGGTTGAGTTTGAAATGAGTCCTTTGTACAGCATGTGTAATGGAACAGAGCTGCATCACTTTAAGGGTCTCATGTCATGTAGCAGCTTTTTTATGAGAGGAAGTTCTTCCCTAGGCGTGCCAGGATAGCAGTGCCAAGTCAGACAGATCTCCGACACTTGCTGACAGAGCTTCACGAAAACGGCTACCCACCTTTTCCTTAATGTTATCCTGTATTGTGAGGGGGAGACAGAAGTTCAAAAGGCCTCTGAAAGACTGTTTAGTTTAACAATGTTAGCAGCATCCATCAGAGCACTGTATCTAATCCGTGGGTAAGCATTACTAAAACCACATTTTATGCAACATTAAACATGAAAACACATTAAATTAATCCATGCAGATGATCTATTACATTATTAAAGACCAAAACCTGTTTTCATATACAGTACAATTTACTCACATCAATAATTTTCTGTCTGAAACCTCATCAGTCCTGCCATTTGCCACAGGTTTAATCCATGGATGAGTATAGTAAGTCAGATCCATTGCACGATTTTGGACTATAGATGGAAATTGGAGTGTTGTAACTGAAGAACTCTCTGTCTGAATAGAAATCTTTAAATGTTTTAATAATAGATAAATTAGAACAGTCCATTTACATTAATTACAAGTGTTCTAATTAGGAGCTGCTAAGAAGTGAATTACAGGGGGATTGCTTTATTAATGTCATCTCAGTTCTTTCTGATAACCCTGTAGGAGATGTCATTTTAGCTCTTTGTGAAGGCAGCTGCCAGAGCCTTTAACTTACATACAATCAAGGCGGCTGCTTGGCATTAACTAAGCCTGGCAAGCTGTGCCATCTTGACTGCATAATTCATAACATCCTTAGACAGACTTTTCTTTGTATTCTCTTTAGTGTTTCTTTACTGTTTCAGACTTTTTTTTCTAACCCAAATTAAAACTGTGACATACTGTAAAGTGTATTTCAAATGAAGGGATGTACTGTAGAGGGACAACGGCTGATAGCCAAGACAACAAAGACGAACTTAAAAGCATTTGTCTGAATGACTAACAGGCTCCAATGAATAATGTGAGAACAGTAGCAAATAAATCGTCCCTGAAGATCTATGCCATCTACAGAACTCTCCCAGCTGTCAGCAGTTAAAGAACATCTCTCTACAAACTCCGTCAATTTTATGCTGTTATAAATCTGCAAGAGTCAAGTACCAATTTGAGCAAGAAAATCAGGCCTACACAGAAATGCCAGACGTTATTTATAGATTTGCTTAAATGAATGTGAATATACCTAAAACTCTTTGTATTTCTGGGGACATCAGTGTAAAATAAGGTTAACTTTGTGCATTTAAGATCCTGTCTGAATATAAGTAATTGTAATTCCAACTGTTAATAAAACATTGTGCTAATAAATGTAGTGCTAAAAAAATCCAAATTCAGTATTTGATGAAGATAATTCTACTACACAAATTATTTCCACTGCGTTAGTCTGTAATGTTGCTTTGAATATCATTCAAAAATCTTCTTAGCAAACACTTCCTTAAAAAAGGAGAGAACCTTTTACCAGATCTTTAACTAGGAAACAAAATGCAATTCCATTTTCTTCCAATAAAAGAGGCTTTAGCTTAAAAAAAATAATAGAAGCATGTCTTGTCAGTTCGGCAAATAACATTTTGGGAACACAAAACCCAGACTGCGTGGGCATGTATTTGAGAAGATTTAAAAGCTTAATTGCTTCCAGAACTGAAAAAAGCTCCAAAGAAATAAAAGAATCTGGTTTCTAGTTAGTTCCAGTGAACAGAGTTGCTTTTATATCTGTGACAGAAAAAAAAAATATTGCACTCTTCTGTGAACTGCTGATTTCTGTAATCATCTTCTTTTTGGCCTAGCATGTGGAATATTAGATATGACTAATTATGAGAGAGCTAATTGATAATTGCTTTTATATAAAGCAAAGGTCTCTGAGAAACTGAGATGTCAGCATGGCATAAATGCAAAAGATGAAGCATGTTTAATAGTTATACAGGTTGTAATGAATTCTTAAAACTACAATTCAGTTGCTATTTAATACAAAACAAAACCAGGCAGAGTCCTGACTATCAATCTAGTGGATTCTAACCTCCTTTCAGACATTCAGACCTGTGGCTTTGTTTCATTCGCTTTGTGGGATCTCTTGACTGTTAACACAAGTTACCTTGGGGGGCCTACGGGAGTTAAAACAGTAAAGATATTTACATTTTATTCATTGAGGTGGCAAAATTCAACCTGGAAGATTTGACTGTTTCAGTCAGAGTATTTGAATTGTAGACCTGTTTAATTTAATTTAACTAATGGGTTGTCACAATATGTTGAAATTCTACTGTAATAATATCTACTTTCATACCACTTTTCTCATGGTGATGCTTTATAGTGATTGGAATTCAGAAGCAGATTTTAGAATAGCAAGTGTGATGAATGGCAAGCATTGACCACAAACAATCCTGTAAAATGTACCTAGTAAAACTGTATGTTACAATCTGTAAAATTTTTATATACCGTACGCCGTAAATGTCCAAAATGACCAATGTAACATATTCTCAGGGGAACAAAAAACAACAGAAACTGCTTACAGTATAATTGTGCTGAATGTGGTTATCCAACAGTAAATACAAACTTTTTAGCTGTAAATGAAATTAACCCATGTTATTTTTATACAAACACAACTTACCGTACAACATACTGTGAGACAATGTGAACAACCACACACCAAAATAGCAATATTTCATTTTAATTCCTACACAAAGCAGAATTTTTCATTTTATTGGCTCTTCATTCAAATCGTGAAAGCTGGTTCCTGGAATACCACACTATAGAGTCTGGTGTGAGTTTTGAATCAATATGTTCGGCACATCCTCTTTAAATTTTGTGAACTTTAAATTTAAATATTGTGTTTAGAATACTCCTGTGTCTCATAGATGAAGTCTTTTCTTTCTTGTTTTTTTCTACATTCCAGATGACCTATTTCTTCAGTGAGAGAGGAAAAGTACCTGGCTGGAAAAATCCTAGTAATTCCTCCTGGTCTGCAAATGAGAGGTTGTACAATAAGAACGCTGAAATATTTAAGGTTGAGATCACAGCAGGAGCACAGGTTTTTGGGGCCAGTATTAACGCCAATGTTATCACCCTGTGGTGGGTGTGTTTTTTAAGGTTTCTGGACAGAGGAAAAGCTCACACCCTTTTCCTTTAATTCTCTTGTAGGCATTGCCGCCTTGATCGAAATGCACAAACAAAAGCACTGGCAGAAACACTGCTGGGAAGTTAATAAGTAGGAAGCCCACATTCATTAAGAGTTTTGGCTACACCTGACCTTTTTCTGTTGACCATTTTATTTCTCGGTTACATAGAGTTATGCCATGATAAACAGAACAGCACTGAGAATTAAATAAAAGGGATGTAACAAATCACCAAGAACATGGACAAGCAGACACTGACACTGCAGCATGAGACAGCCTGGACTGACACATAGTGCTGACACACTCATGCAGATTAAAACAATCCATGAAACCCAAAATGGTTCTGAGGAGTGTGGAACAAGCTAGCCCCCTATTTTGTTGAAGACAATACCCTGGCATCTTAAAGACACAGCTGAATAAGATCCTGGGATCTGATAACCATTTACTACCAAAAGGGCCAGATAGACTAGATTCTTCTTTCTGACGTTTTCAAATCTGATGTTTAAACCATAATTTAATTTAACTATAGAAAAACTGGATGATGGCAGGACTTCTGGCAGGTTGTGTGCGGGCTTCAACACAATTTACAATGTTAAACACCTCTCCTGTACTACAATGATGAGCTCCAGGTAAAACTTGACTTCTAGCAATTGACCAGGGGGCACAAACAAGAGTTTCATCAGAATGCAGTAGTTAGAAGGTTTCCGAGAGAGGCTGTTTTTTTTTTATTTCTTATATTCTTAAAGCAAGACAAATAAAAAAAATCTCAAATGAAAATCACACACAACTCCGATCTGATCCTGGAGTCTTCAGTGTCCTAGTGAACAGACCTAGCAGGACAGAAAGGTCTGTAAGCATGCTAGTAGACAAAATAAATTATCTTCAACCACAGAGTACAACAGCATCAGTGTATCAGACTACTGTCTGTCTGTGTGCACTGTGTGTTTATTTAAATATGTCTAGCTTATCTGCCATATTGTTTTTCTTTTATGCTATCCCTGGTCTGTTAATGTTTTCCTATTACAACTGATAATATACATTAGACATTTAGCAATTGTTTCATTGCTTCACTTGAGACTCTAAAGTAT
Source organism: Lepisosteus platostomus (assembly GCF_059453375.1). Taxonomy (NCBI): domain Eukaryota; kingdom Metazoa; phylum Chordata; class Actinopteri; order Semionotiformes; family Lepisosteidae; genus Lepisosteus; species Lepisosteus platostomus. The sequence continues at coordinate 39,428,434 of NC_142623.1, forward strand.
AGTGTAATCTGATGACTATTTTTAATTCACTCTAGTGGTTGCAGAAAATGTTACAGTCTGATATAACAATTGAGGGTGAAAATTTCAAGCAAGATTTCAAAAGCAGACAATGAGAATTGCTAAAGTACAATTGCACAATTAGGTCATGTGTTTTTGTTAGCTAACGTGCTAGATATGCGATTATTTATTATGTGCTAGAGTCATCCAGGCATACACAGTGTTCAATTCAAAACAATTTTTGTTCCAATATATATTTAAAAAAGGATCTTAATTGTTAACAACAAGGGCCAACATTTTTGGAGTTTCATATCTCACTTTTCTTTGGCTGTTCTTTTTAATCCTTCAGCCTGCTTTTCCTAATTCCCTTTTTTTTCTTTCCTCCGCTTCATAAAATCCATTTGTAAAATGGGACAGGTTCTCAAAATGACCATTTAGCAAGTCAGTTGAAGGGACTGATAGAAAATACGTTTATTTTTCTGAAGATGTTTTGCCTGCCCAATGACACTCGCTTAAAATAAGAATACAATTTACTGTATGAACTTGAACTTGAACTATGAAGTGTTCATAGAGTAAATTCATAGTAATTGATAACTAATGAAGAAACACCAAATGTATAGTATCCACAGTATTTCCTTTGGTGACCCAAAAGTTAAATTAGACATTGACAGAAAGATCACACTATAGCAATTCAAAGACTTCATAATCAATTAGCTGTGCCTGTTAGTTCAATAGGATCAGAGCACCTAATTATTAGATTCAGGGACATATTTACTGACAACAATAAATGTCAACTCATTTGAATGTGTTTAAGTAGAATTAATCCTGTTTCTTTTTCTCCTTAACTAACTAAGCAAAAGTCACTAATGTTACATAGATCACAAATTGTTCAAAAGTGAACAGCTAGTGTATTTTTCCTGTCATTTTAGATTATTGTTATTGGAGCAGTCACACTGCATATCTTTTTTATTAACTGCAGTGCCAACATCTGACTCCTTTGGAAATACAAGCTAATGAAGCATGCACATATGTAACCTGTTTTTTATTGCACTTGTAAATCTCCGCATTTACACTATACAGATATTTTTATCATGAACCACTTTACATGTAGGAGGGTAACAAGTTATTCCATCAATAAAATGAAAACCCGGGTGATGCAAGACAGTACCAACAGCCCCACCTTGCAGTAGATCAGGAGAAGCTACTTCATCAGTTGATTAAGATGGAATTTTAGTGAGGTTAAATTGTGCAAGTAAAGGGTAGACTTTAACCAGGACAATAGGTTTAACACTTCTTTTTCTATTGCAATAAGGTTTAAAGCTCTTGATGCAACACACTGTGCATCAAAAGCCAGTGCACCTGCAAAGACAAGAATTTAATCAAGTGAACTTTCCCTGCCAGCTTCCATGAGCTCTTTCATCTTTCTCTAGAAAACATCCCATGGCTAGATGAAAAGTGGCAAAAATCAAGTGGAGCTCATAATCATAACCTCGTCTGCACCATGATGCTACTTTGTCTGGAGTAAAGCTGAGTCAGTGAGATGGGAGATGCAATCCAGATCTCCATAAAAATGCCATCAAACTCCAAGAACAAAAGCCCAGTTTTGATGGAATGTCTGCTGACATTTCCTCTGGTTCTCTCTCCCACACACGGTTCTCCTTCGGAGAGTCACGATAGCTGGAATTAAGAGCTGATTATTATCAGTGGAAGCAGCACCAGTTTGCAATAACCCAAACAGCTAAGTCTGGTTATGAGCAAGAGAAGGAGACGCCTGTTTTTAAGGGGAAAGTCATTGAAATGTTTGCATTATTGTAATTAAATGCTTATTAGCTCTACAATATTAAGAATGGTATATAAAGTTTTGTTCTAGTGAGCACAATATATTCACTGTACAGATAAACACATAATGGCCTTTGGATAACATGATCGATTAGTTCTAGTTTATTTTGCAATTAACAGAAAACCTCAAATGATTAAAGAATCACCAATTCAGCAGTAAAGTCTTAGGACCACCTTTTTTTAGTCTTTGTGAAGCAAATAAACCAGATAAGTTATCTTGTCAAATAATATTATGTAGCCTATAAAAGTGGTCAGAGGCAGATAACCTCAGCAAATACAGAATTTTGTATCACATGAGGAACAAATCCTAGAGATCAATGAGACTCTGATCATCAAAAACTAAGCTTGTTATAGTGTGGAAACAAAACGTAATAAACCTAAGAAGGCATAGCTTGTTTAAAAATCCATGACCAAGCTGGGGTCAAAGTGTCCACAATCCTTAAGAAAATTACCCAGTGGAGTTTACTAAGCACCTTGTTGGACACGGGAAATCAGGCAATCATTAGTTTTTTGTCAAAGGCCACTTTTTATGAATGAGTCCCCTGTGGACTTCAGAGAGGCTCCCAGATCTTCAGTTACACACTTGGCTTTCATTGCAGGTTTGCACCTGAGAACAGGACGTAAATTGTGTGCCATGACCTGTAATTCTTACAATCCACAATTGGTCACAGCAGCAGGATAAGATGGCATAAAGACCTTTGAACTGCTCACCACTGCTGTTGCCATGAACAGTGATTCCTTTGCTTCTGCTGATACGGAACGTATGCAGTTGTGTCTAAACCAACCTACTGACACGAGGAGAGATCAGAAAGCCAAAGATGCACTCAAACCATCTGGTCAGTGCTTTGCAACAGCCAAATTCCCCAATACTTTCCATTGCAGACTCACCGAGCTATTCTGTTTATTGAATATGGTGAAAATAGCAAAGCCTTTCATTGGAATGTATCTTTTGAACCAGCTGTTAATTCTAATTTTTCAAAAAGGACTTTCAAGCAGGCAGTTCCAAATCAATAGTTTGTTACAGCTGTTCATTCATTGGTCAATGCCACAGAGCTACAGCTGAAAATCCTAACAACCTGCACACCATCTCTTTTGAAATGTTATGCCAATATTTGTTTTCTTTCCACATAATAACCATCAAGAAGTTCTTATGTCAAAATTCTGACAAGTTGATTACAAAATATAATACATATTCTGTATCGTTTGGTTCCTGAATGAGTAAACCTTAAATAATGTGCAGTCTAGTTCCTTTTCCAAACCGCTGCATTGTTAGGTATGGCTTTTATTGATTTATTTAATATTGCACTGGCATTTCCTCCAAATGGTATACATATTTTCTTAATATTTGCAAATAATTTGTTTATTCAGACCACCTAAGGGTGTACAGGTTTCTGAAATGAGGAAACATTCTAATCACGCTGACAATACTGATTACAAATACAAAACAAGATGTGGGAAGTTACCTTTTACCTCCAGCTTGAGTCCAACTGGGAAGTTCATGGACTCAAGTTTCAAAGCCTCCCAGAACCTACAGGTAAGTCTCGTCTCCTCTGATGTGGTTGGTCCCATTGTTATGATTGTTGCTGGCTGTTTCTTTTTTGGACTGGGCTGGGTCTTTTGGCTTAGGCAAAGGTTATGTGTTTATGCTGGAGTCAAGGGAACTGGGGTTCACATCATATCTAGGATGTGAAGCAACAGCTTGGCTATATATTACACTGTAAATCTGGATAGAAGTGCAGGGAAATTCTTCCCAGTTTTCCCAGCTAAACACATTTTTTTCTCCAAAGTTTTCAGACCTTATTTATTAATTCTATCTCCTGGTGGTCTGCTGTTCATCACTCATATGGTAGATGATAACAGTAAAAGCCTTTTCAGGCTTAGCATGTGGGTACCTTTGTATGTATTTATCTTATACTCTTTGTATAAATATACAACAGTGAGTATGTTAAGAAGATGGATGGTACTGTGAAAAGGGAGCCTATTTATTTCCAAATCATATAGGTTTTAAATATGAAAATATATAGCGGCATAATGCTTTCAGTGTGCTTGAAGTAAACCATATGAAGGAAAACAAAGGGCCTTCTGTGTTCCAAGTACTGCAGCTTCCACACCCCCTTTCCCTGTGTCTGTGTCTCAGGAGAAAGGGATTGAATGTACCAGAGAGAGAGGAGCAGGAGACAGAAACTGAGAAGGAGAGAGATAGAGGTGTGTGCAGATAACAGGAGCTGGACGACCCTGCTACTGCACGCAGCTTTCAGTCAGGAGTCCAGGTGAACTGTCCTGCTGCGAGATGTGAGACCTGAGACCTGAGACCAGGTCTGAATGAAAAACCAGCATTTGTGTGCTGAAACAGCAATGGCAGACGACTTCAGCATGTAGGTGGGTAGACTTTGTGCAAATGTTTTCTCTGAGTGCAGGTAATAAAAGGTGCAGGGGCTGCCAGCAGCGTTAACTAACAATTGCTCTCAATCGTGGGGGACAAAGAAAGACTACACACAAGGCGTTTTAGTCCCAAGGCAAGGCGTTTAAAAACATAAGGATTTTTAAGAGCTTTTTTTTTTGTCAAAGAGTAATGTTTACATATCAAAATAATGCAATAGAAGTGCAAAGGAAAAAAATATATATTTTTCTCTAATGAAATGTACTTGTTTTGTCAAGTAGTTTAGGTAGAGTTCAGACTATATTTGGTGACAGTGAACATCTTTTGTTGAAATATGTTAAACAAAGTAGTAGTTGTTTGGTAAACAGCTTTAAAAATTCTACAAAGTCAAGCATGGGTTAGTTTATGAGTGGGAAGTGTGACTGCTTGCAAAATGCATGTATCACAGTGACTTTTGCAAAGTTATGCATTCAACCTTAATCTGTAAATCACATCTCAGCAAAGGCACGTTAAAGTTAAGGCAATAAACACAAGCTGTTATGATTTACTTAATTATTTCCAGAGCTCCACTCAGGAAGAGGTCCTCAAAGTAATTCATCAAGCTTTGAAAGTCAGAGCCACGGGACTTGAGAGTATGTAAACCAACTTAGGAGTAGACATCTACAGAGAAACCTCCATATTATTGAATTAGTTAATGGCAAAATGCAACAGAAATACATTTTTAATTCATTTCAATTCATTTAATTATCAGCTAATATACAATTTATTAATGTGCAAGCTATTTTTAAACTTATGCATGAATACTCAGAAATAAGCATGATTGTCTTAACATAATTTTCACATAAGTAAAAAATAGTAACATTGTAAGGCTGTAGAGTTACCTATAAGAAAGAGAGTAAGTTTTTAAACTTGAGACTGAGCAACAGAAGCCCTTTCAGCCTGTTTTGTGGTGATGGCTACTGTAACAGGAAAGGCTACCTTTTACTGACCATTTGCAATGTCTTTGTGCATTTGTAATTAAACACTGCACTGAAACAGCAGATGGTGTATCAGATGTAAAAGGCCATTTGATGGGTATAACTCATATATTATTTACTACCTTTGTGGATACAGAGTATAATACAGTAGCATCATTAGATGTGTATTAGGAAATAATTTCAATCACATCTATTGAATAAAATAGAAAACAGAAAACACCCACCGTCCACAGTATACAAAACATAGTCTGGAAATTTAAATCTTTATATACAGGTACTGTACTGTATGCAGTTAATCATTTGCTAATTGCTTATTTGCACTTACCACAGACACAAACAATCTAGGATTAAATGTTGGAAATAGGTATTAGATTTCATTTTTGTAAAGACGTTGATATTTCTGGGTAGTCAACAATAATATCGGGGTGAGTGGATCTTGCAAAGCACTTTGGTCTGTTTGTGTAATCCCATAAGGATAGATATAATTGAAAGGAGCTAGTTGCCAAGAGAGAGGATCACAGAGGATCTATGCCTTTGTGGTGAAAAAGCTGTCCGACATATCAGATATTTTACAAAAGTAGTGCAATGAAGTTTTTTTTCCGTGTGTTCCAATGCTAGAGAAAATAATACCAGCAACAGCAAATGGAAAGTGTTGGGAAAAGTGTTTCAGGGAGACGGAGTAAAAAGAGGTTTTAGAAACAACTAGTACAGTACCTTGACAGTTGGGAAAAGTACTGTACATTGCATTCTCACCTTGGGATTTACTCATGTGAACTGGTGGAAAATCCACCACAGGAAATGTGTGGTTCATTTCAATTTTCATCAGTTGAAGTTCAAATAAATAACAGGTTACATTGTGACTCTCCCCAGAAAATTAGCTCAAAAGAAATTCGTGAAGCTTTCCAAAGCTGTAACTGTTAATGTGCTCTTTGGAACTCTGTCATCAAACACCACAAGCTGAAGCATGTCTGCTGCCACAGCCTGTGAAGAATTAGCTAAGCAATACCTGTCAGATTTGCCACTGAGTGCCAAATGATTTTCAAGTCCTCAAAGGTCTGAATGGGGCTTTGTTTCATCGGGATTGGGTCCATCCTCTTTAAAAACATTAAAGTGATTTCTTCAATGGCCTATTAGAGAAACAAGACAAGGCCAAAAAAGAAGAGAAAACATACATGTGATAATATTTTTGGAGAGCATGTTAATTGCACTAGGAAACATCAATTAAAGGCATGATAACCATGACATTGTGCAAAGTACTGTGCATGATTGTTTTAAAAAATTACAGAAACTTTTGAAAGGACACAGCATGTACATAATCTGATGAAATATGAGTCATAATGTACCATTTAACTCATTATGATATTATTAATTCCATCTTAATTAATTATATTGTGCATGCAATAATTAGACTAATTTAGAACAAGCTCATCATTCACATAAACAACAACCACTTAAGAACAACCTCAGTGCTGCAACAACTGAGATTACATTTTCGTCAGCAATTCATCTGATAGACATTAGACATCGACATCATGTCAATTACATCTGTAATTTTAATGATTTCCTTCTTTCCTTTGCTGGGACATTTTTGTCGTTTGCTTTGTTTGTTTGAAATGATGGAGTTTACACAACGTCATTATTAATATGCTATCTTAAATTCCAGCAATATATAACATATGTGGAGTTAACACATACTGTATAGTATACGGAGTTAAAATGTAATATACTGTTCTGTTGCTATCCCCCAGTATTTAAAGCTATAAGGATCTGGAAATCTGTGTATGTTAGTATAAGAGGTGTTTCAAATTGGTACATGTCATTTAGCCCATCCTGTATTTTTGGACATACAGTTGTGTGGTGTTATACTCCTTACCAACTCTCATTACCTTTTCACTTGTGGTGAGTTTGCTTTAGTATGTGCAAACCCAGTTGCCTTAATGTTCATTGACACTGTTCCTTTAGTATCCTTTTCAGGCCAGAGTTAGGAGTTAGAGCCTGTCTAGGATGGGTCATATGAGCTAAAGGAATAAAGATTAATTGATCATTAGAAATGACACCTTTTTAATGTTTATCCCTGGGAAATCAAAAAGCTTCTTAACCTGACAACTTGTCCAAACATAGCGCCCATTTTTCACAGTCTTGCTTCGGTACACTTTGCAGATTTGCAGCTTTTCAACGCCTGTGTGAAAGCTATTGTGTGAGTGTATGTGCATAGTGATGTTTCTCTGGAAAAAAAGGTGAAACAGCCTCTTTGTTTGCAGAGTGAGTCAGCTGTGGCAGTGTGGGCTATAGGGTGTCAGGAGGAGGCTGGGTGGATGTATTTAACAAGACCCTGATGTCTTGGCTCTGCACAGCTGCGACAGTGAGGTATTCAACAGGCAGAGACAAGCCCGACTCCTCTGAATGGTATTTCCGAATCGCAATAAACTGCAAAGCATTAGTTACACCTTTCTGATGGGCAGGACAGTCTTGAATGTAAAAAGTGAAAGTTAAGGGAGCACTTAAATGTAATTGTTGAAGCTACTGCTCAAATTACTTTTAAAGCATGTTTTTGTTTCCAAAGAGAAAGAAATGTGTGTCATGAAAAGATTTTCCACACACCTTCTGCTATCAGTACAAACACATTTTTGCTGAATGGCATATGGAAAATGCCCATCACAACTAAGAACAGAAACTGCATTTTTAGACATACGGTGGCTAATTAAAAGTCATAACATGGAGCTTTCAAAGTCTTCATGACAAGAAGTACAGTATGAGCTTCCCATTTGTCTTCAAATACCCACCAAGTGATGAAAACTGAAAAAAGATATGGTCTTGCTCCAGACACCCCGTTCAGGGCAATTTTTTATCTAAAACTATGGATTTCAAATGATTCCTTTTTACTACTTCTTAGTGTATGAATATAAAGGCCTCTCTGTCCAGGTTGGTCAATTTTGTGATCTAAATAAGAGGTTCCATATGCACAGTAATCACTACTACCATGTTTTAAAAACAAAGGAAGTGCAATTAATAAACCTACTTTGCAATCAGCTATGAGCTAGAATTGAGTTCTGACAGACACACTTGCTAACTTTTGCCTCTGGCAGGGATATTTTAACTAAGATTTGACATGGTTCTTGAAGAAACCATGGTTGTATCACATCCAGTTATTGTGCTGCTCTCTGCTTTGAGTAGGGCTACAAATATGAAATATTTTGTGTCTAGGAGTAGAGGTCAGAACAAGGAATGTGAGTTTTAAGCTTTCTTTTCTCCTATTACAGCTGGTTAATATGGGAGGACTTTACGTTTTTCTCTTACAGACATGCATAATGCAAACTTTTCTGATGCTGCAATGTAAAAAACGATATACATGACTTTTCTATTTTGCCACTAAAAATGTAGCTGAAGGAACAATCCTGAATTTTTATCAGGGTATTTTGAATGTATTGTACATTGCAAAGTCTGTGTGAGATACAAGAATATCGATCAGCGTGCTATTTTTTTTCATTCCAACAGTATATCACTGTTTTCATATTCACATTTCATATGAAACAGGAAAAACATTATCTCTCAGTCATCACTTTATATAAGCCAAATTGACATACAGTAAAGTAAAGTACATTGAGAACAGAGGTCACTTAAATTGATGTCTCTCTTCAATTGGCCTGCTCAATAGGGTTTTCTGCCCTTTTATAGATGCAGCCCAAACAGTCATTTTTGAGGTCCTCCTGCCCTTTTGTACACAGACACCAAACTCCTATTTTTTAAAGAATCATTTTAAGTTTTTGAGGTTGATAATGCTGCCAAGACAAACAGTGGACAGGAATTCCACATTAAAACATAGAAGAAACATACTAATTCTGTAGCTGTACTACAAAGCTGAGGGATTTCTGCATACTCTGTAGATGAAAAAATCAAGAAATTCAAAATATCTTAAGAATGACTACAAGGTTTGCTCATGAGCTACTCATTCATTATTTACGCACATTAATTTGATGTAATTGAGACAACACCCTTGTTTTAGATTCGCTTGCCAAAAACAAGTAGAAACGCAGTCCTCTGTTGCTAATACCCACCACCGAGAGCATTGAGAATTCATTTAATCTAAGGTCGCATTTAAACTTTCAAGTATCCAAAAGGAAATTGTCAATGACATATTTTTAGTATAAGTCGTGATGCTCTAATCTGACTGTCAGAATGTTTTATTTCCTGACTGTTGAAAAGCATTCCTTGTGTGTTTAAACAATACACAAATCCCTGATTACCTTCAAATAAACAAAGTCTGTAAGTGATACTCTTCTACTGAGCTCCCCACAATGTCTAGATATGTAAAATAAAATAGATCTTGTCCATTTAAATCGTGCTTTTCCGGGAAGGCTGAGTCTGTTATTGATTCAGTCATCATAATGTGCCAGAACATGTAGCAATTAGGCAAGCTAGAGCATCAGACTCAGCAGAGACAGTGATCTGTGATTAAAGCTACTGGAACACAGCGGAGAGGAATCTGGCTCCGGATACAACATTGGGCATTGCAGGCGGTGGGTCGGAAATTTGTGGGAAGTGGTCCAAATTACGTCAACAGAACCAGCAATCCCCTCAGTCAGAGCCCGGCTTTCAAATGGCATCTGATGCTCAAACAGCATTAGTGAAACAGGATCCCATTCTTGAGGAAGACACTAAACGGAATAACTGAGTGCTGGGTTTGACTAGCATGTCTGTTTTCACAAAGCCTTGGGTTCGGCATCCACTGGAGGTGAACCAGTGGCTACCTTGTGTAAGAGCGTGTTTGTGGTACCCAACCAGTTGGTAGCTTTTGACATTTTTGGGATGTACTTTAGAATACGTGAGCAGTCTCAAGTGGAAGGAAGATGTGTGCTTAAGAGGCTACTTTGTGAATAATGGGAGTTTAGTTGGCATTTATCTCTCACCGTTCTTTTTGAGATTTTGTTCTTCTCACATGAGCAAAACTCACAAATTCAATGTGAAAGCGTGCCTACACTAAATTAGTTAGTATTCAATTCTTCCACCAAAACACATTCACGAGAAAAGAAAGCACTTTACAAAAATGATGGTGATACCAGAACACGCTCCATAGCCAGTAGCTGAAGCTGATTCTCTAGAAAAGAAACATCCAGAAGGTACCCTCAAATTAGTTACTAGTTACCAAAAGAGAGTCTGACTGAATAGCCTCCTCTCATTCACAGTCTTTCTTAGGTTCTTGTATGCTTCCTTAGTTGATTACACAGTCTGCAAAATAGCTAAAGTTGTCAGTTCCATCCTGTCATTGTTTGACCAAGGTCACCAGTCTGGAGCTCCAAAAAATTCCATAACCTTAAATGCCTTTTTTATTAATGAAAACCACTTCTCGTCATCTAAAACTTGCTTTGTTGTGAAGAGGCAGCCAGATGGCAGCCAAATGTTACGCGATCCCCACTATCAGTCATCTGACCACTTATCAAGTCTTTTTTTTTTTACCCGACAATGTCATAAATTAATAATTTGGAAAGCTGTGTTTTTATTCTGCAATGTGGAAACCGTAACTGTCTTGTTCTAAAATTAATCAGACATGTTCATGTCAAATTGGTTATTCCCTTCCTAAACATTAGAAAACATTAAAGACGTTTAACGGATTTTCTTCTTTGCACATTATATTAAAACAGTTGCTACAGTAGCTTTTTCCCTGCTCATGGTCCTTCTTCCTTTCAGTCTGTAAAACTGGAAGTTAGTTCATCAAGGTTACAGTATATCGGGTTTTGAAGCACTTAACCATCCCTCTCAGTTCTGTTATCCTGCAAACGTGTGACATCTTCAAATAGTAAAAGAGTGGCTCAACTGACTCTTTGTTTGAAGACTTCTCAGCTGTAAAACTGATGTATTCCAGCCAAAAATATTTGTGTAGGAGGAGATTAGTGCTATTTGGCAGGGGGAAGGGTTCATTAAAAATAATCTTAACCATATTAGAAGGACAGAGAGACCACAGTCTTCGTAGGAAACGTCCCTCCCTTTTCTTTTTGACAAAGTATGTGCGGACTGTTAATTTAGATATATCACTGTGCTTGAAAAGTAATTGGTAGAAGGACTTAATGTGTTGTCTTGCTAGAACTAACTTACGGGAAACTCCGGTCACTCCCTTTGGCGAATGTTTTCTTTTTTAAGCATTGAGATAGCATTGTTAAATACAACATCTCCTCTTTCGTGGGTCCCAGCAGAAAACAAGGAAATTAAACAATTTCAGAGCTCTTACATATTTGCACTAATTAAGTCATTTTATTAGTATGTTTTCAGTTTCATTCTCATACAATGTCTCTACAGAAGGAAGCTGAATTATAGCTTTCTTAATATATTAAGATATACTTGTTGTATTATTAAAAAAAACTCTAAGTTGATGTATGCTTCAAAATTAACTATTTTCTGAAACATTAAGGTGAAATCCTATTCCTCTATAACATTTAAATATGAACAAAAATAAACACTGACCAGTTTAACTATTCACTCCTCATTGGGGAAATGAAAAATGAAAATTTAGACTGCAACTGTATTCTAAAACATTTCATTTCAAAAACTGCTACTTTTTCTTCATAAGATTAAGAAATGATTGTTGGCTCTTAGATAAGGTCATTTAGCCCATCTGGCCCAGTTGGTATTTAGTACAGTAGCTTATTGTTCCGAGTACCTCATTCAGGCATTTCATGAAGGAAGCTAGGGTATCGGCTTCAAAAATTAATTTTAAAAATTTAGCAAAACATACCTCAGCAGGGACCAACTTCTCTCTTATTTTCGTTTACAGGTAGCTGCTAAGTGGGAGTCAGTGGAATTACACAACAGAGTGCAGGCCGGGTGTACCAAAACAACAACCAGTCCCCAGAGCTCGGACTTTTTAATTCCCCTCACACCATCTGGGGACAGTCTTCACAAGAGTCTATTAGAAAAGCCACAGAGCACAAAAAAACAGCGGAAAACAAGAAGAAAGACATTCAGCAAAACAAAACCAGACCAAATAACTTCACAGTGACTGCCACCCTTTCATTGGCCTCGACCTGGAGGTTTTGAGAAGTATCGATCCCTCCACTTGTTTACAGGAAAGTAAACGGTTTAACATGCATTTCAGGACAACAGAGGAGTTAAAAGTGACCCATGGAATCAGAATTGCGCTTGAAGTGAATAGATCATAGAAATCACACATAAACCCAGCAAGAACAAAATCATAGTTTATCGAAATTAAAATGATTGTCTGCATTTATCTTCACTAAAATTATAATTACAAAATATTTTAAGCACTTAAGCACTGGCGTATTGAAAATGTTGATGTGACCACTACAGTCTCCTTTATCTCCTGGGACTGTTTCTAAGATCCTGAAAGACACTAATAAGGCTAAAGATACTCTTTTTTTTCAGCTCCTCAAAGTCTGTTTTCCTTGACTCGCAGCCAGAAGTAATTGCCAGTTTTATTAAGAAAATACTAACATAAAAACACTTATTTATAGAAAGTGAACAAAGAAAAATATCTGTATTCAAACTTTACAAAAAGTTTTGAAACAAGGATAGGAAGCAAATTTGTTTGCTCATTTTATGTGAAGGCCTGCTGTGGCCTTCAACCAACGGCAAAAGAAACAAATCTGGAAGGCTTCAAAATGACCTTTCTAACTTCAGTATACACTCAGACATGTACACACCAAAAACAGCAACAGAGGAAGTTCTAAAACATTGTTGTGGTTTGTTTAAAGTGTAATGAGAAGTTCCTAACATTTACTGGAGCTAGCAGTTCATTCTTACTCTGTACGCAGCAAGAAAGATAATCTACCCAGGAGACTTTCCAATAGAGGCCAGATTTATGTTTATGAAAGTGCCTGCTACCGGATTAAGACATGATGGTCAAAAACATCCTGTATTTGGGACATTCAGCACTGTTTTAAGCAAATAAAGTGGAACTAGTTTGGCCTTTACAGGAACCAAAGTAGAGCACACTCAATGTTAAGCAATTCTGATGGCAATATTTTTTGTGGGAACTGTTCCAAACTACCCTCTCTGGGATTTAAGGGGAGGTCTTCTTAGATTTAAACAAAAACAGCACATGATGATGTGAAAGTATTCTTAGCATTCATCTTCTTCTTGTTGTTGTTCCATTATCAAACACTCTTTAACGGGAGCCAGAGAGAAGAAATCGGCCATAAACAGAACAATTCATTTTTTATAAACTGAAGACCAAAGAACTCCATAATGTTGAAAATTGATGTGCATCCTGATGTTGCTGGAGGGTCTCCTGCTCAAGCTGGGGACGTTTGCAAAGAGAGTGGTGGTAGTTTAAAACCCAGCGTCCCTCTACAAGGCTACGGCCTATCTGGGGATACAGAGAGTCCTGCTTCAGAACCTGATGTGAATAAAACCGTGCAAAACCAAGGACTACCACAAACCACCACCTGGTCTTCAACAGCACTGAGTCAACACAAAGAGGTGGAGCAGGACAAGAAAGTGAACCAAACCATCAGGAGAGGAATGAGCTGGACTGGTCCCAGTTCTGCAGCGGCAGGCTGGACCAAGAAGCCCAGCCAAGAGAGACAGAGGCCACTGGCTGTAACAGAGCCACCCTGGAAAGAAGGGGGGAGCAACAGAGATGAGGAGATTCAGGACCAGGAGTGGAAGGCGGTAAAGGTGAAACCAGTGGTCAATGCCAGCACCAATCAACAAGGACGAAAAACAAGTAAATATGCCTTTATTCTTTTAGAAATCTGTTCAGTTCTGAAACTGACCTGACTGTTTCAGTATTGAAACTGGTCAGACTGTTATATTCCGCTGATATGCATTTGTCCAGCAGTCAAGAATTAGTGATAATGACGGTGATAAATGACAAAAAAGAAAACACGTTGGAAAGAATACTTGATATCTGTATATGAAAAATACTTTGAATTCAGAAATACTTTCTGAATGTGTTTTGTACATTTTACTGGTATCTGTAAGATTTAAACTAACAAAGATTTAATTGGCATTCCTAGTGAATATGGACAATGACATCAAACATTAATGTCAGTTAATATAGACATCATGTATAATGCTTTATCCCATCATAAAGAAAGAATTTTAATCCTACTAAAAAGAACAGAGACAGGAAAAAAAATGAAGAAAACAGATTTTTGACTTGACTGGCACAAACTATTAAAAGGAATAATTCAAGAGACTTAGCAAAACATCTGTTTCCTTGCGGTCAGAAACAGAATATAAAACATGAATGCCGTCATTCAAAAAAGCTTTTGGGTTCTCACCATACTTCATAAAACCATCTTAGACTACAAATGTCTGACCTTTCAGGATATTTGCTAGGAAAGAACTATGATAGATTATCCAGCTCGTAGTCTTCTAAACTGTTGAGTAACATTTGTAATTCACTTGAATGATGAACATTAAAAAACATGACTGGGAACATGTAGGTATTAATTTGACTATCTTTTATATCCGGGAGGGCAGCTCCAGTTCTCAGTGGTCTGATGGTCCTTTGATTTTTATTGCGCCTGAACTTAATGACATATTAAAATTAACTATTTTTTGGACAGAAGTGATATCACCAGTTTTCTAGCCATTTATCACTTGCTAATTGAAAGACATATTTAAAACCTGCAGGTTCCTCTTCTGCTGGAGGCCTCATATATGTAATCATTTGGTATATAAATCGTATACATCGGGAAGATCTTGCGCTTGGCAAAATTGTGTAAATGTCTTGTGTAGCCCACTCAACATTTTTATTTAAAACTTATCAAGGAGACCATTGCATGGCTGGACATAATTCAAAACAAAAGCTTTCAAAGAAACTAATGATATTGCAATTGACTGAAATGAAAAAGCTCATAGCAAATGTTTTATGTTCGAACTTGCCCCTATCTGTTGATCACAAAATCAGAGAGGGTTTAATTGAAATATGAATTGTCTGCTTGAACAATGGATAATATGAATGCTCTGGCTTGTTTTTGTCATGTCTAGATTTGAACACTTTTCGCAGAGTGGTTTTACAAGTGAAATTCAGTGAAAATATGCGGTGGTCCCATTTGCATGCTGAAAAGATTAGCTCAAAGATCTTAAATGGAACATCAGCACATCCAATATGGTACCCAAACTGAGTCATGCATCTACTGTTACTTGAAAAAAATATCTATTTTTACCAAAACAGTTTGATATTGTTACCTAAGAAAAGAACATACTTGTAAGAAAGGTCACTGACAGGAAGAGGCCATTTGGCCCATATTAATTGTTTGGTAGTTAGTGGCTAATAGATCCAGCCACTTCTTGAAAGAAGCCCAGGTATTGGCTTCAAGCACATCGCTGGGCTGCTTGTATTGTACTCCCACGGCCATCTGGGTAAAGAAGTTCTCTGTTTAAAACACACTTCCACATACTGTAGTGTGCACCTGTGTCCTCTGGTTCCTGTTTCACTGTTAATCTTAAAGCATTCTACTGACTTCATTTTGCCAGAGCCTTTGAGGGTTTTGAATACTTTTATCAAGTCCCCTCATAGTCTTCTCTGTTCAAAACTAAAAAGGTTCAGTACCTTCAGCCTGCCAGTGTAGAACATTCCTTTCAGTCCCAAAATGTATCTGGCTGTTTGTTCTCTGGACAGATTCCTAAGCAGCAATATCTAAACATGGTGACCATGTACAAAAAAGCTTATGTCTTCCTTATCTGATGGCCTCTTCTTTAGAGAAGAGGGTTTGAGTTTAATGGAGCAGGAGCTGTGTATAACTGGGTGTCACATGGGAATCTGTGCATCCAAAACACAAATCTGTCAGTTTAGTACTTTGCCATCAACAGTTCCAGATAATTCCTTGCTCTCCCTGCTGCACTGCAAGAATGCTGATGTTATTCTACCCGAATGCCTCGTCCTAGTCTGAAAGTTTAGATCTGACAGTGGATCATTCCTCTGACAGACAGCTTGGAGCAGCAAAGAGAGTGCTCAAATTCTTCTCCTAAGCAGTACGGGCTAGAATCCTATCTGCACCTAGAGACCAAAGTCCAAGGTACGTTTGCATGAGAGTTTAATATCTGCCCTTTAAAAGGAAGGAAATTCTTCTGCACTCCCAGTGGACTGCTGCTTAAGGTTCAAAAAGGTCAGTCTTTAAACTGGGTAGGCTCGCCACAGATCAGTAGTTTGAATTCAGAAGGCCAGATGTCTTTAAACAGCCTCTAAATCCCCACATTCAGCAGTATGCTGGGGAGCTCTCCTTACCTTTCACATTGTGAACGCTAGAGGGCAGCCGAACGCAGAAGATTTAAATAAAACCGATGAAGATCTTCACAGCTGACTTTGAAACCTTTAAAAATGTTATCGTTCCATATAGATGATCTTAACCCAAATAGTAGAATCTAATTTTCTTGCTTCTATTTCATATGAACATGAGTTTCATACGGTGTTCAGTGAATAAATCCATTTATAGATCTCTTTAAATGTGCAGAGATATCCTTGGTATCTAAAGCAAAGCCTAGCATTCCATTTTTACTTAACTTTTTTTTAAATGATCCTGTCTGACATATATTTGGTTTGTCAAGTGATTAACTCAACTTTATATGGAACTCATTAATAATACCACTTAAATTATCCATCAAATTTCCCATTTGAGACAATAAAGAAACGTACTGTACTGTAACTCCTGTTGAATGGTGGTATCGGCCAATTCCCGATGAGCGATTTCTGCTATATTCTACTATATTTTACTGTTCATAAGAAGCATTAACGCAAAGCCCAGCAGAGATACAGCTTTTAGAAACAAGCCATTAGAAATCAGGAGATTGTGGAACTGAAATATAATCCAATGATTTTAACCTACAGGAATTAACCCAAGACATCTGCAGATCAATTATGATTCTTCTCCACCCAATTCAATTTACATTATTGTCTTTCATCACTTTGTTTCTCATAATATTAAAATATTTTGATTACAGATATATACAAGCTTATTCATACGATAGTATCACAATAGTAATATACAGGTATAGCATTAATTGTATCAGATTATACAGTATAATAGTTGGTGGAGAACACATGATTCAGTATTAGGGGCTTACGATTGAATCTTCTGTAATGAGCTGAATAAGAGTTCAGTGGTAGATATGATAGGCTGAGCAGCCTGTAATGTAGATAAATCTGCTCATCTTTCTTATCTCGTATGCTCTGCAATAATGTCTTTTCACTGTGATAAATGCAATACTTTGTAATAGAATTCTCACACAAAGAAAAATAGAACAGCAGTTTAACGAGTTAAAACAGTCCAAAGAGAAAAACATCATTTTCTGGGATACTTCTGCCTTGTATGGTGCTTTTGCTCACTGCTGAAATCTTCTGGGGACACAATTTCAGTACTCTATCTTCACAAGATCCGGGTTTCGAGTTCAGAAGTCATTGCCTTTTCATTGAAGAGAGCAAACCTACAGTATATTTAGTTCAGAAAAGTTAAGGGCCATGCTTTTCACAATCAGTGTTTCATCTTTTTGTTTGTGTTTTTTTTTCCCTGTCATTGGATTGCTTCCTGTCACTTGCCCTCGCAAAAATAATTTTATTGGAATCCTAAACTATTTTGATATGAGGATAGGAAGGTACAATGACATCACTTCGTACCTGAAGCTTTTTACAAAGCAGTAGAATTTAATCTTTTCACAAAGTCGCTGTGTAATGAGCACACCGTTGATCCTATGTTCAAATATTCGACATTAAATATTTCAGGCTTAATAAACACGATTAAAATAAACTTTTCTTAATACACACAAACTGAATCTTGTAGGAGCGGGGAACGGTGTATTACGGGGAACTCTGGGGATTTCCTGACTAAAATGACTTTTTAATACCCTGCAGTCATTGTGGTTAGAAAAGTAAAAATGAAAGAAAAAACAAATACGTAACTCCTACAAATTAAAGAACGACAAATAGCGAAAAGCTTATAATGGCGTTTGCATCTATAATTATTCGCCAGACAACGGCAAGATAATATATTTAAAGGGAAAACGATAGCACTAAGACCTTGGGGCATCCATCCATCTTAACACAGAGATGATAGATAACTACGATAGTGCTATAGACAGTTCTAAAAGTCGGAGCTGGAGTTCATGATATCAAGATCAGAAGAGTGTTCAAGAACCGAAAGAGCTTTTTGACGGCCGCTGCCATTCGCTATGAAAACGAAATACGATCCTCTCTCCGGCTGGAAAAGGGGGTGTGGAGGAAAGCTATACAGTTAAATTGAAAAGGCTGGTGAGAGTTTTATTCAGAGAACGGAGTTAACTGAATAAAAGGTAAGAAGGGAGATCATTATTCTAACTAGGTATCTTTCAGAAACATAACAAGTATAATGGAAGACCTTATGCAGTCCTGGTATGAACACCTACTGACCGAAAGGGACGGAAAGTTTGCAAAGTCCAGTTTCATACCAAATGCGTTTTCTCATTGCATACAGTAAATGATGGGGCTGGCAGTAAGGCTTCGATAGTTGTGTAAAAAGATTTTACGGCGAACGACTTCAAATTATAAGAGTTTGGTAAAATAAATCAGTGTAGTACTACTCATTGTATTTTATTAAAACAATCGGGAACTCGCTGCAACATAATGTGAAAAGGTTCGTTGAATGTTACCTGTAAGCAGTACTTATTTCTCTTATGAACTTGAGTACCTCTGTGCGTCAAGCGAATGAAGTTATCTTCTTAATGATAGCTTTTACTGGAGTAGTCAACATTCTTGGTTGTATTTATAATGTAGACCTTAGACATCTAGGAGTTGAATTTCAAGAGCAGCTTTAGTCAAAGATAAGCATCTTTTCACTAAAAAAGTGTTGGATAGTACATTATAAACCTTTCGTTCTCTGAGAAGACCTTCACAACTCTGAAATGTGGGTATTAAAACAGATAATAGTTGTTGGTAATATTTTCTACAGTACAGTATGTAACAAATAAAAACAAATGTATACGGGAAAGTTAGGTGCTTTGTCTCAGTAAATTTCCCTGCCGACTTTCAGTTACTTACAGTTTAGTAATAGTTCAGTCAGTTTCGTTATTTGTTTTATTATCCCCAATCGTATTGCTAATTAGTAGCATTAGCAACACAATGTTAATATGGACCTTTTATACTTACTGTACATATATTTGAATTCTAAAACCAAAGAAGTACAAGAGCACATCATGAAATCCCTTAAGAGGGGGGTAAAGTGTCTACGATGCTATTTCAGAGTAATTAGTGTATTACGTTTTTCAGTTATAATATTTAATTGCAGTTGGTAACGACTAGTTTATGCTTGTTGCTCTTCAGATCCTGACCTCCGGACTAACCTGCATTATTTCAACATCATGAAATGGCGCACCTTAACCCCCCCAAGAAATCTGTTTATTTCTAAATGTTTTAATGAACGAAATCGTCGGTCTCCACTGCAACACTCCAAATGACACTTGTCCAGTGACAAGTAAACCAGCGTTTAATCTCGGACGTCAAACTCCCACGAAAGACAGCACTTCGAATGCTGAATATGAGAGTATTCTGTACAGGCTAAGAATCAAGTCCTGTGGAGTAAAACTTTTTAAAGGAATCATGAAGTGCTCTCTCACAGGCTTTGGAAGATAGTCTTTATGATCAGTGACCTGACCAATTAGAAAGACTCTATTTACATTCGATTTATGTTCGATTAGCTGTAGTTTGGAAAAATGGAGAACAAAATGAGATGACCCATTGCTTGTATTATTTCATCACAACACAGAATATTTTAATATTTCAATTATTTTCTAGCCAACCTGCAAACCCCGAAATTTTGTGAATATGGCAGAATATGCTCAGTTCATGCTTGTGATCTGTAACTTCCAGAACGTTATAGTTTTGTGTTTTAAATTGTTCTTTCCAAAAGCAGACTCACAACTTCGGCAATGGCTTGTTATTCTTGAAATTGTAGAGCTCAAAAAACAAATGGCAGCTATTGAATGATAGTCCACAATTTTTACTTTCAATAGGTTTGAAACAATAATGAGCCGTTTTGGACCATGCAGTTAGGCTTATTTCAGTGTGTACAATCTATTTGGAAAGTTAATGGACACCATTTCAATGCTGTGGTGTTTTAAGAAAGGTTTGTTGAATGCTTTGGGCAAGCAGGTAACGCTGTGTTTGCTATGTAATTTACATTACATAGCAGGTTACTATGTAATTTAGTGAAAGGGGAAAAATACTTTCATATTTAATTCATGTCCAGCTGAAGCTCATGTGGCAAGTGATGTACTGAACATCCAACTTCCGAAACCAGAAAGCCTGAGTTGCAATTCAGTCAACATTGATAACTATTTTTATACTCCGCCTGCTCTTATCATAATGTACATTTCCCACTTACTCTTTTCTTATTATGAAATTAACAACTGAGTACTAGCATAGCTTTTGAAACCAATGTAAGCTGTTACAACATGAGAAATAGGAGCAACCTTAGAGAGTCTCGCATGTGGAAAAAGACAATGAAGTTTGTGAAGTCACCCTTGAAAGTGATAATGCCTTTTTTTCAGCATGTTAACACTAAATTACTTCAGCTGTGAGCTGAACACTATGTGTGTGCTTTGATGGCAAATGAATAATTTCAAATCAAAGCCGGTTTCCTGTTCTCCTAAATTATTGCACAGGCCTGTGTGCAGTGTGTCCTGTGGTTACACTGGGTTTCAGTCCTGTTTAGATCCAACTGTCTCATAGAAAAGATCCAATAGAAAACATATGAAACCAGATATTCTGTTTGCGTAACCCTCCTAGCTGTCTGGACTGTTCCAGCAAATGTTTCATAACATAACGGAGTTTAACACATACTTAGGGAGCAGCACCTTTTTCCACAAAGCTATAATCCTACTGAAGAGGATCTGGCACACATTTTTGGAATTGATGGCATGGAGATGTTTTCCAAGTTTTATTTTGAGTAATTGTAACATGATGTAATCTTACAATATGTGGAAATCGAATAGAAAGAAAGCAATTTATTTTTTGTATAAATGATATTAATCAACATACCGTATAATGCGTAGATGTTTATAAGATTTTCATAAGCCTGTTTTTTAAAAAAAGTTCCAGAAGCACTGCGTAACTTCAATTTTATGTTCAAATGAATACACAATGTATGGAAAAGGATAATTATACAGTACTTTATTCACTTTGTTATTTTAGACAAATGGCATTTGTAAGGTTCAGGAAGATTTGCATTGTACTTTAAGACCAAAACCAAGGTTGAAAATTCCCATTTTAAAGCACTTCTGAAAAATATTTTAAAGTTCAATGTAATGTTTGCAGAACAAGAATGCCCCACGAGTTGACAACCATAAAAGATTGTTTTATTAATTTTATAAGGGGGCACCCTTGAAATGTGATAAAAAGACTTGGATTTGCAAGAACAAATCTGCAGGTTGCTATGTAATTTAGTGAAAGGGAATAAATTGGTACCTTCATTGCAGACATTACCTCAAGCCTTTTGGCATTTTGATATGTAATAAAATCAGATATTACTGTTCCACATTAACATTTTGTTTTCAATGTGGAACGTTTTTGGTTACCATCTTAAAATTCATCCTCTGAAAAAAAAAAAAACAGGCTCACAAATAAGGGAATTTTAAAAACATTATTAAAAGGTGTACCAGGTACAAAATACCTAATTCAAAGTGTGGAGCAGTGGATAGAGTTCAGGATGTCTACCTGGAAAACTGTTGGTTCAGATACCTGGCAGGATACTCTGGTACCCTTTAGCAAGATACTTTATGCAAATTGCTTCAGTAAATTAACCAGCTGTATAATTGCAACCAAATGTAAGTCACATTGGAGAACAGTGTGAAGCACATTAAATTGGACATACTTAAGCATGATTTACAATGTATGTACATGATTTACTGTGAATATATCATAAATACTTTATATAAGCTACACAGCTGTATAGTGTAGTAGAACACCAAAAGATTTGCGAGACACAAGTGCACTATTCCAGTTGATGTTTTCTTTCCCATAAATCTTACACGTGTTGAACATGCTATGAAATTCATTTTTGGCCTGGGGCCTTCTTGTGTGGCTATTAAGGACTCAATGTGTCTGTTGTTGTAACAAGCTGTTAAGTGTAAAGAAGGTTATTGAACTTTCATAGTTAACAAGAGAGTTAAGGAGATATTACAACTGTTGAAATGTATAGATTTAGGGCAGATTTTTTTCAGCATGGAATAAACCTATTACTTGTTCCTTTGCATATATTCATATTGTACTTTCATTTTAAATATTTAGGATTTCTGCATGTCAGTTTCAGGGATCAGCCTTCTTTTGTCCCTTCCCACATTTGACATAAATAAAAAGATCAGTTTGAATGTTTTTTTTATAGATCTGTGTGTTGCAGATTACAAAAAGTCCAGTTATACATTCTTATTACTTTTTCTTCTGCACTCGGTGGCATGTATCCTACATGTCTCCTCATACAGCCAGTATTATTAGCAGGTATTAGCAATTCTGGAAGTGGTTAAGAATGAATGAGTGAGAGACTTAGTCATACATACGAGATTCCAATAAAGCCAGCCACACATCCTGTGTTACCTTACAGTTTGTTTATTGAGAAACTTTCTTTCTTGTTCAGACCTCAGCAAGAACAACACCCTTTTGTTAGTGTGGCCTAATACCTTATCTGCTGCACAATTGTGTTTTCCTAAATTAGCTGTTTTGTTTTCTTTTCTGATCATAAAGGAAAGACGGAACATTACCCATTGTGTAAAGAATGTTCTTTTTTGTTTTAGCTTGCTGTGAAAGAATTCCAGTGCTGATGAAGTTCTGAAGGCTTGTTTAAGTGCTACCACAATGCTATCCCTACTCCATAGCAACTTTAAAAAGCTGGCTGCTTCGGGCTTGTGCTAATCGGATGACCTGTTTGTCACATTCAATGATATTGCTCCAATAGCATTGATCACATTCAATGATATTGTTTCTTCTGTATGTGACCTTATACATCTGTCACATGCACTGCTTTAATACAATTTTGTAGTTCAAGTATCAGATGTAGGAAATTATTCCTTATATGCACTGTATTCTCACACCTCAAGCTTCCTAACAGGTGTAAAGTGTATCTGGAAAAGAGCAACGGTGCATATGCTATATAAAGTAATATTACACATGTCATGGTTTTTACTGTTTATTTCATGTCTGTAAGAAATATGTATAGTAGAGAGAGAGAGAACCTACTGTAGTCCATTAATATTTCTCTTATCACAGTATTATAAACTTTGTTGATTGCCATCCGTCCTGGCTTTGTTGAGCTGGCAGCCGGAGTATAGGCTCAGGCTGTAATTTCCTGAGGGCTGACATTTCAGACATTCCCAGTGAGTGGTCTGAGGGCATTAGGAAGCCTGAGCTGCACGATTCTAGGCTAGGTCAGGGCAGCATCAGATAGCGTTTCTTCCATGGTTTTGTTGCAGTTCATAAAAGAAGCGGGAGGGTTTAAGATCAGCAGGTTCATTTCGGACACAGAGGAGGGCATATGAATTCCTGGGATTTACTGGGCTAACTGCATGTTTTAGATAACTGCAAACAGGCTAGCTGTCACATTAGGTAAGAAATACAGAGAAGAGGTAAAGAACAGAACTGCTGGCATGTTCTTGGATCAGTACTAACCAGACATTGCATGGTAGGTCTTTTTCTATTTCTAGTTGAAGAATATTTCACTTTCATTTGTATCTCAGAGGGTCTTTTAATTGAGTTGGTTTTCAGCAAGAACTTACACATAATAGATAAAATGTTGCCTCTTGTCTGAAAAAGAACATCCTTATTTGGTGTGGAAAACCCAAACGTTTCAACAAATGCAAATTCCTTTTTCAAGCATTCCTGTGTTGCCAGAGAATGTTTTACAATGCAGCATAAGTTCTGTCCTTCTCTGCCTAAAAAAAAAAGGATCCAGCTGCATCTGTTTATACTGCTATTTAAAAAAAAAAAACATTCCACAGTTGTTTCCAAGGTGAACCAAGGTGGTTAGGGATCCGAGCCTATTGCCTAGCTAGTAGGTACTTAAAAGAAAACTTAGCTGCTTGGGTACCCAGTTCATCTAAATTGTATAAAGAGGGATTAGCTTCTTTGATTTTTTGTAATAGGTTGTGCGTAAAGGAAATAGGTTTGTGAATAGCTCATCCTCAGTGGTACGGTACATGATTGTTGCATTAGGGTGATGAGCAAGTAAAAAAATTGAAGACACTAAATAAATTCCAAATTATTTCAGGGATTATAGTATAGAGACAGTTTGTCTGGCTAAGGGAGGTGGGGCCTAGCAAAGGTGTAAGAAACAGCTTCTAATATTTCAGCCTAATATTCTCCAGGCAACTGTTGTAACATAGACTAGACACCATCAGGCCAGACAACCACATAAGATGCATTGTTAATTTCTGCTGTCCTCAGGGAAAACAGAAGTACTTCTTTCCGGCAATTCATCAACACTACTATCTAGAGGACATCTGAAGTACCAAAGGCATTCCTTTTCTTAGATTTGGGCTTTTAGTACTGACTCACACTATGCCTACACTTCTGCATTGGAGTGGATTCATGAACTGTATTTCTTTATATCACTTATTTGTTTTGACGTACTTTTGTCCTAAGAAGTGCTCCATTTTAATTTGTCTCCTGAATATCTCTTTTGTTTTAGGCAATGACTGATCTTCTTATATTTTTTTCTAGCTTTTAGCCTTTAATCAGTAGTTGACTCAATTTAAGATGTACAGTATGATTCAATCGGATTATCTCCAGTTAAAAGATTTCCCTGCTTATGAAAGCCATGATAGAGGGACTGGTTAGGGAAAACATATGACAGCTCATTTTTGGCATAGAAGGCACTGGAGTTCTGACGGCATGCTAGGATTTCACGCAACACTCTTCTAGGTAGTTATGGAATGTCCTGGGATGGATTACTACAGATGGCTGAGGAAATAACTGCACAGATAGCATTGGCAGTATAGGTAACAACAAGAAATCAATGCCGTGTTCAATAAATGGATTTGACAGATTTGTAAATGAATGCACAGAGGTTTTAAACCCACAAACGTGACTGTTGCTGAGGCTGGGGTTAGCGTTCCCTTAGAAAGAAGAAAATATGTTTTACTTGTTGAGTTAAATAGTAGTCTTCCCTTAAAGCACTTATGACCAAATCCAAGAGATTACTTATTGGCAACAACAAAAATAATGAAAAACAGCGCTGGTTAACATTATTTAAAAATAGTATGTCTAGAGAGGAACTTTAAATCTAAATATATTCAAATGCTGTGTTGTAACACATTGTTAATTTAATGCAGTGAAGCAACCAATGTTCTCATACAGTATATGTGGGGAGGCAAATACAGTGACATAATTGGTTTATATATTTTAAGATACTATGTATATTGTGGCCAGTTTTCTTGTGGCTCAAAAAATAATATTGGACTATTTTATGTCACTTTTCATTTTGTGCTGCACTTAATAGGATTTACACTTCCAAGGACTTATGTATTCATGTAATTATCTCAATATCTATAGGAAAGTACAGAGCACCAGGTTTTAGTCCATGGGGTATCTGGTTACAGTTGTGATACATTAATAATGCAGTATAACTACATACAGTAGCATTCAACAGGGAGCTGGTTGTTATTTTGTGTTGTTATTCAAGTGCTGACATTCCCATTCTACAGGTTGTGTTTTTATAAAAATCCTACGTAAAGGTGTGTAATTTTAGGCTCTTTTAACAATGCATACAAAAATGTCTCAAAATCTGAACTCAAAATTAGTTCACATTGAATGCTAAAACATGTGCTCATCAATTCACTCCTAAAACTACAATGTGCTACCTGACCCCAAAACTTGACGGCTCGTAATAACAGCCCATTAGATGTAATGGATCGCCTTCTGGAATGGTATTAAAGTTTGATTATTTGACTTGCTTAGTGACAGCAGTTAGTTTTCTTTGAAGTTCACAAATGGAGAAGAGCTGTAGCCAGAGAAGTGTGGGTGGCGGGAGTTGTGACTTTCTAGACTAAATGAAACAATTGCTCTGCTAGCTTTTCATTTTAACATTGTAGGTTGTAATCTTTGATCCTTCATTTTAAAGCATCTAATACTTTGGCAGAGAGGCTGTTTACCATCGCAGACTTGTTACAGGGCACAGACGACGATGCTTCTCTATTCCAGGAACAGCCTCCTGATTTGGATTAGAGTTTCCTTTAATGTCCCCTTCTTGATTTCCCACTCACTACATGCTCAGCATAGTTATAAATAAAGAAGTATACAAATTCTCTTGCTGCAAAGAAACCAATAAACAACTGTTTCTGTAGTTGAAAAGAATTATTATTCTGAATAAAGCGAGCAACATGCTTAATGTACATTGACCATCTGAGTTTAGGCAATAAAAAATAATACTGGAGCTGCCAGAGAAGCAGTTAAAAGGCAATATTTTTAAGTTTAATGTTTAAGGAAAAATACTCTTTATGAATTTAAACTTTTTTCCTTGTGTTAGATATTGCATTTAAGAACTGTAAATTTTCCACATTGTTTTAAACTATTATGTTTCTCCTGAAATGTTTACTGCAGCATTCTATATCAATTGGACTTCCTCCCTGTTTGTTTTATTGAGGTCTCTCTTTGTTTTAATTGCAGACCTTTCCAGAAGTGCCAGTTTATCTGAAAAAGAGCTGAAAGAAGCAAGAGACAGGAGTCAGATCATAGCTGCCCAGCTGACAATACCATCCAACTCCAGCTCCAGGGGAGTGCAGCTTTTCAACAGGCGGAAGCAAAGGGTGAATGCCTTCACTCTGGTCAGCTTTGGAAAAGGAGTCCAGCAGCAGCCTGGGGGGAACAAGACACAAGGACCTCTCCATAATAACTCTGTAACATGGGAAGAAAAGTGCTCTGAAGGAACAACTGTAGAATCGAGCCCTTGCAGCAGTAGCTCAAAGACCAACTGGTGTCCCGGGGGAAGAAAATATACAGGGACTGAAACAATGGCAGAACAAATTGGTGGTATCCACGAGGTGGAAAATACGGATCACTTGGGCAAGCCAGAGATTCTCCCTGTGGATGGGATAGATGAATTGCCAGTGCAGCCTTTTTGTGAGAGTTCAAGCACGGAAATTAAAGATGAGCCTCCCAGTGATGTTTATAATATTAGTACAGACCAGCCAGCTAATGGGCTAGAGGTAACTGAGGCAAATGGGACATGCGCTGACATTTTGGTCAAACCTGCAAAAATTCAGAATGGATGTTCAAGCACTGCAGACGTAACTTTATGTCTAACTAAACAACCACCAGCTATCACCAACAGAACAGCGAAGCCATTTGGCTCACCAGCTATGGTACGGTCACCAGAGGCTAGAAGTCCAGTGATAGATCTTCTTCCACCAGCTCCAATTTCAGCTGCCCCTCTGCCTACCTTTTCAAATCCTCCCCCTGTGTCCCGAGTCATTTCACCATCTCCTCAGTACACATCAAACATCGGTGCAAGTCTGACTCCGGCGTTTGTGCCTCAGCACATCAAGCAGCCAGTGCCTGTCAAAACGGGGATTCTGGAAGAAGGCACTGCTCGTCGGGCGACCAGAAAGTCAATGTTCACGTTTCAGGAGAAGCCCAAACTGGCCCCCAATCCAGAGCTCCTGTCCCTGGTGCAAGGAGTGGACGAGAAGAAAAAGCAAAAGCAGCCATCCGAGCACACACAAGATGAGGAACTCTTGGCTCTCGGTGCTGAGGCTTCCAACTTCCAAACCAAAGCAGATTCAGAGGAAGTCAAAGTACCTGAATGGTCTACGTGCTTGAAGAGCTCAGGAGCAAGAGTTCGGTCTGAGCCCAAACCAGCTCAAGGCCTGATGAACGTGGCAGGGAAGGGAGCAGAGCTGTTTGCGAAGCGGCAGTCTAGAATGGAGAAGTACGTTGTAGAAGCCCCATCGATGGTAGAAAATTTTGGCAGATCCCCGTCCCCGACTATGTCCCTGCCACCTTCTTGGACATTTCCATCAAACATGCCAGGACGGGTTAAAGCCATGGCTAGCTCTTCCCATTACTGTCCGAACCCATCTAGGACTTCCAGATCTTTGGCTGCTGCTAGTTATGGAAACCAGGAAAGGTCAGTGGTAGAAAATGGCTGCACCAAGAAAGAGATGGACATCATAAAGCACCAGCCCTATCAGTTAAACTCCTCTCTGTTCATCCTCAACCCAGCCAAAGACCCAATGAGTTCTTTACCCAAGGCAGCACCACCACCTAAACCCATGGTTCTTGATAAGGCTTACACAAGACAAGCTTCTCTGCCACTGTCTCCTCCTTCACCCTCTCCACTCTTCAACTGCCCAGCACCCTTTAGAGCAACCAAAGGTTTTTCTCCTCAGATACCACCTAGCCCAGTCAATGGAGTGGGAACCCTGGATTTCAGACCAAGTCGGGAGCCAGAAGTTGTCCATATAGCCTCCCCAGTTTCTGCTTTATCTCCAGAACGGGTATCGTCACCAAAACCTGGTATCCACACACCAAGACCTACATTCTCTGCCAAGAAGGCAGGGATTGAACCACAGGTGTGGAGGCCTTCCTTTTTCTTTAATTAATCGAAAAATATGAACGAGTGCTTGCACCACACTGATCGTAAAATGTTTGGTATCATATTTTAAAATGAAAATCCATACATCAGCATACTTTTTCGCTTTTTTTCTTTCTTAAGTGAGCCATCGTCATAAGCAATTAACCAATCCCCTGCACAATTTGTCTCTCCTTTTCTTGTAAAAAAGGGAAAAAAAGAAGAGAAGGAGTTGAAAAAGATGTTAAAATTGTAAATGAATGTCTGACATTTGTGTGCTGGGTGAAAGAAATTCTGCTACTTGGATTTACATTTAGTATTCAAGTTAAGTATTATTAGGGAAATAGTTTTTCAAAAGGCTGTGAACTTCTGCAGCTGTAGAAATAAATGGGAAGTCTGTTCAGCAAGCTTGGATGGAAAAGCAGTAATATAATTGACTGCCCTTCCCCTCTCATGCTTTGGTTAATACACAAAATTCAATATTTTTAATTCAATTTTGTTCTAGTAAACAGAGCCGATTAACATTATTCATTTGTTAATCAAAATTTGTATTTAAATACTAAAGGGATCCTAAATAGTGACAAGTAACAGTTCTTTGAAGTTAATAAGCATTAGTTATTTTCATATTGTGCTAGTTAATAAATGCAGTGGCAAGTTATGTTCAACATATACAATTGTGAGTTGTTTACAAAAAATATTATTTTTGTTGATTAAATACGTATGTATAGACTTATGTGTTTTGAAACATTTTCCAGAGAGTTTGAAATGCTCCTAAACAACCTTTAGAATGTAGTGTCAATTTAAGTGTGAGTAATGCAGTCCAGATTTCTCAGAGATTTGTTTTCGGTTAGCTGCCTGTTGAAGGGCGCTGGTAATGGTAACTACTTGAACAGATGGCTTGGCTCCTTCGGTTTTTGATTTATGCTTTAAAATTTAATTTGTACACCCAAGGAATTGAGGGGAACTCCCAGTTTCGAGTTTCACTTTGATTCTGCCACAAAACAGAAATAGCTCAATCCAATTAAAATCCAAATGTGAAACACAGAAAAATAGTGCTATAAAAGCATATTTTGCCTGCATTTTTTCTTTCTTTTTTAACAAGTCCCCTCAAGGGTTCAATAGAAAGATAAAACATTTAAAACCCTTCTTAAATGTTCCTTTGTGCACTGGCATCAGTTGGTTTTATTGTCACTGTGTTCCTTGGAACTACATTTATTTACACACCAAACATGATAGAAAATCTTCTCTATGTTAATCATCTAAGTGCTATACAGTAAATGTACATTATATTGGATCACTCTGATGAATAATCTAAAGAATTCCTAAAAAAGCTAGCTATGTAATAAAACTACACAATTTCGATGGAGTACATCAGTAAAGATGAAGTCATATTTTAGTTTCTGCCTTTTCAATTGTGTAACAAAAGCCTGTGAGTGATAAAATATTCATAGATTGCAAGCACTTTATTAGCAATATTACAGGTCAAGAACAAATTACCATTAACTGATACGATGTTAATTTTTAATAGCATGGTAGGAGTTCACTATATTTTTCAAATATTTATGTTTATTTTCCAAATAGTTTCCAAATAGTTTTATTATAAATGTTATATTTTAATTTAATTAATTTTGATGATGTATGACTCCTTTGAAAACAAAGTTTTAAAATGAGCTTTTAAAGTGTTTTATAGCAAGTTCAAATGGCTATAAACTTTTTACAGCCTGTTTGTGTGGAACCTGGTCTTCAGTGAATTAGGAAGACCTAAACTAGCAGATCACAGAATAACATTGTGCTCTTTTTATGCTATAGATTGTTACATACAATCAGTTTTATCATAAAATAGAAGTTACTGATCAGATTGACCTTAAATAGCTGATAATGTAACTACAAAATAATAGAAAGTTCCTAATTAGAGTTGCCTGTATTTGTGTTATGATGTGAACATAATAGTAAAATAGCAGTATTGTAAGTAGGATACTCTCAGACCTACAGTCTGAATTAAGTGTAAGGACTTAATTCTGTGTCTTTTGTTATAACATGAAAGGTAATTCGTACATAAAAGTGAAAAAAGTACAGGTACTTTATCTACTGTATATTTAAACATGATATAAGGTCACCTACACTTTGGTTGTGGGACTGTTTGCAAAACCCATCTTTGTTGGGAAAATTAATCTAAAATATATTGTAGTATTACTTAAGATGTATTATGCTTTTGTTTCCTTTAACAGTTTTTTTTGCTTTATTGTCTTAACTGCATTTATCTGGCTCTGCCTTACCTTCTCCCTGTCTTTATTATATTTCACTCTTCAAACTGTTTGAAAACTCTTTTCTCTTTATTAAAGCTTAATCTTCATACTTCTCCTGACTATCTTTCTTTCCTCTCTCTCTTTAATGAACACTAATTGTTGTTTACAATATTGAATCTATTTATAATAGATTATAAATGTCATAATGTTTAAAACTCCAATAATCCAATAGCAATAGCAATAGCAAATCCAATAGCGTATCAAAGATGAATGACAAGAGGTCACAAATCATTCTCTAGATGTATAAGATGTGGAATACCCAAAAACTTTTCTTATCATAATCAAGACACTGACAACCCAGGAAAGGTGTCATTACAAGTTGTATGGACTGCAGAATGATTTATTGTAGAAATTGTAATATCATATTTTACATTTAAGCTTTAACAACATAAATAAGACAGATTTAACTGGGATTCACATGATTGACTCTTTAGATTTAATTTCGGGAATGTAACATCTTCTATGTATTTGGTATAGAACAGAAATCAGAAATTATTCATTAATGAAAAAGCTATAGATTTGTCAGTAAAAGCACTGTCCCTTTAAAGTAAACACAATACAAGTGTTTTAGCTACTTGTAAACTTCCAGGATTTTTCATCTTGTTGGTGCATTGTTTGCTTTTATGCTGCTTTGTAAACTCTTTTGAAGCACAGCTTCAATAGTTGATAGTGTCTAGGTGGTGAGTTTTTTCCACTTTGAGATCATTCATAGTTTAATGTTTTCCATTTTGCCTCTACCTATGATATTTCACCCCTGGGTGTAAGATAACTTTAAAAAGTTCCACCATGAATTATGACTTAACAACAACTAGCTGTGAAGTTTGTTTTAAGACATTAGTGTTGAGGGATGGATCTTGACCAGAAAGATACAGCATCTGTGGCAAACTGAGATGAATGGACACAAACACAGTGACCCACAAAAATGTCCCTTTATGTGTCTAGAAAGAGGTTGAATGGCTTTTGACACAGGAATGCAAACAAGTGATCTTGATTTTACTACCAGTATTCTTAAGTTCTAGATCCAATGTCAAGTCTGGAAGTCATTTTAAATAAAGGGCAGTAAAGGAAGAGGGAATGGAATGTGGGAAAGTTTATTTTCTCTTCATTTTTTTATTCTTTGCCTTTGAGCCTTATTTGGCTTCCCCAAATCTTTTTTTTATATTTTTTTAAAAATGTAAAATTCCAAAAAAATCGAATGCTTGAGACGTGAAGATACACATAGAGTTTTTAAAAAACAAACACAAAAAGACAGCAAGTCATTATCCTAACCAAGGCAAAACTCAACATTGACTGAAATCATTGCACATTCCATTCCAGCTCCTGGAGGCTGAGTTTTCGATGGTCCCTGCTGTTTCCATTAACTACAGTTAGTAGAATGTGGTCAGGCAGATGTGTTCAGTCAGATGGTGAACAGCAGCTTCCCTGCTGCAGGAATATATATCTACTCCATGCTTAAGAGCTGATTGACAGTTCCGAGTGTGAAAAACAAATCATGGGAAAGGTTATGGACTTAATCTGAGCTTCATTACAGTAATTTGAGGAGGACATAAAAACCTGCTAATGGCTAATGTTCAGGAATTCATGTGTAATCACATACAGATAAAGGATAACATTTCTGCTGAAATACAAGCAGGAATGTAACATTTGGGAATCAAGTATTATGCATATAAGATATTTCTTAAAACTCTTTATTCAGACACATACTGTATAGCTCTTTAAGGTCTTGGCAGCCAAAGGTTACTACAGTATGTAGCTTGGCAAGGTAGAAGGTATGTCCTAAAAATAACTAGGAATAATTATTAGTTTTTAAAGTTAAGAACAAGAGACAAATGTGTAAATCTTAGCCCCTTGTATTTAACATTTTCTGCGGAAAGACACTTCCAATATATTTGTTTTCTATTATTCTGAGATTAAATTATCTTAACACTACACGATTTAAGTCCCTGCTGTTCTGTCTATTGATTATGAAGAGAAGAGTAATAAATAGTAAGGCACACAATTCAAAATGTTTGTTTAGTAGTAGTAATGGTAGTGAACATCCTTCAACAAAAAAGGGTCAAAAGGACCTCAGCTGACCTTTTGATTGAGAGATGCAGGCTTCCTTCCAATGTTTTCAGTTACAGTAAAAGGGGGATTTGGTCAGTCTTTACAAATTAGAAAAATAAAATCTGGTCAAAATAGTGGTTTGCTACCAATGATGCATATTTTCCCTCCATCATTTGTCAGCGTGAAGGAAAGATTTTGTAACATAATGTATAATCATTATGCTAAGCTCTCCACTTCCTGCAGGCTGACACAGCTAAAAAGACATTCCCTGCCCTCTTCACTAAACAGCATTATCCAGCTGTTGTGTTCAATCCAAACCTCTCTGCTTCTAAAAAACTTTTTGTGTTTTCTTGCACAAGTAATCTACAGCCTTGCTGTATCTTCTTCAGGCCTATAAGATTAAAGACTTTTATTTTTCCCGCTCTGAAAGCAAAACTTCTGATGATTCAATGACAATGCATTTATGACTTTGTACTCGGTTTAGGGGATCTTCATTGTTCTGATATTTGTAGATTTAAGGGCTCTGGAATTCTGTGAAATCAGTGTGCTTGTGGTCGAAACATCACAACACAAGTAAAGAGGGCAAAGGTTTGGGGATTTTACATAGTCCCTAAAGGAATGCACGCTATGTCAACATTTCAATCTGAAAAATACCTGCTATTGGAGAAAGTCTGTGGAGAGACCATGCCACTCTTATTGTCCCAGAACCTGTCTATGCTTATCACTAATTTTTTAATGTCATTCTTTCTCCATGCAGACCCAAAAAGCGCCTGTCCCTGTAGCAGCCACCTGGACGCCAACTCTGTCTGCACGGGTCAGCAGCCCAGAGTCTACCGCAGTCAAGGCCCACCCAGCAACAGAAGTCCAGTTACCGTCCTCGCGTTCCCCTTACCCTTCCACGGGCTCCTCCCCCATCTCCCCGCCCTGGGAGGACAGATGCCAGTCCCCCATAGGGCAGGATATCAAGACCAACCGTCGACTGCTGGCCAAGAACATTATCAATGCTGCTAGAAGGAAAAACAGTCCATCTCCCGGAGGACTAAATGGGCGAGGGACTTCCATATCTCCTGTAGGTGGTTCCATTATACCCCACGGACATCAGCCATTGAGCCCCTCCACCATCCGATCCAGAGCTTTATCCAATCAGTCTCCATCTTTTAAGAGCCCCCCAGCAACTCCATCTAGAATGATCAGGTCACCAGTGCACTTGTATACTACTCGGTCGCTGACGGATTCTGACGCATCGGTAGAGTCTGAAGATTCAGGGCTGAGGTCTCCCAGCATCCGGAGCCACAACACCTGTCCAAGAGGTTGGGAGGGCAACTTCAGCATTAAAAGAGGAAGCATTCCAGCAGATCTATAAGGATACCAGAGCATGTCCCTGGGTAGGCCCCAGTATAAAGGTGTCACTTCGATGAAATGTTTGGCTAATACAAGAACCATTCCATCAAAGAAAGGGCAGAGACTGTTTCATTTTTTGGAAGCATCTCGTTTTCAGGCTTTTTTTAAAAAAAATGCAAATACTGTAAATTGCACAAACCAAAATTAAATTCATTCTTATTGGAATTGTTCCTCCTACCAAAGAAAACATTTTTTTTACAAGTTCAAAAGTATTAACAAATTTGAGTATTTTATTATATTATTACTGTACATTCTAAAAGTTTCCATAACTTTTCAATAAGCATTTATTTGTGCTCCTTTGAGTTTTTTCTCATTTTTGTACGTTCTACTTTTTACAAACACAGCAGCGTCTTGAGAAAAGGAACAGAATCCTAGCAAGCACATACTTCTGCGAGATATTTACAGCCTGATTCTGATCATCAGAGAGACTGTGAGGACATCAAAATGATTCTTCAAATCCAGAAGGATTTTTGAGGAGCAAACATTCCAGGCAGTACTGGTGACCCAGGACACTGCAGATATTCAGCTACCAGGTTCTGCTTTCTGGATGTCATGAATGCACTTTGATGAGTGAACATGAGTGAAGACTTTTCTATTCCCAAAAGACTTCAAAGGGGATTTAGTAGAAACAGAACAAAACTGCATTTACATTCCTTTGCGAGCAAGACTGATAATAGCATTTCAGACCAAAAAAATACTGCCGTCTTCACACCTTTCAAGCTTTGAGGCTGCCTTATATTTAGACTTAGAAATATATACTAAAACATTTTCTACAACAGCAATAGATATGCTAAAAAACTGGTTTTAAATCCTTGTAACAGTGCAATAATCCATATATCCCTTAAATTGTGTATGTTTTGTGTTTGCAACCAGAATGTCTTAAACCACCTGTGGTAATTGTATGTGAGATTGAGCAAGTGAAAGAGCTGTTGATTGGTAAACATTCTTGTCCATGTGATGGTTAGCTGATGGTGAATTAGTGAAGTAGTTCTTTCAAGCACTGCAGCTGAAACAGAGTCATATGTAAAGGAGGTTCTTCTTTATAAATCCAGGACACGGACACACATTTATAAAAATGCAAATTAATTTTCCTTAATTTGATTAAGATAGATTGATTTTTAATTTGTGCTGAAAATACACACCAAAGAGTATAAATAACTGAAAAAATACAGCTACTTTAGTGAAACCTTACTTTCTATGCTCTATAGTCAGCTCCACCGTAAAGTATACCATAATATTAGTCATGTCAATAAGGCAGAGACAGGAAAAGTAAGAAGTGTGAAGCAGAAGTTTATTGAAGTGTAAATGGGGACAGACAGTTGTTGATAACCATGTTATTATAAGAAATAAGTTTGAGGAGAATACATATCTAAAGACATCCCTGAAAGTAGTGTATTACATATTCTCATTGTAAAAGGACAATTAACACTAGGATGGAATGTCTGAAACACCTATTTTAACAATGTCAAAGTGTGTTTTACTTTCTTTGCCTAGCATTTTGACTTGTAATAACGTGGTTAAACTGCTTTTTACTGAAAGGAGTCGAGTGCTTCCAGAGGGATATGTATTTGTTTGGAAAACAAAACTGGGACTTCACAGGTTATCACACACTGAATATTTATCACTATCATTATAACTATAAGTATTAATAACATTTTTTTCTCTTCACAAATTGTTCTAAAGGCAGTTTTGCTTCATTCTTGACAAACAAGTCTACAAATATGTAGACAGTTTTGGGTCAAGAAACGCACTACAGCCTTTAATAAACATTATGTATCATACTTTGTTTTACATGGATTGATAGCATTTAGAAAAATATCGGTTCTTCAAACACCACGCAGAAAACTCTTATAAAGGAGATGGTGTGACGTCCCAGTTCAGTACATCAGCAGATTTTTGCAACCTTTAAGGCCCAGTGATTATTTACAGACCTTCTGATTGATGAGATACCAGCTGTGTGGTGACATTGCACCTCCAACAAGAATAACTTTTCATTGTCACAGTCTGGTTTAAAATCATAAGAGCTGTGCTTATTTAGCCCTGGACTTTATCAATAAAAAAAACATCTGACATTGTATTTTTCCCTAGACTGTCAAACACATGGAATCTTCCATGATTAACTGATCTTGCAGTGCTCTTACTGTTAATTACAGTACCGATGACAACAAAAAACATATATAAAGGAATAATGCTACAAATAAATTATGGCTATTGTTATTTGTGTGTTCTTCCTTAAAAGTTTAACATAATAATTTTGTATACTTACAGTACATTTGACATTCAAAATGGAAATAACCTTGCTTGTATTTTTAGTCACTTCTAACAACTATTTCATTTAGAAGACAATAGAGAAAATGCCAATGTTTTGGAAAGTTTAAGTGTTTTCTTTTGTTGCTGCATAATGGGAATGTATTACCAAATTTAGCAGTTAAAGTAAAAGAGTAAAGCAGTTTCATTAGGAGATCCAAGAAGCATGTCAGAAAAATGAACACAGTAAGGCTCCCTTTTTTCTTGAAATGCTCCATCATATTTGAAAGGACTGCCAAGATGTGGTTGGGGTGTTGTCTCTGGACATCGTATGAAAGTTAAATCTCGTTTCCCTGGCATGCAGTGAGCTTCTCATTTTACACATGCTAATGGAAACACTAAAAGACTTCTTAGTTTAGACAACCAAACATCCATAATGTTTTTAAAACCTTGCAGGAGTATTTATTGGACACTGCTATTCCAATCAGAAATCACCGGGTAAATTAATTTTGAATGGAAGAATTCTCTAGTTATATTTTCTGCAAGGAATGTTAATGGTCAAATAGCCGGAATCCCAGGTTCCAAAGTCTGATGGGATCAACTGGAACAGCAGGAATCATTAAAGTGGGTAGCAGTGTAATCTGGTGTGTGTTATGTACTGTAATAGTCTATATAGAAAGTGGTGTCCTTTAACTTCTCTGCATACATTGTGTCACGATCTTAATCCCTCCTCTTAAGGGCGCTCCGGCTCTTTCTTATTTTGCTAATTACGTGCACCTGCCCCCAGCCCTGCCCCCTCCATATTTAAGCCTGAAGCTCTCGCTACTCTGGGCTCTGCACTGGAAGACGGACACCCAGAGGCCCGCCTACCATCAATCATCCTGACCCTGCTGAGTCCGGGGCTCGGAGCTCGCCACCCCGTTTTTAATCCCTGTCCCTGTACCGGATCCCGTTCCGGCTTTTAACTCTGCTTTGTCCTGTCTCGATTGGATTATCCGGTTTTGGACTTGTTCACCCTGGCTACGCCCCCCGAGCACCAGTTCACCTTCGTCACGCCCCCCCTGTCTGTCAACCCCTCCTGTTCCACATTGTCTCCTCCGCGTCATCCTTCTCCACTTACTTCCGGATTATACCGTCTGCATAGGGTCCAGAACTACGCTTCACGGGAGCCTGGACCGACTCCTGTTACACATTGTTGCACACATGGAATTTCTATGCACAATAGAATATATAATGCATAGATATTGTATTTCCTTTCCTTCCCCTCAGGCAATTAAATGTGGTTGATCTTCCTAGAACTCTAGAGCAGAAGGGCACTTTCATAATTGGTGATCGAAATAATACACAAATTTCTAAATCAATTCTTACTAATGGTCTATGTAATTTTAAATTTAAATTGCAGTATAGTGTTTTCACTATTCTGTCCTTTTTCCTATTGTTTCCCCATGATGTCTAGATCAGGACAACTACTACAGCACTTTCCCCAAGGATTCCCCTTTTAATGAAGCCAAAAGGGCTTAAACTGTGTTGTATTCTAATCTGGAAACTATGCTCTGCCTATCAAATGGCATTTCCATACCAAATAACCCAACATAAATCCAAATTCCTTAAGATTCTTGTGGCCTGTAAGATGTATTCCTCTTAGTACTTCGTCTTCCAACAGAAGGTGCTTAAAATACAACAACTCTTACGTTTTCTGCTTTACAAATCCCCCTTCACTCATAATACATTTCTTTATTCTTTGAATGCGCCCCATTTTAAGTGTAAAAATGCAACAGAATTAGAATAAGTTGTTTTACCCTTTTCTAGTGTTTTTCCAATAGGTAAACTTTAAGGATTGTTGTTAAGACATTTGGTTTGTTTTACTTCAGAAAGAAACCACTCCGTTTTAAAATGGAACTAATCGTTAGTGGCATGTATTTATTTTTTACGATTTTCCGAGGGATCCCTAGACGGTATTGGCTCACTCTCCTCACTAAATGGATATCATGCCAAGGACCGAAAATATTTTGCCAACTCCTTCCATATATATATAAAGTTTTATATTTAGTAACATTTGTGGATATAACGTTTCCCGTGTTAGTGTTCTTTTTGTCTCAACAAAAAGATGGCGCTGAATGATAGCGTTTGCGTGAAAAAATACTGCACTTAATAAAAATCACAAAAAAATATTTTTGAACACTTTCACCGCCATTTAGCAATCTTCATCCACGAGATTGTAAAATATTTAGAGTCTTTCTAATCGAATTTTTTTGCTTTGAATTTTGTATCACGCACTTCAATCCCAGTATTTATCTATCTCTCACTATATTAAGTACAACGTCTACAAATCAAGCTGTTATTTTAATACAGGGTAGTTTTATTAAACGACAACAGGGTTTAATTACCGTTAATGTGCACTGCGGTCGTAATTTGTTTTACTGGCATGAGAGGTTAAAACGAGGTCCTGTGTACTGCGTCATGAAAGTCCCCACCCATATGAGCAGGGGTGTAACACCGATGTCCTGGCTAAAGTTCTCTCTGGGTTTACAGTCTTGATTTCCTCAAGTCCCCCATTAATTCAGCTGGCGAATTTCCAACATTTGTAACTGATCCGGTTGTGTACTGCGGCATAATGGCTCCTGCACACCAATCAGGTGAGTACTGCAACTCAGTGGAGGATGAGGTAGGTCCTCTCTGCTCTGTAAATCAGTAGGAATGACGTCCTCTGTGAATGCGATTATTAATAATTAAACACTGCTAACCGGTGATTCATTTGGGGAATTTTTGCTTCATATAGGGGATTTTCCGTTACTAACCAATTAATCTTTTATCCCAAATTAAAAAAAAACGTGTAGATATACTGTACCGTACATAAAATTAAACATAGCTTTATCTGCATATATGCATATATTTGTAGAAAAAAAAGTGCATTCTGGATATTAATTACAGGTTTTTGGCGTTTAATTAATTGATCACACTTGAGTGACTTTGTTGCGTGTCTACTAAAGCACCTCA
Source organism: Lepisosteus platostomus (assembly GCF_059453375.1). Classification (NCBI taxonomy): domain Eukaryota; kingdom Metazoa; phylum Chordata; class Actinopteri; order Semionotiformes; family Lepisosteidae; genus Lepisosteus; species Lepisosteus platostomus. The sequence continues at coordinate 39,468,107 of NC_142623.1, forward strand.
TGATTTAGTCGAACTGAGAAACGGGACAGTTGTGGGGGCACAGGCGATGGGATGATTTTAACTTGTTGAATGTCATTCCTGGTGAAAATTAAGAAAGGAAAAACAAAAAAACGGAACCACCATACCTCCCTTGTCAAGGAAACGGCACCTTTTCGCCATCAGTATGTTGGAGGCTTGACTGTATCAGTGTACTGCCTCTTCATGTCTGTGTTGTTAACAGTCCACAATTTCTAACCTGGCAGAATGTTCCAGCCAGATACAGTCTGTCAACGGCAGGCTATAATCTGGAAGAATGCGATTTATGATGAGATCAACACATCATCATCCAAGTGTGATGATCTGGACAGAAGTGTTAAGTCACTACTGAACACCTCTTGTAGTGATTGATGGCAATCTGCCTGCATGTCTCTACATTGATTAAGTCTTGGGATTTCACACTCACTACCCTTCCTGTCGGCACAACAATGTACTGTATGTCCCCAAGCTGTAATGGTGACTTTCTTGTGAGATGAGTAGGTGACAGGTACACCATTGCTGTCATATGTTCCAGTCATGGGGAAATAGATCCCTGTTGATCAACGTTTTGGAAGACAAATGTTAATCAGCATGACTTAACTATGTCATGTGTGTTCAATGTCAATTATACATAAATATGTGGTCACTGTTCTGGACAGTAAGTTAAATTAAAAAGGCAAAGGTTTTTTTCTTAAGGGAAACGGCGTCTATTTTTCTTAAGAAAGCTTAAACATTTTAAGGTTGGTTTAAGCTTTTTATCATGTTTTTGCAGTCTTTTATTGAACCTGCTTTAAACACAGTATATTTGCATGTATGAAAAAGAGCTCTCAAGGCAACTGGGCGGTTAATTTTGAAATGCATTTCAGAATATTTAATTTGCTTGTATGAAAATGAGCAGGAATGTACATGAAGAAAAGTTAATAATTGCACATTTAATAAACTTTTAGAACACTTTTTGAACACTTTTGCAGAAATCTTGAATCGGCTTTAAACTTGTTTTTGAATGAGATGAGATGAACTATTTCTTGTGTAGGATTATTAGGGTTAGAAACACCATAATACCTTGACTTCAGCTAACATCACTGTTGCATTACTCAAGTCAAAATTAAAACTGGGTGATGTGAATTGCAAGCTTAGCATGAAAGATTTGTGGAAGCCCAACTTAGCTAAGTCACATCTTTATTCCTAATGCAATCTCCAAACCCTAAGAAAGGCTGCAAAAGTATTTGGAGCTAAATCCTAAACACCAATTTTCCTATATTTTAAATTGCATTAAAAAAAGGCAGCAACATTAATAGATGTCTACTCTGAAGGTGAATTAACCTTAACTCTAGCTCCCCTCTCAAGTTACCATTAGGGAACTATGGTTAATTTTAAAATACTTTTTGAAATACTTATACGAGCATCTGTGAAAAAAAGAGCAAGAAAAAAAACCTAAAGAAAAGTGAATAATTGCACATTTCAAAAACGTTTAGAGCACTTTCTTAACACTTTTGGAGAAATCTCGTATCGGGTTTGAAATAGTTTTTGTGAATGAGTTTAAAGTCAATGCCCATGACTATTCCCTGGGTAGGGATGATTAGAAATACAATAATACTTTGATTTCATCTAACATTTTAGTTGCTTTTTTCATGTCAACATTTAGACTAGGTGATATGACTTGTAGGTGTAGCATGAGAGATTTGTGTGGTTGCACAACATTGGTTAGGTCACACCTGTACTCCTAATGCAAACTCCAACCCCTAAGGAAGGCTGCAAAAAGTATTTGGAGCTCAATCAAAAAGTCCAAAAATCCCATTACAAACACAGCAGCAACATTAATAGCAGTCTACTATTAAAGGGAATCCTAGCCCTAGCTCCAATCTTAAATTAACTTTTTGGTTAATTTTGAAATGCATTTCATTATACAGTTCCCAGATTTGATTGTTTGGGAATCTGATTCTGAGGAGTAAGAACAAGCTGCTGAATATTGTCATACCATGTCAGAAAGTCTCTGATGATTGCTCTTTCGGCCCCATCCCACATCTATCGTTTACAAATTTAGAATTAAAACATATTCTAACCTACAGGACTTTTGCTTAATTGAATTCCAATTGCTCTCCTCAGAACACAGATTCCTATTTCCTAATTTAAAACACTCAGTTCTCAGTTGTATCTGTTGCTATAGGAACAAGAAATAGGTTTATTCCGTGCTGAAAAGAGAAGAGAAAAGCTCTTTTCAGCATGGAATAAACCTATTACTTGTTCCTTTGCAGACTACGCATCCTGACGCAGCTACCCACCTGAACTGTTGCTATAACCTTGTTTAACAGATGTTTTTTTTTGTGCATGTACCATATACAGTATGTGTATCGTTCGTATGTTTTCTCTTTACTGTCTACTGCTGTAATACAAATTGCTTCCAGAGGTTAGTAAAGACTCTCTGTTAATTGATGTGAATAGATGCTATCATACTGTACCTGAATATTGAATAGCCATGACTCACTATTTAGATTTCTTCAAGGTGAAACTGGATCCTGGGCACCCTGACCCAATACTGCTAATAGGTTCTACTAAGGATATTGTAATTATTCCTCAGCAATCAAAGGTGCTCATTGCTCTTCTCTGAGACATTAAGATTTCTTTTAACATGAGAAAACAATATTTCCTAATAAGAAGCAGAAGGTATTATTAAAAAGGTCTGCCACTAAACCATGAATTCACATGTTTTAATGTGCCCTAAGATAACTCTAACCATACTTAATAAATTGCAAACCCTGATTAATACCAGACTGATCAATAGTAGAAAACAGTTTTGCCATTTTATGTTCAGAACACTTGCACATCTTTTTTGGAAACTAAGACATTGTTTTTGTTAGCTTTATATGCAGAAATATGATCCTTGTTCTATGTGGTCTCTGTTCTAAAAGATCGTGTAAACATGTGGCCGTTGATGCAAATGGCAGAAGTAAAAGTAATGTTGTAATTCCAGCATTCACAGAAAAACAGCACTGATTAAAACTATAAAACTTGAATGTGCTAATGTTTGAAGGAGAAAATCTGTGACTGAATAGTCTAATAATGACTTCTGTATACATTTCATGCTTTTTTTAAATGTCGTGACAGGAAGAAAACTATTGCAATTGACCTTTGTAAATAGCATCCTCTAGTGGTGATGAATGCTACTTTTAAATCAAATGACAACTGGTCAATAGCCCCCTCTTGTGATAACGCAAGGAAAGGTCTTTGAATATTTTCATGGTTGTAGATTTCTGTGCAGCCTTCCGTTCAAGAATAATTTAAAGATGAAGCAGAACAGACTTGTGTATAAAGCCTTGTACATATTTCTTCTGTTAGTATTAGTGCTTTGTTTGAACCAATACCACAATACTACTAATTTTAATAAATAATATTAATACCATTTTAAGGCTTAGTGGAGGATTAAGGTTATAAGGAGGAGATCAGACAACTGACATCAATGCCTAGATGTTAATGGAGTTTCATCTGTACTGCTACACCTGGGCTGAAATCTGTTAAGTCACACTACTCAAAAAACAAACAAACTTGTGACTCATAACATAAACGTCAATAAATCCCTGTAGTTAAATCCCCACACATGAATTGGTTTTCAAAATCGTAATAAGTGTTTTGGGTTGCAAATGACTGCTGTGCACGAGAGACTGGGCAGTGTTAAGAATTGCAGATTGCAACTTCTGAGCTAGAAGCGTTGCAACATTGTATAGACCTCCTTACCGTGCATTTGTATAATTGTATCAGTTCATTTAGATCATCTAATATATTACAATCCTAATACTGTAAGTTTTCAGCACTTGTCAATATGCAAAGGCACATTTACTTACACTCCATTCCAAAGTGAAAAAACTTGTAACCCGCAAACTAAATAACTCCTGAATTTGCAAATCATATATATATATATGAGAGGGGTCAAAAGTGGTATTTAATTCAATGTTAAAAACAAAACAAAGAGCTTTATGAAGACGCATAATAACCACACATTTGTCAAATCATTTTATTCAATATGAAAAAGAAGCATATCTGTAAGACAATATACAGTGTAACAGACCATGTCCTACAATCAATGTCCTTTCTTTTCCTCAGAACTAGTAGTTCAATGAAATTGGTTCAGGAATTCAACTTGTAAACAATTCAACATCTTAAAACGTTTACTATCAGAAAAAATAAAAGGAAAAGTGTTTGCTGTTTTTTTTTCCATTTCTTTTTAACTTGAACAACTACTTGACATTTATATATAAAGGACCTAGTAATACTGCATCACAAATTGTTTGGTAACATATCTTAAAAATGATGGATTCCCTCGATGGTCACTGGGAACTCAAGCCCACGCATAAGATTATCAACATTGAGTGGTAAAAAACAGGAAAAAAAACATTTAAATACAGAAACATACAGTAGGTCCAAAGAATGGATGGGCAATGTAATTGTTTTTATTAGTAACATTAAATTGTAAAACCTAGGATCCACAAAGAAGGCATAATCCCTGGGGAATCGTGTGCCTTTTTGATTACAAGAGTATAGATCCTGCCCCCTCTGTTATAAAAGTAAGGGACATACATTCTATATAGTAAAAAAAGTTATACTGTGACTAACGTTCTACTCATGCATTGAGTAAATAGAGGCAGCAGGTCAGGTCTATTAGGCAAAGACAAAACCATCTGTTTATTTCAAGGGATACTGAAATTGAATCCATTAAAATCAAGGTGACAAGAAAACTATAATCTAATGGCAAGATCAATGTTACAGTACACAAAACAAAAATAATTAGAAGTACTGGCCTTGACCTACATTTATAAATATGTTCCAACATTTCTCTGTGAGAACAGCATTAAATATATGGTTAATTCTGTTTCGTCATATTGAGTATGGTATAGAACTACAGCCAAAACATTAATCAGCCAAGCATCATACCAGCAAGACTATGACCTGAGAATCAAAATTTGCTTGCCTCTTTACAGAAAGCCAAGCACGTGGTAAGGGGACCGCTTAGAACACACCAATAAATGAATGAAAGAGATTAGGAAATTAAATTAATTTAAAACTAACAAAGAAACACAGCTGTATTTTAGATACTGATGTGTGATGGGCTTGGTGTGGTTCACATTTTTAAATGCTCATGCTGTTTTTAACTTATGTGGGTAAAAATAGTATTATTTCCAAAATGATCCCACAATCTCTAATTATATATTGGGAGATGATTTTTTCTGTGACTTAAAGCTTGGTTAACAGTATTTTAAACTGGCAATAAGAAGTCAGAATTTTCAGAATTTGTTGTCTTCATGTCCTCTATGCTAACTACACAAAAAAAACCCAAAACCTGTGAGTTTTGTTTTTAGGAAAATTAAAAAAAGATGCTTGCAAAATGGTAATTTAGATGTACACATTCTGTGATATGCAAAGCAACACGAGAAAGTCCTATCTGATGTGATTTAGTCCTCGTTTTCAGACTTTTTTTTAAACTGAGGTAGAGTTAAAGGTTTCTACGAGTGTAGGCAGTTTGACAGCTTGTGAGCACACCAAATAATTTTGTGTGTGTGTGGGATTTGTCTTTAGAATTGGTCCTGTTCATGAATTAAAAATCACTAAAATGTTCTGATTTATCTTTGGGGGGGGAGAACAACCTCTTGTTTTAAGGAACAACTTTAAAAATATCTGCAGAAAATAAAAAAAAATATTGGAATACCCAATATATCCCAGAGTATCCTCTTCATTGATCTTGGACTGCAAGCTAGTTGTCAGACAACTAGATTGTTAGTATTGCAGAACAACACAAAGATAATTGTAAAGAGTAGGAACAGTAGCACAGTTCCTCTGCTTACAGATGTAACTTTTCCACCTTTCCACAGTAAGTTGTGGTGCCTAAAGAAACTCTGATCTGCTCTTTTTAACATTCTTTCTAGATACATCTGAATGTTAAAAATGACCTCATCTAGAATGTCAAGATATGAGGTCAGAACTGAGCTTGGGATTTCCTACAGGCAGCAGAAAACTATTTAAAAAACAACAGCAAAAAATGTTTCAACTTGTAAACGAAATTTATTGAAATCCAGTAACCCACTCACTGTGTTAAAAGTCTACTTAGTAGACTAAAGTACTAAAATTGCTGAAATATTTTAATCAATTCAAGAGGTATAGGTGTGTTGTCTAAAAGGAATGTACATCAATGGCAGACCACGGTTATAATGTAAGATTGCACATTCACACTATCAGACAAGGAGCTTAATTGTCTACATTACTATCACTCCAGCCCAGGAATGTTATAGTTTAAATCTAGCGAGACAAACTTTAAAGAAGGCATCTCTGTCATAAGATGTAAAAATAAGCACAGTTGTCCAGAAATGCAAGATCATCATAATGTCCGTACAGGAAGACACGACAGAATTGCATATTAAATTAAAATGCTTACTTTTTTTTATGGGTACCATAACATATCTACCCAGCACTTCAAATGTACAACTTCAGGAGTCAGCATTAACATTAGAAAGTAAATTGCCTGGATGTTTTATTAATACAAAAAAAAATTAAAAAATGAATGCCAGGCACGATAGCTAGCACAAGCTCAGACGTCCTGTATATATGCTGAAAACCACAAGATAAAAACTCTTATTTTACTCACAGGCACCCAAATAATATTCATGGAGTTTTCATCAGGGCCTCACATCTAACATGCAAGATATTTGTCCCAGCTGTCCCAAAACCCTTCTTTCTGTGCTAACCCAGTCATCCTTTAATAAAAACCATATCCCTATGGACGAGAGAGTGGCTGGTTTCAGGGAAAAGGGAAGTGAATGCTACAGACATGAACTTTTCTTTAAAAGAGTGTGTCTGAAAATGACTTTGGACAGGATGCCACCATTTTTTTTTAAATCCCGTACAGTATGTACTGTACTGTTCCAAGTGGCGCAATGCCTTTTTGTTGTAGTGATATTTGTTGGCACTTCAAGAATGCTGGGGGTTGGCACTCAAAGGTATGTGGTTAAGAAGCACCGACCTAATTTCTGAGTGAGCTCCACCAAATTTAGATTCTACACAAAGCTTCTGTAAGCAATGCAGACTGGAACTGAAGACCTGTATGAGAAGAAAAGGGTATGGCAGATGAAAGAGGTAAACCTCCGTTTTAAAAGTTAAAAGCCGTACGCAGGCAACACCCAGCAGCAGTTGATCAGTTTAAACACGAATCCAGACAAACATTAAGTTTCAAAACAACACAGTCAACCCTGTCTTTCTGGGATTTAGATGCGTGGCCAATTTCCAGCTTCCTCTTCCTCATAATCATTCACGTAACAGGAAGATGACTTTGTTTTTACCAGGGAGGCTGGTTTCTTCTTTATTTAGACAACACTAGAACCTAAAATAACTGAGAACTGAGAGGCACTGCAGCACCATTCACACATTTTTAGTAAGGTTCTCATTGGAAAAATATTTTTATATTTTTCTTACTGGATAGGTTTTAGGCAGTAAACCTACATTCAGTAGAATGTAGCCTCCATTCAAACGCAGTCTAATGCAGTGTTCTTTGTTGTGTACAAGACTTCTAAAGTGAGGCGAAATCATGTCTTTCTAGAATTGTTTTTTAAAAAGGAAACATTTTTATGCAACACCAAGAGAGGGAGGAAAAAACACTTCAAAGGGATTTATACAGAATAAAACTCCTGCTGAATTTCAGTTTGGCTTTTGAAATTTCAGCCAGAACTTTCTATTTGGAAAACGAATGCAGAATGACCGCCTGTAGTGTCGATAGTGAGAAATTAAATTATGCTTCTGGATCCCTATAACCCAAAGAAGGAAAAAAACTCTACAGGCAAAGGGACTAAAACAAATGAGGACATATTTTCGAATACCTTTGTATTCATTTACCAAGTTATAAATTATCCAGGACAAGATGTCAAATACTCAGTTCTGGCAGTTCGCTGGAAGGGAATGTGTCCTCCACCTACCCTGACTTCTCCAGGTATCATGTCTCCTGAAAGACATTTATCATACTCAGTAAGGGCTCTGAGCCACAATTAAGCCCATAATTTAAGCAAATGAATCACTGCCGGCCTATCGGATCAAGAAAGAAAAGCAAAGATAAAAAAAAGGGAGAGGGAAGAGCAAGTTCTTGGGGGGGGAAAAAAGGTTCTGCCGTGATCAGGAGATAATGACAATCTCTGATTAGCTGTCGTTCTAATTATTATAATAATAACAACAACAAGGAAAGGCGTTTCCCAACGGTACTTTTTCCCTTCAGCCCAATGCGAATTTCTTAACATTCTTGCAAGGGTATGTGTGCTTTGTATGTCTTCTGCATACCGCTTAAAAAACAAAAAAACAAAAGAGAAACAAAAATAAAATCGATTACTTCAGGAGTCGGCTAACTGATCAATCCACAGGACTGTGGATCCGCTTGAGAAAGAATCGCTCCCCGCCCCCACCCTGCCCCTGCTGCAGACACTGCTCCATGCATAAGTTCAGTTTCCAGTTGCTTGGCAGGGCAGTCTGGGGGTTTAGCTCTGGCTGCTGGCTTGGCTCGTCTTCCTGGCCCTCCATCACCAATTTGCCTTCACTGCTTTAATGTCGCTTACAAGATTTTGTGCCAAACAGATTCCAAAGATCTAAAAAAAAGGGGGCACTTATTAGTAATATTAAAGGCAGCATCATGAAAACCAACCGATGGGAATCTACTTCTGTAATTTTTACAGGACATGTTGCCAGTGGTGTAAAGGTGCTTTAAGAGTAGCCTAACAAAGCTGTTTTAAAAAATGAAGGGAAAAGGTGTCAAATGATAAAGATGAAAAAAGGTTGTTCTGATGGTAATTTAAGGTGCTCTCGAATTTGCTCAAGCTAAACTGATTCTCTTAATTCTAGGGGTGTCTGTATTATAAGGCAGTTCCATCTGCTGGACAGGTGCAGTAAAACAATGCACACCCGAAGTGAAAACAATTATAATGAAAACAAGAATGGCGCTGATGTGTATCTGAAGTTACACCATGTTTTTACAATGTTTAGGTAGTCAAATTTGAAAACAAGACTTGCATTTATTTTAATGCTCTATGTCAACACCAGAGGGCAGTGTCATTTAAGACACAATATCTTAGACAAGAGGGCCGTCTCAATGTCAGAGGCAATCAATAAAGCCCACGTGACCCCAACACAGGAGGTGTTTTTTTTCCCCATTTGTGAACTTCAAACAATATGTTCTTCAGAAAATAAAACACGGAAATATACCAGTCCTTACCTGAAGTAGTGCAATTCCAACAAAAATACCAGCAACAAGGATTAAATTGTCTTGAAGCCACTTTTCAAATTGTCCCACGCAGCCCTTGGTGTAAATATATTTTTGTTGATCTAGTTCCTGTTAGACAAAAAGAACCTTTCGTTAGACAGAAACTAAATTAACTGTGTGTACTGCTGTAGTAGCGTATGTGAAAGGGCTTTGTAAAATGATCAGTGAATGCTGTGTAACACTTCTGTCCTTCAAAACTCCTTTTACAAAACAGGTGGAATTCCACTGGCTTTTCCACCATCAGTTTGGATAAGTGGAATAAAACAGCAGGACCACAGTAGCACTACAAAGCGTAGTAGCTAAGAGTTCCAAACTTTGATACTAATGGACAGACAAAGAAACCATGACTTCTGTGTAACTTAGCTGATGCGTGACTGGTCCTTCAGCTACACACATCCCAATACAATATCAAGATCACAGCACACCAAGCTGCCAAAATAGCTGAAGCACATCCCTACATCAAATGGATTAATTCATGGGATTATCAGAAACTTTTGTTGGGGGGGTAAAAATGACCATATGAGTGGCTTAATCTGAATTTATGAGTAAAAAACAAGCCTAAAGAATTAACTGCTACAGTGTGCTTTCTTTTATAGAAGAACTTTTGTTTTACTTATTAACGGCCATTTTGAAATGACAGACAAGTCGAACTCTGTAAAAGGATGTGTTTCACTACAGGCTGGATGGACTGTGCAGTTGAGGAGGGGAGGATATTCAATAGGGAAATCCAGAACCTAGACACCCCCCCACCCCTCTCCAGAGACCCCTCTTTGTTTGCAAAAGGCACAGACAGAAGGAGTCTTTTGTTTCCTTGAGAAACCAACAAAAAAAAAAGGCTTGGCTATTCACATCCCAACAACGCTGCTGTCTGTGAGGAATGAAGGCTTGGTAGTTTGTTACAGGAACTGCACCACTGCCACAACATGACTTTGACTAAAGTACTCAGAGGTGTTCCTGCTGCCTTTCACTTTGTGAAACCATTTTCTTCCTGAGGGCAACACACCCCACCTAGTTACAGGAAAAAAAAAAACTTGGCAGTGCAAAAACTAAATTCACTAATTGCCTCAGAACAATTTGAATTTCTCAGAATTGATTTTCCTACCAAAGACTGTGTAAGTGAGAGTTGTGGGACAGTCTCCATTTTTGTTGGTGAAAATACTTCTAAATTCAATACATCAATTCATGCAAATAATCTTAATGTCATCCTGAATTATATTCTTTACCATATTTGTGTTCTGTAGGCAGTTCCCTGGGTGTACAAATATGATATATAACAGTTAAAATAAAAGTTTATACAGTGCCTTGCGAAAGTATTCGGCCCCCTTGAACTTTTCAACCTTTTGCCACATTTCAGGCTTCAAACATAAAGATATAAATTTTTTATTTTATGTGAAGAATCACCAACAAGTGGGACACAATTGTGAAGTGGAACGAAATCTATTGGATTTTTGAAACCTTTTTAACTAATAAAAAAATGAAAAGTGGGGCGTGCAAAATTATTCGGCCCCCTTGCGTTAATACTTTGTAGAGCCACCTTTTGCTGCGATTACAGCTGCAAGTCGCTTGGGGAATGTCTCTATCAGTTTTGCACATTGAGAGACTGAAATTCTTGCCCATTCTTCCTTGCAAAACAGCTCGAGCTCAGTGAGGTTGGATGGAGAGCGTTTGTGAACAGCAGTCTCTTTCCACAGATTCTCGATTGGATTCAGGTCTGGACTTTGACTTGGCCATTCAAACACCTGGATACGTTTATTTCTGAACCATTCCTTTGTAGATTTTGCTGTATGTTTGGGATCATTGTCTTGTTGGAAGATAATTCTCCGTCCCAGTTTCAGGTCTTTTGCAGACTCCAACAGGTTTTCATCCAGAATGGTCCTGTATTTGGCTGCATCCATCTTCCCCTCAATTTTAACCATCTTCCCTGTCCCTGCTGAAGAAAAGCAGGCCCAAACCATGATGCTGCCACCACCATGTTTGACAGTGGGGATGGTGTGTTGAGGGTGATGAGCTGTGTTGCTTTTACGCCAAACATATCGTTTTGCATTGTGGCCAAAAAGTTCGATTTTGGTTTCATCTGACCAGAGCACCTTCTTCCACATGTTTGGGGTGTCTCCCAGGTGGCTTGTGGCAAACTTTAGACGAGACTTTTTATGGATATCTTTGAGAAATGGCTTTCTTCTTGCCACTCTTCCATAAAGGCCAGATTTGTGCAGTGTAAGACTGATTGTTGTCCTATGGACAGACTCTCCCACCTCAGCTGTAGTTCTCTGCAGTTCATCCAGAGTGATCATGGGCCTCTTGGCTGCATCTCTGATCAGTCTTCTCCTTGTCTGAGCTGAAAGTTTAGAGGGACGGCCAGGTCTTGGTAGATTTGCAGTGGTCTGATACTCCTTCCATTTCAAGATGATCGCTTGCACAGTGCTCCTTGGGATGTTAGAAGCTTGGGAAATCTTTTTGTATCCAAATCCGGCTTTAAACTTCTCCACAACAGTATTACGGACCTGCCTGGTGTGTTCCTTGGTCTTCATGATGCTCTCTGCGCTTTCAACAGAACCTTGAGACTATCACAGAGCAGGTGCATTTATACAGAGACTTGATTACACACAGGTGGATTCTATTTATCACCATCAGTCATTTAGGACAACATTGGATCATTCAGAGATCCTCGCTGAACTTCTGGAGTGAGTTTGCTGCACTGAAAGTAAAGGGGCCGATTAATTTTGCACGCCCCACTTTTCATTTTTTTATTAGTTAAAAAAGTTTCAAAAATCCAATAGATTTCGTTCCACTTCACAATTGTGTCCCACTTGTTGGTGATTCTTCACATAAAATAAAAAATTTATATCTTTATGTTTGAAGCCTGAAATGTGGCAAAAGGTTGAAAAGTTCAAGGGGGCCGAATACTTTCGCAAGGCACTGTATACTATATACCATGAGCTAGGAAAAGAGATTTTTATCTCCTGAGAGGATACTGACATCAGTGGCACATACAGTACTGTACTGCCTTTACATGTCCATTTCAATATTGAAGAGTCTGAAGGCCAAGTTTGGAAAAGTGTCTGCAGATGAAATACTTACAGAATGAATACAGTTGTAATCAAATATTAACAAACTGCATTCCAAGGCTGAGACTGCAATTTTTATGAAAAGCAATTTTTTGTTGCTCGTGATTCCAAAACCTTTGTTCTAAGCAGTTAGAAAATGGATGGATGACCTACGCTGTACTGGAAGATAGCCAACATAATCACTCTCCTCTGTCATGTCCAGTGTGCTGTCTGTTTGCTGATTGCATTTACAGGCTTTAAAGTACACGATTTAAGCCCCACACTATTCCTTAAATTTAACCCTGTTTCCTTTTTTAAATGTATGTATTGAGTCTTTGAAGTGCCACTCTTCTAAATGAAAATATCCACATCTTAATGGCACACTAGATGACACAACTGGAAATGTATCTTTTCTACACCCATTCAGACGTACTGCAAATCAGTAACATTAGAATCAGCTGATCTACTAAGTTAGTCAGAAATCCTGATTCTTTCATAGCTTTGGGAAATTTTTTAAGCAACTTTGGTGCTATCTGACTTTGCATGTTTTCCCTCTGTTCATGTGGGTTTCCCGTGTGCTCTGGTTTCCTCTAATAGTCCAAAGACACACTGCTACTGTACGTTAAAAGTCTACTGGGAAAATTGAGCCTTGTGTGTCTGTATCTGTGTCTGTGTGTGCCCTGTGGTGGACTGGCCTTGCACCTGTTGCTTGCCAGGATAGGCTCCAGCTCCCCCACAACCCTCAATGAGATGAAGTGGTTAGAAGATGGATGCATGGAAAAAAACAAAGTTAATTAACAGACTAAACCTTAATCTGAACCAGAGGAAAATGTAGGTATCACACAGAGAGACCACTTTTTTTTTTTGCAGACTCATGCAACAACTTCATCAACTTTTCCTACATCCAAGAATCCAAGATGAGGAAACAAAGGAAAAATGCCATACTTACACCCTGAAGCCGAACGTCATAGCCACACTGTGTATTAAGTACATCTTCCTGCCCAGAAAGAAAAGGAAGATTTATTTGAAATGAAAAATCTGTAGTTGTGAAAACTGCAATTTAATTTACGTACATGGGCAGACACAGTGTCTTTTGGTATTTGTTCTCATCATGCTTGCCATTAATAAATTGGTTGAATTATTTGATTAACTGTTAAATTACAAAAAAAAAATATTTTCCAGGACTCAAAATGTTTTACAGATCCTGCACTTTGAATCCAGTGAGTCTTTCATGGTCATCCGCGCTGGGGAAAAATCATAACCATGACCCCAGCTGAAACAGTGAATTCCTTTTGTATGTGTATGAGGGAAGCTAAAGGAGGACGAGGATAGCAGAACGAGTCTGAGCCCCAGACAGTGCAGAGGCTCTTGGTGTTGCAGGCTGAGCGAGACATGATTCTTACCGCAGGGTCTCTGACGCAGCAGGAGAAAGGCACTCCACAGCGCTCTCTGCTGGGGTTCAGCTCAGTGCAGTTAAAGTAGATATTCAGGTTCCAATCATTGGGGCCATGCGCGCCACAGCAAGACCACTGCAAGAGCAAGTTGATGTTAGATAAGGAAGGTATGTGACGTCTCCTTCGGCTTATGGAAATAAAGAAAAAAAGAAAAACAAAAATGAGTCCTACAGATCGCATACAGAACCTGGGCTTTGCTGCAGTAAAAACAGTCAAATCCATGCTTGGGCCTAAAGGCTCATAATTGTTTCTGTGGCACTAAGCAGACTGAGAACATGGGACTCCCTCTGGGTGGATGCTCATCCAGCATGGGGATAACCCTAGTAATGCAGGCACACACCTGTAAAGCAGAGTGGGCTGGAGCAACTGGGACAAAGATCCTTGCTCAGTCCCAAAAGAGACCCACAACCATCAAGGGTTGAATCCAGTGCCCTGCTCACTAGTCTGTGCTGGTCAGTGGGATACAGAGGACTATAAATGTACTATATTCCATTACTTTTCTAAGCCTCCAAGACATCAACCAGTACAGATGGGTTGTATCAAAATGTAATAAAGAAATAGGTATTCCTGCAGAAATGAAAAAAAAAAATGAACAAATGTTTCAGAGAGTTAAATTTAGGAAGATGAAACTTGTTTAAAAAAACGTGGCTGTCGCAAATTACAGCCAAAGTGAGGTTGTCACAGATCTAAATAGAGCGTTTTAATTCCTAGAACAAAACTGTATCCCTTCCTGCACACAGTCACCGAGAGAACCGGCTTTGACCCTGCCTTGCGTATTGTGTTCCTCTCTGTAGGTCTCTTAACTGAAGCCGACTGTTTTTATAGCCAGCTCCCATATCAATGTTTTCACAAGAAGAAACTCAGCAGGCTCTATTGTGTTTCAGGCCTGAACTTCAGCTTGGCCCTGCCTCTATCAGAGCTGGAACATGTAGAAAACAACTGTCAAACCTTCATCCCTAAATTTATGGAAACTCAACATCCTGTATTTATTTGTCAACGGCAGGCCTTTTGACATCAGACTGCAATGTTGCTCGGTTTTTATTTTACTGAAAATGCACAAGACCTTTAAGTGAACAAAAAGCCAGTATTTATATTCGTTTTACTGAGTTTATAGTTCAGGTATTTTTTTTTTCCAAAATACCCATAAAACAAGATTGGCCAATATTCAGAACTAATCCCAGAGAGCTTGGTTTTGGTGCTGCATTTTTGGTCCGATTTGCGGCAATTTGATTTCTTATCTAAAACTGTCTCGGCAGAACCTGAGAGGTTATCTGTATACGTATTGCTTTGCGATGTCCATTGCAGATGACAGAAAAACGTGCACCTTCCACTTCTGAGCCATGAACAAACAAGAATTCAGAAGCAAGAAATTACAGATGTTAAGCTGAAATACAGGAGGCTCGAAACCATGAGTTTGTGCTTCAGCCTTCATCCTTTTGGCTGAGAAAAGTGTTCCAGAATTCCCCAAATGATTGCAAGAATTTTCTCTTGCATCGTAGCCAAGTAAAATCCTCTTTCATTACAAATCGCAGCAGCTACCCAGAAAATCCTCTACAGGCTCATTTGCTAATTTAATATCCCTTAAATAAAGGGTGGTTCTGACATGCTGGATCAGACTCAAGAGCTGTTAAGGTGGGGTCTTAACATTTTCCAGACAAAGAACCTACAGTCATGTCATCTTATCGGGTAGTGAGACTCTGTATGTAATGATACATGTGTAAACTCACATATTCTTGTGCAAAATCGATGAGGTTCTGTAGGTCAATGTCATCCCGATATGCCTTGACGTTGTTATTAATGAAGAAATTCAGCTGATCCTTGATCCAGTCCTTAAACACGAAAGCTAAGATCCCTGCTGTTAGCTCCAGGAAAAAAATGAGACCTAAAAATACGGAGAACTGGGGAAAAAAAGGAAAACACGTTTAGTCTTCGCACTTGGTTAATGGGAGACCACAGTGGTTCACTTTACATAAAGGGAGGGGGGTCTACACACTCAGCATTACATCTTCAGAACAAAAACCAATATGCATTAAAACAAATTTTCATTTTTTGTTGTTTAAAACTAACAGAGCAGACAATTTATAATGATCATTAAAATAATGTTTTGAGGCCAGACCAAACCAGAATACACAGGATTCTATGTTGTTTAAGCTAAAAACGCATGTTGTGTGCCCCATCTGTTTGATTTGTAATGTGTTGACTGTAAATACTTCAGGCAACACGTCAGGAAATACTTCAGTGTATCTATATCATGCTGGTCATAAATCATTTTCTCGGCTTCTGACAGGCTAAGATTGCTTTGAGGAAATTTATAGGTGAAAATGAAATTATATTAGCAGCATCTGTGCTGCACACACAAATACTGCACCTGCATTAATATCATTTTAGTTCTAGCTCACAGCAGTAGCAAAAATAATTTTTTGGTTTGTTTTGTCTGCTGTAGACAGGCTATTCTTCATGAGTATGTACACTACAAGGACATACTTGTGAAATAAGATTCAATCTGCCCTTTTAGTACATACTGTATAAAGTCAAAAGTAGCATCTGCGGACAAGTATTTTTGCTTTTATTAAGACATACTGTATATAAGCCTGCATCACTGGCCAAAGTTAGCAATGTTGAAAGAGCGGTTTGGTACTACTACTGATACCACTTTTGACTTTAAGGCAGAATCAACATTTATAAGATAATTCCCCATCTCCTGTAGTGTTGACTGGACAAAGGGATAATCAGCCCGTACTTTATTATGTTGATAAGCTCCAGAGATGCCTCTGAATGTAACACACACTCTTAAAAGAAGAAGTATCATATACTGTATACATTTGATAGGAAAAAACACTGTCAAACGTATTCCCAGTATTTCAAAAGAATGCTGTGACTTAGCTGCTGGCCCTTCTAGCATAATTTATATGTCCTCTTCAGTCAGTTTAAAAACTACATACGCACATTCCGTATAAGTACTGAGGAATGTGATTTTGGTTAATGACTAGCTAAAACGATGGGATTTGTTTATCTAAGTTAGTTTTAAACTTCCACACTTCAATTTTACTTTGGCAAAGGCATCAGCATGAGTAAAAAATTAAGGTGCCACGTTTTGATAAGAAAATGCATATTTGAAATGAAATCTACCCTACCTTAACAATATTGTTAAATATTACAGCTAAAATGTAAACTCTTTTCTAATTAACATCAGAGAAACTTATTTAGTGAAGTAAACATGTTTAGGTAATTCATATCACCATTGCTCCCAGATCATTGCCACACAATTTCTTCGCTAACCATCAGGTTATTTAATATTGTAACTGTATTAGAGAAATTATAATGATGTTACAGGAAAGCAAACAGGTGAGACTTAATAGTAAGAAAAATAGATTTAAAAATATTTCTATATAATATCTTACAAATTTGAGGAGGAATGTATTTTCTCTGAGAGCTCCGATACAGCCAGCAAATCCTAAGATGAACATCACCCCTCCAACCACTATGAACAGCCACACTGGATCAAATCCTCCAAGGTCTGTGATGGAAGAGATATTGGACAATACACCCTGCAGGCCAGAGGAAGAGATTGAGCAGAAGGTTAACTCTGTGCCATCTCAGTCATGCTGAAGTGTCACTGAACAGCTCAACAAGGAGTCTGGATCAATAAGCTGCAATCAATCAAGTTAGCAAAAAAGAAGGAACTACCTGCTCCCAGACAGTTGTTTTTCTTCTATCTCAAAATGGCAATACCCCTTCTGTTGTGTGTCATTTTAAGACTAAATACAAAAAAAGACTTGAAAAAGACTTGATCAAACCATTAAGACCATTAAGACATATTAAAATATTATTAAATCACTCTCAGTTTCTTAAAACATGTGCTCATGTACAAAAAGATTTACTTGCTTGACTTCTAGACTTGCTATAGGAACATAGTTAGCCTGAGTCTTATACATGGCACAGAAGAGAGGTATTGCATTGCTCTTAACCGAATCATATTACATGTCACTGGTGTACATATCATTAGCTTTTTCACACAAGCAAGATATTCTGGTGTTGGTGAAATGCATTTGATACAGTGACAGAGGTAAGTTGTTGCATTTCAGGAATGCACAACTAAAAGGTCACAGTGAATCATTTTATTCACAGTCTCTTATCAATCACATTACGTTGAATCAATGACTTGTATCTATCAGAACCAGATCAACACCTCCTAGCAAAATAACAGTACCTATTCAGTTATTGCACCAGTTACTCTGCTGGGAAGGCCAACGAATTTGGAATCAGTAAAATCGAAGCTGGGTACTTCAGCTAGAGAATGAAATGGTAAAGGATTCATATTGATATTGTCATGATTCCATAATAAACAAGCTGAAAACACATCAAGCATTTCAACTGTGTTATGGCGCTCAAGATACGTGCCTTCTCTGCCCATGCCCACAGTCCAATACCCAGGAATGCTGCTCCCAGCAACTGGAAAACAAAAAGACAAAGACAATCAACTTCGTAGGCTTCATATATAAATTAGCATATTGCTGTTGGAAATAGGCGCCGGTTGCAAAGGAACAAATTGCTAATGCCACACTAAAAAGCAGAAAGAAAAAAAACGATATTTTTGGTTGTTGAGTTTTATGCAGGCATACTCAAGAGACAAAAAGCTGTTTTTCTTCTTTCAACTCAACAGTGCAGAATTACCCTTTACTTGTTCCTTTAAATGAAAAGGATTAAAAATAGCTTTTTTTCTGGAACCAATATAATAGAAGAACAGTGATAAGTTCTAAAATATTTCAGTACAGAATACACAGTAATAATGTTGAGCCTAAAGTAAGCTATAAAATCTCATGGAACAACATTGCTTTTTGGATATTATTATTTTCTGCATTTTCTCCTTAAAAAACAGTTTTCAAAGGAACAAATTCAGGCTGTAAATCGGGGTATGTATGTATTGGCAAAGAATACACACAACATAAGACTACTCAGAAAATAAAGGAGACTCACTAGATTCATTTGAACATTCAGTGCTCTAACCAGAGACACACAAATCTACTGTTGCACATGATAAGTATTCATTCTGCTTTAGGAAACCGGTTCCTCTTACTAGTTTATCCTGCCCTCTTTCATCTTACATCAGAAGTTATATAAATTGCCAGCTTGTCCTTACCTGTCTCACTTAAATCTGGGGCTGCCAGTTTACAATTCCAGCAAAGAATTGGCTCCTTACCATCACTACAGCAACCATGTGCTCTCACACTAGCAATTCTAATGAAAAACGTGCCGAGTGTGATAGCTAAAATAACTATGCAAACTATTTTCAATACAGTACATGTATATCGACTATAGTTAAGGCCGGAGGATCTTCATTTGCTCTTTGTAACCTCCTTCCTAATATACACATCCTGCTACAACAAAATCGCTGAATGTTTACTATACCGACATCCCTCATGGCTTGATCATTTAAATCTGTAAAAACAGAAGGTAGTGATATTTTGAGAAGAGCACATCTTTGTGGAGACAGTAATCTGAACTAGTCCTTCACAACACCTCTTATATCTCCACTGTACTGTATACACTCAGTTGATACATTAAGACAACTAGTAAGAGGTAATGCTGACTGGTCCTGCCAAAGTTATTTCAACATTCTAAAGGGTAAGGAGCTGTCAGAATGCGAGTTTGACATCTTTTCCTTCATCAAGAGCAAATCAAAATAAAAATTAGTCAAAGTATTTTATCTCTGACCTCTCAGGTAACAAAAGCTTCTGAAAAAGTGCTTAATACTGCGTCAGAAACACTCATATATCCTTCTGTTCTGTCCAGCCTTGAAAGCTTAAATCATTAACTGTGGGTTTTATTTCTCTCTGGCAGCCGATATCTCCGTGAATTCTGCTGCTAGAAAACTCAGCTTACTCGCTGTCTTCACATTCTTGCTGTCTGCAGTTGTACCTCTCTACTGTCTTGGTCACTTTAACAATCAATTATGTTAGAATGTCTAAGTGTAAAGGTTAGCTATTAGCAGTTAATAGTCCTTTGTGGGTTGTTCAAAAGTAAAAACCCATCATTTCAGCTGTGAAGCCAACTTCAGGTGTCTAGATTCCTACTTGTTCCTTTGCAGCTGGAATGCTGACACAAATACCTACGTGCAAGAACGACAGACACAACGTGTTCAGAGACAGGCAGTGGAATCCTAAGGAAAAGGAAATTGAAAGGCCGGATGTATTGAACGGTCTTTTTTTCCATTATGCCTTAGGTCAAACTGTGCAGCACACATGCTTTGGGAGTTCCTGATTTTACTGAACAACTGGATGGCTGGAAGTTCACTGTGGAATGAAAGAAGCAAATTCTCTTCATTTAAACATTTACAGTGGCAACAAATGTGATTGGTGCCAATAATCATATGTTTCATTTCTAATGTCTCTATTGTAGCACGAGCACTCCATGGCAACATCTAACAGCATGATAAAAGTAATAAAACCTTTGGTGTGTGGTCTTTAAAATTCCTTACCATTCGCCATGCAATCACTGCACTCATTTACAGCCTAAGGCAAAACTCATGTTCTTTGGCAATTACTACCATGAATACAGCTTACTTTCCTGCAGCCTGCAGACTAAAACAACATACCCAACAGCATTGCTGATTTTTTCAGTCCAAGCATGAAAAGATATTATTGTAAAGCTAATCTGAGTCAATTTATTTACCTAGAACTGAATTGGGACAATGCATTCGCCAGCAGGAACTCAGCCAGAGACAGAGTAATCAAAGAACTTTCCATGACCATGTTGGTAAAGTCGTTTTTTTGTTATTTGTTAAAGTCTAGATAGGCTACTATGTTCTCAACCCTTATATACGGCTTAGAGTACTTTAATTCTGATAAATTACTTAATCAGTAACAGTGAAGGGAGTCTGGTAGATCTTAGATAGAACAAGGGGTGGAAGAATAAGAGCTTGGATTAGTCCTGTCACGAAATTAGAACTGGTCAACTAATAATTCAAACATAACTAATACATTTAAAAGCTCTCTGAAACAAAGGTGTGAATTGTTTCATGTGAATGTAAATGTGCTTGAGCAGCCAGTACAAAGTCCTGACGTGAATCTAGCTGAGGTCACCTGGTTTTATTCTGAGTCAGAAACAAAATGAAATGGAACCCAAGGGTGTTTGAAGAAAGTGGAACAGGGCTACAGTGGTACAGCGCTGATGGTGGATCAGTAGGTGTCACTATTCCTCAAGGCTCCAGTCCCTGATTAATTGTGGTCATTAAATATCCTATAGCTTCAACCCCAGAATCCTGGCTAAATTCAGTTTTGTCCTAATTCCTTCCCTTTAACGTAGTGGATGAAGTAATTTTCACTTCTGCACCTGGGCAGCTGTATAGTTCGTTCAACTGCAACCTGTCAGCAGGTCAGTGCTATTATTTAGTGCTGGGTGGATGTAGTAGCTACCTTCCTTTATGTAAGCTCTTAGAAAACTCTATGTTTCTGAGCTTGGCACAATCATTTTAAATAAGTATGCACTGCAACTAGCAATAATTATAAAGTGGAGAGCAAAATTCAAATGACACTATGCAATTTCTAAATCACCAAGCTCTCCGAGACTGCCGAGAAGCAAAACTTCTAAATTTGACTTGTGCCTGTATACCCTGTCTGTCCCTGTGACTAGCAATTTTCATAAATCTATAAATACTGTTCCAGGTCCATTATTTTCCACCTACCTGTAATGTGAGAGCAATTTGCAATGAAATTACATTCCACTTAATGTATAAATAATCAATTAGTTGCATTACAGTGATCATTAGGGAATACTATAAGTACTGCTGTAATGAACCTCAGTGGTTATCAATATCATCATAATATATTCAGTATAACTTAGTTTGCATTAAAATAAAGGAGAAAAGGCACCTTACAAACAAATGACAGTCCATATATGATTTTCTAAATATTTAGGGATAGGATATATACTGTATGGGAAAGGGTTATGTTCAAGTTATGTACTAGCAAATATCATTAGTGGTGCCACACTGTTTAGATTGCACATATATTCAAAAGCAAATATTAAAGAGGAAATTATTCACAAGACTCCAGTAGTTACTGTACGTCTGTACCAACACTCTTGAAATGAAGGACATACTGGTTTCTAAGACAAAGCAACAAAATTGCTTGGTTAAAATTAAACTGTTTAGTGCTGTTTAGAAGTGGTGTTTTATTGCCTATTTATCCCCCCTTATACTTTGCATTTATGTGAAAAAGGATAAAAACAAGTTTTAGTACAGAGAGTACAAGTCCATCCTGTAAGGACAGTAGGTACCTCGGAACCCCACAAGAGCTAGCAGCCAGATGTTTTCTGCAATTTCACAATTCTGTTAGCAGTTTCTTTTCCATGCAACGTTTCCTGTGGATCTTCGACCAAAGCTTCCTTTATTACATTACTATCACTGCACATGCTGCAAGCACCTCATACCCATTCCTCTAAAGCTTAACGCCACATCTGTAAATAAAAAGGTTATCATGTCTACATGAACAAAAGCTGTAATCTTGCAATACCAATTAAGCACAAATACATTAACATACAGAAAAGGTCAAGTTGTTTTTTCTTTCAAATAAAATGTTTGTTCACTGTTAAGAATAACCCGAGTTTAGTATATATATATAATCCAATTCACTGCAGTCTAATTCATTTTGAGTCCTCCAGCAAAAGTCAATGACATCAAATTGTTGTGGTATACTGTACCAATTAATCTAAATTTATTAAAATACCGATTTAATTTTAGAGAACGAATTATAAGCAATGTTGTGTGCTGCGTTCTGTTATGTTAATTCTGTACATTTTAGATAAGAGATCAGAAAAGTGATAAGATTATTTTATTGGCCAGATACAATTTCTTGTATTAAGAATTTGTCTTTTCGCATATCCCAACTTGCTCTCCATGAGACACACAGAAAGGGAGAGAAGCTTGGGGTCAGAGCACAGGGTCAGCCATTTATACAGCGCCCCTGGAGCAGCTGGGGTGAAGGGCCTTGCTCGGGGGCCCAACGGAGTAGGATTCCTCTGCCGGCCGCGGGATTTGAACCGGCAACCTTCCAGCCACAGGCGCAGATCATTAGCCACAGAGCCTCCACACCGCCCCAACTTTTGCACTACCAACAGCTATACAAACCACAACATTCTATACAAACATACTGTAACTAAAACAGACTATGTATTATTTTAACTGTCCAATTTGTGTACAGGTACAGATCATTTTAGGCAATGATAAATAAAATTATAACCCTTTAATATATTGCCTGCTGGAAATAAGGAGAATCTTTGTACGGTCAAAATGAACTTGAACATAATGAGGTACAATTAGAATTTTATTCACCTATACCTACAGTATAATAAACTGTAGGAAGCTACTTTCTCCCCAAGACCTCTGCGGCTACATTTTGAAAATTAATGAAAATGAATTATTAATAGTCTATTTAAAATAAAAGGAAAAATAATCAATTTAAAAAGACCCACTGTTATAATTACAGTAAATCTCTCAGGGTTAACACATCACAAAACACAAATCTAAATTCAGAAAAGACTGGGACTATTGCTAAGAACTGTTTTCTAGTCCATTTACATTCGTTGCATTTCTGCAGTACAAACTGATTTCAAATAGAACAGTTACCCGACAGCAGCAATGGTTTATTTATTCAGCCTTGGTTAGCATTTCCCCACTCGATTGTGAGGCAGTATTTCAAAATTTGGCACCATTTGATCTCAAGTTAAACTCTAAATTCAACAACATTTCACAGATGGCCTAGTACACTTTCAGCTGAATAGAACTGGCTTCTTTTTTTTTTTTTACCATTTTAAGATGTACATTCATGATTTATTCTACGTCCTGCTGCAACCTGGTGGAAAACCTGCCTCATCTAATATGTGCACTAGAGAAGGAGTTCTTGCCTCATTAAAATCTGAACAGTCTTAGAAGCTTTTATTTTAGCACAGAATTTTTATTAATATTAAGCCTCTTTCATTTTATTCTTATATAGCCTTTCAATCAGAAGATTCTCGCGGCACTTTGTATTCTGAATGGATTAATCGGTCAGTGCCGGTTTTAACACTTCTCAGTCCCCAACCCTGTAAAGCAACTGTTTTCTTCTTGCTAAATACATACTGTGAGTCTCCACTGAGACTTGTCCAACATGAACTGAGCATAGACACGTATGAGCAATGACTGAGCCACTGCAGTTTTACGATATGTCATGTAGGCCTTGATGGAAAAAAACAACAACAACACATGATTAGACGAGAGACTTTCCAAAGCTCTGCCGAGCCACTACCCTGACCTTTATGAGCCCTTCCAGGATTGTGTCTCTGCTTGACGCTGGTGTGAAGGGCAGCGGTTGCCCGGGTGACGACAGCGGCCTTATGAAGATATTCTCACAAACGGAGAGGTGGTAGCGGTGTTGGTAGTGGGTGGGCGGCACTCAATGTGTGTAAAAGAAGAATCCCACCTCCTACAGATTGTTGCCATAGTGACCCGCCTTCCACCCCCTCGATTCTTCGCATTGCATGGCAATTAGGCCATGGTTTCAAGCCCACTGTGTGCAGCTCCTCTCTTCAGCACGGGACTGGAAGAACTCCAGAGTGTGTTCGCAACACATAGAAGAGTTGAATGAACAGGTCAATACTGTGGCCCCCCACTGGGAACAGAAGAACGGGCCGTACTGTACTACACTTCTTTTGTTTGTCAGAACACTGTGCATGTAATTGCATAATTGTAATATAGGAGGCATAAATTAGGAAACTTTCTGTAAATTCCTTCTTTACCGCACCTACAGTATGAAGTCGTGTATAAATAAGGGGGTTAGCTTTGAACAAACACGCATCAACAAGTTCTTCAAAACTTCTCCTACAGGGTATGTCCTTCCGGACTTCCATGTAACACAAGACAGAGGAATGGCAAATAATTATGGTGCACTACACGACTTCTGTCAAAGCTGTGCTACTGTATGTGAAGGCTGTGGTTAAAGTTGTGGTCCCATTTTGAGACATACTTTGGGTTCAAGTCCCATCATGCAAGTACAGCACAGTACTTTTAATAAATAGCTCCCAGCTTTCACTGGGGGTTCACCTGTGACAGACTGGTAAGACACGCAGAGAGAGTCTTGCGGCCTTGAGAACTTCTTACTGTACTTCTTTACACAAATGTTTGTGGGGACTACTGAACAAACTACCCAGCCATACTGCAGAAGCGGATACCCTGGCTTCTGTCAAGAAATGAATGAAGGTGATCCTCAGATCAATCGACGACTTAAATACTAAATGGGCTAGGTGGGAGAAACAACCTCCTCTCTTTTTGTAATGGTTTTTACGTTCTTAAGACCATCAAAAGGGCAAGCAAGCTTTCAGATGATCGGCACAGGGCTGGTAAAAGCGACGAATCCTATTTTGCTCAGGCTCAGACTAATCCAACTGGATTAGAGAGACATTGCAGTGAAAGCAGCATTTAGTATCCCTGTCAGTCTGCACTGGGAAGACAACAGTAGGTGGAGAAATGAGAAGCTCTCCATTACTTACACACCTCAGGAAGGGTGAGCAACGTGATACAAGCATGATTTTTTTCACGTATTTATTAAACTCTCTGGGACTTCGACAACATTGGTGCCAGAGCACTTAACTTTGATTTTTCCCCAAAGAAGAATCCTTGACTCTTATTAGGGTGCTCCTATAACCATGCATTCCAGCAAGCAGCCAGACAAAAACACAAATCCACATTGACTTCTGTAGAACAGAAAGTAAAAGTAAAGGAATGATGCAAAAGAGATACTGGTCTGTGCTCTATCTAAATTAGCTCTGGTGTGGTCCAGTTAGGTACAGGGTGTGGCATGATTTCCTTTAATGCAGAACACCCCTAGTTAACCAACAAAGTCTGAGCAGGGAGCTGTGTCAGAGTGCGAGCTATAAAGGAACAAGCAGGCTTAGAGGTTAATTCCATGCTGAAAAGAAGTAAGAGTAATTGACAGTTTTTTTTCCTTATTTCTACTCCTTGGTAATGCATGTAATAGCTGCAATTTCTATAAATGGCATGAGCACACTACTATTTTTCCACAGTCAGAATGATACAGTAACTATGTGTCTTGAAACACAGCCTCCATTTGTGCAACACCCACTCTAGCAACCATTTAGCACTGTAACAATTGATTTTCAATATAATACACTCCTTTCTGAAGGAAAGAAATAATACTGTACTCTGCCAGAGGCTGCCTGCATACTCTTTTGCGTGGGAAGACACAGTGCAAGTTGTTAGACAGGGCTCAGACTACATCGTTTCCTTATTTTAAACTTGCAATACTCAGTACAGGTGGGTTTGACATAATATACAGTAGTGTTAGAATAAAGTTTCAAATATCACTAATGATGGTTCCCAAACTAACACTAACAAAACTTACAACTAAAACCAATCAGATCCAGCACTACTGTATTGGTTGTGATTGTATATTTATATGTTCTTAAATAACCACTGTAAAACTATTATTTATCATTTCTGTTATTATAATTTTTTTTCTATATGTTTCTTCAGCTGAAAGTTCTGCTCCCAAAAATGACGATTATTAAAATTGATTTTCCAAATGCTGACAGGAACTGGTCCAGGTAAGGATTCTGCGGAAGCTGCATCGTGCAGAAGCTGATGCTTATTTAACCAGACACCAGGGAGACCACAAACCGCAGAATTACAGCAATCAATCTCTGAAGATGGAAATGCACAAGTCAACAGCTCAATGCAATGCCGGAAAAAGGTGTCTGCGCAATAAACCATCATATAGTCAAACGCTCTGTGATTTTATTAAGTTATTTTTTGTAAGTAAGTAGGTGGATGAAAGGAAAAGATTTTTATTTTGCTGTACAACTGAAGACATTCTACCGCAGTCCCTGTGCAATAACAATGACAAGGTCAAAACACGCAGCCTTCAGGGAAAGTAGATTCAGCTGCTCAATGGCCACGTGTATAGGCATATTAATACTGTACCAATCACTAGAAAGCTGATCTGTTACTACTGCAAACTCTTACATTTCTTACACTCTTGATGCAACTAGATAATATGAATAAACATGGTTCTACATACTGTTTCACTTATTCAAGTATTGTTACTTGTGACTTGCATGTAAACCTCAAGGCAATAGCCAGCACAAGGCTGAAATTACCTTTAAAACAAGAGACCCTGAATCAAAAAGACCTGGCTAGATAGAGCTCACCTGCAGGAAGATTATCATAAACTGACAAATGTTCCTCTCAAGCTCATGTTGGAAAGCAGAACACAAAACAACTGAAACAATAAATTCTATTAAAGTGGGCTCAATTGTACCTCCATTACTGGTGACAGATTTGGGATACGCAAATCTTGAACAGCACTTTAAAGAGCACATTACATTAATGAGAAGCTCAAACAAAAAAGTATTTTAAATGTCCTTACCCTTCCAGTGAAAATATATAAATTGAATGGATCACCATCCCCGATTTAGTGCTGCATTTTTGATCAAAAGATTGATCATTAATAAAGATGTTTATCTGATTGACGCTGAAATTATTTTCAAAACACTATATAATGCTATAAGCACTGAATGAAAGCACAATGTAGCTCTCTGTATAAGCTAAGTACAATGTTCAATCCTTAAGAAAAAAAAAGGTTAATAATGCGTTTATCAACTGTGCTTCTAAGATGATAATTCCAGATAATTTAACATCAATTTAAACTTAATAAAACTAAAGTAATGGTTTAATAATAAATTAGTAAAGTAATTCTTTATTTTGCTTGCAAGCCAAAGTTGCTTGATTCGGTACGTCTCTGTGTCAGAGTTGTCATTTCCACTGTAACAATGTGTCTGCCCACATGTGTGGACAGAGGGTACAAAGGATCTTGATTAGCGTGTGGTCATACAGGCAGGTTTCAGGAGATTAAATGTGTGAGGGCACAGAACCATTCACAATGAAAGCTCTCGTCTCTGCGCCTAAGATTCTTAAAGATGTCGCGTCTTAGTTTAATACCATAGAATAGATCTCCATAACCTTCTGCGGCAGACAGAGCTTATGGAGTGTACAACTCACTGAACAGTATGAGTGATGCGCAGAATGAGATTTCAGGTCTTTGGGTTTCTGGCAAGGAAATTAAATGCTGACTGACAGGCCATTTTACACACCACATGGGCAGGTGTCGTCAATTCTTTTTACATTTTTATACTCCATGTTAAAAAAGAGAAGCAAAAACATCACAGGTATCGCAGCTTAAATATCTCTGTACTATAGATCCAGTAACACTTAACTCAGAAACGCTGTTAATTTATCAAAAGTAAAATACAGTAAAACATTTTGATTTTTTTCCCAGCCGCCTACAATCTGAGAATTTCACATTCCTGTGTACTTAACTGCATGAAGCATTGTGTATTAATATTTATGCACTATTCTATGGCTATAAATCTTATGGTGCTGTGTCATCTATAAATAATTATTAAAACGATATCACAGATATACAGCATGATCTGCAGGATAGTATTGTTTAGCATGGTCTTAAAAAGTTAGACTTTAATATTTTACAGCGAAGTTTGTTTATTGTGAACTAAACCACAATGCACAGTAGGCTGTTAAGTAAAAAGAGATGAGGTTGCTTACAGTAGCACAGATGCAAAATTTACTCCCAATACAGTTCTACAATAACAAATCTGCACTTTGCTGCTATATTCCTAACCTCACCAGTAATTCAGATTCCACACCAGGAAGGCAGGTTTCTGTCTGTTTGTTCTGTTTTGAATTCTGAAGGATCACGCCAATTTCCTTTTCAGCTTCACTGGATTGTTCATTAAAATTATTTTCAGTCTTCCAATGAAAAGCTGGATTAGAAGGCCAGAAGTAGACTACAATAAAAAAGCTTTTCAAAACAGCTTACTTTTGGAAATGTGTTGCACTTCCTCTTCAGCAAAATGCTTTTTTTTTTTTAACTGGTAAGAAATAGGGCAAACATTTCCAGATCTAGGGGAAATGTTTAGGAACATCTGAGTTTCATATACTGAGGGAACATCTGAAAGGTGTTTCAGGGCAATTCTCAACTACCTCAGAATGCAATCTTGTTTTTTCAGAACAAAGAACCAGAGACAAATCACATTTCCCCTTCCAAAGAAACCGTGGACTAGGAAAGAAACCGTTCTCTCAACACAAGACAGTCTAACAGTATAAAGGTTTACGTAGGCCCGTTTCTCCTTTCACAATATCAACAGCTTAAAAAACCTTGAAATATTATGCTTCTGTGTGCAAAGTACGTTTTATTATCCAATAGTATTAACAGATTATGCAGTAACATAAAGCATGTTTCCTCAGGCAAGGTTGCTAATGATCTCCGGGCCCATGTGTGTCCCCTGCATGCTGCTTCTTTTTTAATTATCCTTCGATATAAAGGAGCAAATGTTTTCAAGAGAAAGAAAGACGATCTAGAATGTGAATTAATTTGAATAAAACTCCATTAACAAAGATCTGAGTGCTCACGAGGCTCCTACTACAGACCTCTGGGGCTTCGGAGTGCTGGTGAAAGGCAAAACATAGAAAAAGACTTGTTTCTGAAAAAGGCACCTCAAGTCCAACTAGTCTTGGGACAATAAAAACAATTCTCTCCGAGTGAATAGGACGGGATGAAGAACGTGCACCCACCAATGTGCACATGGATCTCCGCCCTTTATTCCCACATTATTCCACGGGGTGGCTGCTTTCCATTTTGAACTGAGGCTAGTTGGAAAAAAGACTGATACAAACTGAAAAGCACAGGAATCTATACTCCTTTCCATCAACTCTCTCCTCTTGGCTCCTGCAATCAAGATTTTTTAAGAAATGTCAACTGGTTTTTTAGCTACATGTATAATCGGTGGTCTTATTCTGTCCCAACCATGAGTGACCCATTTTATAGGCAGCACAGACAGAGAAATCATCTGAAATAAAAGCTTCAAAACAATTAGCGTTGCCTAGAGGCTCCCTGAGCCTGAAGACTATTCCAAGAAATTTACAAGAAATGTATTAAAATCAAGAAAATTGTAATCGCTATTTAATCTTTATACTTTATACTGTTTAACACAACTTGACCACGCAAAAGCATGGAAGAGGTTAAAAAGTGCAATATAAGATATAAGCTTTGAGGAACTTTCATTTTCCTGTATTGTGCTTTCTTTTTTCCAACAGAACACACAGTAACCTACTGTCTTGAAAAAACAAAGACATTGCTTTCCTGTGCTGAAATACGATGACTAATTGTCCACAGTATAAAAGGAATCAGGACAAGTTGCCTCTGTGTTCAACGTGAAGCTTGTAAAAGTGATCACATGACTTTAGTCTTCAACTCTGCTACAGTTGAAAATACAGTATCTAAATACATTTAGAAATTCTCAGAAATAATAGCATGTTTTGAAAGTAATTACTCAAATCTAAACTACAGCCACTGCTCTATTATGAAACTTGAAGTACAGTACATTAGCAGCACAGGTTACAAATCTCGACTTTTCAGGCTCAACTAGTTTAAATTTCAACTTTTATAAAGATACTCACTAGGTACAAGGTCTGAGAACATGCACTGCAAAGTGCAGTGATTCATGCACCACCTGCAGAAGCTTATCTATATTACAGAATATATTTTTTCAAACATGAAATAAAACAAGAGAAAAAAATACGGAATAAGGGGGCTGGAAGCAACAAGTGAGACGTTTTCAGAATCCACAACATCAGTGTCTTACAGCACAAAATCATCTGGAAATTCTCAAAATAACTAATTAGTTTGTATTCTCCCCATTCCCTCACTGCTCCATAGGCAAAATCCATACTCCATTATGGCAATGGAAATAGCATTTTCTAAACCAACCACACTTTTGCTACTCATATTTATCAAATAAGTCTTGATACTGCAACCCACTTGCAGTGTGATAAATTATTAAGCACCTGAAAAGGCCATGTACACATTTCTGTATGTCTGGTACAGAATTTTAAGGGCAGTGGCAATTGATTAGACCTCCTTCTTCTGAACAAAAAGGTATTTTTTTAAATTGACAAATGCCAAACCAGACCTCAAAACATAACGCAACATTGTGGTTTCCAGTCCTGGATGTTCATAAACTCACAGGTCTTCTTTGTGACTCTAATGATCAAAGGGTTGGAATCAATTTTAAATTGGACTATCTATGCAATTGATTGCTTCAATTGAGTAACACACAGCTATGCCAGAATGAAAAGCATTCTGTAGTTTTACAGTACTGCATCTCACCACTAACAAAACACAATACCAGGAGCAATGTTTTTTTATAGTACACTGTAATCTGTCTTTCAGTAGCAAGACACTGAACATGACAATTAGTCAGAAACTGGGGTTCTCATTCAGATCACAGTAAATCATGACATTCCCTTTCAAATAACATAAAAGTATTCAAGAGGCAGCACAAGTACAACGCCTGGTTATAAAGAACCTAGAAAACATTATTTAATATCTTCATTACGAACACTGTTGGCCTAATTTCTCTTGAAACTTTCCTCACAGCTACCATGAATCTTGGCATCCCTCATATCTCAGTTTCTGGGTTTTCATGAACTCTTTTTTTACAAGGGGTGGAACAAGAGGCACTGTACAACAGAAAACTGAAGATTTAAGTGTTTGAAAACACATCGAAATTTGAAATGGTATGAGCTGTGAGAAATGTTAACATTGAAAATCCTGCAGCAGGATTAAAAGAAGTCCACCAACAGCACCTATCCACAGGTGCATGATCCTTAAAGCCAGCATTCCCCTTAACCTACCATTCTGATAAAGCAGGACGCACAGTACTTCACCTCAGGAAATTCAGCCAGTGCGTTATTTTAAAGTAGAGTTCAAGACTAGTCATGGTGAGCCAGGGGTCTGACTCACAACTAGCCAATCAAAATGACTTGGAGTTAAAACTGTTTGTCTAGTGGTCTTCATTTGCTTCTACTAAAATAAAGCGACCACAGAAAAACAACCAGTGCCACACACAAGAGATGCCAAGGTGCTGTTACGAAATCCTCTAACTCTTCAAAGTATTATTTTGTTACGTATTTTCTCTGTAGTTCTGGCTTCATCCAAAAAAATGGAGGAAGGGATAGCCTACAGTTGTCAGAAATGTATCTTTCTTCCATAGTTTTGTATTAACCTTAAAGTATTTCATACATGGCATCAAAGTTTTGTTAAAGAGCCTCAATATCTAGACATGAAGCAAAATACAGGTCTCCTGGTCCCTTCTAAAGTTTCTAACTTCATTTCATATCCCATAGTTGAGCAAACTTGGCAAAATAAAGTGTTTAAAGTTGTTTTAAAAGAAACAACTGAAGTAGTTTTTTCCCAGCCATATATATGAATTTGGGAGGGAAAAAAAAACTCGTACTGGCACGTTTTCCAGCATCCTCAAGTACATAAATAAACCCAGTTACGCAACCAAGCTGGGTTAGCTGGCTGTGGCAATTAACTAATTCAAAAGGACAGATACCCGAGTCTAAAAATACCGAGTGCCTGCGATGATCTTGGAGGGGTTGAATTCAGTGTAGCACAGCAGTGACTAATTAAAAAATGTTTTCTATTAAAAAAAAAGAGTATAGAGACAGACCACCTTTTTCCTTCTATTACAATCTGTGGTTTAAGACAGGTCCCGACAGACTTCAGAAAGCGCTGACTGATGAGGCAACAGAAACTATCGTCTTTAAATCTGCTCTCAGCTGGCACCACGTCCCTGCAGGCTGCCTCCCCTCCGTCAGACTTCACATCTTGTCTGCAGATTCAACTCGCTTCGCGGGGGTCTGAAGTTCACTTACACCAAGTCTCACCCCTTATTTTGTTATTGTGAAAACAAAAAAATCACAGTTCCCTTAGAAAAGTGACCGCGCACACTTCAAGGTCATCCACATAGACTGAAACACTTTGACGCTGTTCGGGCACCTTTTCCTTCCGCGTCCGCGTTAACAACCGCACGTAAAAGAAAATAAACAGCATTTTCTTCTAGGTAACTGCCTTTTTTTCCCCCCCCGAGCCGAAATACAAGAAAAGACAAGAGAATGACACCTGGAATAATGAATGCCACATCTTGTTTATATATCGATAACCTGGACTTAACTTAATGTGTTGAAGACTTCCAAACCAGATATTTGCTCTTACATTTCGACCTGATTGGGGGGGGGGACCTCCCTTTTAACAGCATTGTAATTTCCTGTAAATATTCCCACCAGAGGGACAGTCATTTATCTCTTCTCGCCACCGGGCTGTTTTAATAAAGTCACATCCTTTTTCTGCTCCTTGAACAGCAAACTCGGCACGAAATCACATTTAAAGACAGCGTATTTTAAGATCTTGGCGTTACTTACCCAAAAAATAATGTTGAATCCAAATAAGAAATACTTCACGCAGCAGCTAACTTCGGCTACTTTGAAATGGTGATGTTTCCTACTCATTCTTGTACTGGTATATTATATAATCGGCGTCAGGTCAGCTCTATTTACAGCACATGTACAGTATATATACGAGAAGGCAATAAAATTAACATGGGACTACCGAAAACAATTAATCAAAAATATATACATAAACAATAGCCCAATAGCGCTTCCAGCAATATGGGTGGATAATACATCGACCCGATTCATCTGCAGGTTTAAATTAGTTTATTCTACGGAAAGCAAAGCAAAAACGAGCTTTCGTGCCGTGAACGCAAACCGACGTTCCCCGAGACGCACAGAAGGTTGCATTTGTCTGATTTCAGTGTCGTCTGTAAATATCCTCCATGACAGCAACAATGCACCTCCGACTTAGCTCTGAAGACAACAATCACCGCTGGAGCGCTGTCATAGCTGTGAGGGAACACAGAAGTAAAACAAAGCCTGTTTCTAATCCAAGCTATTCTTCGTGGGGACCTCTAGTGGAACCTGACAAAAATCATTTTGGGGCGAACCGCAGAATGGGGGAAAATAAAAACACCGACAGATTTCCCTGTGCTGTACATCTGTGCAAATATTCCGTGCTGCTGTTAGAAAATATGCATGTGTTGTTATTATATTGCATGAGCAATTAGACTGTTAACTGAAGCAGTGCCGTATAATTAGTCCAGTCTTACACCAACACAATATGGACACAATTCTTTTTGCCCTGGTATGAAAATCTTGACAGCACTGCACAATTGACAGCTTAATGTTGTCATTTTTGATAAAAAATATTGTACTTTAAGCTAAACCGTTTGCAAATACATTACTCCCTTTTCAGATCTAACGGGATCTAATATTATCTAATGCTACACTTTTCTACATTAATGTTATATATTCTTTTGTACCATACTCCTTCTTAGCCAGCCAATACTATCTGTCCACTCAGTCGGCTATATTATCTGGTAGAATCCTAAATAAGCTGTTCATAAGTGATCTCAACACTGCATTGGCTTCCTGTGATATTTTGAGTTTGTTTCAATACCCGTCTGCTTCTGAATTCTTCAGAATTCGGAGCCTTGCCTTTCCTTCCTCAGTTTTCTCCCACTGCTGCATGCAACTGATACAAAAGCTTAATTCTCAACAGACACTGTCCAAACCGCACTACTTTCAGTATCTTCTCTCTCCCTACATCCCTTCTACAGCCTTCTTCCTTGATGAGACTATTGCTGGCACTATAATAATTTATCTGACCTCACTGGGACTGGGTATTAAGATTTTCTCTTGGTTAACATTTGTGCGTGGGTTGACTACATCTGGTGTTTCACTCAATGATGGGTGCTGTCCTGTTCAGTATTTATCCTTTCCCTTGCTCAAATACTAAACTTGCGTGTGAATCTGAATTAATATTTCTCTGCAGATGATATTTATATTTATGATAATTAGTTACGTCTGAATTGTGATAAGATTGAGGTCATATTATTGGGTCCTTTCCATCAATTATGTAACACAAATGCTGTACCCTTGACAATTAAAAGCACTTTGCATGGGTTTTGATAAAAAAATGAAGAATTTAGGGATGATCCCCTAGCCTGGCCCAACATTTTTACTTCATGTGCAGAAAGCTATAGGATATATATCTATATGCAAACCAAAAACACTGCCAGGCTGCATCCCATTCATTTTTTTAAGAACAAATTATAGGAATGCCTTATTTAGTAAACAAACTGTAAAATGAGAAATGTCAAGTTACAATATGTTCAGAATATGTCAGCTAGAATCTAATCATGGACAAATGATCTCATCACTCATCTTGGTGCCATTGCATTGGCTTCCTATAAGACTTTGAGTTATTAAATCCTTCTGTTTCCATTCAAGGATCTACACATTCGCTCCAGCAGACAGTATATCCTGTACATTTACACCTCTCTACATGGCCTGATTTACTAGGTATTCCTACTGTTCTGTACAGTCCATGGGTGAGAGGGGCTTGTGTTGTCATGCCAAATGTACTTTTATGTCCAGCTTAAAACGTATTTTCAGAAATGCTTCAATATGTTTTATTTTCTCTTTTGTAAGCTTTGTAGTTTCATTTTTATGCATTATAAATAATTTGAGAACTGCTTTTAAAGGTACTATATAACACAATACATACACATAGAATTAATATACATAGAATGAATTTTAAAGTACTGAACCTGGTTTTTATGACTCTAGAGGGCAAAGGTCCCATCTACCTAGCTGATCTTTGTTCAAACTTCACCCCAGGCTTTAAGATCAGGTCAATTTAATCTGCTGCAAGTCCCCAGAGACTCAAACTACACACGAAGGGTAACAAGGCATCTCAATCTATGCGCTTTGCTTGTGGAGCAGCCTCCCCAATCATCTCCAAGAAGCAGTTTCAACAGAGACCTTTAAAAGATCTTAAAGCCCTTCTTACCAGCATGCCCACCAACTTCCAGTACTATAAACCAATTTCCTTTTTCCTTGCTCGTAACTTAAGTTCCTTGAATTTTAACTTTCTTTGCAAAAATCACATTGAGATTCACTGTATACATTGAATCACATTGAGATGTGCTGTAGAAATTAACTTGTAACATAAGATTGCTGATAAAATCTATTTTCATTGCTTTTGTGCACCCAAAAATACATTTTGATTTGCACTAAAGGTAAGATCAGAAAGCACGTGGATCAGATTTCACAACTTTTTCCCCCAAGAAGGGAGTAGTACTGTAGTTCAAATGACAAACCAAGAACTAATCTTTGATCAGCGCCATTGAATAAGGGTAGAGTTAAGACCACAAACAATGTAAAGAAGAATTTACTGCAGAAGGGAAAGGTTCTCTGTTTGTAAGGTGGTACATTTGTACAGTACTTTACACAATGTACAATGTTAAGTAACAAATAAAAATAAAATACTGTATAAAGGAGATAGAGTACCTATGTTATGTTTTACCAGGTACTCTATTTCCTTCACACACACACTAAATTTTTATCAGCAACCCAACACTGTCCCCATGGCAATCATATCCCCTGAGGAAGGGGAATGGCCTCCCCACTTTATTACAGTACATACCCATGAGCGAGTGGGCTGCAGTGTCTCTGTCCCCTGTGACAGGTATTGTTTGTCTACATACCCTTATTCAAAGCAACTGGAAGCATAAAAATCTCACATTATGTGTACTGCAAGTACCAAGAAAAAATAAAGTGTTCTGTATGGTACTTTTTATTGAATGTCAAGAGTACACACATGCTATCTAAATCTTGATCAGGTGCCAGAAGGAGATGAGGGGCAGAGCAGTCCTGATGGCTCTGGGGAGTTCATTTCCCCACTGAGGGGTGAAGGTGGAGAATTCAAACAGAGAGCAAAACAAGGTTGTAGGGAGGGATAAGTAATTACATGGACAGATCTTCCAGGCTACAAGGTGGTTTCAGTTTATGATGTATTCTGGATTTAAACCTTTATACCTTACAATTCCAATAACACACCATGAGCTATAGAATACACAAGGAATTGAAATAAAGTACTTGGGAATTGTCAATTCGAACAATGCGGTATCCATAAAGTGCACATTGACACTTCCCTTTGGGGAAGTATCTTTATTTTTTATAGACGTTTGTCTGACATCAAGTAAAAAAAAGGTTGAGAAATTTGAATATGCAATATATTAGGACATAGAATGTGGAATACTGTGCAGGGAAAGCCTTCTTAAAGTGAAAGAGTGACTTATAAAACTAAGAAAACAAAATGCTTTTTATCACTCAAAATGGGTCTCATTAGCTTAAAACTGGAAAGGTTGTCTTGACACCATTCCCCCTTAGTACAAGCAATAGCATTTCAATGAAGTGAATGACTTCTGGAATATTCCAATCAAAAAGATACCCAAAATGCAGAGTTTGGTTCTCTGATCTTTGAATTTTTACCTCTCCAGTCCACTTTACCTCCACCAGAGAACCTATACAATTGCAAGACAAACAAAGGAATAAACTGAACTACTGGTTACAGTCAAACCAAATTTTATACTTTGCTTTATTTTCAACAAACCTCAAGCAACAAAAATCTCAAAGTGCAAGAACTATGAGGCATTATCATCCTTACCAAGTCCTAAGGCATTACATATTTAATGAACATAAACAAACCTCAGAAGTCCAACATCACCACAGAAGAACACAGGTGTGACAGCTTTCAAGGAGCAGTTCTGCACATCTAGGATTTTCAAATTTATAATTAGACAAGGACAAAAATGAAAAAGGGAAGCATCTTGACATTGCAGATCATTTAATCTCACATTACTGAAATGTCATCTTATACTTTTACTTGCTCTCTCAATTTCCCCCCCCAATTGGTCCACTAGAAACATCTGTCAGCTTGCTCTGCTCCATTTGCGTCCTCCAACATGCATGGAGCATTGGACAAACAGTACAACATACAAAATTAACAATTACAAAATATTCATTTCAGACAACAAATTTATTCTTGGTAATGGAGTTGCTCTTGGTCGCAGTATCGGCATGGGCCTGATAGCCAATCACAATTTTGGCAGGCAGGCCTAGTCCTTCCTTGAACTTGCGGCTAAAAAAAAAACAAAAAAAAAGAATTAAATGTCTTAATATTTTTGCAGTTAGCAAGGGGCAACAGACATGTGGACTTCTTTGAACCAAAAGTGCAACTGACTAACTGGCAGCGTAAATTAAAGAGATAAGTTATCAGTTGTTGTAAGGATTACTGAAAGATCTGCGAAGAAAGTCAAAACAAAACAAAAAGTCAACTATTGCCTAAACAACCCTTCGGGTTGTTAGAAAATTGTGTGGTGTGCTTGAAATAAGAGATAGAAGAAAAAAGGTACAGGAGAAAAAATCATAACACCTTACACAAAATACAATATGGCTTTTAGGAAATACTTTGATAACAGCGTTGAGTTGAGACCAATTAGCCTCAGTAGTTTTTCCAGAACTACTCTGTTCTGGATTCGATACAACTTAGCCCTCTTCCTGCTACACACCTCACATACTGCTCTTGTTCAATATGCTGAAAGCACATTTACCCAATGTAAGTGACAGCCTCTCTGTTTTCTGCATTTGTTGTCCAGATGGCAATTTTATCACCTTTTGCACGTACGTTAATGACGGCGCCACACACATCAGCACTGTACACATCAAAGCCCTCTCCAATAATGCACAGGAGCTTAAGAGGGGAAAAAAGTAAAAATCGCCAGTTAATTAAGGCAAGTGACATGCAATTTCTGACTTGCATTAGGTATTATAAGTTTTTGAGCAGCTGTCAAGATTAAAATACTTCTTGGCGAAGCTTTAAAAAGAAAGCCAGTCCAGTAGCTTGTACCTATGTATTAATTCTACAACCATAATTTGGAATGCTTTCAGCATTTCTTGCACACTAAATTGAGGCAAAGGCATACTTAGCTTCAGCTGTGATGGATTTAAACCTTGGATGGAGCTGGATCCATCGATGGCTGTAATGCATATTCTTCCCAAAGCAACCATTTTCCCCTGCCCTGTACCAATCACAGCCTCCTAATAATCCCCATCTATGAACTGGCTTCATCACTGTTCTCTGCCCCACTGAAAGCTGGTGTGTGGAGAGCGGACTGGCGTGCTCAGACTGGCATCGCATCATCTAGATGGGGACACACTGGTGGTGGTGGAGGGGAGTCCCCATTACCTGTAAAGCACTTTGAGTGGAGTGTCCAGAAAAGTGCTATATAAAAGTGTAAGGAATTAGTAATTCAGCCTCTGAATTTAGAAAAAAAGATACTATTCAAACATACAAGATTCACAAATAAAACTAACACCTGAGAACAGAATTAATCAGTTTAAAAAGTATCGGCACAGAATTTACAGGCACCACTCACTGTATCAAGCCAGAAGCGGTCAAGCTCAGTGTGTCTCTGCTGTTTGGACAAGGTGATCAGCCAGCGTCCACCACACTTATTACTCCTGTCCTCCCACATTGGCTCAATCCCATCCTAAGAAATACACCCACAGGAATAACCCAACATTGCTTACTGAATGAGAATGAATAGCTCCAAGGTCCAAGATTACTATCACTTTTCACAGAGTAATGTCAAATTTACATTTTAATTGAATGAACAACAAGGAGTTGGAGAGAACTGCATTATGCCTTACAGAAACTATCCCATCCCCCAGCACAAGTGTTTTTAACAAAAGTAGCTGAAACCACAGAGGACCCATTTCATACTAGAGTGTGAAAATCTCGATTACCAACACTGCCCTCTATAAAGCCCAGGAGAAACTAAAACCCAAATTACCTTAAACACAGAATAGTCACAGCCTGAGGACAGCTTGCTGGCCACTTTCATGTTGTTGTATAATCTTTAAAAAAAAGATGACATTTAAAAGGAGATGGCACAAAATATCCATTTAGAAAAGCTGCATTTGGAGGTGGAAACAAAATAAAAAGCAGCACAATTGCCAGAGCTACAGGTTTTCTTTCAACCTACAGTACATCCTGTTTTAAGGACTGGATGGAAAAACAATCATTGTGGTAAAAATTTTACAGAAACGTTTGGATTTGAAGTGAAGTTAAGAAATATGAAATTAACTTTCCCTCCAAGCACAAAGAAAAACTTAGTATGAAACATTTTAGATCTACCTAACAAAGATGCACACAAAGATGATAGAATTGATCCAAGTGCAGTTTGCAGGGTTAATTGATGAAACGATACCCATTTGTGCCACAAGACGGCAGTCTACATTTAGCTATGATGAAAGACTCCTAAAACCAGGGCATTCAAAAGGAATTTGCAGTTTCTCCAACACCCAGCCTACCTCTACAGATAATGAAAAAGGCTTATGGAGCAGCACAGAAAAAAACTTCTAAATTTAACCTTTTCCACAATATTATTTAGGTGTTGCTAGCATGGGATGGCTATGATATTAAATGTTTTCTCACCCAATAAGGATTCTCTATTATCCACAGTGCTAAAAATAGCACCCCCCCCCCTTAAATCTGGAATTGGAGTATTACTCACGCCCAGAAGTCCTCCACTGTGTCAAACTTCGTGATGAGCCTCAGATTTTCCTGCCAGGTTTTGCTTTTGTCATTCTTATAGAACCAGAGGGCCCACCTGCAAGAAGAAGAAAACTCACTAGGAGTTTCTTGACAAGCCACATGCGACTCCTGAAGAAAAGTCCCTGTAAAATAACTGATTTATTAGTGCTGCTCAGCACATTTAAATGCCACTTGACTTGAACCCAGTGCAGAATTTGGTTTGCTTAAAACATGGATATCCTAGGCTACATCCACAGGAAGTCAGTAGTAAACAAAAACAATAGCTTTAAAAGAATGAATGTTTGTAATTATGCTGATATTGCATATTACACTGTTTGTCAAATGCTACGCGTTACAGGAAAAGAATGGAGCAGATTAAGATGACAGATGTTTCCATTGGGCCAGTTGGTGCAGTTTAGAGGGCAAGTAGAAATATAAGCTCTAAAGATGACATTTCAGTAATGTGAGATTAAGTGCTTTTGCAATGTGAAGAGGAAAATGAAAGTCTATTGAAACAGACATCTAATTCAAGCACAACTCAATTTTTTTTAACTTGCAATACCAAACAAAACTAAAAAAACTAAGATGATTCCCTCTTATTTCCTGAAAAATGCAATTCAGTAGCTTACAACTGAAAGCATTAACATTGCAGCCATAGAAAAGCCCATCATACACATATCAGTGACCTTTGTTATCTTAACCC
This sequence comes from Lepisosteus platostomus, assembly GCF_059453375.1. Lineage (NCBI taxonomy): Eukaryota > Metazoa > Chordata > Actinopteri > Semionotiformes > Lepisosteidae > Lepisosteus > Lepisosteus platostomus. The sequence continues at coordinate 39,509,014 of NC_142623.1, forward strand.
AGTGGGTCCCTCAGCACTTGCAGGGACTTAAATCAGGAGGCAGATATCTTTCTGGGCATGAAACTGGACAGCATGTCTACCAATAAGTACCACAGGATCTTATGCTTCCCTGACACAAACTGCACTTTCTCTTGAACTATAAAATAAAGTGGAAACAAACTAAACTAAGAGGTGTTAAACCACCACTTCCTCCCAATGTTCTCTTGAATGAAAGGCTCGTCCATTTACTCTTCTGTTCCCCACAGGTTGTTTTTTTTTTGTGCCTGACTGGTTTCTCTCTTCCTGACTTTCATGCTGGCCAACAGGTAAGAAGTCGGGTCTCCTGCCGACAGCCTTCACTAAAAAGACACAGCCACCTGGCTCTTGGCAGTTAAGCAGAGTGCAACACAGCTGTGCTGTTTAGCAAATCTGCCAAGTTGAATCGGCAACCCAAGTGCTTGCACTTCAGCAGCAACGGCAAATTCAATTATACATTACTAGCATGTCGGACGGTCAGAGAAGTTCCTCAAGTCACACCCAAGCATTTTCATGTACCCAAATACAATAAGCAGCTTGCCAGAACTCCAGTAGTAAATGCTGGAGTCAGGCCTAAAAATGCACCTTAATCGCCTACAACGTCCTGCCAGTCACAAGGTCACGATCGTACCGCAACCTTTCTCTGCAAGCTAGTTAGAATAAACAGCTCACTTTACACCAGCTCAAGCACTGATCCACCACACCTGTTTTCTAAAGGATGTTTAAGGCGCTTCCCCAGCAAAAGGGCCGCTTCTTTTCCATTTGCTTTGGCCGTTTTCCTCAGCTCTCCTTTGTCACGTCTTGGGGGCAGAGCAACCCCCTGTGGGGAAAAACCAGTAATAATTACGTCTTTTTACAAAAAATACAGATGAAAATAATGGACGAATGCATCATTGCTTCGCCATACCTGTCTTGGGTATCATTAATGCGCTTTTACCTCTTATGTTAAGGTTCAGAAGTTGATATAATTGCCATAAATGCTAGAAGGAAAGGAAAGGAAAAGAGCAAAGATCTAACGCCGCTTAAGCGCTCAATATGCGTTTCTATTCTAATTTCTATTTCCTCTATCGAGACATAAACCCAGCACCTATTACAAGTGCGAGATGCAGTTTACTACGAGCTACGTGTAATTGGAAGGGACATAATTCGAGCTAAATTTCCCCTACGAAACGTTTCGGACACAAACTTCACAGCTCCTTAAAAGCTCACCGGGTGTAACGCTGCTGTTGCCATGATGATTTAATTAAGACGGGAGAAGGCCCTTCTCAACACTTAAATAGCCCCTGGGCATCCGGAAGTAGACCACTTATATATCTTATTATTGTCATTATTATGTTATTATGTTTTTATTTATCATAATAATAACCGCCATAATAATATTTGTATTTCTATTTTTAAAGAAACGATACTTAAAAAGAACATTTTATACTGTTTTGTTACTGATCATAAATATTTACATACATGTTACTTTCTGTTCCTAGGGATGTTTCATTAATAAGGTAATTAATTTGTTTCATATTATTTTATTTAGCATATTCAAGACTGCTTGTGCTAAAAATTCAGAATATCGATTGAATTTTGTCGTTTATATCGTAAGAAGGATCCTTTTTTGTCTTGTATCACTACACAAATTCAACGCCAGAGGGCGACTAATACTTTCATTTTCTGACTCCTAGAGCAATGTGCTGTGCTTAAATTATCAGATACTCTAACAGCTGTGTAGAAAAGCTGTTTTATGACATTTTTTTTTCCTTGGCACATCATGCAAAACTATGATTGCACAGATCTTTGTACATAGCTAGAGCTAAAAGCATGGAACTACCGTACAATGAGATCAAGGACTACAAGGATCTATAGTCTTTTACCTGCGTGTCATTAAGACAGGGCACATCTACTATCTCTAGTTTGGAAAAGACAGTTTCCCTCGTCATGGCAACTAAGGTCTAGGAGGTCTTAAGTCACCCTTAAATCTGAAATTCGTAAAGGCTTAGAACAGGTAAGTTTTTATCAGTTTACTGAATTAACTGGTTCTGGAAAAGACAGAGAGTGGTCGTGAGGTGTTGGCATTTTCATTAAAAAAATGATCCTCAAAATACTTCATTGAACAAATTACTTGCTTTGAAATTGTTAAGAACGTGTAGAAATTCATGATTTAAGGGCGAAAAAAAATATCAAGAGGTCTTCATGAAACACGGCAACTGAAGATTTGACATGCACAGCTGCATATATTTGAAAGTGTTTACAAAGGCAAACACCTACATTTGCATATAAATACATTTTGTACATATATACAGTACAGGCAGAAAGGTAATATATATATATAAATATTTACCAAAATGTGTAAGTGTAGCTGTACATATAATTGTCATTTGTGCAAACATTACCTCAAGACAGTTAATATTCAGTTCATGTCCGTTAGAGCCAGAATGAAATTTTAATTAATATCTGACCCAGAACCAGAAAGTAACTTTCATTATTCTGAAAATTGCCCATTAGGCTGTCCCAGCGGATGATAAACATGACATCATAAAAATAATAATAACTGTGATTTTCACTTATATGATTACAGGTTCCCGGGACTCACAGAAAATCAAGGCAACATTTCGATGGTACCGTAAGGAAACGAAAAATAATAAGCACTTCGTCTGAACTGACATGGATCTGAGCAAACCATACTTATCCATCCATCCCTTTTCTAACCCCTTCTTTCAATTTAGGAATGACGTGAGCCAGCGCCTATCTTGCGAGCTGTGGGCACAAGCCAGAGCAGGACAGCAGTCCACTGTAGAAAATGATGAGGAGCTCTGACCTGATACACCTATTAAAAACCCCCAAAGTCAACCCTACAGGCCTCTTCCGATTGAACAGTAAAACATGAACCAGCGCACACGAGTGGAGGTGCTTTTAAAACCAAAACTTGGAGGCACCTCGTTACCCCAGAGGTTGTGGGAGTGTTGAACCAGCTACCCAGCCGTGCACTTGAAGCCATAACTTTGGCTTCTTTCAAGGAAAAGGCTGGATGTGATCCTTGGATCCAGGAGCTCGGAACTTACTTGAATGGGCTAGAGAGACCCGTTTGTAACCTTCCTTCTGTTCTGAGCAAAAGACCCCGTGAAGTTTTGAAAGGTTGTGTAGGCATCTGTGGAATAGGAGAGGTTAGTTTACACCAACCGAAATAAAAGACGTCCCTCCTTCTCGGCATTGTAAGCAATGAAACACATGGGGCAATCATTTGCCAATCCATGGGCACCATTCCTAGCCTTTATAATATGTTTTTGCTCCACTGTTACAAATGCTGTGATAA